>NW_021621338.1:6078063-6245348 GCF_004785775.1 Grammomys surdaster
GAGAGAGAGAGAGAGAGAGAGAGAGAGAGAGAGAGAGAGAGAGAGAGAGAGAACACAGAAACAAACAGAAAGGCTTTCCCTTTGACAATTTTTGAAAAAGTACAAACAAGACCGATGCTGAAGTGCACTGACTAGCTGTTGCTGTCCTTGAAGAAACATAGACAAAAAAGGACACAGTCACATGTGAGATTGGACTCAAAGTATGTTAGAAGGAGTGTCAAGAGATGAAGTCAGTATAAAGGCTAGGCTAAGGAGTTTGAACTTTATCTCAGCAGCAACATCAAAGCCTTGCAAGTAGGGCAAAGATAATTTCAGACGTGTGCTTCAGAGAGAACATTCTGACAGCTCTGAGGAGGAAGCATGGACTAGGGCCAGCATGACAAGGGAGATAAGCCGAGAGCTTTAGGAGATCTCATCCAGAGAGAGGGAGACCTTCATGAGGATATAGCAAGTGGGCAGTCAACCCATGACTACTTTCTGAGACTTGCTTTTTTTTTTCTGATAATGTGGGGCTTCTCACTGGATCCTAGAGCTCCTGATAACAGCCTGTCCAAGATAGATCAGAGTGAGGTTGCTCATTGTAGTGACAGTGGATGATTGCCCTTGGCTTTCAGTAGGACAAGACTGTAGTCTGCACTTCACCATGGACTCAGCTCTAGTCTTCAGGACAGATGATGGTACAAAAACCATTGCAGCGTCATTCAGATACAATGAAATACATTCTGGTTCCCTTCTGTGTTTACAAATGTCATTTGTGTGGCATAATTTCTATCAACTGTATTATACTCTAGCCCCCAGCTTATCATAGATTCAAAGTCAAACTGTATTTTTAAAATAGGGAACTTATCTAGTGGTGTGTTCCCTGACCCCAGACAGCATGTGGAGACATTTTGATTTTAACAGTTGGTCAGGAAGAAGCAATTGTTGTTGCTATCTAGAGGGTGAAGATATTGTTAAGAATCCTGCAGTGTATTAGGCTTCTACCATCAATGCCAACCCTACAACAAAGGATCTGATAGTGCCAAAGTTAAGCAAGCACCTCATAGACTGGAATATTATTTTCGAGCAACAGGATCTTGGGATTCCTTTTCATAAAGATGTGTATTTCTGGTTATCTCCTTTCAGGCATAGATGCTTGCATTACCAAGTAAAATATAGAAATGACTGCGGGTTGGCTATTCCAAGCCAAAATTTAATTTTAAAAACTTTCCCAATTTGTCAGTACTTTTCTACCCATGTTTTAACCTAATATTTTAAAGCATGCACATTGAGCTGAATGTCTCTGCCTTCATTGCAGCTTTAGACAATGAACAGATAAAACCCAAAGGAAAATATCCAAGTATTTTTTTTTTTTTACCAGATTGAGGCAGAAATTTTAGCATTTTTAGTGCCCAAAGTTTCCTGCATCTACCACAAGGCTGATATACTATAGAAGATCACTACAGTGATGTTCTGTTACTGGAATCAGCCCTGAGAGGAGACTACACTGACCTCCACATTTGTGTATTGAGACCGAGGCACACATATCAGATATTTATTGTCTTTCTAGGATATCACCTTCGCTGTTTCCTGTTTGCTAAGAAAATAGATTGTGTTTGTGCTTCAGTCTCCTCTCCCAGGATATTTCTAGGAAAGAAAAAATTCTGGCAGGCTTCAATAGGTCTGTCCCTTTATAAGGCAGGAGACAATTCACACTTCCCACAGCTACTAAAAATGCACTGGGTTTATATTAGAAATATAATCTGTACCCTCAGTAAAGCTCCATTTTTGCCTCATTCTGACTTTTTTTTCTAAAAATTATTTAGGTTGTTAAAAATTTTATTTTTTTGTAAAAAGCACTGCATTGATCATGAACATAACATACATCTGTAAGACAATATTTACCATCAATAGTTCAAGCAAATGGTTAGGAATAAAAAGAGTTTTTTTGAAAGGGTTAGGTGCTATATATTGATATAGTCTAATGGTCTATAATTAGTGACAGTTTGTCCAAGGGTCCTGGGAGGACAACCTGGGATGAAGGCCAAGCCCTATGTATTCATCTCTGGGTAGTGTCCTCCCAGAAACTTTCCCTAGGCTGCATACAAATGCCCTTTTAAATGTCTTCTTGGTATTTCTGTATGCACATTCACATTGTAGTTTCTGTTTTGACCTTGAGGGTAGGTTACCATGAGAGTTACAGTTGTGGCAAGTACTGCATTCAGCTCTGGTGAAAAGGCTGTAATATAAATATGAGTATAAAAACCCTTCTCACTATCCTTTACTTTGAAATGTATTTCTAGTATTTACTTGGTAATTTAACTTCCAAAGAAGAGACCTCTGCCCATTTAGGTCTGGATGATGAAGTACTGTTGACGCTGCTGTATTTACCTTTACCACTGCATGTGTCATATTACATTTGAATTATCTCTTTATGTGGCTGTCCCCTCCACTAGAATGAGGACCTTGGTCAAGTGGTCCAAAGACCTCAACATAAAATTGGATACACTAAATCTTATAGAAGAGAAAGTGCCCAATAGCCTTGAAAGCATTAGTACAGGGGACAAGTTCCTGAACAGAGCACCAATGGTTCAGGTTCTAAGATCAACAATTGATAAATGGGACCCCATGAAACTGAAAAGCTTCTGTAAGACAAAGAACACTGTCAATTGGTAGGACAAAATGGTATCCTACCAATTAAAAAAGGATCTTTACCAGCCCTACATCTGTCAGAGGGCTTATACCCAAAATTTATTTTAAAAAAACCTCAAGGAGTTAGACACCAACAACCCAAATAACCCAATTAAAAATTGGGTACTAAGCTAAACAGAGAATTTTCAACAGGGGGAATCTCCAATGGCCAAGAATCACTTAAATGTTCAAAGTCCTTCGTCATCAGGGAACTACAAATCAAGACAACTCTAAAATTCTATGTTACATCACTTTGAGATCAAAACCTCAAGTGACAGTACATGCTGGTGAGGAGGTAAAGCAAGAGGAACACTCCTCCATTGCTGATGGAGTGCAAACTTAAACAACCACTTTGGAAATCAATTTGATGATTTCTTAGAAAACTTGGACTAGTTCTATCTCAAGACCCAGCTATACCACTCCTGAGCATATGCCAAAAGATGATCCACAATCTCACAAAGACACTTGATCAACTATGTTCATAGCAGATTTATTTGTATTAACCAGAAAGTAGAAACAACCTAGATGTCCCTCAACTGAAGGATGCAAAAAGAAAATATTGTGCATCTACACAATAGGATATTTATTCAGCTATTAAAAACAAAGGCATCATGAATTTTGCAGGAAAATGGATAAATGGATAGAGCTTGGGAATATCATTCTGAGGGAGGTAACCCAATCCCAAAGGACATGCACAATATAGTATTATAAGTAGACATTATCCATAAAATACAGGATACCCATGCTACATTCCAAAGACCCAAAGAAGCTAAACAGGAAGTAAGGCACAAGGGAGTATGCTTGACTCTCACTTAGAAGGGGAAATAAAACAACCATAAGAGGCAGATACATGGAGGAAACTGGATGGGAGTGGGGATGGGGAAGGGAATGGGGGAGGGTTCAGGATCAGGTGCATGGGGCTATAGGAGTTGGGCCAGATGGCCATGAGGATGAATGAAAATCTGTATCTGATAGGGATGGGGAAGTGGGGGGTTGAGGTAATCTCCATGACAGGACAAAGCCCTGGGATAAGGGAGGCATCCAAGAATCAATGTGGGTAACCTTAATTGTGACTCACAGCACTGGAAATATGGAACCTGAAGATTCCACCTCCTGTAGCTAGGCAGGAACTGCTGTGGAGCCATAGGATACCAACCCACCCACAAAATTTTTGACCCAAAAATGTATCCTGTATATAAGAAATGCAAGGATGGGTTATGGAACAGAGACTGAGGAAATGACCAAGCAATAACTGGCCCAACTTGAGACCCATTGCATGGGCAAGCACCAATCCCTGACACTATTAATGATACTCTGTTATGCTTGTAGATAGGAGTTTAGCATGGCTGTCCTCTGAGAGGCCCCATCCAGCAGGTGACATATGTAGACACCCACAACAAAGCAGTATATGCAGCTTGGGGACTCTTATAGAAGAATAGGAAGAAAAATTGTGCAGAAGGGGATAGGAACTCCACAGGAAGACCAACAGAGTCAACTAACTTGTACTCTCTGGGGTCTCAGAGTCTGAATCACCAACCAAAGAGCATACATGAGCTGGACTTAGGCTTCCCCACACATATATAGCTGATGTACAGCTTGGCCTTCATGTAGACAATAGGAGCTGAGGCTATCCTAAAAGTTGTTGCCTGTCCGTGAGACATGTTCTTCTAGCTGGGATGCCTTGTCTGGGGTCAGTGGAAGATGATGCACCTAGCCTATCCTTGCAGAGATTTGATGTGCTAAGACTGGGGGATAGAGGGAAGGATTGTGGGATAGGGTGACTAGGAGGGGGCAGTGAGCAAGATGTAAAGTGAATAAAAATAAAGCAAGGAAGGAAGGAAGGAAGGAAGGATGGATGGAAGGAAGGGAGAGAAGGAGGAGGGAGGGAGAGAGAGAAGGAAGGAAAGGGAAAGGAAGGGGAGGGGAGGGGAGGTAAAGGAAGGGGAGGGGAAGGGAGGGGAAGAGAGGGGATGGAAGGGAAGGAAGGAAGGAAGGAAGAAAGGAAGGAAGGACAGACTTTGAGCTAAATATGTCTATTCAGTGTTTTTCTTTCTTCTTCAAGTTTATTTTTCTGTTCCAAGTTGTAACATGACATTGAAATTATTTTCTCCCATGTTTACCCCTATGTGGATATATGTCCTGAAATATGACAGTGAATTGAATTGCTTTTTGTCCTGTTTAATAAACCATTTAACTAAGGTATGATCCTTTCAGCAGCTATCTCTCTCTTACCATCTTGGAAGTTTCTCTTTCTTTTCCCACTCCAGACACCTGGAGTCCTTTCTGTCTGTGGAGGATGGTAAGCACACTCTCAATGCACAGACTTTGTGTCACACTCTCTGGATCTCTAGAAATACCTCCTGTCCCTCATAACTTCTCCTTAAAATAATTTTGTCTGTTTAGAATACTCAATCAAACTTCCCATTCTCTGTTGTCTTCATTTTTATCAGACATTGACAACTGCTTTACTTATGATACCAGTGAACATTAGCTACTTATTTTGCCAAACTAGAGCCTTAATAAAGTCACTGGATGTCATGTACAAGGCATGATAGAAAGAAGCTGAGCCTGTTTCTGGTCTTCATAGAACTCTCCTGGCTTAGTGGGATTTAGGTCTTCACTGTCCTCAGATCTCAGGGCATGCTCAGATTAGGAGAATCCTTTACCATGTTTGACAACACAAGGATACCAAAGATGTGCACTAATTCTAAATTTTGTTTATAATTGCCCAAAGTAAAAGGAAATTCTGGTCAGAGAGCTAATTCATAATATTACTATGAATTCGGTATCTTTGTAGAAGGTAAAATGTTGTACTGCCACACACTAGTGTTACTAATGTTAGCTGGCAATCACTTTTCATTTACATTTTATATTTCTGAGCCAAATTAATGAAAAATGACCTATCCCTCTAATGAATAATTTGTCCCCAGGCATAAATTGGATGTAGTCATAAACACATTAGCAGTTTCAGGCTCACCAATTTTAAAACTCTGATGTTGGAAGGGACCTTAGGGATCAACTAGCACAGCCCCCTCATTTTCGTATTTATGCTTACAGCACTAATTATTACAATCTGCGGCCATGGGCAATGGTCGGAAGGCATTAACAGACCCACAGGAGTGCTCCACCTACCTGGCCTCTAATTGCCAGTTACAACTCAATTCTGGCACAAGAGGGAATACATTTTCACCCCTTTACTGTGAACAGATAGCCTTAGTCCACATCAAAGGTTTCCATTCCTATTGAAAACTGAGGGGTTCAGGGGCAGGAAACACATTGCAAATCAACTGAGACTTTCTGTGTGTGGAGAAAGTAATCTGGGTTGACAATTAATTCAATGTCATGAGCCATTTTAATATGAATAACTCAATGCCAGAATTCAGTGGGTGAGGAGCTTTTCATGCAAGAGTGAGGCCTAGAGTTTGGATCTCTAGAACCTACATAAAAGCCTTGTGTGCAGGGAGACACAGCTGTAATCACAGAAAATGGAAGTCAGGGACTCCCTGGAGCAAGCTAGCAAGGGAATTAGCTGACAGTGAACTCCAGGTTCAACAGACCTGAAGAAGACACTCAATGCCAAAATTCAGCCTCCACATGAATGTACACTTTGATGTACATCTTCACACATGTGGAACATACATACCCAATGCACATGTGAACATACATACTCACACACATAGTTTAATACATATGAAAATAGTGAAATAATGTGGTTTACTTAGATATATATCCAATTATGCATTGGGTTAATACACACACACACACACACACACACACACACACACACACACATATATGCTGCCTGTTGGAAAAAGTTTCAGAAATGGTACAACATCTAAATTATGTTTTAATTCTACAATATACAACATCTGGTTTAACTAACTTTCACATGCACTCACTCATCACCTCTGGATTGGGGACATGGGCTAAACTGTTTACCAAATGGGGTTTCAAGCCAGACTCTGCTGTTAAAATTAAATAGGGCTAAGCACTCAAATCTTGTACTTTCTGATGACTAATAACTCCAAGCAATAAACTGCTTTAGATAGAGATCTGTGTTTTGTAATGAAAATGTAATCGTAAAGCTCACACTGGAGTTTCTATCCTGCCAAGCCAAGTTACCATCAACAAACATGTTAATACCTGCCAGCAGATTTCAGCACCTTAATGTTAGAAAATAAGGAAATGCCAATTTCACTCAGAACTCAACAGATTCCACCTACTAAGGCATCTCCCAACTTGTGAGTTGAATGTCGTTTTACAATTCTGATTACTCAATCAATGATATCCATCTTTCGGGACTGGTGTTTCTTATTGGAGAGGCAAGTTGTAATTTATAGCAAAGGCTTTTTTTTGTTTAATGAAATGTTTCCAGTGTTTCACAGCACTCAGCTCCTTTAACAAGGGCGTTTTATGACAGAATTATTCTATGGCTTTCTCATGTCCCTTGTTGTGCCTAATCCCATGTGTCAAGACAAATGTCTTCTATCATCCAGACTCCATTATACATTTTATGATTTATTCCTAGTCATTTGTTCCACAAACATTTTTGAGCTCCTTTTCTAGGGCAGGCAGCAGTATGTTACTTTTATTCAACGATGAATAAAACATAGTCCCTAACCACCAGGTGCACAGGAGGTAACAAGATAGACATTTATGTAAATTGATGCCTGCAATACACTTTGGTAAATAAAGTAATCAGGTTGTGGATGAAGACACCACTGCTTCAAGTAAAGGGACGATTCTCAGCAGAGCAAGGGAAGCCTTCGAACAGAATAAAGCATAGTTTTAAATTCACAGAAGTAAGAATTTCCTCAAAAATAAATGAGACCAGAAGATGATGGATACAGATAAGGAACAAGGAAACCCATGAATGGACATCCACATAAGGAGTGACAGGAGGTGGCCTGGAGAAGCCAGCCTCCAGTGTCACTGACAAATGGGACAAAGTATCTTACAGAATCTAAAGTAGGCCATGCTGGGAAGTTGGATTTTCTCCTAGTAAAGTCAAACATTACAGGGTATTAAAATATTAATTTAGACTTCTAAAATTATTTCCTGTTATTTTACCTGTCAATTAAAAATTAACGTTTTTGGCACTTAGATTGCCTATATCCCTACTAAGAAAGCTTTAACACAAGAATCTGAAGGCTGTGAAGTACACTATATGCAACATGAATCACCATCTCCACATAATGTCTAGACCTACCTTGAAGAATAAATAGGGAACTTCAGAACAATCCACTGATGTCCTTACGGCCATGGCAGGCACTCCACAGACCTGATAGATGGTTGGATTTTAAAACTTTTTAAAAAACATTAAAAGGAAGATTTGTCCCAATTATCTAATATCCTCAACCTTGTTCATCCCACTGGAAATGTCATCAGTTCTTGAAAAGCCTTTGAAGTCACACACATCTTACTTGGGAGGTACACATGAGTGTGTGATCAGGTAAAGTGAGGACTATGTGTCCCAGGCTCACTACATGGTAAAACATTTGGTCTAGAGTTTCTGATCCATATTAATGACATTTTCTGGAAATGTGTACTGGGAGAGATAGAAGATGGGATTGGGAGGTACACATGAGTGTGTCATCATCTGGTCACGTAAAAGATGCCTTGTATTTAAAAACCTTTTGATTTGAAAGGGATGGTAAATAAACTTAGATCTGATATATTACCTGGTGTACACTGGCCAAAGAAGAGAATGATCAAGTGTCACAGGAAAGCAGAGCCAACCCTTAGAAAGCAGAAGTGTGGAGTGGCTTTCTTCTGCCATAACTATTATACCTGCCCTCATTTTGAAGGGCTATAGCACAACAAAGTAACAAAATTACACATGTCTAGGTAACTTAAGGGACCATGCCTACCCAGGTATTAGATTTATGTTATTCCTTTCTTAGCTCTGAAAGAATCCTCCATCCTCCTGAGATGCTTGTCATTTGCCTCAGATACTACAATGCTTTTCCATTCAGCATCATATTGGTTCTATTTGTCCCTATGAAGTGAACATCTTTTGTATATCAACTCAGACTGACTGCCACCTGCCACCACCCTCAATATCCTGGAGAGTTCTGTAGCTACGGATGGGATTTAAAGGGTCCTGTCATGATGTCCTGGTCATTGTCGGATGCTTGCTACTACCAGATATAAAGCTGCGTGCATTTAGGACTTCACACTCCACTTTAGTTGAACTCTCCCCTACTGGGTTAGCCCTTTGTACCAGCATGAGATAAAATTCTCCTCTTCTGTATCAAAGGCCCCTGTGTACTTTTTCCCATCTAGTAACTTGTCGTTCCATGTTGAACAGGTCCTCTTCTTCTGTTTGTTTGTACAAAGTATTGAGGACTATGTGTCCCAGGCTCACTACATGGTAAAACATTTGGTCTAGAGTTTCTGACCCATATTAATGACATTTTCTGGAAATGTGTACTGGGAGAGATAGAAGATGGGGTTGGGAAGTTACATGCTAAGTTACATGCTAACACTCCATTGCCATTTTCTACATTAACATGACATATGTACTGATGTAATCATTGTTATAAATCCATATATATGTTTTATATATGTACACATACATATATGTATATGTGGCTTTCCATGTGTGTGTTTTACATGATGTAAAAATGTTTGCTGTAAATATAACCCCCTACCACCTTAGAACAAACAAAAGATCAGCTATACATTAACAGAGCATTAAACATGAGAAGGATGTTTGCTCCTTAGGAAGAGATATTTCTGTTTCTCTTGGCTCAAAGGAAGGGCCTATCTTTCTCCCAACAAACATGTGTACATACCATGATTGTTTCATTCTCCTTTTGCATTGGATTTTCTTGAAATTTCTGCAAGGACCCCATTTGCTAAGCATTCTAAGTTTCAGTCATGAAACATACACGTCTCAGGGAAAATTGGAAGTTTACAAAGCTTCTAGGCAATGACATAAATAAACATTTTATTCAGCATTTATCATTTGGGTTGGGTTGGATAGTTTGGCCCCCCCATAGACATATATGTTTGAATGCTTGGCCCATAGGGAGTGTCACTATTAGGCATTGTGTCCTTGTTAGAGGAAATACATCACTATGGAGGTAGGCTTTGAGGTTTCCTAAGCTCAAGCTCTGCTAAGTGTGAAATCATAGTCTCCTCTTGATTACTTGGAAGGATACAGTCCCCTGGTACCTGTAGATATAGAACTATCAGCTCCTCCTCCAGCACCATATCTGTCTGCATATTACCATGCTTCCTGCCATGATGATAATGGTCTGAACTTCTGAAAATGTAAGCCAGCCCCAATTAAATGTTTTCTTTTCTAAGAGTTGCCCTATTATGGTGTCTATTCACAGAAATAAAAGCCTAACCAAGATATCACTTCAAATAGCAAAGTTGGAACCTAAAGACAATGTTCTTAATGATCCCCAAAACTCACAACATTTAAAGAAAGTGAAAAGACACAGATTCCACCTGCACCTTAACTTATTTTTCCAAGATAACAACTTTTGCACTCCCCCTGTCAGAGGTAAGAGAAAAATCTATATCACAGGATAAGGGAGTCTTCATCAATTTCTGTAATTTTCCATTACCCTACTTTTCAATTTTCTCATGATAAAGAAATTTCTTCTTAGTAGAAAAGAACATAACAAAGTTGTCTGGATTTAATTCTGCTAAATACTCATAATCTCATAATAAAGTCTTCAGTTGAAATAGCAATTCTCTAGGGCACTTTTGAGGATGCTTTCTCCTGAAACTCAACAGGATCTTTCACAGGTAGGTACTCATCTTAGGAACACTGGCAGTTTTCAGAAGCCAGGGGTATTTTCAGAATACAGGACATCAAATCTGTCACATGTAATGTTATCAAATTAGTGTTTCTGTTTGTCCTTTGAGTCTAAATTGTAATGCCTTAAATTGACATCAGTAAACTTATCAAATCTCTCATGATGTATGAATGTATTACAGCATGGTGGATAAGACAGCTAAACAGAAGGGTCTCAAAAAATGAAACACAAATGCCTGAGAAACAATTAAAGAAATGTTCAACATCCTTAGTCATCAAGGAAGTGCAAATGAAAGCTACTTTTAGATCCCACCTTGTACCAGTCAGAATAACTAAGATCAATAAAACAAATGATAGCTCTTGCTAACAAAGATATGGATTTAGGAGAACTTTCATTCATTACTGGTAGGTGAATCAACTAATACAGCCACTATGGAAGTTGATATGACTGTTTTTCAGGAAACTGGAAATAGGACTACCTCAGGATCAAGTTATACCATTCTTGACTATATATCAAAAGATTGTACATCCTACTATAGAGACTTTTCCTCATCCATATTCATTGCTGTTCTACTCATAATAGCTAGAAATTGGAAACAATTTATATGTCTGTCAACAGATGAATGGATTGTTAAAAGAGTGTTACACTTGCACAATGTAATACTATTTAGCTGTTAAAATCGAAATCATGAAATTTAAAGATAAATGGATGGGCCTAGAAAAAATCATTCTGAAGAAGGTAACCTAGACCCTCAAACAAATATAGTATGTGTTGCTTATATGTGGATATTGGCTTTTAAGTCTTTTTTTAAGAGAAAGAAATAGCAAATCATTTATTTATTTAAAATTTTTGATTGAATTATAATATACTAATCAAAAGGCATTATACAGTCAACTTATCACATTGTCTTTTCTGTTTGTAAGCAACCTGTTACATTGACATAAATAAAAGAATTATAACTTGTTAATTACATGTTTTTTAATTGGATATCTTATTTATTTACATTTTAGATGTTATCCCCTTTCCCCATTACCAACCACCCAGAAACCCCCTATCCAATCCCCCCTCCTGCTTCTATGAGGATGTGCCCCTAACCACCCACCAACTCCCACCTCCCTGCCTTCGAATTCCTCCACACTGAGGCATCCATCAAGGACCTCCTCTCCCACCTATGCCCAACAGGGTCATCCTCCTCTACATATACAGCTGGAGCCATGAGTCCCTCCCTATGTGCTCCCAGGCTGGTGGTTTAGACCCTGGGAGCTCTGGTTGGTTGATATTGTTGCTCTCCCCATGGGACCTCAAACCCTGTTGCTCCTTCAGTCTTCTCTCTAACTCCTCCATTGGGAACTCCTTGATCAGTTCAATGGTTAGCTGCAAACATTCACCTCTGTATGTGTCAGGCTCTGGCAGACCTCTAAGGAGACAGCTATATCAAACTCCTGTCAGCATGCACTTCCTGACATCCACTACAACATCTGCCTTTGGTGACTGCAAATGGGATAGATACTCAAGTGGACCAGTCTTTGGACATCCCCTCCTTCAGTTTCTGTCCCACACTTTTTCTCCATATTTGCTCCCATGAGTATTTTGTTACTCCTTCTAAGAAGGACCGAAGCACCCACACTTTGGTCTTCCTTCTTCATGAGCTTCATGTGGTCTGTGAGTTGTATCTTGGATATTGTGAGCTTTTGGGCTAATATCCACTATCAGTGAGTACATACCCTGTGTGGTTTTTGTGTGTGTGTGTGTGTAATTGGGTTTCCTCACTCATGATGATATCTTCTAGCTCCATCCATTTGCTTAAGAATTTCATGAATTCATTCTTTTTAATAGTTGAGTGATAGTTCATTGTATAAATGTACCACATTTTCTGTACCCATTCCTCTGTTGAAGGACATCTGGGTTCTTTCAAGCTTCTGGCTATTATAAATAAGGCTGCTATGAACACAGTGGAACATGTGTCCTTGTTATATACTTGAGCATCTTTCAGGCAGACAAATACAGAGACCCACAACTGAGCAATGTAGACTTTGAACCATTCCGTTCTAAATGCTCTCTTCATCAAATTCCCTGATATGGGTGTCAGAGAACCTTGTGAAGAGGAGAGGGAAAGATAATAAGAGCCAGAAGGGGTGGAAAATATCAAGACAACAATGCCTTCTAGACACAACAGAGCTGACACACAAATGAACTCACAGAGACTGTGGAAGCATGCAGAGAGATTACAGGGGTCTGGGTCTGACAGGACCTCAGTGCTCCCACCCTTAACTGAGAAGCTATTCCCAATTTGCAATTGCTTGCAAAGGAAAAATTCTTTTCTGCAATGAACAAACCACACTGAAGGGCAGACCCCAAGGCCAGCTGTAGATAAACAATACAACTTGATCTCAATGGTTATTTTTGGAGGGTTTTTTGTCTTTTTTTTGTTGTTTTTTTGTTTTGTTTTTGTTTTTTAATCAGCCAATGATTTGTCTGGAGATTTTCTTTCTTTCTTTCTTTCTTTCTTTCTTTCTTTCTTTCTTTCTTTCTTTCTTTCTTTTTTTCTTTCGTTTAGCTTTCAGATCTTTGGTGTATATTATAGTTTCTAATATGTTTTACGGGAGTTCTGTGTGTGCAAGTGTGTATGTGTGTGCATTTGTGTCTACTTGTGGTTTTTTGTGGCTTTTCTTTTGCTCTTTTGTCCTTCTTAAAGTTTATTTATTTATTTATTTTCTAATAAGAAAGAGTACAAAAAGGGGTGACGTTGGGTGGGTAGGGATGTGAGGAATACTTGGGGTAGGGAAAACTGTAATCCAAAAATATTTTATAAAAATACGTTTCAAATAAAAATTGAACATTATAAAACAAAACCAAACCAGGCACATGCTTGTATATACACTTATCTGTGTTTAAACAGGTGAAGCAAAGATTTTAGGCTTGTAAACTTAATTTTCTATCTGAAGAAGCAATTAATATGCTTTTCTTTGAGTTTAGAGGGATGGCTCACCAATTAAGAGCACTTATTTCTCTCACAGAGGACACTGGTTCAGTTTGAAGGACCCATGTGATTGTTTACAACCATTCATACATGACTCCATTTCCAAGAGTTCACATGCACTCCTTTGTGCACAGACATCTGGTCCACACGTGGTCCATGTATACACATGTTGGCAAACACTCATGTATATAAAAAATAAAATAAGTTTTTAAAAATATTTTTAACTTAAAATATTCTTGTGTGTTGAAACCTGACATGTCTGTTATGGAGCCTATCAACTAGCTTTTGTCTTACTGTCCTGAGTGTTACAGAACCTTGGTTTTTTTTGAAAAAAAAAAAAAAAAGCTTGCAAGTACTAGAAGAAGTGAGTTAGGCTTTAAGCAGAAGCAAGAGGGTAATGAGTTTGATCATTGCTGGTATAACAGCTTTAATTACACTAATTGCTAACACCACTGCTTCTGCAATTGCTTTGACACAAGAAGGCAGCTACGTTTGTTAATCATTTAGCACAAAATGTTACTAATGTGTTGAGTATACAAGAGGACTTAGATAGGCATTTGGAACAATGGATTGATGCTATTTATCCTATTCAAATTATTGGAAGGATGTTCAGAGATTTAAAATAAGGAGCCATCTTGAGTGTCATGCCAAATACCAATGGAGTTGTGTTACTTCTAAAATTTACTATGATAGTCATTATAATTAGAGAAAAGTTTAAAGACACATGTAGGGTATTTGGCATAATTCTAACACCTCTCTGGATGCTTTAACTTTGCATAGTGAGATTATGAATTTAAAGAATGATGCTCTGCTGAGCTTTGATGCTGCAGATAATGCTGATAAAATTATTCATGGCTTTGAGGTCAGTATTTCCTTTTTGGTCAAGCTTCAAGAATGGCATATTTAGCTTGATCATGCTAGCCCTTTTTGTCCTGGAAATATTTTTATTCCTGCCCATCATGTTAAAGCTTGTCTTTAACAACATCAACATGTTGGCAGCCAAAGTACATGACTTGAAACTGAAAATGGACCTCCAGACTGAGTTATGAAATTAACAGGCTAGCAAGGCAAAGATAGATAAGATTCTCCACAGAGTCTTACCAATCTACGACAGAAGTGCACTGCTTTTGATAGTGCATATTACATGATGGGCAAGGAAGGTATTCTTGTCAGAATAACCTAAGGCAGGCTTAGTCTTGTTTACATAATAAAAAAGGGGGAGATGTGGCTGCCTGGCAGGAATCTGACATTGGCCAAGGACAAGGAAATGAGCTGCAGGCAGGAATCTGACATTAGGCTAGAACAAACAAGTAATTTCAGGCAGGAATCTCAATTCTAGGCTAGGACAAAGAAGTAATTTCAGGCAGAAATCTAAATCTTAGGCTAGAAAAAAAGAAGTAATTACAGGCAGGAATATAACTCTAAGGCTAGAACAAAGAAGTAGGCTTCAGGTATGAAAATGACTTTGGGCTAGGACAGGGAAGTAGGCTTGGATATTTTGATCATCCTGATAAGCCCTTAGAAATAGTGATCATGGGACTGTTTACTGCCTTACTTGTTCTTTGACTATTTGTATTTATTGTCTTGCTTGTTCCTTGATTATTTGCATCTTTTGTATTGCTACTTCCTCAATCTAGAACTGACCTTCATACTTGTATGAAATTAAAATGGTATAAGCGCAAAAAGGAGGAGGAGGGATGGGATTGGGCGTTTATGGGGGGTGGAATTGGCAAAGGGGATAACATCTGAAATGTAAATAAATAAAATATCCAATAAAACAAAACAAAAAATAATCTCTTATAGAATAAGGATATCAATGAATGTAACATATAACAGACTTACCAATTGCAAAATACATTACTCTCCAAATGTGATTATACTGATAAATATATATTTGAAATGTCTGACTAATTTAATTAGTCTCCATTCTTGTGGCACTTTGAATTTAGGCTAGCTTATGCCCCTAAAACTACTATACTCTTTGAGCTATTTCACTTCTTTCAATTCAGGTGTTTTCTACATGTTAAAAATTGTATGTTAGAATGTGTATTATTCAGATATTAGTTATTAAATTGTGGCAATGAATAATGTCCTATGCTGAGTGTCTCCTGGGACAAAAGGTTGTCTCTCATTCAAGTTATACTTCCATCAGAGGCAGAATGAGGACAATCTGAAATATTTTTAGGCCATTAAATTATTAACTTAACTGAAGACCACAGAAAGTTAGAAAAATTCTATCCCAACGGGATTTGGGTTACTTTAGCTCATATTCCAGTGACCAGAATGGAGAATAAGAGGTTTATTCACGTCAAAAAGGGAGGAGGAACACAATACCATCATGTGCTTGGTGGGAAGCGAGCAATAAACATCAGAGAGCAAGAAGGACCTACCCAGATGGCAAGGATTGTGATTGTTGCTTTTTCTTTTACTTCTTGGTAAGATACCCCCCTTTAAGCTCTATAGTGGGAACCTGTGGAATATGCCCCCTTCCATGGTCTGAGCAGCCTTGTGATAAACAACTTGCTTACAGACACTTGGAGGCTGTGGGTCATATGAAGCTTAACCAGTTGCTTCCACTCTAGACTTTGGGTTGTATAACTTCTTTGGAATACTAGCTTCTTATACAATGCCTGAGTTTCATAGTTATATACACAACCCTTCCAATGCATTCACAGCACTCATGCATTTTGTTCCCTGTATTCCCTATTTGATGGACACTCAAGAGCTTTCAGTGTTGCTATAAAACTAACAATGCAAGCCAAGTCTCCCTTATTGAGCCACTTTGTGGAAAGGCTATGTTCTGATTGGCTTTGCTACTCTGAGATTTCTTAGTATGAGCCTTGCTATTATGGAATGAGAATGATCATTATTTCATCATGGTCCACGTTCTTTCATTTGCGAACCTTTTATAACAATCAGGTAATCTTTTTCTGAGTTTTTGTTTTCCTTATAAAAGACATTGTCAAATATGGCCAACAGCAGTCACCACACACTAAGAAAACACTCTTCTAATATTTTTACCTCAAAGAGAATAGATTGGATAAATAAACTGCTGTCAGATCTATTGTTGTAATGGACACCATTTTACTAAACCCTCCACTATGTCCTAGACCTGGTCATGTCTTCAGTATTCAGTTTTTTGCTACTGGCCAATGAACACCAAGCCATAGCTATGTATTTCATGGCTAGGTTCTCACAAAGCACATCAAGTGTCTTCTCTTATCTGGATTTGTCCAAAATATCTGAGATATGTTAAAATAAGAGGCAATTCCCAATCTTCAGAAACTGAATGCAACAAAAGTGTTTTGCTGTTGTTTTATTTTGGTGTTGTTTTGTTTTGTTCTTTTGTCATCCATTCTACACACCTGTCTCAAAGTTTAGATAGGCTGTGTTTCCTGAATTTCATGCAACTATTCCACATTTCCTTTGGCAGAAGAACATCTGCTCATCCCAAGTGCATCTTGATGAAGACCAAAGAAATCATTCTGTCAAAATGCAGTTTAATAAACCTATGGAAACATGGGCGAGGTGTTATTTACATAAGGCTGACTAACCCTCACACAATTGCACCCCCAGCTAAGCCTACCCCATCATTGAGGACCTTGTGAAATCTTAATTCAGTCCTATATCCTCCCTGTGCTGTGAGTCACCTACATCACAACTCTGAGTCCTGTTCTCTGGCACTCTTAAGGAATATTGTTTTAATATTTGCAAAGCTGCCTTCTAATTGCATATCTACCTGCTTGTTTTTAGATTTTGGGTTCTTGGAGGATAAAGTTTCACTAATTTTTCAATTCCTAGCACCTATTACCTGTCAGGCCCACGATAGATTCTAAAGAAATTACTATGGAGGGAATTTGTTTTTGAGAAATTGATTATGTTACAGAACCTGCAGTTGATTTTTTCCCTCTAGATTAAGGTTCTAATTACACATTGTAACATAATGAGATTTGAATTTTAGTAAAGAAATTTGGTCTCATAATTGTTACTTATTTGAAACACCTTTTTCCATCTCGTCTCCCATTGTCACAGTCTATGCTTTCAGAACAGCAGACTTTGTGTACAGCAGTACTTCTGTATCAAACATATTTGATTTTATTTCTTCGCATTCATTCTGTATCTAACATAATTACTTTCTGTCATTAAAAAGTTATTTTGGCCATATTGGACATAATGATTTTTCTGTCCTTTGTCTCAAAGGACGTCTGCTGATTTCAGGATAAAACCCAGATACTTTTACAAGGTTTCTGCAGCCACTCATAACCTGAACTCTTAATTTCAATAAACTCTTATTTACCCATCTTTGGTCCTCCAGCTCCTCACACTGACAAAACCACATGTAACTTATATGCATTTTTCAGGCCTACCACATGTCCTGTTTCTGAATTTTGTGCCAGAAACACTCTCTTCCTTTTGGCAAGTCAAATTCTCCTTCCACTTCCGATACAGCTTCTATTAGAGTCCAACCATCTTTGACTCCATTTAGATTATGTCAAGCTTTGTTTTGATTTTCTCCAATATCCTGTATGCCTGGATTTTAATAATTACTGTGCTTTTTGATTCATGCCCATTTACTGGTATAAGACTGATGGTAAGACTCATCTTAAATGGATGGTTCTGCTCCTGAGGTATGACTTGAAATATCTACAGGAAATGGTGATTATTTGATTGGGAGATGACATGTGATAGGAGAGACAAAGGGTTCTGTTAATGTAGTATATAGTAGAAACCCCAACAAAGGATCCTTTGATCCAAAATATCATTAGTGCTGAAAATAAGAAACCCAGAACCAAGAGTGCAATGTGCCTTAAAATGGCAACATACCACATAGCTATATACATATAATTTATAATTCATCTGAAAATTAAATATATATTTATATGCAGTAACATACTTAAAGTGGTTTTATGGTTGGCTATTGTGAATCAAAAAGGAATGTGTACACCATTGGAATAACATGCAATAGATGCTGGATAAAGGCTACTGTCTTCTTTCATTTAAAGGCTGGTTAAACTTTTGAAAATCATGTCACAGAAAGTGCTCAAGTATCTGTGATTGTGTGGAATATAAAGCAGAAGATGAAGGGCCTTGTTATTTGTTTTTAAAAGCCTGAAAGGTTGTTTTGTAGAAGAAAGATTTGTTATCGTGGTGTACCTCCAGAAGGCAGAACTAAGATCAATGGAACCAAACACCTAAGACTATTTCAATACTATAGAAGGAGAATGTTCTAATAATTTTGCCACTGGGGTGAAGAGATGAGTAGTGTTGCACTACAGGCAGTTGTCTGTTGGAATGAAATGTGGTACAAAATAAGCAAAATCATCAATACAACCGTTGTAGAAATGTATTGTTCGAAAGTCTGGGCACAGATGACATGAAAGTGAAAGGGAATAATGGATATGGCAGTATAGGAGGGTAAATGATGGTAGAATGGAGCAGATGGGTGGAATGGGGTAGAGATAACTGATGATAAAGATGTCAGAAAAGTCATATGAAAATACACTATTTTATTGTCTCCATACATGTTTGTGTAGATATATATGTGTGTGCATATATATAGATACACACATACACACACACACACACACACACACACACATATATATGTGTGTGTGTGTGTGTATGTGTGTGTATGTGTGTGTGTGTGTATACATATACACATACATATGCTCATTTAAAACAGTTTAATTTCTGTTGCCTTAGAACAGATAATGATGTTCTTCCCAGAAGCCATATGTGCCAAATGAAAAGCCTGGTGCCAGGGGAGGATACCTCCCCTTGAGTTGTTTGTTGGTCAGTGGTGTTCTGGCCATGCCCACCTCTCCACCAAGAAAGATTTCCATTACTCTTGTTTCACACAAAACCATGATGGTGTTATTCTATTGCTGAACATGCCACCCACTTTGGTCATAAAACATAGAGAAATTAAATAAGTATTGGCTAGAAAGCTTCCTTCTTCCATGCTGCATAGCTTTCATAGTACACATCACTGCTATGTAGGCCCATAGTGGCACACATGTTATGGGAATAACCTCCTGTTTTTTGATAGGACATAGAGCCTGCTTTACAGAAGGAAGCACAAGTCTGGTACTGCAACTAAGAACCAACAGTTGGGGAGCTCACAGACTCCAAGGATAAAAAATGTGCTATTATTATTCTACTAAATGAACATACTATCAAACTGTCCTTTAATTCATATCTTTATACTCATGGATCAGTGAAGCACTCAGGCTTTATTAGAGAAGATTCTTTGAACAGTGGATGATGGTTAACACTGAAACTCATAACTAGTCAAAGTGTAGAGAATAAATATCAGTGTAGTGTTCAGCCATAAGCAGGACATCTGTGTTACCTCCCTTAAGGCTTAAGAACCACCATGGGAGGAAGAATAGAAAGATTTTAAGAGCAGTTGTCAGGGAAGACCTGAGTGACACTCTGTCTTCCGTACATGGAAAGCTCACACATGTGAGCACACAGTAGCTGTTGTAGCCTGCACAAGATATGTACAAGATCAGGCCAGTCAGCATTCTAGCATGAATGGGTCTTAGGAGAAACCCTCCCCTTCCCCCCAGATAAGGAACTCTTGAAAGATGATGGCTTCTGTGAAAGGGAGAGTCAGTTTTCTTTAAGCATGTGTCCTTTAGTATGTTGATCATGCTGCAGTGGATGGATGGCCCCAAAGACAAGAGCATGTAGACAGTACTTATTGAATTTAATGGGTTATTAAAAATAAGAAAAGGGGAGAGAAAGTTTGGAGGGGTAGGGAGGTGAGGGGTGGATCTAGGAAGACTTAAGATGAGAGTGGGGTGGAGTAAATATGGACAAAATGCAGTGAATCATCGAATTCTTAAGGAATCATTAAAATGTATTTTGTTAAAAGGAAAAATTTTGAATAAAATTCCAAGCAGTTCATCATGTCCTCCAGGATTCCACATTATATGTTTAAAGTAGAAGATGAAAACTCGTTATTAGTTGTGTATTGTGTTTTTACTAATATTTTCAACAGCAGTTTTGAACTCAGCACTGAACATTCATAAAGTGTGAAACCTTAAACAAACAATTTGGATTTCTCTTATAATGTGAAAAAATAGGTCAGCTTCATTGGAAATATAATAGTTTCATATCACAAGTTCACAGTGGAAACAGGAACTTGTAAAAGCAAGATCTTGGGAGAGTGTGATATACCATCACTAATACACCTCAACACAATCACACTGTTACAAGCAGGAGACAGCCCCAAAGAGATGCAAGCAGACATAGTCAAAGATGTCTGTTAGTGACCCAGAGGGTCACTTCAGTCTCCTAGCATCACTATTCAACCAATTTCTGATGGAGGACATTCAAACAAGTTAAGCTCAAATGAAGCTTGCATTAAAATTGCCTCATTATCTTGTTGAACTGAAATAAAAGTTTAATTTCTGTTATCTATGAAGTTACATTCTTTTACTGTAATGGGGGAAAAAAAGCAGAGTCCAAATAGGAAATATGTCAGTGGATCCTGTGAACTTTTAAGCAGTGAGTAGGAAATAGCCTTTCTATTGGTTGTGTAAAATTCGTCTCTTTCGATCAGGCCTACCAGGAATAGTATGCATGCCTTCTGACATTGGTTACTATTCAAAGTGAAACCACAAAGGCAGGACCTGCAGGCTCATTTATTCTCCAGAGCTAAACAATCTCCCAAGGAAGACAGATGTATTTCCTAAGATAGGCTTTTTATCAAAGAACAGCTGATAATGACTAATCAGAGCTGCCTGGTGGCTGGAGCTCACATCTGTTTCAAAGATTTACTGAATACTAACAGAAGACAGCTTTTGTTCGAGACATCCTTAAGGTCACTCATTGGCTAGTATCATTAGACCTGGCCACAAATTGGTTTACATGATGCCATCTACCATACCAAAGCAGAGGGAAAAGAACAATCAGATATGTTTGAGACAAAAGGAGGGTAAGTCTTAAAGCACATGCTCATTAATGTGATAATGAAAAGGATTTTTGTTCTGGACCAAAGGTTTCTTTTCATTACTATAGAGTCACAGTTTACATGTGGGAGGCAGAATGAAGTCATCCAGAAGTGTGTCCCAGTAAAGAAAATCAGAACTCACAAAAGACTACCCTGTAAACAGACCTCAAGAATGACACAGTTAATCCGTTACATGGTGCCTTGCATTTCCCGGGAATTATCTGTAATCCACTGAGTATACCTACAAAACTATAAAAATACATCTTAGAAGATCGGGGGCTCTCCAGATACTTCCCACACTGCGTTATGTTAGTCCTAATAGAGAACCCAGTCACATTGCACACTTTCCAAAATACACGTTGACTGTCTAACCTAGTTTATAGGTGTAGAAATTGGTGGTAGAAAGAAAAAAGAGCTTCTAACAGAAGTTGAGTTTTCAAAGGATTAAGTAATGATTTATATAAAGAATGAATGTGGCTTGTTTCAACATTCTGGAAACATAGGAGTGGTATAACAGAAATGGATAACATTTAGTGGTGGGAGATTGAATTTTAGAGCATTTTTTAAAAAATCACACTCTGAATTAGAATGATATAAAACTAGTTTAATCATTTTTATTTTTGAATTTTCATTTGCAGATTTTGTCCTTAATGTTTCCATTTCTTCAGACACTCCTGTTATTGGACTAATAAAGCCGTGGTCGAAAAACAGATAAGCAATGTCTCCCAAATTTAGGAAGCTGAGGCAGGAGGAACCTGTTTGTGAACCCAGCCTTGGCTACATAGTGAAAGTCTGTCATAAAACAAAATAAAACTAAACTAACACTAAATGACAACAAAGATAAACACAAGATGTGATTAGTTGTTTTTCTTGGTGGCATTATTAATAATAGTAACTTGTAGTGTCACTGACTGACACTTGGAATTTATCTGGAAATAAGGATCTTATTCAAATTTCAACTGGAATCTTTCATGTTATCTGTGAAAAGTCTTCCCTGAAGTCAAGCACACAGCCCTGAAATGTTGACAGTGCCTGCAGCTCTCCTTTTGAAGTAATCTATTGGTCCAGGTTCAGAAGCTGCAATGACATTTATGTAAATGTCGATATCTTTGACATATACAATTAATCTGTGTAGAGTCAAAATGCTGCCTCCCCTGGAACAGAGAGTGATGAGGTTTTGATTAATTAGGACGTACTCAGGCTCTCCTGTACCTGGGCAGCTTCCATTAAAGCAAGGCACCATTGAGGTCCTTCCAAACAAATTTAAATTAGAAGAAACAACTCCTTCGTGACTCACTACGTCTATAAATCCCTGTAGGGCAGTAGCTAAGTGTTGTGTCTATTTTGTATTCCTGACAGAAGAGAAAAGATAGTGACTTAATATTTACTGAACAAGTTTTAAGTGTCAAGTATTGTATAGTGCCTTGAACTTAGGAACTCTTTAAGAGCTCTGAGGGATATCCTCATTTATACAAAAGGTGGCATGTATAGACAGCAAATTTGTGTTTGAACTAGAATCTGAATCCAGATCTTTCAAGTATTGTTTATGATCATTATCCTCTTTCTCCCTTCTACTCAGTTAACAATAAAGTTTGTTTTATTGGATATTTTATTTACATTTCAGATGTTATCCCCTTTCCCCATTTGCCCCCCACCCAGAAAGCTCCTATCCCATACTCCCTCCTCCTGCTTCTATAGGGATGTACTCCCACCCACTCCCACCTTCTCACCCTCAAATTCCCCCACAGTGGGGCATCCAGTCTTCACGGGACCAAGGATCTCCTCTCTCACTTATGCCCGACTATTCCATCCTCCCCTACATATACAGCTGGAGCCATGGGTCCCTCCCTACGTCCTCCCAGGCTGGATCTGCAATTCTACCACTCCAATCACCTCATAATTATAGAACTAACATTCTCTTGGGGATTAACTATGTTTTAAAGCGTTGTGTTTAAGCATTCAATATTTACTCATTTAAAACACCATTTGGAATCTTTAGCTTGTACAATATTCAAAATTGCTGTTGATCTTATGTTACACACGGGGAAACTGAGGTATGAGAAAAACTTTGTAAACATGTTGGGGTTTCATATTTAGAGAGCTAAGCCAGGATCTGAGCCCTGACATGTTCAAAGAGCTTGTTCTTATTCTCAGCTGTCTTCAGCTGATGTACTCAGTATCCTGTGCAATGTAAAACATAACAAGCACAGGCTTAGCTTTGACCTTGAAGCATGCATGTAGTGTATCGCTATGTAATTACCTAATAGAGATGCCACAGAGAGCTTCTCTGAGTGTCTTCCTTCAAATGGTTTATGCACTCGCTGAATCAGACTGAATAAATAATACTAGGCTGAGCTATGCCTTTTACATGTTTAGGAATCAATTTCTTCTATTTAATAAGACCATATTTCAGAAAGACCAATTCTTCCTATCCTATTCAGAACACAGGAGATCCTTCAATAAAAACACATATAATTTATATGTCGTTTGCCCACAAAATTATCCTTTCTGTTCAAAATAAATTAATTATGGAGGGTGTAGGAGGTCAAAGGGGATTTCAGTGTATCTTGGTATCCATTCTGTTTCAAACAGAGGACTCAAAGTAAGATCTTACAATTGCTTTGTGTCTTTTAAAAATAAAATAAAATAAGTAGACATCTTGCTTGCCTTTGAAGATCCCCTTGCTAATCTGAGACTGCCATCTGAAATTTTAATTAGTGATTTAAAATGTGCTTACACAAAGAACCTTGTCCAAGTTGTCTGTTTCTGCCAAATTAAACTATTAAACTAAGTAACCTAATTAAAATCCTTTTAGCTTTTAATCAATATTTTATTTACATTCATATTTCCTGAGAAGCCTGATGAGTTTTTCGGGATGTGATAGTTATGGCTCCCCTATTTATTAAAGGTCAATTTTAAGAAGTTCCCTTCTCCAAGACCATGAAGTCAGCAGGAAACTGATGAGGACACCTTTGGTTCATGCCCCTCTGTCCTCTACCAGCCCCCACTACACAGAAAAATAAAGTTGCTTGGTGTTTGTGCAGTTCTGGGACATGTCCAGAGTCTTGCTGTAGGAGGCAGGACAGCTTCATTGTTCTCATGCAGCTAAGCCCTTCATCTCTCCAACCAGAGACTCTGGTCACCTACATCACAAGGGGACCTTCAAATTCAAACCTGCCCCTAGTCCCTATTCTCAAGATCAACTACTGACAGAAAACATAGGACAGCAGTGTATTTAGTTGTCACAACGTCCTTCTCATTCATCTCATCTTCCAGAGGCAATCATTTCTAGAACTTTCATCAATGGATAGATCCATATCTCTAAGAACATATTTTTAAATTTTAGAAGTCGGCTATTAATTCCTAATAATAAAGACAATGAATTAGCTCCCTTTAACTTTCTCTGGTGGCCATCCTGTACACATGAATACATCACTGCCATGGTAAATGAATCCATGCCATCACACACGCATGCATGCACATATTTTTCCCTTGAATTGGACTCTCTCATCCTTCCTTCCTTTCTAACTTCATTGTCTCTGAGTTTGTTTCTACTTGAGCCTCAAATTCCTCCCTATTCTGACGAGCTCTCTCTCCATACGATCAAAATTAATCATTTGTCTTTACTGGACCTTGTGGTTGGAGCTTCCAGAGATGCTGCAGGCAGGTTGTTGAGTTGCTCTATCTATATGTTGCTCAATTTACCCCTCTCTCTTTTATTTATTGGTTATTTTATTTATTTACATTTCATATGTTAACCCCCTTCCTTGTTCCCCTCTGTATATCCCATAGAAGCAGAAACCCCCTGCTTCTATGAGGGTGCTCATCCACCTACCTATCCACTCCTGCCTTACTACCCTAGTATTCTCCTACACTAGGGCATTAAGTCTTCACAGGACCAAGGGCCTCCCCTCCCAGTGATGCCAGATAAGGCCATTCTCTGCTACATATGCAGCTGAAGCCATGGGTTTCTCCATGTGTACTCTTTGATTGGTGGTTTAGTCCTTGCTTGCTGACAGGAGCTTGCTGTTTCCTGAGAGACTCTACCAGAGCCTGACAAATTCAGAGGCATATGCTGGCAGCCAACCATGGACTGAGCACAAGGTCCCCAATGGAGGAGTTAGGAGAAGGACTGAAGGAACTGAAGGGGTTTTCTTTTTTATTTATTTATTTATTTATTTATTTATTTATTTATTTTTAAATTTCTTTTTTTTTTGAACATGAAATGCTTTTTTATAGCATGTTTTACAAGGGGAGGGGGTAAGAGGGGCCAGGTGGTGGAAAAGTACAAAATCTTCTTGGCCTGTGCCTTGAAACATGTCATGGTCTATACGGTACACTGCCTTGAATTATGATCTACCTGCTGTTCTTCAGAAGATATGGTACACTGCTTGAGTTATGGTCTCCCTGCTATTCTTAAGATGATATGGTACACTGCTTTGAGTCTATCTGCAGTTGCTAAGCAGGATCTTGCAGTTGCCAAGCTTCAGAGGACATTGTGCAGGTGGGGAAAGGTAGGGGGTGAGGGTAAGGGCGAGGGTCCTGGGGTTTTCAAACTCATAGGAAGAACCACAATATCAACCAACCAGACCCTCAGTGCTCCCAGGGACTAAACCACCAATCATTTTGCATCTCTTAAAGCAATTCACTTTCTCCCACCTCTACCTCCTCAGTGACATGTGTTGGGATACAAGTGTATGCTGTATTGCCCTGTTTTTATATGCCAGTGAGACTTGACCTCAGAGCTTTGTGAGTGCTAAGGTATCACTTTTTCAGCTGAGCAAAGTCCTCAACTTCTAGTCATTATTTTTATAGGATAGTTATCACAACTCAAGAACACAGAGACTACTATTATGTCATAAGAGAGTAAGCCAAATCTGTGCCATCGAACATGTCTGAAAAATGTCATCATGACACTTTTGCAGTAGTAGATGGTTTTTTTGCTACAGATTATTTGCATATTATTTCTGCCTTTAAAGATAAGTATGACACTATCTCCTACCTTATACATTTTTAGAATATGACATTGATATTCTTATCAAAGAGAGGTAGCATTTCCATCAACTGCCTTTGAATCTGGACAGAATTGTGACTATGGCAAAATTGACACTATGTGAGTTCCATAGTGTGTGTGTGTGTGTGTGTGTGTGTGTGTGTGTGTGTGTGTGTTGTGAATATATAATGTTGTTTTTCCTTGAGACACTTGTTCCTAGAATCCAACTAGTATGCTGATAGGGAACACACACAGTGTACACATTCACAGGGAGAGGGATTTGCACCCAACTCTGCAGGTAGGCTGTCTCAGAAGTGGGTCTTCTGACCCATAAAGCCCATAAGCTTAAGCTACCTTTGTCACTCTAGTGCAAATCCCACATCTGTGAAAAATACTTATGATATGGTGCTTAGGGATTTGTTGCTGCTGTGGAACAATGGATAACTGGGCTAGATGGGGAAAAGTCCGGAGAAGTGTTCACATAGACCAGTCCTCTGTTTCTTAGATTTGTGTATTGCTTCGGTAAGTGTGACTGGTATTCTAATTTCTGATAGACTTAATCCTATGTTTCTAAAAATGTGAGGAATTGCAATGTTGAGCTCTGGAATTCTTTTTTAATTCATGGTATTCAGACTCCTTAATCATAGGAAGTAGTTTCTTCTCTTCTTTCTGGTTTTCTGTCTGGAAATACTAGTAATACTCTGAACCAATTTCTCCCATCTTCAATTCTCTACTCTCTTTCATTCCTTTGTCTTCTGCCTTTCTATGATTTGTTCTCTTTCCTGTGATAATTCCAATTCTTTCTTATGCAACCATTCTTTGAGACCTGACATTTCTCTGACCTGAAGTCACAGGTGGTTGGACAATGAGAACATATTCTGAGAAACTAGTTGCCAGGGTGATTTTGTCATTGTGTGAGTATCATAGAACACAGTTGCTCAAACTGAGGTGACTGTGGCATCCTGATGATGCTATTTAATGGGTCTACTGCGGAATGTATTTCATTGTAGGCCACAATGCCATTATGTGGCCTGTGACTAAAGTCCTAATGTTCTTGAATATTCTCTTTCCTCCGCTATTTTCTCATGATTATATCAGCCTTACTCATCTCTAAGATAGAGTTCATGGTTAGCATAGTTAATTTTTTTCTAGATATGATTTTTCCCTCTTCATAGAAATTCATCTGTGAAGGTACATTTACTATACTTTTGCTATTTTTCTTTTACTTTGACAAACAGACTAAAACAAAATGGCTTTCTGCATTGTCTGCCTGTTCTTTATCTTTCATATTGGAACATTTCTGCGTTCATTGGAAACTGATACAATATAGAGCAGAAAGATGACCTTAGCATCTTTGTGTCTCTCCTATCCACTGTGGCCTCTACCTCAGGCTGTGTTGTATAATTGGGCAATTCCACACACAATCTCCTTTCTCCTTTGAGTGAGCTATCTTCACCACAGAAGAATTTCCCAGTGTTCTCAGTTCATAATACTGACTGTAAGAGTTCTAAGAAGTGAATAATGAGAAAGGTGTTGACAATCTCAGAATGTAGAATAGTAATATTTTTGCCCCCATTTTTCCTGGAATTCCCCTTACCATTTCTCGAAAATGAATCTATTTTCTTTTATCTCTACATTTTGATCTGAATTGTAACTATTCCTCAAAGTGTCTTTTAAAAATTTCCTCCCTCTTCTGTTTCTCTGCCTCTCTGTCTCTGTCTGTCTGTCTGCCTCTGTCTCTGCTTCTCTGTCTCTGTCTGTCTGTCTGTCTGTCTCTCTCTCTCTCTCTGTCTCTCTCTCTCTGTCTCTCTCTCTCTGTCTCTCTCTCTCTGTCTCTCTCTCTAACACACACACACACACACACACACACACACACACACAGATGTATTCTCTATCTCTATAGAGGTCTCGTGCTACATTTTGAAAGTCATAAAAAATGAAAAGCAAGTTGCATTCCTTCTTCCCTGTCCCCATCTCTTGGTGCTGCTTTTCTCTTTCTTTCTCGTACCCTTCCTTTCACTCCGCCTTTCCTTCTTTCATCTCTTTTCTACTTTATGTGTGTCTACACATTTTTGCACATGTGAAGGTATTTGCATACCAACCAAATGCTGATCCTCACAATCATCCTGACTTGTTCTTATATCATATTCACAGAGGCAGGGTCTAGCAATCAAAATCAGAGTTTGCCTTTTCGTAGCTAGTTTTCTCTGAGGGTTACCTGTCTCTGTTTTCTGAAGCTATTATTACAGGCAAGCTCTTAAAACAACTGGGCTTTTAAGAGAGTTTCTGGGGATCCTAACTCTGGTAATCATTACTGCAAGCTTAGATGTCAGAGATATATTCCCAGCCTTCTATTTCTTCTCCTTTCTTCTCTTATTTTTCTCCTCTCCTCCTTTACCACCACTTCCTCTTCTTCATTCTCCTTCCCCTCTTCTCCTCGTTTTCTGCCTCCTTATATTTCTCTTTCTCCTCTCAATTTTGCTCTTCTCTTCTTTTCTTTAACTATTTCTATTAACATATATTACTACTAGTCCTTTTTCTTATACATTTTCTTGTACTTTTTTATTATTTTCTCTCCTTCTTGAATGATGAAGGCATATAGCAGAATTGGGAACAATTTTGACTGTTATTATTCTATTGAGCTTTTCAAAATGAAAATAAATACAAATGCTATTTGGCTATTTCTATGTGACATCATCCCAAAATTAAGGTGTCTTGAATCAATAAACTTTAAAAGCACATAAGTAATTCTGGGAATCTTCTCTTGTCCAGGTAATCTGTGGAACAGCCAGCCTTGCCACCTTGCCCAGCTGTCTGGCTATCTACCTTTAGACATACAAATGACACCAACTAAGACCAATCAACCTTTGAGCAACTTGCCACCAAAGCTGACCACTAGAAGTGCATGAACCAGCACCAGAAGTTAAACTAAGGCAGTATAAAGAGCTATATCCTTATGCACATGCAGCCTACACAGAACTGAACATACTTGTGATCTGGATCATCCTGGGCCCAACTCAGTTATAAAGGCCCATACAAGAGGCTATCAGGAGAGTAAGAGTCAGAGAAGGAATTAAGGTGACAGAAGCAAAAACACTGATGGCCCACTTGAGGGCAGGCCATAGGAAAAGGAATACACATGGCTTCTAGCAGCCAGAAAAGGCAAGAAGAAGTCCTTACTTAAGGTTCCAGAAAGAATACAACTGTTCCCAAAGCTTGAATTTGGGACTTGTATATGACACCCAAAAGTATCAGGTGATAAAGTAATATTGCCTTAACCCGTTAAGCTTATAATGAATCATTAAAATAGTAATTGGGTACACGTACCCCTCATTCTTCTTCTATTTGGATTCAATAAATTATGGTTTTTGCCACACATTTACTTGCCATTTCTACTAGTGTTTTTTGTTTGGTCATTTGTCTTTAAAAATGTAATTGTTATGGTCGGATCTTAAATTTCTCCCCCAATGCCTTGTGTTTTCTCCTCCTCCTCCCTTTCTCCTCCTCTTCCACTTCCTCCCCCTCCTTTTTTTTCTTCTTGTTCTTCTTCTCTTCCTCCCTTCCTCATCTTCCTCATCATTTATTCTCTCAGTCTTTGGTCACTAGAACTGGTGGAAAATGATAAACCTTCCTTCTCTCTGCCACTGGGCAAGTAGTCCTATGGAATCTGCTTTCCTCCATGACATTCTGCCTTGACACAGACCCCGAATCCACAGAACCAGCCAACCATGGGCTGAAATCTTTGAAACCATGAGCCAAAATAAAGCTTTCACCTGCTATATTGATTTTTATAAAGTTTTTTTTTCACAGAAATGGAAAGGTGTTGGGGTTAAGAATCTGTTTTGAAAATATCCTGATTATAAGCATTAAAATATTTCTGGAATTCAGAGGCATTTTAGTTTCATTATTAATATGTCATGCCATGACTATCATGCCAGGCATAATTATGCAGTGTTTGTTCATATATCACAATAGGCTCTGGTATGCAGCATTCCTCAGTTCTAGTTGTCTATATGATTATTGCCTTACAGCATATCAATTGGCTATCCAGTACCAAATGACCAGCCTTGAAAACATACATAAATGCAACATTACATGGCCTGAGCAAATTGTATTTAGGAATATATAGGCATCTACAGATAGGCCATGTAACAACCACAGATGTAAAAAGAGACCATGAATTTGAAAGAGAGTTGGGAGGAGTATAAGGAAGGTCTTGGGAGAAGGAAAGGTGGGGAGAGAAATGAGGCCATTATATTATGATCTCAAAAACAAAAGAAAGGGTATTTTTTTTCAAGAAATGAATGATGTAATTGTGAATTCTAATTCAGAGATGATGTGCCATTATTTGAAATAGTTTCAGACTGTGAGTTGTAGAAGACCTGGTGCATCAGCATCTTATAACCTTAGTTCCCCAGAAGAGATGATTGGTAGACTTGTGGGAATTTCATAGCCTGTAGTCTTTCTTCTTCCAGTTTCTTGCCTACTCCTTTCCATCCTTAATTTTCTACTCAGAAGAAGATTCTTTTATTTATGAATCAATTAATTAATTAATTTGGTTTTTGGTAACAAAGTCTTATGTATCCCACTAGGTCCTTGAACTTACTATGTAGCTAAGGCTGGTCATGACTCCAGATACTTTTCCCTCTGTACTCCAAGTTCTGAAATTATAGGAGTTTGCCACCATGTCTTGCTTTACACTAACTTTTTTTTTTAACAATTCTTATTTTTAAAATGACTTAAATTTTCTTGTGCTGGGTATCCTATATGGATACAATGTACCCCATAGAGACTAAGAAATAAATTATAAAGTTAGGACAGAGACAAAAGTCACCTCCATAGGCAGACACAGGTGTGGTTATGGTCTCTAACACTTAGTGAGGAGGTATCTCATGCCTACATGAAGATAATACAACTCTACTTATTTCAAAGAAGCAATCAAAGGATGGAGGAGTTAAAATAACACCAATGGGTTCAGGTCTCATCTCTGTGGTGACTGCCAGGTGCATCTGAGAACTGACCATCTGATCTGGAAGAGGAGTAATCAAGTTCCCTTCTTTTTTAAAGCGCGTGATCTTAGAAAGTAAGTAGGGGAGTTGACCTCAGTCATGACCTTGCTTTCTAGTTTTCTATTTCCTGTCACCTCTTGCTACTGTGTAGATGCATTTCCATCATTGCATAACATCTTTTAGAGTCTGTTTTCATCAAACAGATTGAATTAAAGTGCCCAGAGATGTTAGACCTCTAACTTCAAATCACAAAGCCAGTTAGGGGTAAACCCAGCATTGAGGGCTTCCAGATTCGTCTTCTCAATCTAAATGCTAACATTTGTCTTCTTGGAGTGAAGATAAGGGCTCTGAGACCCAGAGATTTGAAATACTTATTTACAAGCAGTGTTTGAAATTGCATGCTGCACTCAGAATTAATTTTGTATCTGGGAATATTATTTTTCTAAAATCTCTCATAATAGATCACATGGTATTTGGCTGAGTCTTTTTTTTTTCTTTAAACTTGCATGTCCTTGATTGTCAAGTATATTCATTATCTTCTCCCTGCCTCCATTTCTGGGACAGTTTCATAACAGATGCTTTATAAATTCCTTTTGTTTCCTCTCAAATAATGTTCAGTGTCCTTATTACTCATAAACCAGAAGAAAATGTAGCCATGCTTCATGGCTCTCCTCAAAGACTCGCCTTGATGCTCTTCTGCTACAAATCATAGTGTTCTTTTCATTTGAAATACAGCATTAACCGTACAATGTCTAAGGGCAAGCTACAGAGGAATCTTCTGTCGTGAACTGTTCTTACAGACATTCACAGTCATTCTTGAGTGATCTCCTTATTTGCACGTCCTCAAGGCTTATAGGAAATGCCTAGACACCAACTGCTTCTGTTTCTCATTTCTCATTCAACCGGTTCCACCGACACATTTAATTTATTATCTCCTGTTATAAACATACCATAAGACAAAACAACCTTCAGTTTTGCTAAACCAAACCACCCACTTTGTTCCTAAGAAAATGGAATGTATATAGCTCATCAATGGATTTCATAATTGGTATGATATCACTATCAAACTGCTTCATAGTTGGCAGTCATGATCAAAGTGAAATGGCAGCATTCATAGTCTATCTCTTTCCATTTGCCTGTGCTCTGAGTTACACCAGTCAGTGGCAACTGCAGTCTGCTGCTTTTTTCCCAAGTGGGAAACACATTCATAATTAACTACAGAATCCTATTGCCAAGGCTCCCAGTATCTTCAAAATCTTTCTTAACATTGTCAGCAATTGTATTGTTTGTGTAAAATTTAAACTGTTCCACAAATCTGTTTTTATAGTTATTTTATATCTCTTTAAAATAGGATGGTCATCATAGTCCAGGCATTAACCAAAGCATGAGAGTTATTACCATTCTCATTAGCATTTTCCTTCATTTTGTCCATTGCAAACTTTTCAAATATTTTTAAATAATTTTATAAAGGCATCCCAGTATTTTATTTTCCTTTAGTATGTCCCTTCTGAGACCTTAGTGTCCTCATAGGCAAAAATGATAAACCAGATTTAGTTTTTCAGTTATAAAGCCTATTATCTGTTTCAAAGAACATTAACTGAAACACACACACACACGTACACACTCATACACACCTCCATGCACATACATATATACATACATACACTCATACACAATTGATCTAGTTAGTGTTACCATTGCTCTGATGAAATATCATGACCCAAATCAAGATGTGGAAGAAAGAGTTTATCTCATAGTTTAATATAACAATTCATCATTAAAAGTAGTGAGGGCAGGAACTCAAGCAGGGCATGAACTTGGAAGCAGGAGTAGATACAGAGGCCATGGAGGGGTGCTACTTACTGGCTTTTTCCTTGTGGCTTGCTCAGCCTGCTTTATTATAGAACTCAGGACCACCAGCCCAGAGATGGTTCCACCCACAGTGCACAATGGAGTAGGAACTTCCACATCAAACACTAATTAATAAAACACCCTATATGCTTGCTTATAGCCTGATCTTATGGAGGAATTTTCTCAGTGAGCTTTCTTTCTCTCAAATGACTATAACTTGTGTCAGGTTGACATAAAACCAACCAGCAAACACACACACATACACACACACATATGTATACATATATATACATATGTATACACCCCTCATATACACACACATATATATAAACATGCACATACATACATAACATACACACACACAAATATGTGTATATATATATATGCACATACATATATACACATAGTCAAACACATATATGCATACATACATACTCTCTTATACACACATGCATGCAGTCACTCACACCCATATATGCACATATATATACTTACACATACATACATACATACATACATACATACATACACACACAGGTACACATTGTCCTGCTTAATAGTTTTTTTTTTCTTTTTTAGATGCCAGCTATAGTCATTTGGGAAGGAGGAACTTCAATTGGGAAAATGTCTCCAACAGATGGGCCTGTTGTAGCCAAGCCTGTAGGACAAATATTTGGTTAATGATAAATGTAGGAGGACTCAGCCAAGTGTCAGTGGTGCTATCCCTGGTCTTGGGTTGAATAAAAAGCAAACTAAGCAAGGCATGGGGAGCAAGCCATAAAGTGGCATCCCTCCATGATTTCTGTTTTAGTTCCTGCCTCCAGGCTCATGAGTTGAATTCCTGCCTTGAATTCCCTGAATGATGAACTACAGCTGTAAGATAAAACACACACACACACACACACACACACACACACAAGCTCAAGTGTAACATATACACACACTTATACACATGTATACTCACACATGCAAACACACGTATTTAAACAACCACAGAAGATTAGTAGTTAAGTGAAGACACTGCCAATGTACCCACCCTTACAAAAAGTATCTGTGAAACTATTGTGTGTATGTAAAGAACAAGGTATTTTCAAGACACATAATGAAATATGACAATAACAAACAAGGAGAATTAGCAGGTAATACATCTTTTTGGCCATTAGTAAACTATAATATTTTCATGGGATTACTGACAACACATAATGTGTTTATGAAAGCATATTACTCGCTCAATCAATAGCTAGCTTGTAAATAAGCAGGCAAACAAACATAAATTGAAAAAAACCAAAAAACAAACAACACTCTGGTTTACTAGGGCCATGGAAAGGAAAGGATTAGAATATGAGAGTTAGGAAGCACAGACATTTTTTTACAAGGGGATTTCTCATTTTTTCCCTTAGTCTTCTATTTACATTGACAAGAATGCATTTCAGTTAGGAGGGAGTGGAGACCATGACCTGGTGCAATTTACAAATTGCAACCTGTAAAGACTCTGTCATGAATCAGGTTGACGGCAGCCAGCAGGATTTTACACCAGGAAACAGGTTTCAATACAATCGAAGGCAAGCCACCTCAGAACAACAGCTCTTCAATTGCCCAGGAAGTTAAACAGGTTTCAGTGCAATCGAAGGCAAGCCACCGCAGAACAACAGCTCTTCAATTGCCCAGGGAGTTCAGCATCAGCAGGAGCCGAGCAACAAATGTGGATAATTGAACCACAAAGGTAGATTCTAGGCAGAAACCAGCTTAGGAGACACCCAGCTAGCTATGTTTGTGAGCATCACCCCAGAGTCATTAAGAACCAAGTGAACTTCAAAGAGAACATTTAATGAGGGTAAATTGAATGAGGGTAACTTTCTTCTGGAGATAGAGTTTAGATACAGCTCATTGATTGCTTCTATGAAAAGTATTTTTGCGTGATAGGAAGTCCGGATGATCTCTCACTCAGACAAACACTCATAGATATAGGGCATAATTTGTGATGTAAATTTGGCTGATATTTTTAATTTTAGGGTTAGTAAGTTTTTTTCTTAGGTGTTTCTTTTGTTTTGTTTTGTTTTGTTTTGTTTTGTTTTGAGACAAGATCTCAATATAGGTTAGTTCTTCTTGGGACTCATTATATAACCCATGATAACCTCAGACCTAAGGTAATCCTCCTGATTCTGTTCCCCAAATACCAGGACTATATGCACTGGCAACCATACCCAATAGTCTTTAATTATGACTGCCAGAAGGCTATGGCGTGGCAGTCTTTAGAGACCTGAGCAGTGTCCTGATTTTCCTTGTGGGATTGCAGGTTCTTTAAATCACATAATTTTCACCGGCCAGTGCTACATTAGGAAGAAAATGGACAGCAGTTAAGTTTCCCCTTCAAGCTATAATCTGTGGAGATCTAGTATGTCATTGGGCATGTTTTTCTGTGCTACAGTGACCTACAAGTGTGGAGATTCTGTCATCCCATACCTCTAAGTGACACTGACGGAGAGCAAAGTTAGAAGCAACTTAATAGACCAGTGGGTACAGCTAGGATGAGGGGAAATACTATTTTTGTCCTTTTTACTCACAGAGATTTGTTTTTAAAATTACTTCAGCATAGTACAGCTCCTTCTGAAGCATACGTGGCCCAGCTCTAGCATGCACTGCTATAGGAAAATTACATGACGAAAAGCCAGTAATGGTGGCTTCATTGCAGACAATATTTGGTTGAAAATTCCTTCAGTTTCTTTTTAAGAAAGCTTTTCTCAAAAATTTATGTTCAAATCAGTGCAAGTATCTCTGATGGCTAAAACTCTCTTTCCTGGTGCTTGCTAACTACTCTCTCCCCAGTCTTAGAGATGAATAGATTGATGTAAAATCCGGAGGCAGAAGAGATTCAGAATTAATGACCCAATGAGGAAGACTAACTGGAGGGAAAGAAGAGTGAAGTTTGCTGCAGTACAAGTCAGAGATAGTTTGACAGTTGTATAAAGTAAATTATAAATACTTCTGAAACAAATCTGAGATTTGAGACTTGTCCTTTCACTCTCCCCTCCTTTTCCCCCACTATCTCTCTGAGTATATGTGAGAGTGTATGTGTGTTTGTGTGTGCATGCTCACACTCGTGTGTGTGTGTCTAGGATCTATGATAAGCCCACGCCATCAGGGAAGAATAAAGCTGTGTGTAAAGAGGACTCACCCGTGGTGGCATCTTCCTAAGACTCAGGACAGTCGAATCCTGCAAATTCTTTTCAGTCATTTCTGTGAAATTTCTCATCTATCTTATCAACCACATTTAATATTCTCGACTAGCGGCTGCCTTTGCATCGAGGTTCTAAATTAATTGCATACATTCAGCTTACAGTTATTCTTGCATGCATTAGGTTCCCTAGGTCCTTTGCAATAATATTTTAACAGCCACTGTGATGATCTGGTGCTTAGGAAATGTTGGATCTATTTTCTTTGTATCCCAGATCACATTAGAAGTACTGGGGCTGCCCTCCTAGTTTTAGACGCTGTTCATAATTATACCTCATTCTCCACTCATGTTTTCCAATATCTGTATATTCACTTAAAAGTCTAGGGCTTAATTTTATGTGTATCTGTGTGCATGCATTGTGTGCCTACTGGAGTGTTTTGCTCTATGAAAACCCACCTAGAGAGCAGATGTGTACATAGATGCCAGAGATCAACACCAAGTGTCTTATTACAGTCACTCTCCACCTTAGTTTTTGAGACAGTCTCTCACTGAACCTGGTGCTCACTATTTATGCTTGACTGGCTGACCAGCATGTCCTGAAGACCTTGCTGTCTTCGCTGCCAAGGGTTAGGGTTACAGGTGGCCAAGGCTGCACCTGTCAAAATTTTACATAGGCACAGAGGACTCAAACTCAGGTCCTCATGTTTGTAAATCAAGTGTTTACTCACTGAGCGACCTTCACATCCTCTGTACCTTTTGTGAAGCATTAAAAATAATTTGTCACACATGGTTAATTACATGCCATACATTTCCAGGGAGGAGAAATATTGCTTGTAGATTTGTTTGCGATATTCCTCTCAACTTCTTTTCTGTGTCATGCTCCATTGATGTGGGATATTTAATAAATCTATTAGTTTTTATTATAATCTGGCCAATCCCCCAATAGTTGAGTCAGAGGCCTATTGATTTATTTAACCAGCTTTAGCACAATTCTTGGGTGATTGCCCCTAAACTATTTTTCTGTGTTAGGCGAGCTATTTCCCAGCTACGCTCCTCAAGTTGCTTGCTGTTTGTGTCTCCCCTGGACTTTTTCTTCTCCATCAGTCTGTCCTCAGGTTGCACATCTCTCAGCCACATGCCCCTGGTATGCTCCATCCCATCCAATGGAGACCTCCTTCTTTCTCTTTCCTGTCTCATGGTCCCTACGTGTGAGCCCTCAACTCAGGAATTGATGTCCCACCAACCTCTGTTGTCCCCGGTAATTGAATGTTAGCCATTTTAATTTAAACAGTCAGAAAATAAAAACAAGCAAAGTTTACAAAACATCTTTTGGTGTATATGAGAAAGTGATCACCTAAATCGCAACTAGATCATGGGGGCCAATATTTAGCATTTGAATCTATAGTATCACTAGACAAACCTCCAACAGTGCTCTTCCTCAGTAGATGTCCTTTGAACAGATTTTGATGTCTAGGTAATGGGAAAAGTCCACACATATTCCTGCTAACAATAAATCATATGTAATGTTATCAGTTGCATATTTATTATTGGCAAAAGATAAGATTAAGAAGCTACTGTATTTGTAAGGTCCTATTAAAGGACATCTATCAATGTTATTTGCAATTTCTTTAAATTCCAGGATTCAAATACTCAATAATTACAGAGAAGAGGCTGAAGAAAAAAGATATTTAGAAAAGGCTTATATTGTATGAATTTATCAGGAAATCCATTCATAATGTAGCCTGCTTTCTTTCAATATAAATAGTCAGATTGTAAAAAAGAGACAGGGTTGCAGTCTTAAAGAATAATTTACCATTTCATTGTTTACAGGCACGAATGCCCAATCTGATTACAAAATGTGCTTCAAACAGCTGTTAAAGACCTCTTTGGTTCATTTTTATTTCTAAGAAAGGGAATATTAATATTGTTGAATGTTCATATTATGCAAGTGGCATTCACAGTATGGCATAGTGTTAATTACCCACTGAATCAATGAAAAGAACAAAAAGCAATTGTTTGATTCAAAATAAAAGGTTGGAGACATTTGAATGTGTGTACACGTGTTTATTTTCTGTTTCTCTAATATCGTGCATCAGGAGACAAACCGGTATTCATTGAAATGAGCTACTTTTATGGAAAATTGGTGCAATTCAGCATCCTTTCCTAAATTGGAGTAATTTAGATAGAAATAAATTATAATGGTGCTTTTCTCGGGCTTCTTAGTATGTGCCAAAAAAGTATTCATTAGCTGTCCCCACCAAGGCACAGGACACTAAGAACCACTGTGTGATTCTGTGTAGATGGGTTGACATGGCCACAGCATCACCACAAACAGACTCTGTCAATAAGATTATGCATGTTTTCAAGACCGAGAACGCAAATGAACATGAGTCATTTGGGGTGTGAATAGGTGCTCTAAAGAATGAGAATGTAACTTCTCCCTTACCGGCTCATTTTACACTGAATTTGAGCTTGTGATGAAAGAAAGAATAAAATGAAGGAGTGGACATGCTCTATGCATTAGAAGGAGATGGGCTATCAGCAGCCATATGAAGAAATTCTAATTCTATTTTTCTATAACATCGCAGCAAAGCAATTCTGTATTTCATAATCTATAGACCAAATAAAAATTAAAGTGAAAACACAAAATTTAAGTGAAAGCAATTTGTTAATTATAGCAGTCAGTTTTACCCACAGATAAATCTTTTGTGGTTTTATTTGTTTATTTAACTGTGCGACATTTCTGCAAGCGTTTCATATTAGCAGTCTTGACAAAGGATTAATTGAATTTTAAGTGTCAGAACAACAGCTCAAAAATAGGATGGAATTTTTAAAAGAGAGCCTCAAGTACTTTGAAACAGTAATAAAAGAACTACTGTGAGTATTCCTGTGGTCCAACAGTGCCAGGAGAGAGGGTGTAGCTGAAATAAGATCTCAATAAATACCATGGAGAGACTCTCAGAGGAGTTTGGAGAGGAGAAAGCATATGATCAAAATATATCATATGAAAACATTTTAATAAAAACAAATTTAAAATATAAAATTAAAAATTGAAGTTAAAATGAAATTTAAAAATGAAGGAAATGTTAAGAATATCCCAAGGTTGGTACAAAGCACAAACCAACAGATTCAAGACACTGAATTTGAATATATTCCCTTGTCTGTTTATGGAGTTAGCATTTTATTTGGACTTTTTCCCCTGTTTGTTTTCTTTGCCCTGTTCTGCTCTGTTTTTACTTTGTATTATTATTACTTAAATGCCTATTAATTTTCGAATGAGAGTTAGAAAGAAAAGAATATGGATTTGAGTGGTTGGAGAGATAGGGACGATCTGGGAACCATGTTGGGAGTAGGGAAACTGTAACCAGGCATCAAAAGTGGCAAAGGTTAAATGATACAAGAAGTGAGAGTTCTGTGTTTCCTGTGTTGGGTAAGATGCTTGGTTATCTGTGTCTTTTTATCTCTCTCATCTTTTCCTGTCCCTAACTCTCCCTCTCTGCCTCAATACCTCCAATGACAGGAATTCAGAGTAACAACTGTGAAGATTATATAAAAGATAAAATTCTGTATACTAAGGAAGACATGTACTCAAACCAAATACAAATCAGGATGGAATTCCCCCACCCCAAAATGTTCAAGTAACTTCCAGGAAAGCAAGAAAGGGGACTCGGAAGAATGTGTACTCAAAAAGACAAATGCAAATCAAATAGAAACCTAGCAAACCCAGACCTGAATATATCAATAAGGTCCTTAAACAGTGATTTAAATGCACTTCTCACATGGCACAGCAGGATAACAGAACCTGAAATGAAGGAAAAATATAAAGCTAAAAAAAGTAATAGAAAAATCAACAAATAGATCAGGGTGTTTTAACACACCATTTGGCAATCAATAAAACTACCAGACATAAAATTAGCAAGAGTAAGCAAATGTGGAAAATATAACCCAAAATCCAAAAAGACTTGACACAAAGAGAGAACTGTTTTAACCAACACCAAATGTCCATTTTCTTCCAACACTCTGGTAGACCACAGCTTGAACAGAAAAGAAAATATTAAAAATTTAAATCAGTAAGTATCTTATAGTCACGTGCTGTGATTATGATGTACTTATGATAGACTATCTCACTGTCAAATTACCTGGCTTTGGAATCTCCTGGGAGACAAACTTCAAGGTGTGTTTTTGAAGCTGTTTCCAAAGAGGATGAAATGAGGGCCCTCCTTGATGATGTATAGGACCATTTTATGGACTAGGATCCCAGACAAATAAAAGAGAGAAGAAAGGGGAAAGAGAGACAAGCATCACTTCTCATCCCTCTCTGTTTCTCTGCTCTGAGCAATGTAAGGAAATGCTCCCACAGACCTGCTGCCAGCATTGAGACTCGCTCAAACCACTTTGTCTTTCTGACCATGGATCCTCAAATTATGAGGCCAAATGAACCCTTCTTATAATTTGCTTCTTGCCAGGCACGTAGCACAGTAACAATTGCGGAGCATAAAATATCCCTGCAGATATAAATTAAGCATCTCACATCTAAATAGTCCACAAAGCAGAAGAATAGACTAGTCTTTAAGGAATTACACATCCAGTGGATGTGCTGCAAAATGAAAACCAAGCATATGCAACCTGCTGGCCACAACTGTCCTGTGGGACTCACCATAATAAATGTTTACGTTGGAAACGAGAAAAGAGCCTAAAATAAATATATAGTTTCCTGTATCATAAAAAGTATTTTAAAAGGACAAATGGAAAGTGATCATGACAAAGAAACAGAAAGGAGCAACCAATATGCTGAAAATGAAACAATAAATAACATCCATGTGAAGAAGCTAATTACTCTCATAAGTAGACAGTATTAGTCAACCTCTAGGAAACCTGAAAAAGATAAAGCAGAAGCTATAAATCTTATAAGGAATAAATTAGGATACAACATTAAACTTCCTGCAGATATTAAAATGTTTCATAAGAGGATATCAGGAATAGCTTGATACTAAATTTGACAGTTTAATAACAATGGATCAACTGTTTAGAACGACAAAACCCCAAACTCAATCTAGATAAAATAGATAAAATAAATCATCTGAGTAATTGTTCTCTATTAAATCAACATAGTTCATAATTTAAAGAAATCTAAAAAGAAATCCTATGCTTAGAGTATTAGACCTGGTTAATTATCTCTAGGTACATTCTACCTCTTCCAGGGAGAGAGAAAAAACAGACAGACAGACAGACCCAGAGAGAGAGAGAGAGAGAGAGAGAGAGAGAGAGAGAGAGAGAGAGAGAGTAAGATAAAGAGAGAGGCTCACAATTCATTTTATAAAGGGCCTTATCAGACTGATAACAAACGAAGATGAAGAAAATATATAGGATAACACTTACATCCAAGAAACTATGAGCCATTTCAACAATGAATGTGCATAAAGTATATTCATCTCCAAATGTACCTTATTGTAAGCATGCAAGGATTCATCATTTTTAAAAAAGTTCTTTGACCATTTGAAAATTGGTTCATGTACTATGTCATATCAATAGGCTAAGGAAAAAACAGAATTTGTGCCAAATTGACATGTATTCATAATGTTTTAAAAAGCCTCAGAGAGACTAGAGAGAAATTATCACAACCCAATAAATAGCTAGTAAGTGAACTTGGTGACCTGGAAATCCACAAGATTAGTACATAAACACCACTTAGTGATTAGCACTTAGAATTAAGTGCTAATCACTAATAGAAAGTCCTGGAGATGAAACACAAGATTCACAATGACTCCAAGGAAAGACACCTCTGTTATACATTTAATAGAATGTATATGGATATTGCATATTGAAAAAAAAATCTACCCAAAGAAATGAAAGTAGAGAAACAGTGTTTGCTCCTGCATCAGGAGGGTCAGCAGTAGAGATGACAATTGCCCCCAAACTGATGCATAGGTTTAATATAATTTCCATTAAAATCCCAGCAAGGATGTCTCATATGGTGGTAAAAGTGTTATAAAATACTTGCAAGGAAACAGTGAACTTGCGGAGCTTGGTATATGCTAATAAGGTAGAAGCCATCTCCATGGCTTCACAGTAATGCAAAGAAAGAAGAACACTCTTTAAAAAGACAAATTGCTAATAATTGAGAAAAGACCTCAATGTGGCATGGAACTTACCAAATATGCTATCAAAGAAAGAGATCTTGTATTTCAATTAAACAACCATACTCTTAAAAGTTTGTGGACAAATTCATAAGGAAATACAGATTCTTGGGTGTCTGCTCTAAAACTTCTGTGGGAGTAATGGGTGATATTTTTGAAGAACAGCTTTGGAATGCCTGATCGACTCTGTACTCTCTTTCCTAAACAGTCTCCGCAATCATAATTCTTATTTATTATGATTTTTATGGAAGGAGAGCTCACTCAAGTGTTTTACAGTGTACAGCTCGTTTTCTTTCTATGTGGGTCGTATTGCTTTACGGCAGAACTCTATCAAATGATAGAACCTCTTCTCTAGGGTCTTTTTGTTGTTTGTAAGAGAGGAAAGCTGTAAGGCCATGTGTAACTGCTAAGGGTGTTAGTGGAGAAAGGCCTACGGTGGAGAGGCAGGCGGAGCCCTTCACTGAGCATGCGTCCTTCCTGTTCCAGCTCAATGCCTCCTCCCTCCAATCTTTCTCCCTTTCTGCTTCTGAGGTTAGGGCTTCTTTGCCTTCTGTCAGGCTAACTGGCTCATCATCTCAGCTTCTCCGCTTGAACCAGCTCCCTTCTCCCACTAACTCCCCAGGAATGTGTAGTGCTCAGGCTTCCATAGACATGCTCTCTTCCTGTTTATTTCAGCTGTTCGTGGTTTAACACAGCTTATGTTGCTGTGCTATGGAGACCTTGCTCCTAGAGACTGAAATGGGGTGGAAGGATGGGGGGCGGGGGAGGAGGTGTCAAGGATGGACAATCACAGCTTTAAACTCCTATGCTTATTTTGTTTAAACAAATATGAGGATCACTTGAAACCTGTATTTATCTATTCACGTGCCCAGGCTTATTGTATTTTAAGGAGAAAAAATATGAACATTTTTTGTCCTTGCAATGTTTTTATTAACCCTAATTCAACTCACGTGTCTGTGCATAGTTTTGTGTGTGTGTCTGTGTGTGTGTGTGTCTTTTAAAATACGTTTCCACGTGGCTCTTTACAGCATCTTAAATGTTAGTTATCCCTTTCTCATTATTTCTGTTCAAATCAACTGTGTTCTGCTGTCTCCACTCCTTCTAAGTTTCTTCCCACTCACACCAACGGCTGCTTTCTAGTTTCCTCGAGCTAAGCACTCATACCAAAGACTGGATGCCGGGATCCAATGTGGGTGGGAACATAACGACACTTGTTCTTTCTTCATTTAGGTTACCACATTCCGTGTGTTTTCTGCTTCCATCTCTTTACCTGCACGTTTAATAATTTCACATTCAGCTTCACAGCAGAATGAAACCGCGTTATGTAGAGGTACCATAGTTTTTCATCTGACAGAAATTCTGGCTATTTCCTTGTCTTAACTATTGTGGATAGAGCAGCCAAAATCATGGGTGGGCATGTGTCTCTCATGCGCATGTAAACCATATAAGGAAGTAGGGTCCTTTGGGAATGTGTACAGTGTGGTACAGATATAGCAGGTCTTCAAATAAAATATATAATTTTAAAAGACTTTGATGAATAGAGAAAATTCAAACTATACAAATGCTTGGAATGTTATTAGCATCCTATTCTTTATTCATCTATTATTCTTAGTCTCAGCCAAAATAAGTAGCTTATAAAACTGGTAAAAAAAAAAAAACCCTCTCAAAAATCATACATCTTGACCAATTTATATAAATATTTTAAAACAGTTTAAATTATTAAGTCAGTAGAAACTATTACAACTTAGGAAATCATTTATTTTTAGTTATCTTTCTATAAAATACCGACTTTTTCAACAAATCCTTATGGCTAACTTTGATTGTTCCTCATGACAAATTGCAAACATGAATTCATCAGTAAGTCTGCATAGAGATGATATGAAATCATATTCTCAACCACAGTACTCACTGACTGTCCCAAATCTTATTATAACTGTTAATGTGATTATATTAATCTTTGCAAAATTAAAAGAGGGAAAAGCATATAGTTACCATTTTAATAAAGTTAGTTAACATTGTATGTTTCAGTCATTTTATCTATGTTTTGAAATTTTATATCAATGTCTAATGTATTTAACATGGATTTATGAGAATTAGTTTCATACTGGTTTTGAGACCTTCTTGCATATTAAATACAGCAATGCTATCATGTATTGCAAAGATTTCTCAGCAGTTCTAAATATGATTCATAAAATGTACTCACATTTGTAAAAGAGGATCCTAGGGAGGAGGGGGAGGTTTACCGGTCCTGTTAGCATTAAGAACCCCCTACTGCAATCCTATATAGCAAACTGAGGAATCAAAAACTATCAGAAAGAGGTTGTTAGCTGTTTCAAATATCCTCATGTTCCCAAGCATGGCATAGAAGCTGATGAGGTAGCATCTGAGAGAAAAATGAGGATGTATCAATGGCTGTCCTGCTAATCACAGATGAGGTTGATGCTTATGTTATAGACTGCTTCTGGGTGTTAGTCTGTAGATTGCTTTGTCTGTGGAAAGGAAGGTGTCAGGTGGGAGTGGAAAGCAGGTTTGTGCAGCTGTCAATAACTTAATTTGAAATTCATACCTGGCTAGAAGCTAGAGGTTGAAATTTAATTGGTTGCAGGGAAAGAAAGTAAACTATTTCTCACATAGTGGACTGAGTCCTTCCTCACTAGGATGATTATGTATATATCTCGTAACCTGTCTGTAAAGCTAAGCCTACAACTTTTCCTCATGACTGTCTCTGAGAAGTAACAAGATATCCAGGAAGGAATGGGACTCACTCTATACTGACATGTTTAAGTGCCAAGTTTTATTAAGGCAAATGCATTCATTAGACTTATAATAAAAATGAATAATTCAATATATATTTATATGGTATATTATATGCATGTTTACATGGAACATTATATAAATATTATATGCGGCAACATTTTAAATAGCTAATACATTTTAAAGATTTATACTTAATTACCAAATAACTAATGTGAATTTATATCCAGTGCTGATTTTCTTTTTAAAAAACAGTTTTTTTCAAAGGAAAATATTTTATAAAATGAGTGGCCTGTGATGTGTTTCACAGCAGAAAAACAGTTTGCTACTTAATACTCCTGGAGAGAGCTTATAACAAAGCATGGTGATTTGAACTGGTTTTCCATCTGTCTTTCTTTTCTCTGTGTGTGTGTCTGTCCATCTCTACCTCTGAATATCCAATACAGTATTCTTCATGAGAGGAAGGAAAATGTGTCCCCATTTGCTTCTATCTTTACTCTCTTTTTAGAATTCCACAGGTATATAAAAAATAGTCATATTTCTATGGACACTATTGAATGCGAATCCCCTCCTCAGCCCAAATGGCCTGATCATTATTCTCCTCGTGAACAGGAGCAAATGGCTATGCTTGCTTCCTGAACATGGAACCGGGGTATACCAAAATTTAAATATGCTTTCATTTACACATGAGTCACTTCTCAGTGAGCTCCCTCTGTGCCTAGGAAAGACAAGCAGACAACCAGATCCCATGCTACTCAAGATGGTTAAATGAAAGATCTCTCAAAGCTGATTTTCAAAGATTTCTTGTCTGATACATAATAAAAGCCACCCCTGAAGATTACAAATAAGAATATCTTAAAAGACCTTTAAATTTTTTATTCAGATGAAATACATTTACAATAATTGGTTTTTTTCTATTGAAATTATCATTTAGTGAACATCATCATCACCACTAAAATTTGGGGAAATCTGGGGCTATATTAAAGGTAACTACCCCACTGAGGCAGTACACACATACACACACACACACACACACTTTAACATTCACAGAAGGAGTCGAAGAGAGAGACAGGGAGGGAGGACTCTGAAGTAGAAGAAACAAGGAAACAAGTATGGAGATCAAGGCATCAAATCACACTTTGGTGTTATTCTAGACACAGAACCAACTCCACATGCCTTTACAACTCCACACGTCATTGGCCAGGATGATGTGTTGTCTTGCTAGCTGGCCCTGTGTGTATATCAATCAATCCAAAATTGATCACTGCTGTGTATTGAATCAAGTTACTCTATCTGTGCAAGTGGCCTGGTCAAAGGCCATCATCTTGAGATATAAATCAGTTCTGATTGATCAGATTTATCAGTGGTTAACTGAGACATTGGCAAAATCTTGTTTTTTCTTCTAAGCTTGGCAGAGGAGATTTTGGCATTCTACTCTTCTTGGCCACAGAAAAGTAATCAGAAACACATCATGACAGGCAGACAGGGCCATACTGAAGATGTGCCTTCCTTGACCAATGCAGATGGGAACTCAAGTACATTGACTCTTTAAGACTAGAGTTCAGACTTAGGTAGGACACGAACAGTTTTCCTAGTGTCTATTATACTAAGATGAAAACAAAGACTGAAAGAGTCCTGGAGGGAGGAAGTGGGGGGAGTGAGGAAGATTTTAAAAGTCACTGGGTACAGGTAAAAAAAATTTAAGAAGAATTAAAAGTTATTATTAAAAGTAAATATTTTTTAAATAAATGAGGTTTAAAGAGTAGAGTTGGTATCTGCTACAATGTGTTGGTGTGGTTTTTAGTCAGATGTGAAAAAAATGACAGATTATCGATTCCTCTGTATTCAGACTGAAACTATAGGGTCTTTCTAACCAAATAATTTGACTCAATACAAATATCAACTTACCTGTGTAGTTTCATGTCCTGTGGCCTCTGGAAAGGATTTTCTTTGGCTCTCTTAAATCAGTAAATCAGTAGATGAGTTGGACATTTTGATTACTTTGATCACTGATTATATCACAGTTCTTTCTGAGACTTTGACACATTCTTGAAATTTTTTAGGTTGGTGCAAAATTGAGATAAATTCAACAAAATCAATTGCAAGCATGCACACACACATGCATGTACTCACAGGTACATGCATATACACACATGCACACTCATATGTACACAAACACGCATACATACAACACATACTCTAATGTGGAGGCATGTACACATGCATACACACTAATGTATACACACATGCATACACACATGAACACACACCATATATACTGTACTCACACACATACACACACTCATGTACCTGCATGCACATACATATATACCTACATACATGCACACATGCATGCACACATGCATGAACACAGATACATCTAATGTTGAATATTGGCTTGTGAGTTCTAAAATGTTGCTTAAAACAATAGGATGAATGAAAATCTATTGAATCCAGGCTCCTCTGCACCCATACATTGAGCTAATCACATGAAATCCTAGCTTCTTAAGATGATATGGATTCTGAAATTTCCTCCTAGGAATTGGTTTCTGTGTAGGAACTTTCATTTGATGTAGCAGGAATTCTTTTTTTTTAAAGGATGACTGGACTTTGTTTTCAGACTGCATCAAAGAAAACAAATGGTCCAGTGTTTGCAGAAAGAAAGATAGGAGAGTCTGCAGACTACGAAACTCAAAGCATGCTCATCATTTTGACCCCTGCTATCACAAAGGTGTATCTGTTGGTTTCTTTGCCACACCAGACATTCTAAGTGTCATGCCAGAGATCATTAACATGTTACCACCAAGAACCTTATTGATTAATGAATACCATTGTATTCCTTTTACAAGCAAAGAGAAGAAAAATACATTTGGGACTGAGGTTATAAATCCATAATAAAACATCTTCTCAATGGAGGGAGGGGGTTAGGACGAGGACACAGAGCTCATAGGCCACAGTCAGTTCTTTCCTGATCTTTTTTTGTGCAATGACCAAGCAACAATCGTGGAAGCAGCACTCTCCTAGTTTCTGATTATTCTAAATCTGCAACACCGACAGGCAGAGTGGATCTCAGCATCCCCCGCATCCTACTGTCTTTCACACCCACTCTACTCTTATCTCTGCCTTTCAATGCAGTGATCAGTAGTCTCTTACTGAATATGATTTTTAAATTGTTCAATAAGACTGGAAGGCATACATCTTATAAGCATATAATTCAATGTATTCAATGTAGGAGGGAGATGTTATAAACATGGTCCTGTAACATGATGCTTCAACATTACATACATGACACTTACATACATGATTCAGAGTTAGTGAAAGCTAGGAAACAGAATGGACTCATCAGTTTCTAATAAAGCTGAGGTTAAGAAATCTAGGTGACAAATGACCTATACTGAGTGAAAGAATCCATTTGGATTTCACATACACATGTATACACACACACACACACACACACACACACACACACACCACACACACACAAACATACATACTCAAAAGCACATAAATACATCACAAAGATACAGCTATACATTTGCATATACATACACATACACAAAACACACATATATACACAGACACACAAGAACAAACATGCGTGCACATACACATACATACATAAAAATACCATTATACACATACACACATATATAAATGTACATATATACATATATACACATTGCATACATGTATACATACATATATATATATATAAACACAAGATACTCATTTATACAAACATGTACACACACACACACACACACACACACATGAAGATGCTCACATGATCATGCACCCACAGGATTGTTCACACATGTGCCTAAAACCTCCAAAACTTCAAGAATTCAAATGCAATGATTCTAGATGGAAGTACCCAATATGAAATATTTTAATTGTCCTGTTAGCCCAGACTTCTTAATCATTTAACAAGTCTACTCAAATAGGGACATTCAAATAGGGGAGCTTCAAATAACATTTTGATTGCCTCCTGGTTTTTTTTTCACCTTGGGATAAAATGTTAAATAAATAAGATGTGAAAATCTTAACTAGCTAATTGAAATGACCAATAAATGATTTGAATGCATATGAATCCAAATAATTCAAAGGCACATTAATTAACGAGAAGAAAATTAAATTCCTAGCTGGTGACCTATTTGATGCATGATTCAAAAGAATTGCAAGTATTTATCAAAATTTTCCGTAAGTTTCCTTAGTGTTCCCCACTGCAGACAATGCAGACATGCTCATTATTGAACCACAGCAAGTGCTCCGTTTGGGAGTAGCTGAATTAAATGCAAAAATCTCAGCCTCTCTTCAGGGAGTAAGCAGACAGAAACTGAAGGTAAATAAACAGCCCTGGTCAGAGTTGGCATGATCCCCAGAGAAAGCAAAAGCTTTTCATGAAGTGGGGTCTGGGGCTGTGTCAAGCCAATTATCCTGTAATTAGAGCTGTGATCCTAGTCCTTTGGTAATGAGAGCTTGGGTCCACATAGAAGTCAGGAAACTGGGAAGAGGCCAAAGGAGGGGGAAATTTCAAGGAAAGGGGATAGAGTGCAGATGGGAAGGTGGGAAAGAGAATAGTGATACAAGAGCAGTTAATTAGGGTGGAAGGGGGAGGGCAGGGTAGAGGAGGGAGTATGGAGAGGGGTAACCAACACTAAAGAACCTTGAAAATACCATATGGAAACCTACTGGGAGGATAGAAGCTCCCTAAAATATACACATACATGTGAATATCATGTACACATACATGTACACACAACATATACATACACATACAATGGAAGTGTAAGTAGAGTTACTCTATAATAGAAAGAAAGCCTCTCTCAGACAGTGTTTCCTATCAAGTCAAATGCTTAGTTCAAGTTGTTGGGGAGTGGGGTCCCATAGACTCACAAATATCATAGACTACTGCTGTTCCTCTTGGTTACCCTCTAGAACTTAACAGTAGACTTTATTTCTGAATACATAAATGCTTAAGATATAGAACATAAAAAGATGAAGCAAGTACTGATCTAGAAACTTCATCACTACCAGATAGCTTTCATACTGTCAGAAGGTTCTATTTACATTATGAGAGGAATATTCAATACAATCTTTCCTACCCATGAACCTTGAAAACAGTACTGATAACTGGTCTGGCAAGATATGCTCACTGGTGCATGTTCACTGGTGCAACCTTGGCACAAATGTTATAGAAGGAACTAGCCACTATCTTGTCGGATTTAATACCTGCTACATAATGTGGAACTCTTAGCAAGTACTATTAACTGGCCCCAAACCCTTGACTGGCCAGTTCATAGGCTCTAAAGGAGAATCTAATACCATTACTCTGCCAAATCAACATAGAATTAAACTGTTGCCTAAACTGTTATTTGTGTACCCATAGATTAGTCTATCTCTTCACTCCAATCAAAGAAATTTCTTTTTGGGTTAAGTAGTTATAGATTAAGAAACCCTTCAGTAGCTCAGTGCACAAAGAAGAATCTGTGGAGTTCTCAACTTTAAACAGAGCAACTACATCACATTCCCACAGTTCAGGAATCATCCCAGAAGAGGAGGTAGGAACATTCTAAGGGCTAATATTAGTGAACATCTAAAATGAAACATTATTTACTCTATATGACAATATTGTTCCACAGATGACCTCATAGGACATAGATAAGATCAACCCAACCAAAATTTCAGCATAAATGGGTGATGGAGGAACTTATAAATCTTCAGTCCTATCTGAGGAGTTATTGGCAACTGATGGCTTCTAGATGAGGGAGAGTAAATATCTTTCAGTAAAGTAGACCTACCCCCCAATGTCTACCTATGCTCCAGTAAATGGTTCTACACCCATGCACAGAGAGTTGGCACTAAGTTGATTCAGTTCATTTAAAAAAGAAGTGACAGTGAACACATGAGATTGAAATGGAAAATTATTGGGGTAGAGGAGAAATTGGAATGAAATTCTCGATTTTAAGAAAATGTGTTCAAAACTTATCTCAAATTCACTGGTTACTTTTATTTTTTTATTTTTTTAACCCCAGTCTCTGTTGAGGATATGTTAGAATGTGACAGTTCCCCACTGTTTTCCTTGAAGAAATTGCTGTTAGGAATTGGAATGGTTTCCACTACTTCTGAAGAATAAAGGAAATTCTGTTGAATTTGGCCAAGAATAATTTCCACTGGTGCTCATCCAACTTAAAAATAACTAACAATAATGTGTTCTTCACTCTATGGATGCTAACTATGAAATTCAATATTCAATCTCTCTTGAGTATTAATTAATGGCCACTATTTAATTGGATTAGGAGATCAGCAGTAAATAAATTGTAATCTATAGTCCTACAGTAAAAATTGGCAAATTAAACTATTCTCACTGATCCAAAATAGATACCTTGATCATCTTCATAAAAAATAAATTAGTACATGTTGCTAAATTAGTGTCGAAAGTAAATATTTGAGTATCATTAATCTACAAAGGTGACAATGGTAAGCTGTGAACTATAGTCCTTAATATTCAAAGTGTTTTGGCTGCTTTAACAGAACGTAGAAGATGGTTTGAAAAAGATACAAGATCTCTTTCTTGTGTTAAGTCAGGTTTTATATGTAGTCCAGATAGGTAGACAACTGTGCACTTTAAGGCTACCCTGAGCTTCAGGTGCCTTTTGACTTGTCACCAATCCATCTCCTAGTCTGTCCTAATTGTGACAATCAATGCTGATCACTCTTGTCATGCATCCTGTAATCCAAGCCATATTCCAGACTGCTTTGAAAAAGTTTAGCATACAAGGTAAATTTATCTGTTGGCCAGGATTTGTCTAAGTAGGAATAAAAAAAAACAGGGAAGCTAGGAAATGCGATGTTCAGAATGACCACACACCCAGCTAAAGCAAGAGAGTCTGTTCCTAAAGGACAGAAATATGGATATGAGAAGGGAAATGTCAGCCTTGACATGTGGTACGATTAAGCTTTGAGAAATAGCTTTGTTTCCTTATATGGGGAGTTAAATTGTGATGGTATGTGTGGTCATGTCATTGTCCCAAGCCAGTGTTCTCATTCCATGTGTCTTGGGGAAGCCATTGCTACCACTCATTTTATGTTTTTCCATAGTGTTGTTGCTGGTGCAACCAAAATCTCTCTCTACAGGTTGACTCCTAATATTTTGACTTATTCTCTCAAAAAAGAGTATAAATCAGGTCTACATTGCCTCACATTTAAAAGCACTTAACTGAGTCTTTGAATAAATATCTTCATATATCAAATCCCAACTTCCCACTCTATAAGATAGAGTGTTATTACGCCTTTTAAGAAGTTATTTTTGGCCAATAAATTCACCTGAAATTTATTGGTTACCTTTTTTTTTTTTTAACCACAGTCTCTGTTGAGGATATGTACTTTTAAAAAAAGTCTTTCTCAGTACACATGTAACACCTTGAGAAAATACTTATTTTGATACTACAATGTACAGTAGATTTATATCTTTCTTTTTTTAGAGAATAAATCAAAATATTAGGAGTCAACCTGTAGAGAGAGATTTTGGTTACACCAGAAATAACAAGCAACAACACTATGGAAATACAAAAAGCAAGTGGTAGCAATGGCTTCCCCAAGACATATGGAATGAGAACACTGGATTAGGACAATGACATAACCATGCCATATCTATGCAATAGACTTAGTGCCAATTGCATCAAAAGCATAATTAAGAGTTTTATGGAAACAGTAATTACTCTTGATTTTCTAACTTTACTCTAACCTCTAAAGGTTTAGCTTTACTCCTGTGGCTATTTTGATAGTATATGCTACTTCCAAATGTTTAAGTCTTCCTTTAGCAACTTACATGCTTAGCCTGTTTTAAGTAATTCAATATGACAATGGCATATACTTGTTTACACTATTACAATTTATTTTTAAGGAAACTTTAAGTGTACAGAGAAAATAAAACTCCAAGTACTTCCCACTTTCCAGCTCTATAACAGTTTCCTATATGATTAGCAGGCTCCATCTGAGTGGCACGCTTGTGATGTCAGGATTGGTGTGTTGTTAATTAAAGTCTATGCTTTATGTTAGAGTTCTTTCTTGCACTGTACATCCTCAGGTTTTGACAGACATGTAGGAAGGGCCATGTATCTATAGTACAGTATCTGTCATGCAAAATAATCCCCCAAGGCCACTATGGTCTGCTAGTCATCCTTTCTTCCTCTCCTAAAAGTTCCTTGAAGTCACAGTTTCTGTTTAACAGCTTCATGATTTTACCTTTCCCCAAAATACATATAACTAGAAATAACTGACTGAACAGAATGGTTTCCTTCACTTAGCAACTAGCATTTCAATTTTCTCCCTTTTCTTTAAGACCTTAGCTCCTTTATGTTGTTGAAACACACAATCCTCTGCGTCCATGTGTAGTGCAGACAGCACACCGTTTCCCTCCTGAAATATACCTGCTTCCACATATTTTGTTGGTTATAAATAAAACTACTATAAACATTTGCGTGCATGCTCATGTATGGACACCCAAAGTATATGGACTCATTTGGTAGATCACAAAGAATGTCACTTGTTAGATAACATGGTCATGTATATGTTTGATTTTGTAAGGAAAAGCCAAACTGTCCTACAGTGTAGCTTAAATTTACATTACTGTGAATGAGAACTCGCTGCTTTTCTGGACCAATATTTGGTGTTAATGTCGTAGGTTTTTGTCATTTTAATATATATTTAGTGAATATTGTGGTTTAATGAGTAATTTCCTAATGATGTATCATACTGGACATTTTTATATGATTCTTGCCCCATGTCTATCTTGTTTGGTTAGAATTACATTCAGATTGTTTGTCATCTTGTTTTAAACTCAATTGTTTTTTCCCTATTGTTGAGGTTTAAGGTTTTTAAAAAAATAATTTGCATACTCATCTTTTATCATATATATGTACTCCAAAGATATTCAACTATCTCTGAATTTGTGGCTTGTTTTTCTTTAATGTTATTTAGATTGATAAATTCATATTTTATCTGTATGAGTGTTTTGCCTGTGTGCATGTGCCTGGTATCCAAGTAGACAAGAAAAATGGATTAGCTCTCCTGGAATAGAAGTCAATGACAATTGTGAGCCACCATGTAGGTGCTGGGAGTCAAGCCAGGGTCATCAGCAGGAGCAGTCAGCACTCTTAATTGCTGAGCCGTGTGGATCATCTTTTCCTAACTGTGCCCTTTTCAAATCAGTTGTTTAATTTTCATGAAGTCCAGCCTCTCAATTCTTTCTTGCATGAACTGAACTTTTGGTGTAGCCAAGATGCCATTAACAAGCCCAGGGTCACTTAGAGACTTTTCTTTATTATTTCCTAGAAGTTTTATTGGTTTCTACTCACTTGCCAGTGTGTTTTTACAGCAGCTTCCTTGTGTGCGTGTATCTATTGATAGTGGTTTTTACCATAGGCGTTCCCAAAAGAAATCTCCCTGATTGACTCAGATGTTGTAGTTTAATTATGGAACAAATGTACAAAGTTATGATAAAGTTCTTCCTGCAAATTTATTCATTTTCAGGATTATATAATGTAGTTCTTTTACATTTCCATATAAATTAGAATCAGTTTGCCAATTTCTCCTCAAAAATCCTGCTGGGATTTTGGTTGCGATTTCATCAATTGGTGAGAATTGGCTCCTGTAACTCAAGAAACAATTGCTAGTTTCTCCATAGGCTTCATGATCCTGGGCTCCTATGGTTTTGGAGATTTTATTGCACAGGTCATGTCCTCTCTTCCTCAAGTTTGTTTTTAAGTATTTTGCATTTTACGTTTTTTATAAATGACATCAAGTTTTCAAATTTTTATTTTACTTATTGCACTATTTTGGTGTACAAGTGATTTTTGTTTGTTTGTTTGCTTGTTTTAAGTTTGTATTCTACACCTTACTGTACTACTTTATTGGCTTTACACTCTTTTTACAGTCTTTGAAACATTAAATAAATCAATGAATCTCCACAAAGAGAAAAATGTATAAAGTGTATGTCTTCTTTTCCAATCTGGGGATTTTATTTTATCAATTCCTTGGGCTGCAATACACTAGCTCAAACACTCAATAAAAGGTTAAACATGAGAGATGATAGTGATTGGCCTTGCCTTACCCCTAATCCCGACAGGCAGTGAATTAGCTCTTACATAAAATGCTGGTTACAGCATAGTCTAACCTTTCCCACAGTTGAGAAGTTCCCTTTTGTTTCTATTTCTCTGAGTATTTTTAGTATTAATATATAGTCAATTTTATTACATGCTTCTTCTGCCTCTATCAAGATAGTCATGCAATTTTTAAATGTAGTTTAATATGGTAAGATATGAAATCAACCTTGAAGTCATAGGACAAAGGATAAACTATGTTATTCAGAATGTACTCTTCATGCACACTGTTGAATTTGATTTGCTAATTTTGTTGATAATATTTGTGTCTGTATTCCAGTTAGTTATAGTTAGTCTTATATTTTCTGGCTGATTTGGGTTACTGTTGATAAGAGCAAGAGAGAGACAGAGTTGTTTAAGGGAAGCACCAATAGATTGAGTATGAGACGTGTGTTGGAGTCAGGCACAGTGGACATCTATGGACCTAGCAAATATTAAGGCTAAGACAGGAGGGTCAGTCGAATCAGAAGTTAGAAGCCAACATCAATATCATAACAACAAGCTTCTAAAAGAATGAAGAAAAGGGGGGAGGAGTTAAGCAGAAAGGGAGAAAGAAAGGGAGGGAGGGAAGAGAGAGGGAGGGAAGGAGAGAGGGAGAAAAAGGAAATTAGAGAGAGAGGGAGGTAGAGAGGTAAGGAAGGAAGGAGAGAGGTTGAGAAAGAAGGGGTTGTAAAGTAGAGTTTATTGGAAGATTATATTTTCTGCCATTAATATTGGGACTCATTAGGTTTGGTTTCAATTTTTTTCTCAAAATCATCTACTTGACCAGTACCTGTAAATTCTGACAGCAATTATACTTTGTTTAAAAAACAAACAAACAAACCCAAAAATAAAAGCAAATGAAAGTACTGTCATGGGAGATGTGATGTCCCATTTACTCTAGATACAGAATGAACAGACCAAGGTGGACAAGCATAATAAGGTGGTAGAGGCTGTCCTGGTACCAGAAGAGCAGCTTAGAGCAGTGGGTCCTAGTACTTTGTAAGCCATGAGAAGCTGTTTTATTCCAGGGAAGATAAAAAATCTTATATCTCCGACAACTTGTCTTGCAATAGAATTTAAGGATAGTTCAGCACTTTTTATTGCCCTTAAAATTTTATAATACCATTTAAAACTTCTCTGTTTTTCAGTTGTATCCAGCAATTATTTTCAGGTGGCAAAATGTCTCTGTAGGTAAAGACCCTTGCCACCAAACCTGATGACTTGAATTTGACCCATGGACTCTCATGGTAGAAGGAGAGCAAGGAGTCCACAAGCTGTCCTTTGAGAAAGTATATAATATATGCTTTGGCATAGCTCCACACAGAAATAAGTAAAAGTAATAAAATGACATACTTTATTCACTTATTTATTGACTTCAAATTACTTAGCAACTCAATAATGGTATTTATTAAATGAATTACAGATTAGTAGCTACTGACATTATTGTGTACACACACACGCACACACACGCACACACGCACACACACACACACACACACACACACACACACACACGGAAAGCACCATGACCATAGCAGCTTGAAAAGGAAAGGTTTTTCACCAAAGGAAATCAGAACAGGATCTCAAGTGGGGCAGGAACCTTGAGGCAGGAGCTGATGCAGAGGCCATGGAAGGGTACAGCTTACTGGCTTAATCACTATGGCTGACTCAGCCTACTTTCTTATAAAACCCAGGATCACAAGCCCAGGGATGTCTTCACCCACAATGGGCTGTGCCCTCCCCCATCATTCATTAATTTAAAAAATGCCCTACAACCAGAATCCTATGGAGGTATTTTCTCAGTTGTGATTCTTTCCTTTCAGATAAGAGTGTGTATACATATATATATATTATACATACACATGCATATACACAATACACATATACTTGTACATATTTAGGCTTTATTTATCTCTCAGATATTTTCCTGAGACATTTATCAAGCCTCTGGCATACCAATGCTTGTAATGTTTTAAACATAAAATCTCCAAATGTTCTTATTGAAATAGTCCTCTCTGTTTGGGGCTGAAATATCAATAGTCAATCAATATTAATTTTATGTTACAAGCTTAGAAATACAACTGGGGAAACATTTCAACAGACCTACATCGTTCATATGAAACAGGCAACTGTCAATATGTTGTGAGTGATGCAACCACAAGGATAGAGGACTCCCAATGCCCTATGAGCCAGAAGGGATGGAGGAGGTGGCTTAAGGGACTCCTGGTGTTCTGTGAACCAGGAGGAATGGAGGAGATGGCTTACAGGGCTCCTGGTGTCCTGTGAACCAAGGGAGGGGGAATGGAGAAGTTGTTTTAGAGGGCTCCAGATGCCCTGTGAACCTAGAGGCATGGATGAGTTGTTTTAGAGGGCTTCTGATGTCCTGTGAACCTGGAGGGATGGAGGAGATGGCTCAAAGGGCTCCTGGTGTCCTGTTAATCAAGGCAGATGGAGGAGTTGTTTTAGAGTGATCCTGATGTCCTGTGAACCAGGAGGGATGGAGAAAGTGGCTTAAAGTTTATTTGTGAGAGCAGCGCGTGAGTTGCTAAAATCATTAGGATATCTGTCTTATATCAGAATTCCAGAAATCAGAGATGAATTAAAAAGTTTGAAGGGAGAGATTTTTGAAGTACATCAGGTTGTAGATAAGGGGAGAATAAGAAAATGAAGAGACCTCATTGCCTGTCTCACATTTGGACAGGTCTAGTTTAAGCTTTACAGAATCTGTAAGTCACTTAATGTAGTTACAAGTTGCTTCAAGGGTTTTAGGATTCTATTTCCATGATGAGGTTCAATTTATTCCTGAAATATGTATCATAATTACAAAACATTTAATACATACTTCATAACCATTCAGTGGCAACATCTGACTTCTTTCAAAATTAAAACTATATTTTATATGAGTTCCAATGTTTGGCATCTTGAACTAATTTTGAAGATTTATTGCCTGTAATCAAGATGATAACAACTTTCTCTACTGAATGTTTTGAATCCAGATTATCTTTTATAAATATTAGTAAGAATAGTAACCTAAAGTCATGAATTAAAACAAAAGGTTTTGGTCTTCTTTTGTTGAATATTGTCATTTTTTAAAATTTGAAATGAGAAGCTAAATGAAGAAGAAAGTATGCTAAATGGTTCTTAAAATGGACTTGTTTACAAGTGGTTAATTTTAGTATTAAGGTCTGTGTTGAGTGTGATAGAATGTCTATTGCTGGAATCTTTTCTCAAATCATTTGATCAAGGACAGGATTTCAACTGTACCCAGTATATAACATATCTATACCATACTGAGACTTAATATATTTAGGTTTATGATTATCAAGACAGAATGGAGCTAAAAACTAACTACCTTCCATTTAAAAGAAGATGAGTATTTTCCCTTAGAACAATGCCAGCCATTCTTTGCAAATGGTACAAAATTGAATCAATTATTACCTCTATTCTTAAAGCCTTAAACATCCTTATCAAGAATATGGACTATGAGTATGTTTTACTTTGTGAAAGTGGTACTTCTTGTCTCTTTTCTAGATATGGGAATAAGTTAATGTCAAATGAAAGCCAATCTGAGAGTTTTGCATAGACATTTTACACGGCAAATATGAGTGAAAATTCTTTGTTATTTATCTCATTTTAAAAATTACTCAAAAGTTTAGGTCTAAACAATAACTGTTTACATATCACTCGATTTCTAATGGTGGAGGAATTGGGCTGTTGAGTTGGGCAGCTGTGATTAGAATTCTCCATTATGCCTGCAATACACAGCTTGACTCAGGCTGCATCCAATTGCAGCATTCACTAGAGTAAGCTAACTCCCCCTCACTGTCTGGAGGGCTCAGACTCAGTTCTTTACCAGGTGGATTTTTTTCCATAGGCTGCCTGAGCATCCTCAGTCTATCAAAGCTGGCTTCTCCTAGATCTGTCATAGAAAGTAAGGTGGTACCCACTGTATTCTTCAGAGCTAGCTCAGATCTGCCTCCATTGCTTATCATTTCCACCATGCTCGTTCTGCTGTCCCCCAAACCCACTCTGCTATGACATGTGAAGTAATATACATGCAGGAATAGATGAGGGAAGGAACACTGAGGAGCAATTCAGATCCAGTCAGCACAGAGCTGAAGAATAAATTAGTGTGTGAGGAGACAACAGGGATTGAGAGACAATTTCTTCTCTTCTAGTTGCCCCCTGTTCTATCTTTTAATTTTTCAGACCAATGGACATGGCCATCACAAACCGAAAGTCCTCACTCTCATATGAATGCCATAAATATCCCAAAAGACAACAGACACACTTGCTAACCATCTAGCCCATTGAATTTTCTACCAACCCCACTGAGAGTCCAGAAAGGATTCACATATCATTTGTTATTTTTACTGGAGAAAATGCCAGGCTAAGCATCTTTGTTAAGGATGCGGCTTTTTGTAGCTATTCTAGTTGTTACTTCTTTGGCTATCCCCACCATTTCTGAACACTGCTAGATATCTTCAAATTCATTTTGACACAATTAAGATTCCTCATTACTTAAGCAAGTCTTTTCTGCTCATCTGCATATTATAGGCTAATAGTAGGTAATGAATTAAAACTTAATGGAATGAACTCATCTTAGAGAAACTTTCTCACTGTGCTTTCCTGTAAGTGTCTGTCAAGGTGGTCTTTTCAGGTATTTTGGGGACTCATGAACAGTCAGTAACAAAAGCATTCCAGTGCTCATTTTAAAAAAAAAAAAAGTGACACCAGAGCTCCAGCTCTGGACTTGAAATCTGAATTTTTGTTTTGCAAAGTCTTGACTGACCTTGGTGCACACAAAAGTAGTGGTGGTAGTGTCCTTCAAAATATATTTGATTTTCTTTTTTTCAGTGTTGGTGAGCTGAAGATTGAACCCAAAGAGAGCCTGTGTTCCTCACTGGGTAAATCCTTTTGTTGTTGTTGTTATCTGTCTGTCTGTCTGTCTGTTTGTTTGTTACTGGGTCTCAGTATATTGCCCAGGCTGTCCATGAACTCAGTCCATAGCCCAGACAAATCTAAAATATGTGATCTTTCTGCCTCAGCCTCATTAGAAACTTTGATTACAGGCCCAAGTCACCAGTCTGGCCTTCCATTATACATTTTAGATTTAGCAAAACCCTGTTCTTTACAAGTGGCTAGCTGTGCTCTTTGGGGGTTGAGTTTCCCTGTTGTCCGGGGATACATCTATATTATGTGGTCAGAAAGTGTATTTCCTGTATGATGTTGTCGGTCTTGTGTCTGCAGAGGCATGGGCCAGTGTGTCCTCTAGGCACCCTTGCAAGGTTGCCCCATGCTCTGTGGGAGGAAAGAATCTGCAGGCTGGGACAGGATGGGGATTCAGAGCAAACAAGTCACAGCAAGCCTGCCCAGCATGTGCCCCTTTAAAACGGTCTTAAATTTTAAATGTACTGTATTTTTCTTTAGTGGAAATCATAAAGCAGCTTTGGATAAACAGCTTTCTTCTTTTTAGAAAGTCGTGTATTTATCACAGTGCAGCCAATCAATGAATTGCCAAGGTTTATAATTTTTTTTCTGACTCCTATGGGACAATCAAAGGCTAAATTTTAAAGGATTTATAAATGTCAACTCATAATACAAACTAGGTTGGCCCCAGGGCCTGAGATCAGAATCATAATTCACCATGTTTACAAATGATATCATTCCGTCTAGAGTGCTAACTGTAAACTCACCGATAATTAGAAGAGAAAATGAATTACACTCAGGCCTTCCTTTTCTTTCCTTGTGTCTGGACTGTTGTGACATATGGATTCTCCATCAGCCCTCGAATCACCCAGAAGGCCTCCCTAGAAGGCAGTCCTGAGATCAATAGGCAGCCAGGCTTTCAGATGACACACGGAATGACTATAGACTTTTTAAGGGGAAGAGCAAATGGCTTCACTAAACGAATCCTCTATGTCATCTGGGCAGATGTAAGCATGTCTGTGAGCTTTAATAGAAAAGATCAAAATATTGCATTCCTGCTAGGTAACTCACACGTTTGAGAAGCCATTCTTCTTCAAGGGATTAGGTCTTTCTTTGTTGTTCCATTTCAGCCAGTCCCCTTCCTTTGTGCTCAGAAAGGTGCCATTGTACACAGCAGCCTTTGCAGAGAGGACACTAGGCTCCTTTGTCCATCTCTCATTTCCCTCCCCCTCTGTCTACATCTCTCTTGTGTCTGTCACTCTTCTCTCTTCACTAATTTAGTTTCCAAATCTGCGTTCTCATTTCTGTCTTCGGAGCAACAAAAGATACATCCAGGTTTAGATCATACAAATAAGGAGGGGTGAATGACATGTGGCTACTTGACACTCTCTGCCTCTCACTGACATGTTGTGTAGTGTAGGGGATACAGGAGCCTGCAGGTGTCAAAAACTGCTGCTGAACTGCTGATCAAATGCATAGTGATTTTTGACAACTTTAACACAGCAAAGAAGCACTGTTTGTCTATTATAACCAAAAATAGACAGTACATCATTTTAAAAAATATTGAATTAGCTTTGGATTATATTGATACGGAAAAATTCAAATATAAGTGAAACTAATTTTGGAAGTAGAAGAAATTAAAAGACAAAGAGAAGTAGGAATGAAATAGATAACCAACTTATATATTTATCTTAGGTGATTCCTTAGAAATTGTGTGTGTGCCTGTGTGTGTGCGTGTGTGTGTGTGTGTGCGTGCACGCGCGCACATGCAAACACAAGTGCTTTCTCCCAAATGGTATAAGGAAATACCAACCTTCATGTCTCTGGATAGCTGGCCCTGCTCTATACATGGCAATCTGAGCAAGACACTGTTGGAGATTTTAAGTCCAGTCAAGAAGCAGGGCAGGCTGGTAGGGCCCAAAAAATGATGAGTTTGGAGAAAATTACCCTTGAAGACAGAAATTATCACACCCTGTTTAAAAATTCTTGGAAACCAACATGTTCTAAAATGTTTTCTGGGATAACAAGGAGGAAAAAAGCTGTAAGAAAACAAGGTGTGTCTGTAGTTTCAAAACTCTTTGTCCTGACTCATCTTTTAGCGAAACTGGTCATAGCTTCTTTGAAGTGATTGTGATGGAGAGTAGAGCCCTCCTTCAGCTCTTGCACAGTGACTCTCAACCTTTCTAATGCTGAAACCCTTTAATACAGTTCTTCATGTTATGGTGACCCCCAACCATAAAATTATTTCACTGCTACTTCATAACTCTAATATTGCTAGTGTTAAGAATCCTAATGTAAATATCTGATACATAGGGTGTCTGGTATGTGATCCCTCTAAAAAGGTTCTTTAACCACCAAAGGGGTTGCAACCCACAGGTTGAGAACACTGCTCTAGCATGTCTGATTGGCAAAAGTTCCTACCTGAATGTCTGCAGGCTTTCAGGGGAAGTAGTCTGATGCAAATAAAATTGTTCTCTTTACTGGTTTCTCTGGGCCTTAACATCACAGTCTCCCAGGACTCCACATTTGCCAAGGCCAAGTACTGAGTTCTTTCTTCCTATCCCTACATACTTTTTATAACACCTTTCCTTCTTCAGAGACAAACCTGATGCTCATTATAATTTTGGATTGGTATAAAGAAGATGACTTTTCTTTGACCTTCCTCACACACTTCCAAAATAAAATGATAATGGCTTTATTATACTTTAATGTGTTAATTCAATGCTGATGCATTTCAAAAAATAGTTTATCTGAGGTGTAATGATTATTAAATTTTCTTTTTTAAGTTAATAGTTTCTTGCTTATCTGCTTGGCTTTTTCCCTAATGCCACAAATCTCCCTAAATTCAATACTTCTGTATTCCTTTTGCTTCCCTCTTGATCTGTAGAAATTCAAAGTGAGGTAGCAATCTCAGTCATGATATTCGGTGGATATTAGTGTTTCTCAAAGCAATGTTCTTGTTCTTCAAGCTTTCGGTGATGAAAACACGGAAAGAATTTCTGGTTCCTTTTGGGAAAAAAATATCAATGAAAATATCAAAATGAGGCATAGTTTCAAATTAGTTCAATAACCAGACAAAGATAATGGTTAAAACTATCATGAGGTAGTGAAAATGAAGTTTTAGTTTGTCCAGGTTGCTACAAGAAAAAGTTGACTGATTTTCAACAGAAGAGAAGACGATATAGAGTGTATTGTATGCTCCATTAGCCTTTCTGAAAAGAAATCTAATTAACATTGTGTGTTAACTCTGCCCTTCAACTTGACTCCAATGTGCGTGCGTGCACACACACACACACACATACACACACACAGGCATATACACATGCACATGCATGCACAAATACATGTAATGTTCTGTGATATTATTCTCAAGATTTATAATGATTATGATATTAAAAAAAGAAGAATGTTTAGAAAGCATTTCAAATAATGAGGCTTCTCCTCTATGCTAGCAATGTCAGAATAGAGGAGGATGTGGGGAGACCACTGGTCATTACGGTAAGTGCTGCCGGATGTTGGGCAAGGATGCACACAGAAGCAAAGTCAGCTCCAGTGGGAATCATCAGAGACCCAGTGTACCAGTGACTTTCCTCATTGCTGAGATGAGATAGCTCACAGGAAGCACTTTAAGGGAAAATGGTTCTTTCTGGTCCACAGATGATGGGGACTCATTCTGTCAAGACAGGTAGGAAGGGTGCATGCAAGCAAAGAGTGAACTTCGTACAGGGGCTGGACTGTAAAACTTTAAGGTCCATCTCCAGTAAGATCCATTTTCCTTCAGTAAGGCCCTACCATCTAAACATTCTCTCACCTTCCCAAACAGTGCCACTAGTGGGGGCCCAGGTGTTTGAACAAATGAGTCTGTGGTGGACATTTTACATTTGAAGCATAATACCCGGAGCTGAACTAATTTTTGTCTAAGGTTAAAATTGGATCATAATTACATCCAATTGCTTCAGGCTTGCAGAGTTGCTCCCACAAAATGAGAGAAGCCACTTGTACTTAAGATTGTAGATTTCCCAATTAAATACGATTCCTACTCCTACTTATTCTTGTAGTCCAAATACTAGCACTATGTATTATGATATTCTGCGTTTCTACAGGCAATGACTTTGGAGTATAGAAGACGAATAATAAAATTGATAAAATATTTAGTTATTATCTAATACAATTTATAAACTGGATAAAAGAAGATAAGGTTTGAGTGGTCTCATTCATTGAGTAAATATGAACTGAATACACAAAATGTAGCACATCTTATGTTAATTAATAGATCCTGTTAATGATCCACAATTCAACCTCCAACTTGTGCATGTTTTCTAACTTACATATTAAAGACAAAAGTGAACAAAGTTTAAAATGGATTCACCCATTACTGTATGAAATCTCAATGTAAAGGCTCATCATATTACATCTATCAACACAGTTGACCTATTTTAAGAAGACTTTGTGTTGAAGCCTCTCAGTGTTGCTATTGACTGCCCACCTGCCAGTTTAGGCATTTAGTTAGTATAGTCTGTATTTTTATTAGCATATGCTAATTGGACTTTGTAATGGCTTTCCAATATGAGTACAATAGGCTCTGCTCATATCATGCTATGCCCTCCTCCACTTCCCCCTACTCCTTTTTGTTTACCCCTCTAGTTGGCAGCATGAACCCAGAAGAACAGGGCCTAAAAGTGAGGCAGATTAAAGTCTCATGCAATAGCCAAATTTATTCAGAGCATCAGATAATTTATACTCTGAGGGTTAAGAAGAGTCACCTGTGTAAAGTGTATAATCACAAGGACAAGCTGCAGGTGGCAAAAACATGTTTTTCCACACAGGCGTATGACTAGCAGCAGAAGTAAACTCACTCTTATTTGCTACGCCAGGGATGTGCAAAACATATACATTCTAAGAACAGTTCTCGGAATTGCTTTCAAAGAAACTGTGGTCACTAGATTCTTGTCTTGTTTTCTAGTTTTCTCACGAGCCTTCAGAATTCTCACAGGACTGTGTTCTTGCACGTAAGGTCTCCTTACTTTTCCTATCTAGACTTCCTTCTTCTTTCACATGTCTGCGTCTTAAAATCTAACGTCTGTGTATGAGCTAGAACATTCCTTATCTGTCTTTATAGGCCAACTTTTTTGCCATGACATGATGATTTTAAGTTCTATTTACCAGTTTTCTTCAAATAACCCAATGTTCTTTATGGCTGAATAATACTCCATTGGGTACACATTACATGTGTATTTACCCACTGACAGACACCTAAGCTAAGCTCATAAATTGTCTATTAGGAGTTGTTCTGTAGTGTCTTTGTGTACATACATATATCTAATGGTAAGCTGACTTTGATTCCACCCATGATATACTGAGATATTATAGTAGCACATCTATTTTCATGTCTTTATTAATTTCTGACAATAAAAAGATGAATTTGAATGGGGAACTACTAGTCCTTCTACTCAGCATGACATCCCTGTGAACTTCTGTCTTTAGCTATCTGACTTTATTTCTACGGGATTAATCTACCACCATAGAAATGTGTCAGACATTCACAGAAGAGAATATATCCTTATTCCACTTTTGCCTTCCATGCTATTAGAAAGTAGAAGTGTCGGTACACCACTGCCTTTAGGATGAAGGACATTCCACCCAGGTCATAGTCCTACTAACAGCTTCCTGGTGCCCCATAGGAGGAAGAGCCAATGACAACAGTGAAAAGCACGTAGCCAGTAGCCTTTCAAACAGGAAGTGGACAAGTTTGTGTCTTGTGGGAGACTACAGAAATGTTCATTTCAAGATCTGGACATGGCTAGTTGATCAGAAGTTATTCCAGAGATGATTACCCCCTTGACTCCTTCTTTTCAACCTCACTGCTTAGACTTGAGTGAAGACAGCAGGGCTCACAGTGTGAGTGCAATCTAGTCATCAGGCAGAATACCCAGGCCCAGTACAGTGCCTACAGTGCCATGTCATTTGTAAGTCATGTGAGCATGTTAGCATAATGCCTAACAAGGGACAAGACAGGAGAATGAGAAGAAATATTCAATCCGCACAAAAACACCTTGGATCTTGAAGCCATAGTAGGATTAATTCACTTCCATAATTTTTGAACTAATAATACATAGGCTCTGAGCCACAGCATAATCAATTCAATTTAAAAACAAATAAAAATCAAGATAAACAAGTCATCATATTCAAGGTTAAGGTGGTCAAATTCCCTCTCTTCTTGGATGTTCATTCTGATTGACTTTTTATGTCAAGGACAAATGTACTTTGCAAGTTTGTCTGGGTTTGTCCATCTTTATTCTGAAAGGACTCTAAACCTGCTTACATTCATCAATACTTACCTGAGAAAACAACCTTTACCTACTAGTAGAGTATTCTCAGTGTGACTAGAGACTCTATCTGGGAACATAAACTGTAGAGTGGATATACCAACTCAGCTGTCATCATAGAATCTTGTCATGACCAGTGGCCATGGAGAACAGGAGAGGTGTGACCCTGGCTTTTTCCAATATTTACGAATCTATGCAAGGTCTTACATGCAGTGGTATATGTTCTCAAGCATGGGGTTGATATGCTGAGCTGTCTCAGCTGTATGCACCAGTGAACTTAGGCCTTAAAAATTCAGGAAAAATTGTACAGAGACTTAAAAAGCACATACAAAGAACCCCCTTAAGGGATATGAGCATATTTCATTGGACACATATTTTATATTTTCACAGAATGTTCTTTTGAATGTGACTGGGCAGTGGGTATTTGAGGAAATTGGGAAAGTTGGTTAATGAGTGTTAGCACTTACATAACTCCTTGGTTTCTTCAGTCTTTCTTGCAGAACTTGTTTTTGTGTTAGTCAATGAACTTGCACAATTCCATGTGTTGAATGTTTTGGCAAACTTTGTAACTGGTCCTTATCCAGCTTTAATTTTTGCATCTGGCAAGTGTTTCTGCAAACTCCCTGCGGTAGACAACCAGCTGCCTTGCAGTTCTCCCAGTGTCTGGGTAGAGCAGTTGCTCACAGTGGCTGTCTCACCAGAGGCCATGTGTTACTGGCTTACTTCTTGCATCTAGTTAAGGCTATGAGACTGAATCCTGGTTAATTACACATAGTTAGAATTGATATTCGACACATATTGGCCTGGATCATGTAAATTAAAGTCACCGTTTTAACCCTTAATGTTTTTTCTCTGTCTCAAATAAATTGTTTCTGGAAACATGAATTAAAGACAATATTTGGGTCATTCTGGATCTCTCTGGCCTCCATGTTAGCAGCAGATTGGACTTTCTGAAAACAAGAAATAAGCCATTGTTGAAGTTATACAAGATTTACAAATAATAATGACTATATCCTTTCTCATATAATCTGTATATATTTGACCCACAATGGTATCCCTTCCTGTTTGTCTTTGATTTTTGTGCTGTACCTACAGAGCTGCAGATAGCAGCTTTGCCTACTAAGAAACCTATAAATAGCTCCTAGCCAATTGTGCACAGCTTTATGTAGACAGGTTCTTTCAAGAAAAGCATCCCTTATAAACATGGCAATTAAGTGATAAGACTTGGTCAGTATAGTGGAGAATTTGGGAATCTTAATCTTAAAGTCTTAATCTTAGAGTGGTTTCTCCAAAGTCATTCACAGAAGGTAATGTTAGCTGCTATGCAATTTTGATGGGATTCTAAAATGAATTCACAAAAGAGGCCAGGAGATTTGCTTTCATTTTATGTCTCTTCCCTCTTAAGCTTTGAAGAAAGCACTGAACAAGGGCATAAGTATCTTTGTTGCCCCCTCCTCCTAGTACTCTGCCCCAATGCTATGGGATGTAATCACAGCAGGGATAACTATGGCTGAAAAGATAATATGTTTATATTCAAGGCTTGGTAGCAACAGACGAAAAAAGCAAAATGCTAACACATGGTCTGATAGCCACAGTCCATTTTCCAATCATGAACCTTGCGATGTATTTAATAGGAAATGAGAAATGATTAACATCACGGAGAGTCAATGACAAAATCCAGTCAAGTAGAATAAACTTCAAACAAGCAACAGAGAAAATGATCAATTAAGAAGAAATTGCATTAAGTAACTGCTCTGGTTCCATCTCACAAGATATTTGAGCAGATTTAAAGAAATGATGGGAAACAGGTCATCTAACCCAACAACATTGCAAAAGCCTATCCATCAGCCATTTCTGATCCAAGATAGGCTTTCAGAGCTAATGGCCAAATGAAATAAATTAGACAAGGACATGAGATTTTTAATATAGTATTCAACACGATCATGAACTTCCTATATCGTATGATCAAATATTCTTTCTTTGAAGATATTTTAGTCATAATAACCTTTATTAATAGTTTAGTGTTAAAATGGTTTTGACCAAAAGATAAAATAATACTGGTCCTTTATTTTTTTTATTGATGTACTGAACCATTAAAATTCAGTCTAGAAGCCGTTGTGATTCCTTGCATGAATTAAAAGAGAATTGTAATTCCTAGTCCAAAGCAGAATCCTGCATCATATTTTTTTTTTGAGGAAGGGAAAGGATTTAACATTTCTGGATATGTTTGTCTATGTTAAAGACTTTTCACCACTTGGATGTTTTCTTTCTGCTAATATAAAACTCATAGCAGAGGCTTAAATGGTTTTTCCCAAGACATGGTTGCGTTGTGTAGCTCTGGCTATCCTTGAACTCACTGTTGACCAGGCTGGCCTTGAACTCAGAAATCTGATTGCCTCTGCCTCCTAGGTGGTGGTATTAAAGGTGTGCACCACTACTCCCCAGCTTGACTTAAATAACTTTAAAGGATGTTTTGTATTTGCCTAGTATTATAGAAATACAGAAATTATATTTAATAGCTGAATTATATTTAACCACTGAGGGCTGGAGAGATGGAGGACTTGCTGTACCTGGGGAGGATCTAGCTTCTGTTCTCAGCACCCCCATGATGGTACCCAACTGTCTATAACTACAATCCCAGGTTTTGGCCTCTGTGACACTTGTCTGCAGTATACATCCATACGTGCAGGCAAAACAGTAAAACATTCATACACACAAAAAATTTTTAAATTAATTTAGTAGAATTTCTTCCTTTTATGTATAGATGGAGGTGTAGCCTCACAAGACTGACATGTGTTTTATGACTGAATATTTATGAAAATATGACCATTTTGCCCTCAGACACATACTTTACTAGATACTGCATTTGCTAAATGACACAAAGCACTTCCCAAGTGAATTCTGTTTAGACTTTTCAAGCTTTGATCTGAGTTTTACTTGGATTGTGTCTAGATAATAAAATAGTTTTGCTTAGTGGAAGTTATATCCCATTTTAATAATAAACTGTATTGAAAAAGCCTTCCCATAGGCTTGCCAAGAAGGTTGTAGCTGATACCAATGGAGGACACCATGATTGAGGTGGTGCGTTTTCTTCAAGTTGTTTTCTTATAATAGTTATACATTGGCAAACTACAACTTCTGTTTATAACAGGGACACAAGAGAAAGTAAGACTTAGAGAAAAATGTTTATAGTTTTTTAAACAAACTTGGTAAGTTTCCAAAATATGCTTGCCTTAAACATGAATATTCGATAGCTAAGCATCATTATGTAAGACTTCCTTCAACTACAACTTGACTACTTTTAGTATCTGTACATGTAAAGATGCTGCTATTAACCTAACACAGTCTTCACTGAATTTGAGAGGGTGATAGGATGGCTCAGAAGCATGCCAGGCAAGTGCCACCATCTTCTTGCCATCCCTTACCCAAAACCTAGAGAAATCCCAAGTTCTGGCCTCATGCTGAGCTGTGAGGTTCATCAAGGCAGGAAGCAGAACAGGGAACAAACCTATGGACTCCCAAACCGAACTTCATCCACCTGAGAAATAGATACACAGCTTCCAAGAGAAACTGAATTTGTCACTTCTGACAGTTATAAACTTTACCTTAGGGGAGTGACCCAGGAGCATGAAGCAGGTACTGAATAAGGGAACACTTCTACTATGAGTCCATCTACTTGGGTACATGTGTGCAAACGGGCAAGGAATATCTGTGTTACTTGTCTACATGTTGTCTGATCACCTAAACACACGTTCATTCTTTTCTACCATTGTATTTCCCTAGAACCTTAAGAGTACCTGGGAATTTCTAGAAGCTAAGCCTGACCCCCCAGCCCAGTTGTTTAACTTCCTGTCTACTTTCAAAGATAGCCCCATCTACCTTAAAACTTCTTCTCTTGGTCCTCATGTGACAATCAGCACATTGGGTTGTGTGATAGTTAACTCATTCCTATCTGCCTGACCTGCCTAGTGTAAAACATCTAATCCTCTGTAACTGCTCACCTTGCAAACCTTCTGAACCCTTCTAGATATGGCAGTGTTCACTTTCCCCAGCACTGCTCTTATTCTTCCGTCTTGGCTCACTGTTACGTTCTTAGAGACTCAAGATAAAACTGGTGTGTGTGTGTGTGTGTGTGTGTGTGTGTGTGTGTGTGTGTGATATGTAGATACAAGCTTCATCCTTTCAAGCTTTCTTGTTAGTCAAAAATATGCATTGTAGGCAAATAAGTACATGTGTTATTATTCTTGACAGAATTGCATTCACAGTTGGATCTATAATTGATATGTGTTTCTCTATAAAGTCTTAACTAAGGTCAAAATGGAAGCCATATGCAAGTAAAATCACATAGAGATGAAAACATGAATCCCTAACTTCAGAGCTATGTTATTATGTTTGTGACTGAAGATGTCTGTGTCATGTGACTCATTCACACACATGGGTAACTCACAGAAAGGTTGGTTTGTTTGATTTTACTTTGTTGTAGCAGATTTTTCCCTTTGTAGACAAATGTCTTTTTACAAGAAGGGTCGATGGTCATCTTTGCACTAATGTGTGGTTTCGCTTTTACATTCCATTTTAAGAAACATCATCCCCACTTTGGAAGGAGTCAGTTCAAGGAGGCTTGAAATATGTGTTTCTCTGGGGGAATTTATTATATTTAGAGGCCAAGAATTGCTAAAATTTACACATAAGGAAGTAAATATTATTTAGACACATATACCATATCTTAACACATTGACTATAGCTTCTGTTGTAGTATTTTAATATTGCTGCTTAAAACTGTCTGCCTGGAGACAGTAATTTTAAAGCAACACTGGGATGATCTATGGAAAGGCCTGGTGGCTAAGCTTACACCATCTCTGCTTTCCCAGTCATGTTTTAAGAGGGGCCCAGAAAGTATGTTACCAGTTCATGGAGTGAGGGCATTAGAAAATCTCTCTCTCTCTCTCTCTCTCTCTCTCTCTCTCTCTCTCTCTCTCTCTCTCATTCATGGACACATATACTCACATAGAGCACACACACTCTCTCACACACACACTCTCACACATATACAATACACTTACACACTCACTCTCACGTATGCACACACACATACTCTTTTACACACTAGCACACTCTCTCACACACAAACACACACACACACACAGAGTCATATCATAGCACACTTTACTTGTGGATAGAGATGGTTGATTGCTTTTTACTTACATTTGCCCTTGCTTTGCTTCCTATACTGCTGCTAGGTACCAGCCTGCAGGATGGACAGTCCAGCCTAGTGGTTAAAACTATGACTCTTTAATCTGAATCACTGAATCCAAAATTCATTCATGCCACATTTTAGCCCTATGGCTTTGATATTCATTTTCTCTGTGCCTGTGCCTCTCTCTCTGCATGTTGTGATCAGAGAACAGCCCTGACTGTTTTTATTCTTATGTGGTCTCACTGGTCTGTACCTCAACAAGGCTAGTCTATCTGGTCAGTGAGCCCAGGTATATGACTATATTCACTTCCCTTCCCTGCCACTGGAATTACAATCATGCACCATCACAATGAATTTTTTATATAAGTTTTTAGAGGAATAACTCTGATCCTCATGCCAAGAAGGCAATCACCTAACCAGCTAAACAATCATTTCACTCTTGTGCTTCTGTTTGTTCATCACTTTCTATAATAGGCAAATAATAGCACTTGATCATTGTGAGATCAGGTATATCAATGAACCACTGAACCATCATTAGTGAGCATTTCTCTTGGTAGCAGTGGGGTGGGAGTGGAGAAAAGGACCTACCAGAACAGAGGATGCATCTCAGTGGGAGAATATTTAACTAGCATGTAGAAGATTATGGGTGTCAATCCTAGTGCCAAAGAAAATAACACACACACATGCACATGCACACACACACATATTCTTACACAGTCCTTATGCACATGTACATGTATGTGCACCTATATGCACACAGGCATATACACACACCACTAAACTAAACTAAACTCAGAACCTAGCAGCTGCTCTGTGTTGGTGGAAAGTTCAGGAGGCTGAGGAACTCTTTAGGAAGAAGGTATGAAAGATAAGCTGCTTCTTTGGAGTGTCACCAAAACTTCACCGTTTCAAATATCATATCCCCTGACAACTGAAAATATGTTTGCAGTTTTCTCAACCAAGGAAAAGTATTCTGAGAAATGTTCTAAGTAAAGCCTCTGGAAAATGCTGTAGGGCACTGAGCCACAGGCCATCCCTGGAGAGCACTGGCCTCCTGTTGCGCCTTCTGAAGACACATTAGTTACATTTGTAATTTAATTTTTTTCATATAATATATTTTGATCTTATTTCCTCCTTTTCGAGCCCCTTCTAGATCCTCCTTACCTCCCTAACCTCCCAAATAATAAAAAATCAAAATAAACAAATGAAAAAACAAACAAGGCAAAAATTCCCAAATAAGTAAAACTTAAAATTAAACAAAGAAGTTTCCCCCTTCCCCAAACTCAGAGTCTGTTTTGTGCTGACCAACTATTCCTGGGCAAGGGGCTCACCCTGGGAGGTGGTAGATATACCCAATTAGACTACATTAGACAAAATTGATTTTTCCTTTGCCAGCAAGAGGCTTCTTGGTTAGGGGTAGGAGCCTGTGTCCCCTCCCTCTCGCAGACCTAGGACCCTGCCTGGACCTGTGTAGGTCTTCTGCATGCTGCCTCAGTCTCTGTGAGTTAATATGTGCACCAGTCTCATTATGTCTGGAAGATAATGTTTCCTTGGAGTCAGAAATCATCCTCTTCCAGTCTTTCACCCTCCTCTTCCCAATAGATCCCTGAGCCTTGAGGGGAAGGATTTGAAGAAGACACCCCATTTAGTTTCTTTCCTTGTTGCAACAAAATATCCTACAAAGGCAGTTTAGGGAAGGAAGGATTCCTTTGGGCTCACAGGTTACAGTTCTTGATGCTGGGGAAGGCATGGAGGTAGGAGCACGAAGTCTCAGAATACACTGCATCTGTAGTCAGGAAGCAGAGAGCTGTGAATGCTGCTAAGCAGCTCACGACCTCTTGTGAGTCTGGGTCCCTAGCAATTCAATGGAGCCATCCTCATTTGGGGTAGGGCTTCTCATCTCAACTAACAGAATGTAGAATCTCCTTGAAATGGTCCTGAAAAGTTGTCTACAAAGTTCTTCTAGTTCCTGTGAAGTTGTCGATTGCTATTATCCACCATTCTGCATTTGATTTATCCCTGCCTCCCTGTTGTGACTCGGTGATGAAGCAGGTTTTTAGTGCATTTTTCTTTTTTCCCTCTTGATTGGTCCTGGTGTATAAAGTCTAAATACAGGTTATCTTTAGGGAAATCCCTAGATATTAAATTACTCTGGTGGTGAGTTTGTGAGTATGTGAAAGGCAGCAGTCTTAACCACATGCCATCCTCAACAGTGCTGGCCACTGATTGTGTGGTAGGAATTGGCTTAGAATGCCTTCCCACATCAAACTATGATCTAAACAATGAAATAATGTGGGTATTAAAGACGGCAAAGAGTCCATTGGAATGGCTCTGCCAGTAAAGGTTCTTGCCACCAAGCCTGATGGCCTGATTTGTATCCCTGGAATCCATATAATAAAGAAGATAATCTACTACTATAAGTTGTCCTTCGGCTTCTACTTACATGTCATGGCACTTGTGTGTATGCTCACATATAAATGCCATGTACAGGAAGATAGTTGATAATGGTATTCAGACCTCTGTGCTTTGCCATCATTCGTGTTTGGGCTGCCTGTACTTTTATATCTGAAATTTGTTTCTGATAAGGAACTTGAAGTTAATACCTGTTGTTAATTGTTTCAGTTGGAATTATAACCCATTCACATTTAATATAACTATTGGTGCTGCTTGATTTAGTCTACTATTTACCGTTTTCTGGTTATCCATTAGTGTTCCATCCTGCTAGTCTATCTTCTCTTGCTTTTTCCTTGTAATTTAGGTACTTTTGAACATTCAGCTTTAAGAAATCACATTTTAATTTTATTGTATTGTGTGGTTTAGTGTTTGTTAAATTGTCATTTGTATAATTTGCATATAAGCAGAGATAACATTCATGCATGTACATCTAAACATACATTTCCTGTGTTAGTCTGGCTTGTTTTGTTTGCTTTTGTCTCTGTGATACATACCTGAGGAAAATATTTAAAGAAAGCTTGATTTCCCCTCAACATTTTGGAGCTTCTGTGCATATGCAGCTGCTTTGTGACGATGGGCTTGCAGTGTGGCAGAACTTAATGGTGGAAAGAATGTGACACAGGAGGCTGTGGCAGCTAGGTAGCAGGGAGCAGCGATAGGATTGGACTAGGATGACCTTCTTTCTCCAACTAGCCCCTACTTCTAAAAGCTTCATCACCTCTCAAAGATGCCATCCAATTATGAGTCCTGCCCTTATGTTCTAGCCACTTGTCAACATCAGATCCATAATCTAAGGACCAAGCTTTCCACTTATGAGGCTTTTTCTGGGATACTTTGTATCTGAAACATAACATTAACCCACCTGACACATTTATATCATTATATATCATAGCCTGGTTCAATTTTCCATGCTAATGTAGTCAGCCTAGAGTTTGTTGATTATCAAGTCTCTTGAAATGGGTTATATCTCTCTGGCTCTTTCATGGTGAGAATCTAGGGTATTCTGGACTTTGTTTGTGTTCTCCCATTGTACTTTGTATTCTTTAGAGACCTGGACTCCTCTAGAGAATTATGAGATTTATGTTTTCCATACAGTTTGTTCATTTGGTTTCAGACTGCAAAATGTATCTCCTCTGCCACTGAGCTGAGGTCAACTTTGAATCCATGCTAAAGTTCATGCCGGTTGCTTCAATGTATAAACCTGATAACCTGCATAGTTTCTGACCTGGAAGCAAACTGTTCATCCTTTCCTTCTTCCCTTAAGGATTTGTTCATGCATTCACCACCCTACAAATAACCTGTTTCCCTGGCCTCGTTGCTCCAAAAGTTCTATCTTTTAGTGTCCAGCTACACTGTTTTAGAAAACAGGCTTTTCCATAGGCCAAGCAGCAAGCAAAAAGAATGAAGCTTAACTTTGTATCACTTTATACTTCATTTTCCTGATGTGGAAAGTTTTGCAAAATTAGACCTAGTGAGGTGGCCCAAAAACTTCAAAGCAAGTCCTCTTTCCTTGATCTGAGCCCAAAAGTTATAAGCCAGTTCATCTTACTCCCAAATTTGTAATTCTAAATACATAAAATTGTATTTCATAATCTGGTCCCATTTTTTCATGCCAATTTAACTATATAAAAATGTAATAGTCAGTTTTTACATATGTCAAATCATTGTTACTAAAAAAATCAACATTGTACATAATGTGGCCCATTCAGAAAAGTGTACGTAGTGTTTTTCATATAGCCATGGAACATATAGTTATTGAAAATATTCACCATTTTTACCTTAATTACTATCACTAACCAAGATAGTGAAGCATTAGTCATCTACAGTCATGCATTATTCTACATTCCTTGTGAGCATTTCCATTTTGAATTTTCAGAATTGTAACATATGTGCAAATGGAGGCATCAACACACTGACTTTCACGAGTTCATAAAGGTAAGAAGTTGTCAGAGCTGAAGTGAAATACAGGCAACTTCGAAGTAACATATTCCATTGCTGTATAAAGAGCATTTGTCAGTACTTTTTCAGGGGAGAAACTCTGATACTGACCTTATTTAGTAAGACATCATTAATTGTACTTGACATTCATTATCACTTCAGTATTTAGTCTTGCACCTTTAAAACTCCCCATCTCATCCTCTTAGCCACTGTTCCCCAAATGAGAATAACATGTAAAGATTCAGTCCTACTTCACGCTGCTCTTAAATTGAGAAAAATTTGTTTTCAAGGAAATTTTAAATGTAAAAATTCTCAAGGAACACCTGTGAGGATTTACCTAGATCAGGTCAGCCCTGTCCATGACTGTGAGGATTATCTGGATTACACCCACTGAAATGGAAAAACCCACCATCAAGAGGGTGGTAGGATTCCCTGGATGCTGAACGGAACAATATACGAGGAAGAAGGTGAGCCCAATACTCCAGCATCCATCACTCTGCTTCCTGACTGCAGAAGCAATATAACCAGCTCTCAGGAGCTTCTTCTACCATGATGGACTGAACCCTTGAACTATGAGTCTTCCTTCCTCGAGGAACTCAACTTGCTTTGGTCCTGGTATTTATCATAGGAACAGGAACACCTGTGACCCCATTATAATTTCCTGATGTTGGTAGTAGAACCCCCCATTTCCTTTGTGACTTACTCTAAACCCCTCCATGATGATCAACATATTAGACCAGTGGAAGGTTTTTCTCTCCGCAGCTAGGTCCTCTGCAGTTTTGTGTGAATCACCTTCATCTTCAGAAGGATCCCAGAGTCGTCATTTGTAAGTGGCACAGTGAAGGACCATGTGTTACTTTTTATATTCGCTATATTTCTTACCCTCATGCTATTCGGGAAAGCTCAGGAAGTAGATGGAGAACTTCTCTAGTGGGGCCCACATCAGCCTCAGGAAGTGTACAAACCAGAGAGAACTTCATAGGGAAATCATCTGAGATGGCCTGCCCACACTGCTTCACTTTCTACAATTGGTTTGAAGGGAAGAGAAGAATCACTGATTTTCTCTCTTAGTTCTCAATCTCTCCTCTTCCGGGCACTGAAGTCTCTTAAAATGGGTTGTCCTTAGTCACTTTTCTCTGTCTTCTCAAAGAATCAGCTCTTTGATTCGTTAAATCTTTGTGTTGTTTTCATTATTTCTTTGTGTTATTAAATTTATTTACTGTGGCTGTGAGACCAAGTGCTTGCCTTTAACCCCTGTTTCTTTTCTAACCACATTCTTGTTTTGGCTTCTCATGCCCAAGTATTTCTCCAGAGTGGTGGTCTCAAAGAACCTCTCACCCTAAACAAAACAAAACAAAACAAAACAAAACAAAACAAAACAAAACAAAACAAAAAACAAATTTACATGTAACTTAAACACGGCTGGGGAACAGATGTTTAGGTCAGGGTCGTGACATCTAGGGCAGATTTGAGAAATGTGATGAGAAAATTCACAGCTGAAATATCCCTCAACAGATGCAACTTAGCAACGGAAAGGTTTGGCAAGCAAGTGCACAGACATGCCAATTATGTTTTAGAACAAAGAAAACGTTAATACGTTAATAGGTCGCAAAACCTATGAATTAAATGTTTGTTTAAAATAAAATTTAAAATTTCCTCTGCATCAAGTGAAAAAAGATGACTTGAGTTTTGTTTTTGCCAGTGCTCTTTATAGCAGAAAAAGAAAATATTTAATAAGTTAATATTGTGTTAGGTGTAAGTCATTTCTAAGATTTGCCTTTTCTGTTACTCTTCTGTGTACTTGGGTGGTAGCAACCCAAGCATGAGCTAGAGGTGGAAAGGATTTTAAGTAAACCCCTTCAGGGTCTTCAAAACTATTTTGATTTAGGTGTATATATCTTTATGAAACTCATGGTGGACTTTGTGGGTTGTTGGACATGAAAGAAGCCAATGATGGACAAGGTGGTGACCTTCTGTAGAGGACTTTGCAGGGCAATAAAATGACCAAGTCCCCAGCTGTGTGCATGTCAACTGCTGAACCTCAGAAATAGGGTCAGTGGCCAGAGAGAAAGACTTAATTTTATGTAGGTTAAAAAAAAGGGGAAGGGGGGACACATGGTGAGGGTGGAGCTATGAGAAAATGTGGACCAGGCTCCAGGCCTACAGGTGTAGGGGATGCTGGAGGCAGGAGCCCAGCTGGCTTCTTAAGCAGGGAAAGGGAAAAAGCAATGGCACAGATCACTAACAATCATTAACACCACCATAGAGCCTGAGGCTGAGACTATTTCAGGCCAATAATGAGCTTTGGGGCTTGTATAGACTTTTATTTGGCTTTGCTGCATAGAGCCCAGGGGCACTGATCATTAGGAAGCAGACACAGTACCTCAGGCTTATTTGTGTTAGTTTTTGTTACCAGGATGGCATATAAGGGAAATTCTCTCTCTCTCTCTCTCTCTCTCTCTCTCTCTCTCCCTCTCCCTCTCCCTCTCTCTCTCTCTCTCTCTCTCTTTCTCTCTCTGTCAGTCTTTCCCTCTCTCCTTACCCTCCGTCTTTTCTCTAGATTAATTCTTTAAAATAATAAAGTGTATGAAGCTTATTGATTTGGAATAATGTGAGCAAAGGGAAAGGGGTAATCATAAGAGAATGCTATACCACGTTCATGATAGCTAACAACATAAATAAATCCCAGATCACTGTGTGGCAAAGCTGATTCCAACACTACAATATCAAATTGGCACTGTGTTTGGTTTGTCTTCAGGGTGAAATTGGATCAGCCAGGTGGCAATCTACTTCCTAGTGCCAACGCTCAGCTGGGGACCCGTTGGCTAGTCACTGCACCTGCCTACCATTCACTACCCCTGGCCTTTGTGTGACCATGGAAATATCCACCAGTGGCTAACAGGATGGAGAGTTCTGAGACTTGAAATGCTAATGGATTGTGGGTGTTATACCTTGCAAGGACTTCAAGATTGGTCTACATGATATTTCAGTGTGCAGGCCTCTGCTATTTCAATGGGAATCTTGATTTAGTAACATTTGAAATGAGACCATTTTGTTTCTTCATGCAGCTGGCTTTTGTCAGTGATGACATAGAAAGGTTAGTATATGTCTTTGTTCCTAATTCTACTGAAAACTCCCAGAGTATGATTTGGAGAGTTGAAGAGATGAGAAATCTCAATCAAATCATTTCACAAACAAGATGAAGGGTTGGAGAGATGACTCAGTGATTAAGAAAACTGACTACTCTTGCAGAAGATCTAGGTTCAGTTCTCAGCACCCAAGTAGAAACTCAGTATCATCTGTAATTCCAGCGTTTCTCCAGAGTTTCTGTTGTCATCTTCTGATCTCCACCAGTACTGTGTACACACAGTACTCATACAAATGCACCCTAAACACTCAGGCATGTAAGATAAAAAAGAATCTTTAATAAAAAATAGAATAAAACAAAACAAAATAACCTAAAATAGTCAGTCTTTGCAGATGGAGACTTTCATGGAGAACACTGAAAGGCTTCCATAACTGATCAGGAAGGTTTGAAATAACTAAACTGCATGAAGATAGCTGCTGAAGAGGGCAATTCAAGTTTGACTAACATTCTTGCAAAGGCTGAAGCAATTGAGCTCCACAAATCAGAGAAACAACCTTGTCCTAAAGGCCCCTTTTAATTGAAGTTCCTTTTAATTGAATTGTCACATTGCCTTAATTACTACGTTTTCCCTAGTTCTTCTAACAAATACCCCATTGACCCCAACACCACCAATCTCCATTTCAATGCTGTGAAAGAACCAAAGATGAAAAGAGAGAGAAGTACATTAAGAAAGACCTTAAAGATAAGATTAGTTCTTGAGGGCTGACAGCTAATGACTTCCCAACAAATTATATTACAGAAATTCAAGGTGAACTCGGAGTATTTTCTTACACAATAGGTTTATCAGACACGGAAATACATACATGCTTTTATAGCTCGATATGATAATTTAATGTTCTATAGTTATTTGTATGTATCCTTCTTTTCTCTCTCCCTTGTTACTATCCCTTCCCGATCATTGCTGTGAAGAGACACAATGAGCAAGGCAGCTCTTACAAAGACTACTGCTATATTGGGGCTGGCTTACAGTTTCAGAGGTTCAGTCCATTATCATCATGGTGGGAAGCTTGGCAGCACACAGGCAGACATTGCACTAGAGGAGCAGAGAGTCCTATGTCTTGATCCACAAGCAACAGAAGGTGACTGATTCCTGCAGGCAGTCAGGAAGAGCCTCTCTTCCATGCTGGGTAAAGCTTAAGCACAGGACCCAAAAAAACCCATCTGCACAGTGACGCACTTCCTCCAAGAAGGCCACACCTCCTAATAGTGCCACTCCCTATGGGCCAAGCATATTTAAACCATCACACCATACCCACTTTTTTTTTTTAATTTAAGAAGCTCTTTCTCTATCAGTCTGTCAAGACTGGAATCTCAAGCATTGTTAATCCTCAAGATTAGGGGTCAGTAGGCAATCAGGAGTATCCTACCCCTAAGTATTCAAAGACCCAGCAATTCCATTATGTAGTTTTCAAGACCATCTTCTGACATTGATGCATTCCCAGTGTCTTATGTGTGCCCTGCTTCAATCTTCCTTAGGTCAACATACATCTTCTCCAGTGAGCAGTATAGCTGTTATTACTTCTTGAAAATGTAAAAATCTATGAATGTATTGCAGTAAAAACTGTCATCAGTTTATCTAGACTCCGTCTATTTTGCTTAGCTTAACATGAAGCAAACTGTCAGGACCAAGCTCAATAACTGGAGCTGGAAACCTGCAAAATAAGATTAAACAAATGAGAAAAGAATGTGTGTTTCCTACAAAGCAAATGTTTGTCATTAGCTACACAACGTCCAATTTGTTGTGATTCCACAGAGTAATGAGCTATGAATCAGTAATATTTGCGTTACTATTTAACTATTAAGTAATATTATTTAACTATATTAATACTTCCAGTCACACACTGCCAAGGTAATGCCCAGCCATTTGGATATGGGCCATGGATCATTTTCATTTGAGACTTCGTTATAACAGACAATATTTAGAGTCTTGGAAGGTGTTACAGATTGGGATTCAAATTGATTTCTTTTCTCCATAGCTACTTTCTTGGAAAACTAATTTTTTTTCAAGACTATAGTCTCTGGATACCTGCCATTTATTGATTTCATATGGTGACTCCAATACTGACAGGTTAGTTGTGAATGAATATGGAATTTCCAAAAGAAATATACCAGTGAGTGAACTGTGAGCCTTCATCAAGATGCCTCATCTCAGCACACAGTGAATAAGGGATAGCTTGAAAAGATGGCAGTCAGACATTTCCCTAAATTTCGTAAGCATGGGAGTAAGTGAAGAATTGCAAAGATAATATTAAAATCCACCAATGCCCAGTAAACAATATTCAAAATAATAAAATATTTTTGTTATGATAGGATTTGTATCTATGAACATTTTTGCAGGTTTTAAATTTGTTTTTCTATATAACCACAGTGTATATTTGTTAGGTGCTATGCACTAATCTGATGTGTATATACCATGCGATCAAAGTAGGCTAGACAATATTTCATCTCCATTAACATCCACATTTCTTTATGTTGAGAAGGGTTGTGCTCCTCAAAAGATTTTAATAAAATAGATAAGCTACTGTGAACTATTAAGGAAGTTCAACATTTAAGCAAAACATGATGCTGTCCATTAAGCCTTGTTCTTAAATTCACCATTTCATTCTTGTGAACTACTATATCACATGTTTCTCTTTGCTTCCAGTCCAGTATCATATCTACAAGCTGTGTGGGTATTTTATGCAAATAGTAGTACATATTTATAGCCATATTCACCTTCCTTTTATTATATATAAATTTTAGATTTGAGTATTCTATATTATTTCCAACCTGTCCTTTCAACTCTCCATGCACTCCCATATCTCTTATTTATTTGCAAATCCAAGTACTTTTCTTCTTTAAGTGATATTCACATTTATTATTTACATACTTGTACACACACACACACACACACACACACACACGCACCCCTATTGAGTCCATATAATGTTGTTCGTTTGTATATATGTTTAGGGTTGACCACTTGCAATTAAACAGGGGCTCATCCCTGGGGAAAACCGACTCATATTCTCTCCCTCTCTCCCCCTGTCTTCCTCTCTCCCTCTCTCCCTCTCTTCCTGTCTCCCTCCCTCTGTCCTTCCATCCCTCCCCCTCCCTCTTCTTCCTGTCTCCTTTCCTCCCTCCTCTTCCCTTCTTTCCTCCCTCCTCCTCCCTCCCTCCTTCCTTCTCCCTTCCTCCTTCCTTCCCCTCTCCCTCCCCTCCTTCCCCCCCACCCCCAGCAGCCATTGATTGCCTCATCTAGGGCTGAGAACTTGGGAGTTTTTCCCTGTCTTTTGATTTCTGTAAATAGAAAATTTTCAGCTTTGACTTGCACATTGTGTGGTGTGATCTTATCATTCCTCATGTACATAGATTTTCTTGATGGATATTTATATTCATGCAAGCATTAAAAGCATGACTCCAAGAGTAACTCTTGTCTAAATAGCTGATACACACATGTATGAATTTCTGTGTGCATTTCCAGAAATTAAGCTCTGCTCCAAGAGTGTTTTTAACTTATTATGCATTGCCATATTATTCTGCAAAGGAAGACTAACAATTTACTCTCTTAGAAATAGTGACAGTTTCTCTGTATTTCTACATATTCATCAACATTTAATATTTTTATGTTTAAATATATTTTGGCAAACCAGTTGATATGAGATAACATTTCAAAGTGTTATGAATTGCATTCTCCTGATATCTTGTAAGAGTTCACAGCCTTCAGACTACTATCCTATGGATGGCTCACAGTCTTGGACATTTCCCTCCCTGGTTGTTTGTGCTTTTCTCATAGATACAGAGGATTATTTTCAGCATTGGGCACTAATCCTACCTTCTTCTCATTTTCAATATTTTTTCCAGGATCTACTTATAAATTATTTTTCACGATACTGGTAAGAAAACATTTAATGTATTCTTAGGTGTAAATTTTTTGCCTGGTGTGCTTTTAGCAAAAGGATACTTTGCAATCACAGTTTATAAAGAAACCCAACTAAATATTTTTAATGATAGTAAAGTATTTTAATATCCTCTTTTTAATTCCCTGAATTAATTTGGAGATGATACATTATAAAATAAATTTTCCACTTAATTATTTTTGCACAAAGAGAACAACATGGGTCTACTCTTGCCGTCACCCAGTGTAAGTCCATGTATCTGCTATATGCTAAATTCTAATATATGCCTGCTTCTTCTGCAGGCTCTTAACTCTCCTGCTTTAATCTTTTCTCCCCAAGTTAAATCAGCACTTTAATTACTATATGGTTTGAGTATTAGATAGATAGAGGTAGATAGATAGATAGATAGATAGATAGATAGATAGATAGATAGTTTTCTGATAAACGAAGTTCTATATCCCTGTTTTTTTTTATTATTTATTTGTTTGAGAGAAGGTCTCTGGGTCTCATTGTGTACCTCTGGCTGTCTCACTCTTTGTGGGTCAGTCTGGCTTCAAACTCACAGAGTTCTGCCCACCTCTGCCAGCAAGAACTAAGATTAAAGTCTGGTGCCATCATGTCTGGCCCATGTTTGTTCTTTAAAATTGTCTTGGCTGCTGTTGAATCTTTACTTTTCAGTATACATTTCAGTAGTCATTGTTCTAGATTCATGAAAAACTACATTGAGATTGTGGTGGTAAATGCTACATGCAAACTAGAACGGGAAGACCAGGACCCTTAGGATGTCAGGGTCTGTATCTACAAGAATGGGGCTTACTAGGCACCTGCAATTTTATTTTGCACACATCTCTTGGAGATCTTTTGTTTGACTTATTGCCAGGTATTTTGCGGTTATATTGATACCATTTTGTGATATATTTGAAACAATGCTTTAAATGACTGGTTCTTGGGTTTCCTATGCTTATTGATCAATTTCAGGGACACTTAAAAAATCTTGTAATACATTAAGACTTTCTGTTATTTTTCTGTTGGTTTTACTTATTAAAAAATTATCCCTTTGTCATGCTCATTCCTCTTTCTTTATTATTTGCTTAGAAAGACAGCCAGGACAGGACTGACGAGGAGAGACAGTCTCAGGCCTCTTGCCTTTCGCTGACTTTAAAAGAACTTCTCCATGTGATCATTAGCACAATTTGATGATGCAAATTAAATTTTCTAGAGATCACAGTACTTTCCCATTAGTAACTTATTGAAGATTTTTATCTGAAGGACATTATACTGAGAGATATCAGTCCTATAGCCTTTGAGATAACTATGTATGTTTTCTTCTTTCTAGTCTGTCAATATTACTGTATTGCATGTAATATCATTGCAACCTTTCCTGAATAACTTACCGTAGCCCTTCTGTATGTGGACCATGTGCATATGTAGATTATTACAGTAGAGTTCTTGGTATTCTGCATTATTCTTCCACAAATTGTTTCTTCTGTCTTTCTCATATTTAATTTAGATTTTTGTGCTTTATGTTCAAATGAGATTAGTTCTCTATTTTACTCTTGTAGTTTCTGTGTCAGACTTAAGCATCAGAAGTATATTAGATTTGTTCTTCTGCAAGAATGGATCTTGCTCTCTTTCTATTTTCACAAACAATCCAAGGAAGATAAAAATAATATATTCTTTAAATGTTCAGTGAAACATTGATGCTATCAAACTCATGTTTTTGTGAAAAATCATTTGCCACCAGCCATTTCTATAGCAGTGCCGTAGCCTGTCTAACCAATTCCACTTGCACATTATCTATAACAAATAATAATAGTAGTTTTCTGTAAACTTGTACAGCTACCTCTTTAATTCTGATGGCATAAATTTTATAGAATTCTCCTTAGTGTGTGTAACTCTCTACTATGATTGAAATCACACCCACAATGGTTTTAGGTTTTTAGCCATTTTTCTTCTTTTCTATACTATTCTCAGAAGTGTTTGTTTATATGGTAAAAAACAAATTTTGTTGCTTGTTCTGTGGTTGCTTTCTAAGAATGATTTTGTTTTCTTTCTATTTATGTAATTTCCGGCCTCGCACTTTTCTTTGTAGCTACCATGGCAATAGATTGTTCGGTGACTCGCATGACTTACTAAGGATGGAAATGACTTCAATGTTAATAGATAAGGATCCTCCTTCCATGTAGTTTCCATGTCATTTGTCACTTACTCCCTAAATCTTTAGGCACATCTTTTTCTGGAAATATTTACCTCCAGGATCTCTTCTGGAATTGGATTGCTGGGGATTCCTGGTTCCTTTTCCTGAACCATGAAATTTAGATGCCAAACCAGCAAGGTTGCCTGGCTACTGCTAGATAGAGAGCTGTTCTCCAGATGAAGTACAGAGCACAGACATATCACATCGAAACCACAGTCTGGTGTGCTCCTCATATCCACGGCACACACAAAAGCATCTCTACTTATAGATTGAAAGCCATGCTATCAAACCACTCCTTTGTTCAGTTCTATTCCAACAGCACAGGATTCATTTCTGTTCTCTTCTATATTTATAGATTTTTACCCATCAGTGAGCAAGTTGACTCCTTAGATATATTGACTTATTTAACTGTTCCTTCTGTCTCTGCTGCTGTACTACCCAGGGTTGACCACATTCCCACTCCTCCTAGGTTCAGACAGCTAATGACAAGCTGCCTCACCCCCACCAGGTGGGGAAATTCTCTTTCCCCATTGGGTTCACCAATGACAGATATTCCATCAGACAACTGCCCTCTTCATACTGCTCAGATTCCAAAATCTCAGTTGGGGACATCTCTTTTCATGCTTATCCTTTGTGAGCATCTTTAAGATTCTATCCCCACTCTATGATACTCGTTTGTGTAGATGCTGTTCATACTTGGTTGTGCTTCTGGAACTTATACATAGACACGCCCCTTAAGACCTCCTCAAGGGGAGCATTCATCCTAAAAAGACATCTTCCTTAATATGTTTGTCTCTGTCAGAAACCTTGTTCAGGTTCCAGTGCACATCCCAAGCTCTTCGTTCAACACCCAGGTAGGTGTCATCTTACTCCTGAATGTACATTAACACCTCCTATTAGGTCACCACCTGGGTGTTATACACTTCTGAATTCTTTTAGCCCTTATTTTTTGATGCATTTCTCTGTTCATCAAGATCTCAGGCTAGTAAACAACATGAGACTGGGGCTGAATTCAGCATTCCTGGCCATTCATAGTTAGTTCATTTTCAATGGAAAATCTTTTCCCTCTTGATGGTGAGTCTTCACTGTCACTCATTTCAAAGTGGGTAAAGACATAAGAGCCTCTTCTGACATAATAGGGGTTAAAACAGTGATTTCCCCATCCCCAGGGTCATTTCCAGCAGAGTAATATAGGGCTTTGTTGAGCTCAGACTTATCTTAATGGCTTCTCTAAAATAATACGATATAGATGACTACTTCTTGTCAAAGGCTACTCTACTACTCATACCAGTGTAGTTTAGTAACATGAGCCTCTAAGAATATTTTTCAGGTATAGTTAGAACACCCTGTTAAAGTATATGTTTAAGTAAGTATGTTAAAATGATTAATCACTTGGGAATTTATCTTATTTCAACTAAATACTTTTAATAGATTTTTTTATTCTTCTTTCATACATTACATCCCAACTAGAATTGTTCCCCCTTCACTCTTCTTTCTCTCTCCTTCCCGCCTCCTGTCTCTGCCTTTTCCCTTCAGAAAAGAGCAAGCCTGTGTTGATGTGTGCAAATACATCCTGTGTGCAAATGTGTTTGCATACATGCCATGGTGAGCCTGTGCAAATCAGAGACAGTTTTGGCAGTTGGTTCTCACGTTCTACCCTATTGGAGATAAGCTCCCCACCTCATCCTTCTTCCAGCATAGGCCAAGCTACCTGGCCTCTGAGCTTCTGGAGGTTGTTTTGTCTCTCTTTCCTATCTCTGTATTCAATGCTGAGATTATAGATGCCAGTACTACCACATGAAACTTAACATCCATTCTGAGGTTCAAACATAGGTCCTCAAGTTTGCACAGCAAGTTATTTATCCACTGAATCATGTCTCTGACTTGTATAATTTGGGGGGGTTTATATAAAAGCTCAAAATATAGTAAAATATGACTAAAGCTTATCATAACCTTATTATATAGCATCTTTGTAATAACATTTGGAATAAGGTTAGCTACTGAATTCTGTAACATAATCATACTTATAGGAATTCTTTGAGGAATTTTAATTTCTCTGAGCCTCTCATTGCTTTGAAGGACAAGTTGGAGGTTTTAACCATTTTCTTAGAAATAAGGAATTGAATGAAATTTCTAGATACTGTGAGGCTGAATTTAAATCTGAAGTCAGGTTATACGCTTCTTGATCCTATGGTATCTGATTCATGGTAGCACCCACAGAAAGCTAGCACTGTGTGCTATTGTTTTAAGAGAGTATATCATCTTTCCAGATTTTCTGAAATCAGATATATAAGATTAGTGATATAACTATTAGGCTGCAGGAAAGATACACAAATCTAAATGGCAGACGCTTTCCGTATGCAGAGCACAAAACTGCTGATTTCCATCTGAAAAGTAGCCTTGGCGCCTGCAGCTCCTGACTCCCACTGGAGGTGGGTGGCATGTGCTCCCAAAACTCACACCCTGGCTTCGGCACAACAGTTTGTTTCTAAATCATTTATTGCATTATTAGATTCGTGCAGTTTTAAAATAGATAGACCTTGGAGCATGAAGTCACCTGAGAAATAAAGTTTAAATCTCTTTCTACTTACTAGTTTGTGATTCCCCACTTAAACCTATCACTTTCCTTCACTTTCTCCCTACTGCACACAGAGAAATCCTAGTTATAATATTTATTTTTTTAACTTAATGGGGTATCATATATTTTTTCTTGAAAAAGAGTATTTGTGGAGAGTTTCTTGAAAGCTTTTAGGATAATTAAGATAGCTCATGAATGCTATGAATCACTGTTTTTCATATGTATGTATTCATATTGAACCAACTGTTCTGGAACGTTACTGAGTGAATTAATGTCATTCTGCACTCCCTTAATGCTTTCAGAATATTATGGCATTTTATGAAATCAGAGTAACTCATCTCTATGTAACAGACAATTTATTCTGCCCATTAAAAGGGGTCTATTAGGTTAAAAGTAGTGTTCACTATAATCTAAACAAACCATTTGGCTTTTTACAAATAATGCTTATTAAGCCTCCATCAGCAACGGAAAAGCAAAATTGGAAGTTTCCAAATAGAACTACTTCGCAAAACAAATAATGGAATGTTAGTGTGATTATTCATGAGACTTATTTCCGAAGGGCATTGTAATTAATGGACACGCCAGACTTCACAGATTTCAATTTGGATTGCATTTCATACGAATACCTTGATACTCATTAAGAATAATTTTTGGAGTGATTTCTTAAATTAAAGATTGGGTTGTAGGTAATGCATCTTGTATACAACAGTACAGTAATGAATCTTATATAAAACGGTACACTATTGAGAAAAGGCCACTTTCTTGACTTAGGACAAATCCCAGATTAATGAAAGGTTTAGCATAGATCAGACTACTGTGTGCTTACTTTGTTGATTGCCACAGCAGAATGTGGACAGTTTTTCTAAGCAATTGGATTTTCTATTCAATAAGACTATGTGTAGTTCCTTTTAAAATATCTCAGTAAGCTAAGACTTAGGTCAGTCTTTGGCAAAGCAACCAGCAATGGTGGGATGACAATCATTCCTCGTATAAGAGCACTGCAGCTTAATTGTGCTCTTAAGCACTTTGGTTTGTGTAAGTCTATGAAATTCACAAGTGTGATTATGTGTGCCTTTCATCTTTGCATGAGAGCTTTGGCACTTATGGCAGACTCTCTACAGCCAAAGACAGGTCTGACACTTGTTGTCTGTCATAAAGCCCATAAATGTGGAGTTTCAATCAATCTTGAACAAATTTATCTAAGTTTGTATTTTACTTCAATATTCACAGTTGCTCATGATATTCAGACTTACATAAGCAAACAACAGAAACTGGGTAACTTTATTACTCACATGTCTGTAAGCCCAAGTTCAAGATATGATTAGGTAATATAGTTAACACATATGTGCATCCACTTTTTGCCTGTATTTTTTGTAGTAGGCAACAAGAAAAGTCTCTGAGACCATTTTAGGAGGACGCTAATACCATTCAGATGGGCCCCATACTTATGATCTCATAATCTTCCAAAGGCCTTAACTCCTAATACTACACTTTGCGTGCCAGGATGAGAATATATCAATTTGTGGGGAGCACAAACATTCTGACCATACCAAGAGAAGGATGTCAACCGTCCACTATCTTCTCCATTTCCTCTCTCCAAAAAGAAAAGAGTTCTTTGGATACAAGTCTTTTAGTAGTAAATTAAACTTTCTGGGCAATCTGGGAAGAGTCTATCAGCCTTCCAAAGAGGGAAATACTGGTATCTGTCACCAGAGGTAATGGTAGAACCATTTCCTCTTAATTAGGATAAGCAATAGGTAACTAGTCAGGAATTTTGTGGGCCTAGTACAATAGAGTCTGAAAATTGAGGTTATCTATGTTGCAAATGTTTATACCATGACTGAGGCCAAAGAGGATGCTCTATGATAGGGCTTTTGAGCTAGTGTACCATTCATTCCCTGTCACATAGAGTTGCCAAACTTCTTACGGAAATAACCTATGTATAATGCTTTGTGAAGCACTTGATACAAGATGAATGCTCATTCCGCTCTTGTGATTAGTAATTTATAATCATTGCTATTAGTTATTCATAGGAATCAGCAAATATTTGTTAAATGAGCTGAATTCTTCCAAATTTGTCCTTTATCAATTATTTCATTTTTTTAATTCACAGAGGAGCTGGAAAAATATCTCATTAATTAAGAGCAATTGTTGCTCTTGCAGGGGACCCAGGTTCAGTTTCCAGCACTCCTGGGGTAGCTCACAACCATACATAACTATAATTCCAGGAAATTCAAGGCTCTCTTTTGACTTCTGAGGACACCCAGCATACATGGTACACAAACATGCATGAAGGCAAAGCACTTATACACATAAAATAAAATAAACAAATCTTAAAAAATGCACAGAGAGAACAGACTTAGTATGCCCCAGGTCTTGTGCCTGTAAGTATGCTTTCTTTCTTCATCATCTGAGTTATTTCTCTGTGAACCCGGAAAAGCTCCTTCTCCTGTGTCTCACTAGTGCCAGTCAGCACACACCTCCATCTCTATCAGGCTGGGATGGTGACTCCATATCTAGCTCCAGGAAATATACAATGAGTTACACATTGATTCTGGGCATGGATTATGCTATTGAGGACTGTTTTCAAAGCAGGTAATTGAAGTTCCTCCTCTTATGGCTGACCATTTGCATTACCTTTGTCTACTACCCAAGTCTTCCCTCTAATTCTCTTATCTTCAAGACTTCCAATAACTCCTTCTCCTTTTTGAATTATAATTTGAAATTTTCTTCAGAGGCAATTCCATTAACACACACGCACACACACACACACACACACACACTATCAACAGAGTGTAAGTTAGGGTAAAAAGATTGTTCTAGCAAAGGTCTTTGCTTTTGCTTTAAGAAAACAGGACTGAGAAGGTACTTAGAAAATAGACTGGACTTTGGAACATTTTAGGAGAGGGAAGACTTGAGTCAATAAATGTTCTAGAAATCTAGTGTGAAGCATGAGTGATGGCTGGTTCTTTGGTTGGAAGAAAGAATGAAAGGGGCAACATAAAAGTAAGGACAAAGGAAAATGAAAAGAAATAAACATCTCTACAAGGCTTAGTTGGAACTAGTCTGGATGTCTGAACATGAAAACGTACCTTAGAGTAAATGTGTCTAAATCATTTTACTCATGCTCCCTTAAGAAGCCTCTCATGTACTATTAAAGACACTAGGCCTGAGCTGATGCAAGCGGAAAGCATTCTGCTCCTTGCATCTTCGATCATCTTTTGAGGGTTATGTCCTCTGCCTGGCTCTGTCCAGTGAAGCCAGCAGGCATTCCCTTCTAGGGAAGAACAGATCAATCCCTCAGGATGGGGATGTTGATTTGTGCTTAAGAGCCCCACCATCTCCCAGCAAGAAGTTTCAAGGAGAAGCAGCATGTGAGGCAGTCGGTTCCTTCTCAGTGTTGAGGGGTTTCCAGCTGATCGCTCTGATTGCTCTCATATAGATAATGTAACATCATAAAAGAGGAATTCTGTAGCAGCTTGCTTGCAATCAAAGGCTGCCTGTGGCTATTCAGTATTCCCTGATGTGAATGCTACTTTCAGTGCACAGCTTAAGAAAGAAAGGAAAGGAGTGGCTAAGGGATGTGTAGAGGACTTTCTGTCCAGACCTAGGGTATTAAAATTGCTGGAGTAGAAAGAGGGGCAATTGGAAACAGCAGCTGTTTGGGCAGTCTTAGGCTACAGACAAGCATTAAACACCCATCCCAGGTTTTCTAAAAAGATGCAATCTGTGTATTGAACCATGTGTTCTTTCTGTATCTATTTCTATTCTCTCAATGGTCCCATGGCTTTTAAGACTATTGATGAAAAGCTTTTTCCTTTCTCAAGTCAATTCCCTTCAGAAGTTCCCACTCGTGTGTAGGCAATGTTACATTTTGTCCACAACAAATCTCCCAGCCTGGTCTCTGTGTTTTGACTGCTCCAGCTAGGTTTTGCCATCCACTTCATGGTCTTTTACAACATGAATGGCCAGATGATGTCACCAAGTCACGCCTGACTTTGTATGCAGAAGAGCTCACTATGGGAGAGGAAGAATCGACATTGATGTTCTGGTCTTTTGTGATCTCATTAAAAATCATAAAACAGCATGCAATGAAAAGAGAAGAAAAGAAATCTGAGGCAAGGAGAACAAGATTATGAAAATCACCGATATCAGCATAGTAACTGTGTATGGTATTTGTTCCTTAGTACAAATGGCAGATCCCAGGCTGTTATATAAGCTGGTGCTGTCTAGGGAGCTGTCAACAATTAACAGCCAGCCTCTTCATGGACAGTTATTTTTCCCCTAGAGCTTGTTTTCCAGGGGAGTGATTACTGAATAACTTCTAAAAAATAATCATTTTAAATATAGATTGGTACAAGTCAGAAAATAAAGGACAATATTACACGTAGTAGAAAAGACCTATGGCTAGGACTCTCAGAGTTAGAATGGGCAGGAAATAACAAGCGACCATTTTACATTGACTAAGAATTAAACAGACAATAAAAATGAATAATACGTGAAGAACAAGAGTTGAACTTAAAAGACAAAGAAACCAAGGAAAGACCCCCAAGACAGGATACATTAGACAGGCTAGCATCCACCCTGAATGTCCCAATAGAATCATCTGCAGAGCTTTTGAAGAGATGTGTTTATAATTGAGTCCAATCCCAGAGAACCTAAGTTTATTGGTTTAGGAATGTATCAAGATATGGTATTTTGAAAATCTATCCTGAAGGGACAAATGTCAGCAAAAGCTGGGAATGGCCTCGATAGAGACCAGTGATTCTCAAATTCCTGCACTGGCTCGGATTCTCATACAGTAGGTCTAGGATGGGACCACCAAAAGTGCATTTCCGTAATGTTTGCTATAGAAACCACAGTCAAAAGTAGATTTGCAGTAAAGGATGGGAGAATGAACCAGGGAAATGAACAGAAGTAAGGAAGAAGGAAGTGGTCCCGGTCTGGTCCAGTCTGGTCCGGTCCCTACTTTTCTGAGAAGGAAGAAAACAAGGCTACAGCTATCAGGTAGGATGGAAAATCTGGGGAGGGGGAGAGAAAAGGGGGGAAGGGAGAGAGAGAGAGAGAGAGAGAGAGAGAGAGAGAGAGAGAGAGAAAGAGAGAGTTATTGATTTACTGTAAGAGATGTTCTGAAGTTTAGGAGAGAGGTCATCTGCAGAAGCAGCAGCAGGAGTTATAGGAAGATATTGGGCAGATAATAAGTCAGAAATTAATGGGAATGAGAGAAAAGCCAAGCAGAATGCCTAAAAGATGCACACCTTCTATAGCATTTGCAGCCTGCTAACTCATTTATGGAGCTAGACAGCATTGGAAATGTGGAGAGAGTCAGATGTGAGTTCATCGGATAGATAGGTGTGGTCTCTGTGTATGGATAGCAGAGACTTAGCTCCAAGTGACTGTGGTTATTCAAGTTGACAAGGCATTGTGCTTAAATTAAAGGTACCAGTGTACTTACTACATAGACTCAAACTTAAATTAGTTTCTGATAATCACACTTATCAAATCCCTATATATCAAATTAACTTGGAAGCAGGGAGATGAGGGAGGAGATTGGGAGTTTAACTGGAAGGGAGGGAAAACATTTGGAATGTAAACAAATAAACTAATCAATAAAATGAAAAAAGAACTGATTTTTTCTTTGCATGATCTTAGTATTTATGAGTCCTTTACCTCTAAATATTTGTCATATCAGTAAAGGAATAAAGAGATGTCATCAACATATGTTTCTTATGTTTAGATGAATGAGGGTTGATGTTATACATATGAACTGATCACCTTAAGCATAGAAGGAAAAAACACTATTCTTTCATACTCTGCCTTGATTAAAACTCAGAATTTAACACAAGTGTGGGGCCAGGGAACCATGTCATGGTGAGCCACCCAGAGCAGGAGAAAGGGTCGAGGCTTGTCCAAATGCCAGAAATCTTGTCCTGGGATTGGCAAGAGTAGAATCACTCCTGCCCCTGCCCTGAACCTGTGTTTTCCAGCACACATATCCCTGTGCTCCAACCTTTGCCAAACTGGAGGAAGTCACATAATCTGGTAGGCAGGTAGCCAGGTTAAACTCCTTCTTCCCTTATAAGGTTATGTCCAGCAGCACCTGGAATTCCTTCTTATGCAAATGAGGCACCCTGGCCCCAGTCAATGATGCATAGTCATGGAGATAACCCTTATTCCCTCCCCATAGGTTTAGATAGCTTTTGTTCCCTCCATTAAAATGAGCCATCTCACTGAAACTGTTCTCGCTGTGCTCACCACAATTCTATTTGTCCTCACTTCCAGTGTTTCCTGCCCTGCTTCCCCTCTCGGGAACTGCAGGTTGTGTGTGGATGATCATGCTGCTACTACCTGGGAAGCAGATCCTGAACAACACTCAAGGCAATAGTTCAGATGATACTGTTGTTTTAGAGTGTTGAAGATAACAAACAATAAGGAAACACAGAGGCCATTTAAAGAAGTCTGAATTTCCAGTTTTCCCTAGTCAAAAAGGGAATAGCTGAATAACTTGGGAAGAATTTAATAGATTATTTCACATTTTGAAAGAATGTCATTAGGTAATAGAATTTAATCCAGCTATCACAAAATATTGGAAATATTTTTAAATATTTTAGAAATATTGTGAAAGAATTTCCCTCAGTTTAATAGAAAAATTTACATGGAAAGAACCTTGTATGATGGACTGTCTGCTACCAGGTAATAATGAGCCCTCAAGTTTCAAGGGGGACCATGCACTCTCTGTATAAACTCTAGATAGGGAAGTGAAAGGGACACAACTATACAAGAGATTATTAAAAGACAATCACAAGTCCATACATTTATGCTTTATTCTTTTTTAAATTTTATTTTATTACATTGGTCTTTTGCCTTTATGTGTGGGTGTGTCAGATTCCCTAGAACTGGAGTTGCGGTCAGTTGGGAGCTGCCATCTTGGTGTTAGAAATTGAACCCTGGTGCTCTGGCAAAGCAGCCAGTGCTCTTAACTGCTGAGCCATCTCTCCAGCTCCTATGTTTCCATTAAGTCTCTGGCTTCTGGCAAATTTACAAACTTCCAGAGATCATTGGTGATGCAATTAAGGTTATATCTCAAGAATCCTATAGGTGCTTGGTGCCAGCATTACCCTGAAGAACTCAGTAAGCCACAGAGCAAGCAACTGCAGGGCTGGGTCAAATTCAGTCTGGACACAATTTCAGATTCTATAGTATATTCATAGCATCAAAGGAAGCAAGATATATAGTTAGGTATGATAACTGATAGCAAAATTGAACATTTTTTTTACTTTACTATTTTATATTGAGCATTTAAGCCCCTGCATAGGAACAGTTTCTCTAATAAGCTTCTTCTTATATTGTCTCATTTGTCTTTTGAACATCCCTGTGGAGTTGCTACTCCTTCAAAATATCCACTCAACACTCTAGCAACTGGAGTCAATAGAACACAAGCGGCACTGAGACCATCTCAACCTTGGAAAAGTCACTGAGGCCCTCTGAAAATTAGCATAGAAATGTGTAAAATGAAAATAGTATTTTTAGTTTGACCAGTTGTTATTTTAAGTGAACATTTTTGTAGGAAGTTATGTAAAATTTAAAATGTGGGTTTCAGTAAAAAAAAATGTATAAGTCTGAGATAGATTACTAATGTCTTCTCTGCTGTTACTTTGGGTAGAAGAGGGCATCTTGTGATTATGGGATTTCCGAGTTAAAGGTGACTTGAAAATCTTTCATGATTCTAAACCATGCCATGAAAAATAATGAAAATGGGGATTAAAAGGAATGACTGCTATGCAGGATGATTTCAATATTTAAAAATCAAGACTATAACAGGATAAGCAATTGTCTCTATGTGAAACCTGGCTATTTAAATATAAAAGTCTAAAAACACCTTTCAATGAAATAGCCAACCATATGGGTCCATATGGGTCCTTTGTCTTTAGAATATAGGAAGATCTTGATATTCACATGTAAAAATGCAAGTCATATTATATTTCTGCCAACAATATGTGGTTATGTACCAGTAGCCAGCCTGCTTCAAGTCAAACTTATTCTTAGCAAAAATCAACCCTTTTTTCTGAGGAGTCTTTATTGAGTGTGTATTTTGTTAAAAATAAAGTTATATTCTCATTTCAAGATATACCTATCTTTTTTCCAACTTCCTTATAATATTTCATACATAAAGCACAGGAGTTATTTAATGGCATATCCAAGAGTCTACATATCTAGCTGACACTGTTACACAAAACGTGGGGAGTCTCTCAACTGAACTGTTCTTGTGTTTCAGAAAACAGTTGCACAGTTATGCGCTTGTTTATCAGCATACTAGAGGCTGTGCAGGATTTTACCGGACATTTCCTTGTGAGATCTGATGATGATTACTGGTGCTGAATTTTTCTATAGGATTTTCCTCCATCTTAAAGCCTTTCCTCCACTCAAGCCTCTCCATGGCTTGATTCAGGTTCCATTCCTTCTGGGAAGATGGAATCAAATACTCGTTTGTTTCTTTTCATATTTCTATAGTGACTATTGTCTAAACCATGTGCAAAACCACTTACAAAATGTGGTAATAGATCAATTTCCCCTCAGCAGAAGACATTAGTGACAGGTTCCTAAAGTATATGCCTAATATGTAGAGCCCAGGAACATCTAGCTGGTTTTTGAGGTAGAATTCATGAAGCTTGATTTAGAAATTTCTCTCAAGCTGAACGGGTCTCACTCCACTCCCATTAGTGATCCTGGGATTCTGCAGAGCACAGCCTGAAAACCACCAGGGAAACAGTTACACACCCCAGTTTTATTGGGTGTAAGGTGAGCAGAAGAGCGCAGGTGGAAACTGGGGCACAAGAGGAACGTTCAGTCAGCAGGGACTGCTGTACCTCACACCCATCTATGACATAAAGTAGAACTAATGGGCCGATCTTGCCAGATCATATAATCCTTCCGGAGAAACCAGACTTCCCGCTTGTCTTTAATATAATACTTTCAACTTTTGGATGTTGGTAATAAAATTATATATTCTTTATAAAACAATGGACAGGCCAAAAAAAGCACATCTGCTAGCCAAATCTGGCTTGCAAAGTGCCAGATAAAGACTCTGCATTTTTTTGCTTGTAGAGCTGAGAAGGAAAAGAGCATGCGTGTGATATTTACGGCTCTATGCTTGTTGCCAAGCACAATCCTTGGTGTAGAGCAGGTGGCCAAGCTTGTACAATGAGCAAATAAATGATGAATTGCTAGATCAAATAGACAATTCTCACAATGTCTGCACTCTTCTCATTGTTTCCTGAATTAAATGAAAGCAGCGAAGCGTCAGACAAAGAACATGTGTTTAGAAGGGAGAAGACATGGGTCATGGTATAAATCTAGCACTGTCCATGTGGGTTTGGGCAAGTTACTCTTCTTCCAACCACCTTTGTTTCCTCACATATGAAGTGCTGAGGTTGCATTTGTAGGCTGTTTATTTCCTAAAATGATTTCAAGGTGCTGTTAGGATTTGGGTAAGAGCTGATTCAAGTAGTTCCTGAAAGGATGACATGGGTGGGTGTCTGATAAGGAAAGGGTCTTCATGACTTAGAGGCTCTGAAGATTTAATTAGCTTTTTGGTAAACGAGAGCAGTGCAAACATAATTACTTTTCTGTCTCTTCCCAGAATGCTGCCAAAATGATAAGAGGGGGTTGGGTTTTTTGTTTGTTTGTTTGCTTTTGAAAAAATAACTTGAAAACCCAGAGAACAAAGAACAATATGGAGACATAAAGGAATTAGTAACTGGGACTTAGCAGACTCAAGAATCCTTAATTCTTAGCCAGCTCACTGCTTCTGCAGCATGCCAAGTCTTTTAAGACTCTCTTACTCTTTACGCTATGTTCATGTATAGTCTTCAAAAATGAGCTTTAAAATGTACTTGAACAGAAACTTGTAATAAAGAAAAGTATTGTAAGTCCTTTAGCTAAAAGTCTGACAGGTAACAGGCTGTGTTCTGTGGATATACCCCGTATTTTGGGGTAGTTGATAAACAATTCTCTGACACAGAAGGCCCTAACACAACATACTAAATGGATTCCTAGTTTTGAGCCTGCAAATGCTTCTTGTCAAAGCCATGTTTCTCTAGAATCTTTATGGACAAAACCAGAGTGTGTCTGACAAGAGACAATAGCATTCTATGCTTTTGACAATGCTTTCTATGAAATCCATGGTCTTGAAGTCCATTGTCCAACCTTCGATTTCTAAAGCATCTTTAAGAACCTATTTCTCATGGTATATTTTACTGTAATTCAATCATTGGCATTTCATAGCAGAGACATGATGACCAAAGAATCATCTTAATGATGACTTTTTATTCCTTTTTATTATATGTGTATAGGCATTTTGCCTGTATGTTTGTCTATGCACCATGTGGTGCCCATGAAGGCCAGAAGAGGGGATTTGACTGTCTGGAACTGGAGTTATAGACTAGTGTAAGATGCCACGTAGATGCTGGAAACTGAACATGGATCTTGTCTGATACCAGCAAGTACTCTTAACTGCAAAGCCATCTCATGTCTTTGGCCGACAAAGAACCATTTCTGATGAGAGTCCCAATAGCCAAACTGAAGCAATCTCTCTAGAAACTATCTAGGTGGAGCTTACACTAGTGTGTCTCAGATTTTTACACCATTAAATTATATGGGCAAAACAGGGCTTTCTTGAGAGAGTAGTTTAGTGAAAAACTTTTTAATTTGTTTTATGTAGGTCTTATTAGATTTGTAAGAAGATACACACTGCATAAGCACTCACTTGAGAGAATGGTCACTTGAGAGAATAGCTATGAGGCACATTTAGCAGGCAATCGCCTATTTTAAAAATGGAGACAAATGTCCTGGGTCTGACAGAGGCTATGTGTGTGTGACAGGGACCACATGTTTGAAGCTATTAAGTAATTCTACACATAGGTTGAGTGTCTATGCAGAATGAGCATAGATTAGTTAAAAATAGATGTTTCATGAAACTATTTCTTCAGATGTTGATTGTGGTGGTCATTACACAAATATATGAAATGTGATAAACTATGAAGCATCAGTTTTTCCAGTAGATGTAAATAAAATAAATTTAATCTGATAAGATTGGTTGGTTATTTTATTATCAATATCCATGTTGTGACATTATACTATAATTGAAAACTTTGCTAGCATTAAGGGAAGTTGGATGAAAGGTAAGTGGTGTCTCTCTGTTTTATATCCAATTGTTATGTGATTGTATATTATCTTTTAAGGTTTACAAATAGTGGCTCTTCAGAATAGAGTCCAGTGCTATAGCAATCTGCTGGTCTGTGAACATCACCAACTCCATGTAATATTTTTCTGCTGTTATCCACTGTCACAAACTGTGAGGTGAGGATATGGCTCTGACTTTTTGTGGTACTTCTTTGCAGGAAAGAGTACCACTCCAGAAGCAGGATAATTAAGAATATTACCACTTATAAAATTTGGGTTAATATGTAATTCTGTTTTTTTTCTTTTTCTTCTTATTCATGGGTTAACCTTATGGATCAAAAGAGTGGAATGGCAGGCAGTATGCACTATAGTGGATTATGCTGCTGTGGTTTTGTTTAGTTTTGGTAGAGGTTGGTGAGAATATTGGATGTAGTAGTACACAGGTCATTGGATCCCTCTGAGAATAGTCTTCTGGTTTTTTTAATTTATTTTATTCATGTCTTTGACCATGCATCTTTGTAGATCTCTCTCTCTCTCTCTTTCTCTCTCTCTCTCTCTCTCTCTCTCTGAATGTAACTTTGATCCTACAATCTTGGCTGTAACTTTGGTCCTTTGGCTTACAAGGTCCTTTGGTCCTTTTGGGAAACAGGTTAAGAGACATGAGTAAACAAATACTTACTTCATTTGTATGCTTGAGCTTGGTCTCTTGCACTTAAACCATAATAGAACAAGACTTTCACCAGATTAATCTGTTTACACAAGCAGGTTACAAAAAAATATAGCATAGAGACAGCCAGACAATCTGCCCTAGCCAAACACAAAGCAGAGACTTTGACTGACCCACATTCTTGTAAGGAAACACAACACCTTGTGGACATGTGAATTATAGTAACTGGCCATTCCTTAAAGCCCCACCTTGGAACTACTGTGAATGTGATGGATGATCTGATGTCAGGGGTGAGTGGTGTCTAGAAGACTGGGTCAGAGGCACAGTGAAGGTGAATGAACGTGTGTGTGTGTGTGTGTGTGTGTGTGTGTGTGTGTGTGTGTGTGTTTTAGTCCCCTGGGCTTGAATGAATTAGAAAGTGGTCATCTGAGCTTTAGATAATACAAGATCCAACTATTAAAGTTGCAGATACAAGGTCCCTTAGGTCATGAAGTTAACCTGGTAGTATCCTGATCTATAAGTAATTAATGGAGTACTCTGATCATAAAGTCTGCAGAGGAATGAGTGAAGCAGGAAGCTTTGACTCTTGTCTAAATTAGGAAGTGAAATTTTTCATACATAGCAAATATTTTAGTTACTGTGTACTGTATAACTTCCATCACAGATATTTAAGCTCTCTTGTAGCATATACACACCCACAGAACAAGCTGCAAACAAGTGAACATTTGTGTTTTGATAAAACTTTATTTACAAAGAACAGGTAGCAGTTAGAATCAGTCCCCATGTTGTACTTTGCTTCTATTTCAATCTTAAATTCTGTCTGTCATTGTTTAAAACATTGAAAAATAGGTCTTTATTAAACAGTTGAGATAAATATGCAAATGGATGACATGTACGCCCAAAGCACGACTTCCCATCATTCTAGGTCACAACTATCTTCCCAGTCTAGTCATTGTCAATCAATCATAGCATTTAAGCATCCAAAAGGAAATACTAAAAGACATTTTTTTTAACTTCAATTCAAAGATCTCTTTTTTACCAACTGCAGAAAAATATCACAAGTCTAGAAAGAGTGAGTTTAAGGAAAACAATCTGACAACAAGTTGAAGTAATCCTATTGGAATAATAGTGGAAGTGATACAATACATGAATTTATCAGGACATGTAAAGGCATATAGTGGAGTGGGGTAGTAGTTGAGTTAGTAGAGTGCTTGCTTAGCATGCACAAGGCCAGAGTACAAAGTCCAGAACTGAGTAAAACTGGTTGTGGTCGATAAAGTGAGAGCTTTGCAGTTAGTAGCACTTGCTGTGCAATCATGAAGACCAGAGTTTGGATACAAGAACCCACATAACAATTGATATCTATAATTTAAAATATGAGTGGAACAAAGATAGTGGGATCACTAAGCTTACTGGCTTCAAGTCTCAGTCAGAAAACTCAAAATGTGGGTTGAATTGTGACATTTTCTCAAGGAGACAGCCAACAGTGATAAATAAGGGCACAGATACCTTCTTCTGGTCTCTATGCAGGGACAGAGCACATGTAACTGTGCACACACACACTCATGCAGACAAATGCATGCATAGATAGATTTAAATGGATGGATGGATAGATAGATAGATAGATAGATAGAAGATAGAAGATAGATAGATTTAAAAATTACAATCAAGATGATACATGACTATAAACCCAGTACTTGGGAGGTAGGATGGTTAGAAGTTTAAGTTTTTATCCTTATCTAGATAGTGAATTCTAGGTAAGCCTGGAATACATATGATACTATGTATAACCAAGTAAACAGATCATTTTAAAAGGCGTATATTTATATATATATGTATATATATAATTTTTAATTTATTAATTTATTAAAATACTGAGATTGGAGTACAGCTTGGGACACAGATTGACTCTAATGATCATCTGCTGAAAATGACTCCTGGAATTAAAAGCTGCTAGGATGAGGGATTTATGGGTGGGGTGGAATGCAGAAGGCATGTGTAAAATAAAATTTGGTAATGAAATGCTCTGTGACTTTAGTGCATCAGCACCTCCACAGATATTGAAACCCTAGGCAAGTATGCTGACTAGTTTCATGTCAATTTGACCCAAGATAGAGTCATTTTTTGTAGAGGGAACCTTCAAAAATCGTTCTACAAAAAGGAGTGAGGCCACTCCTGGGTTGGTGGTCCTGGGTGCTATAAGACAGCAGGCTGAGCAAGCTAGGAGAATCAAGCCAGTAAGCAGCACTCCTCTGGGTTCCGCATCAGATTCTGCCCATGTCCCTGCCCTACTTGTGTTCCTCTTCTTATTTCCCTCAGTGATGGCCTGGGAAGAGAGACTGGATAGAAATCGTAGTGACTCATTCCCTTACCTCATCAGAAGTGAGTGTGGTCTTTGTCTCCAGAGCTGTGATGGCTTTAGATCAAAGAACTTTGGAGAGGGAAAAAAACCCTGAAAGCATTGCAAGCCATTTTGAAGCAATCTGTCAAAATGAAAAGGATGTTTTCCTCGACTGTCCAACAAATCTGATATGGATTATTAATCACGGTTTTGGTCACTTCTCTTGGACTGAGACTACATCACCAGGCATGCGCTCACTACTGCCAAGGTAGTTTCATTGCAAAATCAATACCACAGCACTATAGCTTCTAGCCAAGATCTCTCTGCTAGCAGGTCCTGAATGTGTTGCATCTGGCGTAACCTATAAGATATGACCCTGGCCTTCTGGATTAATGATAGGATCGCCTCTCTGCAGCTGTTTCTTTACAGGGCACATCCCTTGGTAATGGCTTGTGAACAGCTTGAACTCCAAAGGCAATTCCTGTAAAATCTCTCCCACCATGCTGTTGTAAAGAAGGCCAGCCTGGAAACATGCAGTTTATTACCAGAGTTGATCAGTCTGCGAAGAGGGCTGGGAAATGCTTGGTTACAAAACTCAGGAAGATTTAGCCATGGCAGGTGGTTCAAACATCAGCAACATAGCCATTGAATAACATACACATGGAAACACTAAACAAAAGTTTAAGGATTGCCTTGTATAGCAAAATAAACCACACAGGTGGGACTTCTCCTCAGAAGGAGATCCTGAAGGCCTGAGGAAAGAGAAACATGAAGCTTTGAATGAATGCGTGAAATTTTCTGACTCCTGGAGTCAAGGGCAGGGTCTTGGAAACAAGAGGATGGACAGAGTTCTTTTGATAAAGATGAATGACTAGTGTCTTGGAGTCATGTGGAACTTGGTGACTATGAAAGCTGAGACTGAATTTTCTTCTTCCCATCCCACAGATAACTGAAAGGTAGGGATTCTGGGAAAAAGTGGTGTTCACCTCCTTGAGTGGAAGGTCACTGATATTACTGTCTGCTGCTCTCTTTTGGATATCTCCTACTCTTCCCAGGAGTTGCAAAATATGGACTACTCCAAATTCTGACCATGCTATCCAAAACAACTTGTGACAGTGACAAGTGTGACTGATGCTGACAGTGGCAGATGTCTATAAATTACAATGCTTTACTTTATCAAGCAGGAAATACCTGTCACAGTATATGCACCCCTAGTATGTCAAGACCTAAAGTTTCAGGAAAGATTTGCTCAGGTTTCCAGAAGAAATACTATACTGATTGATCTACCAGCTCTTCTAATATTCTTTTCTTTATTCTGAGCCTTCTGAGGGCCATGGAGAGAATCATGCAGGATTATGTTCAGGAAGTATTAGGAATGGGGTCAACGCCATGCATATGCATGGTTTACCAGTGATAAAATACCATGACCAAAGCATTTTTGGGTAAGAAAGTATTTATTTCAACTTATAATTCTGTTGCATAATTGATATTGAGGGAAGTCAGAGCAGGAAGTCAAACCTGGCAACAGGAGCTGATGCAGAGCTCATAGGAGTGTTGCTTACAGGCTTTCTCCTCATGGCTTGCTCAGCTTGCCTGTTTATAGAACTCAGGACCACCTCTCTAGTAGCAATACTAATTTCCAGTGAGCTGGACCCTCTCACACCAATCACCAATAAAGAAAACAAGCTTGCGTTCATACCAATTTGTTGGGGGCATTATCACAATCTAGGTTCACCTTCCAACATGGCAGTAGCTGGTGTCAAGCTGACATCAAACTTGCCAGTACATGATGCTTATGGGAAGGTTTTGAAGGATGAGAGCTGTGTTTTATTTTTCATTAAAGGTTTTGAGTGCTTATGCTTCTCAACTAATTCAGTTTGGACAGATAACAAAATACAGAAGGTCACAAGATACAGAAAGTACCACATACCTGTAGTTCCCCCCCACCCCCATTTTTTACATTCCCTTTTCAGAGGAAGCTCAGAAGCATTCCTCATCCCTTCCCTAAAGAGATGACTAGAAGGAGAAGGATAAACTTGAGTGGACCCTGAACAAAATGCAAGAACATGTAGATGATACTGCAGAACTGCACTTCAGTGTCTGTCTGCTTGCAGGCAGGCTTACTATGATCTAAACAAGACAACGAGGTTCGTCTCAGGGAACATATCCCACAGTTTATTAACACTGCTTTCCTTACTTCGGACATCTGCTGGCAGATCATTTTATTGCCAGTGCTGGAGTCCTACAAAACCTAGTGAAAGCAGACGAACCATTGTAACAGTCTTTGTTGTTTGGGGAGTGGCATATAGAACGTCCCCGTCAGGGGATGTCATTTGACGCATCACAGGACTAAATGGAACAATTCCTTTTTTTTCATAATGAAGTTTATAGCCTGGAAATTTATAGGGCAAATAATCCTGTAAACTCTAAGATGCCAAATATTTACATCTCAACCAACAATCATATGGTCTTTTCCTCTGTAAAATCTGCCAACTGTACGTTTTAACATAGCTGTAAACACAGTGTGTACATATGGTTTTGTGGTTTTACCTTCCTTAACTAACATATCATGTACACAGTACCATAATGGAGTACACAATACAGTTTTAAAGTCCACAGACTGTTCAGCATATTGATGTATTTAGAGACCATTTTCATACTTCTGTGTTCTGAAGCTAATATTCTAACATCTGCCAATTGGAAAGACATTTTTAACTGTGTTAAATATGTATGTACATCCTTCCCAGGACACATAAGGCTGGAAGAAACAGGATATATTGTTTATGCTACTCACTAAGAAGAACCATTGTCTCTGGGCCCCACCAGTATGATTCTGCACCTCTAGTCCCAAGTCCCTCCTTTATAATAGCGGGATGGGTCACATGTACTTTGCGAACCGCTATCATTTTCTGCTTTGCCCATATGGCTCTCCATCTGCTTTGTATTGAGCACACAGTATATTTCTATTGCCCCTTCACTGCCTTGGCAGATCTCTGAATGTTGGTATTTATTTTCTCAGTGTTGTTCTAGCTGCACTAACAGGAAAGGGAGAAGAAATCTTTTCCACTCCTCATAAATTGATTCTATGGGCCCTCAGCATAGGATATGCTTGTATCCATGTGATCACTCACTCATGTATCAAATGCTAATGAGTGCTTCCTGTGGCTTTATTTTAAGTTTTTTAAAAGAATTTCATTTCTGAGTACTGTATTTATATCATTTCTACCCTTCCTCCTCCCCTATCCAACTCCTCATGTGTCCATCTGCTCTACTTCAAAAACATAACCACTTATTTGATTATTATTGATGTATATGTACATGTGTGTATGAGTGTGTGTGTGTGTGTGTGTGTGTGTGTGTGTGTGTGTGAAATCTCCTGAGTCTCTTTAGTTTGATCTTCTTTTTATGCATGTGTTTAGGGCTGAATACTTGAAATTGAATGGATCTCTATGTTTTTCCTTGAGAAAAACTAATCCTTCCTTTCTCAGAAATCATTGATTGTCTGTGGCTCTTCATCTAGGGGTGGAGGCTTATAAAATTTTCCCTAACCATTTTGGCATGACAGTTGGTGCTGCCATTGTGCAGGCCTTGCTAGGCAATGGCTCCACTGTGAGGATGGAAGGGCAGGTATGAATATGCAGTCTCTTCCTCGTACATCTCAGCCTCATCTACTTCTGGTTCCTGATGGGAGACTTACTTCAGTTTCTATATGATCTCTTATTTAAATTTAGTATCTTCCCTACAACAGATCACACATATAGTTGCCATCAATTAGGGATTGACTGTACACACACATACACACACTGATTTTCAATCAGTGTTCCTAGACCATCATAGTATACTGCATCTTATACTACATAGGGTTTTCCTCATCTGACATACTCATTAGGTGACTAGGGATTAGCCTCACTAGCAAAAAGCATCAATGAACCATCCCGATTTTCTACCTTACTCATAGACTCTTGACAGTAATTGGCTCTGAGGCACACAGAGTAAGACATTGTGTCTTTATTTTATGAAGTTTACTCTCCATGCATACACATTTGTGTCTAAAAATGTATGTAAAATACCTCAACTTGAATTGTCTTATAGGCCCCCTGAATTTCATAGGCTTGTAGAACTATAATGTGCTAAAAATGAATGCTATGGAAATCAAGGAGTTATCCATATTGAAATTTCAGAAGCTGATAACAATATCCTAGCAACCACCTACAATCATCTATGAGAAATGCCTGATCCTCATTGAGAGAAAGAGAAGACTGAAGGTTGAGGTAGGAAAACAGCCTTCGAAAAGCCCAGAGAGCAAGGCTGTGTATGTTATCAACTAAACATAACACATAGGGCTTCTCCTGTAGACAACTCAAGTACAATAGAAAACATAGGGACTTTCCCTCAATGATATAAATGATCTGAGGGAAGTGAGTGGAGCTTCCAGAGTTCTCCAGGAACTTATCATTGATGATGCCTTTAAATGATCAATATCACCAAGCATTTTAAAAGCCAAATAGAACAGTTCAGGCTAGCTGGTGGGATTTGATTTGTGCTTCAATATGGGCAACTGATTTTTCTCAATTTCAGTTTCTTTGATGTCAATGTGCAAATCAGACCTGGTAGATTGTGGGCCTACATTTCTGCTTCATGCAGTTGGTTAGCCAGATTCATGACACTCTGTTTCTTTGAGTCTTTCTTCAGGTTATGAAGTAGGTGATAAATGTTTCCTAAAGTCAAAACTAATTTTAATGAAAGATAAATTTTATATCTGAACATCAAAATTTTAGTGTGAAATTATTTATCATTTCACAAATAATTCACAATATAATTCTTCATAATTAGAAACAGAAACTCAAAGCCCTGTTTATTCTGTTTATTATATCCACAATAAATTACTGAGTAAAGCAAGAAGGAAAACACAGTGTTTATGAGGTGTACAGATGGATCGTCTCCTCTGATACTATAGGCCCTCAACAAGGATTTTATTGACATGATTTAAAAGGCTTTAAAAAAAAATAAAGTAGATGACAGAACAAGACTGCTGTAGAGGAAGGAATTTAATCTAGATCTTCTGATTCTATATATATTAGATTCATTCTTCTCTATAATGTTGCTTATGTTTTCAAATAATTATATAGAGAAGCTTTCTCTTATAAAATTTATAGAAGGTTGCCAAGATTTTGAGGAGTATTCTGACCATTTCCTTGCTATTCTCTTACCTGTATCATCTGATACTGAGATGAACACAGATGTACAAGAAAGTAATTGCACTGGACTCTCTTTTTGGCTAGGACTTAGCCATAGCATGTGTCTCAACAGGTAGCTAAGGTACAAATACAGCACAAGGGCTTTCAAGATGAGGATTGCTGTCAGTATGAGCTACATTGTATCACATTTCCAGAAAAAAACAAACCTTAGTTAGTTAGAGAGTTATGGGTAAATCTTCCAGTTGTAATATCACTAGTAGATATAGCGATGATACACACAACAAACCTTATTTGCAGTTCCCTCTGTGGGTCTGGTGGCATCTGTCTCTCTTTAACTAGGACACAAGCAAAAGAATAGCACAGATTTTAAAAGGATATTCTTCAGAGATTGCAAAAATGAGTTCAATTTATATGAAATGATAGAAAATGAAGCCATCCAGATACCAGCACTTTCATTCTTCTCTGAGGCATGAAATGCCACAGCTTAATAGGAAAGTTACAAATGAGCTACGAGGGAGCAAAGAAGGAAATCGTCAGACACACGGAGCAAACCTCTTCTTTGTTGTTACCCTGGTAAAATTATAACCCATCACGAAAGATTACCTTCATTACAAATTCTGGCCATCCACGTTATAACCAGAGAAGAGAAAGTGATGGCTAAGGGCAGAGTTAAAGGATGTGCTCAATGTATCACTTCAACTCTTATGTACCAATATGAAATAACAATTGCTTGGCAATCATGTATAGCTTCTAAATTGCATCAAATAGTACATGTTTATAGATGAACTAGGTAGGCATGTAAGGAATCCACTATCCTGTAAGTGGCCCAATTCTTATCTCAGCCTCTATATTTTCCTGTCCGTTACATTCTATTGAGTTGACAAAAATTTTCTGGGAACTTTCAGACAAGTGCTTGTATATATTACTGAGTATTTTTCATTTATTATGTCTTTCATTTATTTGTCTACAAGTTGCCTTATTGTATAAATTGCATTAATGTGCCTCCCATGAGCTTATCTGTATATACAGATGTCTGTACACATACAAACCCAGACTTAAACAAAAATCAGGGAAAACTATAATTCATATAAAGAAAAATTATTGAAAGAATTAGAAAAGGAAAAGAAATACAGCAAGAGGATGAGGCACGATTATTTGAATATTCTTATAGTTCAACATCTGGAGCACAAAAGGTGTGTCTTATTATTCTACAGTTGAAATTTGGCAAAACACGAGTAAAAGACGAACTCATGCCTGTCATCATTTAAAGTAAGGTATGGAAAAGATACAAATATTGTAAATAAAAGTCAGTTGCAGTTCAAATGAAGCTTCTTAAAGTGTGGAGAAGCATGTGCCCATCGTTACGTAAGAGTGTAGGTAGGTACCTTGTGTGGAGACAATCCTTTTGAAGTTACTAGAGGAGGTTAGCTGAGAAGTGTTGGGTCCCTTGTGAACTGGTAGGGATCACTTGGTTCTGTAATCATTCCTATAGTTTCCTCACTTGCATACTAAGAACCCTGTTCACAAAGAGGATTTGATGTTTACTTACTTCCGTGTTTTGAAATTCTGTAGGATTTAAATGGTAAGGTTTGCCTCTCTTATGGGATGGGAGAACTTTCCTTTGTTATGTAGTCATGGAAAGAGTAAAAGTGGCCTGTCCTGTGGAGTAAGAGTGACAGACCTTCCTGCAGACTGTTTCAAATTGTCTTTGATGAGGAAAGCACCTGATTTCCAAAAGGGAAAACTGAAAGGTGACATATTTGTCCAATCTCCACTAACTAAAATGCTCTAAAACCTGTAGAGATTAGCTTCCTAAGAATGACAAAGAACAGTCTCTAAAGAGGGCACATGTATGATAGCTGAAGTGGATTAAAAATCCTGAACCATCTATAGCATGTTTTACTCATTAAAGACATTTTTTTAGAGTCTACACAGACCTACCAGAAAAGAGTTCACCTGGATCAACAAGTATCTCATCACGAAGGACAATGTGGTTTAAAGTATAGACATTCAAGGTGTTGGTATTTTTGTGATATTTATGGTCTTCATAATTATTGTCATGCTTCTTAATGTATGCATGCCACTGTCTCTTCATGCTTTGATGCAATGAATACTTTAGATAACTTATATGTGGTGATTAATGCTGTACCCTGGACTTTTTAATTCTCCAAATGTATTAATTACTGCCAACATCATTCTACTCTTCATACATCTTGGTTTTTCAATTTATTTGACTAGATGTACAGTGAAAATAAGCATGAATACTTCCTGCAAAGGCGGATATATAAAATTAGCATAAATATTTGCCTTTGAGAGAGTTTTGCATCGAGATCATCTGGTAATAAATGGAGAAAATCTAACTGAAATTAAAAGATTTATGGAGAGGAGGTTATTTTCAGGTTCTCTGACAGAAACAATGAGAACAATTTTTCTAGTCATTTTATCTTAGAGAACTCTATTAAATCAAAATGCTTTGAAATATTTTATTTGAGAAATGCTAATTTGGAGTTCCCAAAAAGGAAGAAGATCTAAAAACTATCAGATGGCAGACCAAAAGAAAACTGGACATAATCTTCAAAAAAAAATTGTAACCTTTGTTTCCATTTATTTTTGGTTGAGTTTCCATGGAGTTCTGTCTTCATGGGGTAATTGGACTATAGTGTTTTGTAAGAAGGAGAAGGAACCATGTAGAAAATAACCCTGAGAGCCAATAGAACTTTGCATCCTAAATTATAGAAGTGATTGAGGGGGCGTCTCAAGCTGGTAATCAGGCACTGCCTGCCTCAGAGGCACCTAGGGCACTTGCTTAAACTCAATACAGATTACTAAATCCCAAAGAGATTCACTAAATCATATTATTGTCTCAATAACACATACTTCAAATATCTTATAGATCCAACTGCAGCTCATTGGCTCAAATCAAATATAGTTAAGTATTCTTAATAGTCAGTAAACTGACTTGAGTTCAGATCCCCAAATCCAAGCAACAAGGCCTGGTATATGTTGTATGTTATCCTGTAATCCTAGAACTAGGAAGGTAGAGACAGAAAGATTATGGGCTCACTCACAGCGAGTTTAGTCTATACAGTGAACTCAGAGTCAAGTGAGAGACATTGTCTCGAAGGTGGATGGCTTTCTGAAAATAATACCCAAGATTTTCCTCCAGCCTCCACATGACTGTGTGCATGCATGTATACACATACACATGAACACAAACACATATGTCTCCATAAATTATTTAGAAACCAATTCCATGGGTGTTGTAGAAATAAGTGATCTTTTGGTATTTTGAGAAAACATATTTATTTTACTATTATTTATTTCTAAATTGTAGCTATGAATGTTTGGCTTTCATCATAGTAGTGAATATTATCATTTTTATTAAATCCTAGCTATATTTATGAGTCAGCATAGTCTTAGTGTAAGAGCAATGAACTACAGACATAGGACAGAGTCAAGTGCTTTACAAGACATGATGTTTGATTGTTCATTGCCTTCTATCAAGTTAAAATGAGTCTACTTACTCAGCCTGCATTATACATTAAAGAGGCATTGTATGTACAGTTATGGGGACCCCAGGTATGAGCAGCAAGAGACACAAAGAATAGAGACTCTCCGTAAATATTTAATGAATTACCAAGTTAAATGTTATAACCAGTCTTCAAAGACAAGACAAAAGTGTGATGGTTAGAATGAGAAGTGTTCCACTACGCTCAGGCATTTGACACTTGTTCCCTCATTTGGTGTGGCACTATTTGTGGAGGTTAAGAGGTTGTGAAGCAATGTTGGAGGAAGTATGTCACTGGGATGGGTTTTGGGCTTCCTAGCTTTACTACACTTCCAGTTCACTTTCAGCTAAAGCCATGATTCTCACCTTGCTGTCCTGTCTTTCCACCACAATGGAGTCGTAAGCCTCTGGAACCGTAAGTCAAAAGAAATGTCTTACTTCCATACATTCATTTTCTTTTTTTCTTATTGGATATTTTCTTTTGTTTTTTTACCTTTAAAATGTTATTCCCTTTCTAAATTTCCTCTCCAGAAACCGGCTATCCCATCCTCCCATGCCCTCCTTATATGAGGGTGCTCCCTCACCCACCCACCCACTCCTGCCTCCCTGCCCTAGCATTCTTCTACACTAGAGCATTGAACTCCCACAAGACCAAGTACCTCTCCTCCCATTGATGTCTGACAAGGCCATCCTCTACTATATATGCGACTGGAATCATGGATCCCTCCATGTGTACTCTTTGGTAGGTGGTTTAGTCCCTGGGATTTGGGGGGAGTCTGGTTATTTGATCCTGTTGTTCTTCCTATTGGTTGCAAACTCCTTCAGCTCCTTCAGTCCTTTCTCTAACTCAACCATTGGTGACCCCGTGCTCAGTCCAAAGGTTGGCTGCGAGCATCCACTTCTGTATTTGTCAGGCTCTGGCTCAGACTCTCAGGAGACAGCTATATCAGGCTCCTGTCAGCAAGCACTTCTTGGCATCCTCAATAGTGTCTGGTTTTGGTGTCTGTATATGGGAAGGATCCTCAGGTGGGGCAGTCTCTGGATGGCCTTTCTCTGCTCTACATTTTGTCTCCATATTTCCTCCCTTGAGTATTTTGTACCCTCTTCCAAGAAGGACTGAAACACCCACACTTTGGTATTCCTTCTTCTTGAGCTTCATGTGGTCTGTGAATTTTATCTTGGGTATTCCGAGCTTTTGGGCTAATATTTATAATAATAATAATAATAATAATAATAATAATAAATATAATAGTAATCAGTGAGTGAATACCATGTGTGCTCTTTAGTGACTGGGTTACCTCATTCAGGATGATATTTTCTAATTCCATACATTTACCTAAGAATTTCATGAAATCCTTGTTTTTTAATAGGTGAGTAGTACTTCATTGTGTGAATATACCACACTTTCTGCATCATTCCTCTGTTGAAAGACATCTGGGTTCTTTCCAGCTTCTGGCTATTATAAACAAGGCTGCTATGAACGTAGTGGAGCATGTTTCCTTGTTAGATGTTGGAGCATCTTTTGGGTATATGCCTAGGAGTGGTATAGATGGGTCCTCAGGTAATGCTATGTCCAATTTTCTGAAGAACCACCAAACTGATTTCCAGAGTAGTTGTATCAGCTTGTAATACATCCAACAATGGAGGAGTGTTCTTCTCCACATTCTCCCTAATATCAACAGGAAAGTAACTAGTAAAGGGGACATGAAGAGTTTTTTTAGTGTGTTTTTATAGGTGGAGTTTTCCTTTTTCTTTTTTCAATATTCATATTTGTTTAAATTGAAAGCCATATGTGTTGAAATCACTGAATAACATTTTCAAATGTGTCAGAAGAATCATTGACAATGAGATATTAGATTTTAGGGAGATATAGAAGTATACATCTTTAAAATGACCTAATAAAATTTAAAATTCTAAAATATGATTTTATACATTGTCATCTGGATATAAATTGAATACATCATTACCTAGAGATCGCTGAGTGTCTGCTAATGCCAACTACATTAAATTTTTTGCAGTGGAAGTTGTAAAACCATAGTGTGTGTGTGTGTGTGTGTGTGTGTGTGTGTGTGTGTGTGTAAACATCAAGTGTTCTAAGCTCTTCTGTAGACAAGTCTGCTGGAAATTCTCTATTATGATAAAGAAAACTATACTAAAAAATGGGCTTTAATCTCTAACGGATTGCCTAGATAATGAGATAAAGGTTTGCACTTTCCAACATCTTAGATTCCCACCACTGAAAGTTATTGATAACATAATGGAAAAAAATAAAATCAACTTACCCACAGAGTTTTATGTTGGGGCCTGAATATCCTTAATTGAAAGGAAGTAAGATTTTAAGGGGAATAGTTCTCTTCTATAAAGCTCAAGTTGCTCCTTTCTTACTAAATGCTTAGTTCCTCTGCTTGATATTTCTGTTTCTTGATACCTTCTGGTCTGTGGAGACATTGGTGTGCAGCCAATCGGTATTTTCTTCACAGAGGGTCCTGAAAGCTAATGGAAACCCCAGTTACTCCTTGGACTCACCTCAGTCACTAGGTCTCTTATCTTCACCTATCCTACCAATTACTTGTAGGAAAATTGTTCCCTGGGTTCCAGAACTGGATTTGTGGTTTTTGTCATATATTCACCTAAACAACAGCTCAAAGAATGGTTGTTAATGGTGGAAATTATGGGGGTGGGGGACATTTATTGTTTGTAAACACTATCATGTTCTTGATATTCAAGGTACCCAGGCATTTTTGTTACTATGACCACCATGACATTGTAGCCATACAATTGAGAAGTACTTTTATGCCATCCGAGATACGTTCATCCTTCTTGCCCATGTGACTTTATAACTTTTTGTAAACTTTGGTATTGACTTGAGTGCAATCAGTCCTTAGATGAGAAACAATCTAGCATATTTATCTTTACAACAGGGTAAAATTGTGAAGAGTCAAAACTTTTCATCAAAGATTCCTTTATAGTCTGGGAAGATGACTTAGTTGGTAAAGTGCGTGCCTTACAAGTATGAGAATAAAATTCAATCTCTGCAATGCACATCTTTTAAAAAGCCAAACAAGCTAGGTATATATTTATAATCCCAGCTAGGAAGCAGAAATTGGGAGTTCTTAGCCTATGTAGCTACTTAGCTTATTGCTGAGTTGCAGATTAATGAGAGATCTGTCTCAATGAACAAAAGGAATTGGGCCAAAAATCAGTGGCTGAGGCTTTCTGATGACCTTTATATGAATGAACAAACACATGTACACATACATACCCCCATATCTTTAAAAGTTTATGAGATTTAGCATAAATGTGTGTGCTTCATATGAGGTTAATCATACCAAATATCTAATCATGCTGAAAAGAGACCACCCCATTTTATGTTGGGAGTCTGATTTAATTACTTTAATTAGTTTTGATTGGGTAGTTTTATATATGAGAATTTTTGTGGTAGGGAACTTATTATCACCATTATTGTTTATTCCTGATTACATATATCATTAAATTTGCTCAAGTCAAATGTTGACATGACATCATGCCACTAAGTGGTTCCTTTCATAAATGGAAGTGAATATAGGCCAACAGAGGTTGTGAGCAATTTGCTCAAGTCACAGCTAGGGACTGAGAGAAATGAGTGCATAACTCAGGTTTGCCAATCCTAAGTTATGTTTTCTTCTTTTGGGTAGAGCCAACTAATGACTTCCTCTGCTAGGGAGTGCTTGATCTCTAATGCCAGTCTTCAACACTGTATCAACGAGCACTTTAGCCTCTGTCTGCCTTCAACAAGAGTAGTAGGTAACTTGTTGTCCTTACATTTGTGATGTAGTTGAGCATACTGTATAAGAGTTTAAAATAGAGAAAGCACCTAGAAACCAATTAAGTCATTCTGCTTTCCTTTCTCAACCAATCTGTGGGATCATGAAACATTAAATGCAAAAACAAATAAATCAGATCTTTCCAATATATGGGTCTCTGTTAAATAAAAAGGCTTTAAAAATCAGAAATCTTGACAGAGAAGATAATTGATTAGTTTTAAGTATATCTTTACAATGGATAAATTCTTAAAGTGTTCATTAACTAATGGAATTATGACAGGGTATGTATGTATGATTGCTGTCTCGACAGGACAAGAGGTTAAAAAGTTCACATACATCCTCAACCTTTGTTTCTCAAAGCTCTGGGAGATGGCCCAGCACAGTCTTCTGTGCTGGGAAGGATCAAGAGTCTTATTGATGATATTCATGGTCATGTCCACCTAAGCTTCAATAGACTCCTCTATTTACTGGCTGCCCTTAGGATGAAGACAGTGTAGGCTTTATGAGAAACAACAACCATTTAGCAATGATGTGTAATTGGCTTCACAATTCCAGAAGGGGTCATTTTGACAAATGATTCACCTAATTTCATAAGGTAGTCAAAGACCATAACAAATTAATTCTATAAGCATCTTATGCCTCCTTTCAATTCTATGTTGCACATCCTCCTCCTAGAAGTGAATCCAAGTCATGGAACTGAACTAAAAGCTTGGAACTACTTCTACTAAGTAGTAACAGTCACCTTCTGTATTTTATTATTTTTATCTTTAAATCTGTGTTATTTGTATGATATTTGTGTGTGTTCTTTGGTGAATGTAGACACATGCATGCTACAGTGGCATGTGGGAGTCAGGAAAAACTCTTGGGTATGTATTTTCACTTTCCTCCCTGTTTTGGTACAGGCCACAGCAGCCAGTAGAGGACCTTCTAGGGATTTTCAACCCCAATTTCTTAGTAACCACTTGGGGATTTCAGACCTGTACTACTGTACCAGACTTCCTATTGGTTCAGTGCCTCCAAAGTCAGGTTTTCATGTGTGATCAGAAAGTCCTTTACCCATTGAACCATCTCTTGAACTACCTATTTTATTTTATCTTGACCAATACTGGTAGGGGCATATCCTATTGCCTCTTGCTTTTTGTCATACTTAGGATTTCCATTGCTGTGAAGAGACACCATGACCAAGGCAACTCATATAAAGGACAACATTTAATTGGGGGATGGTTTACAGGTTCAGAGGTTCAGTTCATTATCATCAAAGCCAGAGCATGGCAGTGTCCAGCCAGACATGGGATTGGCAGAGCCGTAAGTTATACATCTTGATCCAAAGGCATATAGGAGAAGACTGGACTCCATGTGGCTAGGAGGAGGGTCTCAAGCCCAACCACACAGTGACATACTTCTTCTAACAAGGCCACAGCTCCTAATAGTTCCACTCCCTTGGCCAAGCATATTCAAACCACCACATGTCCTATGCAAGTGCTGTATCACTGAACCACACCTTCAAGCTATACCTTTATTTATTTATTTATTTATTTATTTATTTATTTATTTATTTATTTGATGAATGAAATAGATGCCATTTATTGTCGATCACTGTACTGTCAATGGAGCCACCTACCTCCACACCACAAAGGGGCCCTTGATCTTTACTCTTTCCTATAGCACATCATTCTTCCTCAGCACCTTTTGGGTTGCTTGAGTCAATCAGCCACTATGGCCTTTTCACATTTCCAGGAAAACTCTAGATCAACTTGACATGTGAATAAGTTTTCACTAAATGTTTAGATGCTACCAATATTGTCAATATGATGTAAAGAAACCTTGAGTATTTAGAACTGGTGATAATTTAGTATTCAATAGCAGACCATAGCTCTCCAAAAACTCCCCCTTGTTTCTTCCATTCTCTAATCTTTCTCCATGTCCACATTCTCCCTTAGAGGTCATTGTTCTCTTCTTTGTCTCATGTGGGTCTCCCATAATGTTTCCTTTGTGTAATTGACTGGAAGACAAAGTCTTCAATTAAAAAGAGAGTTGATCTGCCTTGAAGCACCTGGCTTGAGTGTCAAATAGCCAAGGATTATAGTCATATGACAATTTTTTGATTGTTTGCATTATAATTTGGTTTGTTATTTCAGTAAGTGAATTAGAACTGAGTTTTTCTGAGCACTAAGTATCTGCAAAGTGCTAGACACACAGTGGGCATATTTAGTAGTACTGTCAGATGAGAAACAAACTAGTTCTGGCTTTCTCAGTGTCCCATGAAATATTCCTGGCTTGCTGCTCTTTTTTTTTCCCCAACATTTCTTCTTATACTCTTTTCTACTTATCTTTTTTGGTTTTACCTCTGTTCTTATAGCAAGAAAACAGAGTATTATTGAACATAAAACCACAAAAGAAGACCAGCAAAGGCAGAAACAGGAATTTTATTTATTATCCTGATAGAAGTTATTATGGTATATAAAAATAAAATTAGCCCTGAAAAGTAGCTGTTTGTGTGACAGGAATAAAGGAAATCATATTGAATATCCTAAACAGCAGGTTTATGAGAAGGGAGGTTTTGATGCCTTTAAAATAATTAAGTAAATGCCTCATTTCCCTACATGGGTGGATGAAGACTTAAACTGGCAAAGACTATCTAGAAGCCATGGTCCAATCTCTCACACACTAACACCTCCCAATTTCTTCACTTAATGTCTCAATATCCTTTAGATCATTAACTCTCATCCTCATTTTTAATATCACGCTCCTCTTCACCTCACACACTAATGTCTTTCCATGTCTTATTGAACACAGTGCCAGGCACTGACTGAATAAAATCTTACCTGTTATTCCCTAACTCTTTCTACAGGAAGTGTTTCTCAATTGCAGGCTTCCTTTCTCACAGACATTGAGCTAGCCCAGGCTAGATGACTCTAATCTAGCTAAGGCTTTTCTACTTTTTCTTCTGGCCACCGATGCCCATGTCCTATTTCTTTTATGCATGGTCACTGCAGTATAATTTAATGCAGTGGTGGACCTCGTTCAATTCCTGTATGGAAATGTTTAATTCCCCACCCTCTTTTTTAGCCTCAAAGGTCCAAAGCCGAAAATATCTCATAAAGTTCTCTGTAAACTTCTTACAGCTTTGTCTCTTGATTCTCACACTCTCTATAGAGACTAAACACTATTAAGTGCTATGTGTATGGGGAGAAATATTTCTTTCCCAAACCCTCAACTAAGTTCACATGCCTCTTGAGGCGGAGGAATCAAAGCCCTAAGAAATCTCAGACTAGTAAGCACAGTTTCCCATTCCTTTCTCCTGGGAAACATGTCTGTCTGTAGAAAGCATATGTTCCTATCTGCAGTCTCTTGTGAGCATTGCCTTTGACAGAGTGGTTCAATTTACGTAATTATGGACTCTGTTTAGCATGTCTCAGCTAAATTCTTCAGTGTTTTTTTCTTTCATCAATAACAAATTATTTTGCTAAGTAGAATCATAAATATGCTCTAAGATTTTTTTTTACTTAGTATAATTCCTGTGATATATCATATATGAAATAATGCCTCCCCCTATGCTGAGGATAGCTGCATCTCTATCCCTTAAGATATACATACAGTGAATATAGCAAAAGAGGATTCGCTGATGTTATTAATTGAAGGGTCTTTTGATATTCACCTATCCAGGTCAACCAATATAATCACAAGGGTTTTTTTATAAGAAGGAAATAAGAAGGCCATACAGAATGGGGATATGTGATCATGGAAGCAAGACTTTGCAGTGTTGCCTTGAGCCAATGAATTTAGACAGTTTCTAGAATCTGAAGAAGAAATGAGAATGAATTCTTTACTAAGTCTCCAGAATAAAGATGGTTTCACTGACATCTTGATTATATGCTTACAGTCTCTAGAAATGTTAGAACAAATTTATGTTGCTTTAACTCATGATATTAGAATAATTTATTATAGAAGCAATTACTGAAGAAAGTCAATGTATATCGTACACATGTGGAATTACTGAAGAAAGTCAATGTATATCGTACACATGTGGATTGTTTTTCCTTTGAACCACTATGTTGTATTATACAATATGGTAGGACTATTTGCTTTAGTCATTTGCCTGTTGAAGGACACTGTCATTTCCATGCTTGGGTTATTATGAGTAACCGCTTTAGACCCATTTGATATGTGTTTTGAGTGGACACACATTTTCACTTGTGTGGGAAGAAGTCATATGAACTGTGGTATGTGTATTCTACCCTATCAAATAAATAATGTAATTAAAAAGAAAGTAGAGAAAAATATGGCACCATTTTCCCACGTCAATTTAAGACAATATAGTTTTTATCGTATTGATTCCTCCTCCCTAATATCCTCTCAGATCCTCTCCCAACTCTCTATCCACAAACTTAGTGTTTTCAATCTCTCTCTCTCTCCTTCTCTCTCTCCCCTTCCTTCCTTCCTTCCTTCCTTCCTTCCTTCCTTCCTTCCTTCCTTCCTTCTTTCTTTCTTTCTTTCTTTCTTTCTTTCTTTCTTTCTTTCTTTCTTTCTTTCTTTCTTTCTTTCTTTTTTAATTGAGTTCAATTTCCATCCACCAACTCCTGACCATGGGCCCTTCCTGGGATTGGGTTCATATACCCATTGTGCTTCCATTAAAGAAAACTGACACTTCCTTTCCTAGTAACTATCAATTGCTAATAGCTCTCTTTCTAGTAGTGGAAGTTCATACCTCCTTTCTCCCCTCAGAGCTTTGATTTTTGACTTGTTTTTGTGAATGTTTTGTACAGAGTGTTATGATCTATATGAGTTCATATGATCATCTTTCTTAATGTAGCAGGAAAACACTGTTTTCTTCAAATGATCTACCACCTCTGGATTGTATCGTCTTTCTGCCTTCTCTTCCATGTAGATTCTTGAGCCTTGAGGAGAAGGGTGTGATAAAGACCCCTATTTAAGACTGAGAATTTCAAAGTCTTTTGTTCTTTTTATGTCACTCAGTTGTGAGTTCCTGTGTTAACTATCTTCTGAAAGAAGAAGCTTCTTGGTCAGAGCTTGAGAGATGCACTGATCTATGGGTACAATAATATGCCATTAAAGGTAGTTTATTCATTTAAGAGAATAATAGCAGTAATTTCCTTAGGGCCTGTGACCTATCTAGCCCCAGGTTTTTAGTCTCACTGACAGTGTCAGATATGGGTTCCATCTCATGGAGTGAGCCTTAAATCTAATTACTTTAAAATGATTTGTTACTCCTATAACATCCATGCAACTATTGCACCGGTAGGCATATCGTGCAGGTGGATGGTTATTGTAGCTCACAGGGTTCACAGGTGGGTAACATTGGTGATTAGTTTTCTACTAGTGTTCACAATACATCCTAGCACTATAAATGGCAGTGAATATGGACAGAGTCTCCAGTTGAACATCAGACTGTCCTATGGCACAAATGTGGGGTGTTTTCAGTAATACAGTCTTATATTCAAGTAGCCTAAAATGTTAGGATGGTCACTGGGATTTTGCTGTCCAGTAATTTTAAAAATATATAACCAATTCTTGATGCTGGGGTTTTTATTAAGTGGCATATTATGTCTAGTTAGGATATTATATCTCTATTATGTGCTTACTATATTTAAACTCCTCTTATATATGCCTATATTTTAGGAGCTTCTATAGTAGTAGATTTCCACAAGGTTTCTTCGAAAAGCTTTTAGTATTAACTTTTACTTCAAGATGAAGTCTCACACTGAGAGTCTATACTTAAACTGAAGACTTTTCACCTACTCAGCATCCCATATGCTTAATTATGTATATAAAAAATGAGCCTCCATGTTAGATATTTCCAGAACTTTCCCTCTAAAATTCACTGACTTAAAATGGTGAAAATATTTACTACTGTTCATTTAAGAATTCAGAGTCGGCATATATCTTTCTGTCTTTATGTCCTGTATGGACTTGCAATTATGAAATACAATTGATATGACCTTCCATAGGTGGCTCTCTTGTTATGGCTGTCAGCTTGGTGATTTCTATTGAAAGTTGGCCTCAGTTTCTCATGTGTGCCTTGAATACCTTCGCAAATGCTGCTGGCTTCCTCTAGAGCAAATGATCCAAGGAGAAAGAACAAAAGAGAATCTTCAGTGTCTTTTATGACTACACTTCAAAAGTCACCTATAATATTCTCCTGGGTATTTTGTACATGCACAACTCAGTATAGGAGGAGAGAGCAGACAATATGAAACCTAGCAGGTGACTACTTGGGGACAACGTGGAAGCTGAGCACCACATTTATCGTTTTATCCTATGAATTATTTATTTATATCAAATCAACTCAAGGGGAGAAAGTTAACTCTGGAGTTCTGCTTTTCATCCTTTTTATTGTTTACATAACTAGTATGTGATATATATATATATATATATATATATATATATATATATATATACACATATATATATGTATGTGTGTGTGTGTGTGTGTGTGTGTGTATATTTCACCTATGTGTGTGTGTCTTAAAAGACAAAAATGAACAAATGATAAAAGCACGCAGAGATCAAGAGACCATCCTATTTAACTCATTATCTAGACAGAGGTATTTTTTGTTAAACCCTTGGAGCAGGAGCAGGAGCAGAAGCTATTGTAACTGTACAAAGGAAGTGACTTACCTTTGGTATCTTATTTCTGATTCATATATTCCAAGTGCATCCTTCAAGAATATGTCTATTTGAAAGAAGGTTGCTCAGTCCTTGAAATATGGCATGCTTGGGGAAGTTTCTGTCAAACAGCACTGTCTACTGCCATAAAATAAATCACTTTCCTTTATGGGAAAGATTGATGTCAGTTTGGTTTAATGTGTCACTTTTTTTTTTATTATGTCATAGTCATTTCGTGCCATTTTTTTAATGCCTGGCAGTTGAATGAAACAAGCACAACAAAACCCTAAAAGAAGCATTCAGACATTTTTGCTATAAGAGAACTCACAACACAGTCTACTACCTACCTATAAAATGAAAATGGAGTAGAATTTATGAAGTAAAACCACCAAAAGACAGCACAACAATCTTAGTTTATTCAATTATCCAGAAAAGCAAATTAATTTTGTTTTTGTTAATATCACTGAGGTATGCATGCCACTATTTTAATGAAAGCAGCTGGGAACATATGTGTTCACTTCATGCCTGTGTTTTTCCTCAGGGAACAAGTTAAAAAATCTATGAGAAAGCACAATGAAAATAACTACATGTAGAATAAAATACTCAAGCCTGGAAGTTTTCCAATCACATTGCCCATCCCAAGGTATTTGGGCACGAGGCTTGACTATAAAGACTTACTCAAACCTCCGAGTAGAGCCACAGAAGGGGCTGAGAACTCTTCATTAGCAATTTACGTGTCACACTAACTTTTAAAACCAGTCCTCCAAGAATGGAAGCCAATGTAGAAATAACTGACAGAAGTTGTACTTCTAGGTATGCGCTCAGAATTTCAGGAAAGAACGGGGAGTTCTCCTTCTTTTATGAGACCTGACAACTGCTAAGACTCTGTGAATAATTTTTGATTCACTCCCTTCTAAATATTGAGATGTTAACTCTCTTCTTGTTGAAAAGGTAGGGCCTAAGAAGAGAATGATCCCTAGAGGTCAACATGAGTCACCAAGTTTCTATCTACTCTGATACAGGAAAAAAAAATGAGGATCCTGAGGTTTTTGTTTCCATTTTTGTTCCTTTGAAAATATAATGTTGCACCAAGAATGAGTTTGGAACTGGATCTTATGGCTTCTTCCATGGAGGATACACTGTCTGTCACCCAGTCTTTATCTTTAGGCAGATAGAAGGGGAGAATGTAAGGAAAAATTAACAGAGAGAAAAAGGGAAAGACCAAACAACAGATTTAGTGTATCAGTTTGAGCATAGCACAGGAGCAGCATGGAAGCTGACCAAACCCCTTTAGATTTTCCCATAGCTCCAACAGTCTAGTCTATTCCAAGAGGTGGAGAGGACCGCTGGAGAGAAAACTGTCACCTGCACGTCTACATATAAAATATCCCTTGTAAGTGCTCCATCCAACAAAGAAATCTGAGGTTCCATTTTTTAGTAGGAGAAAGAATGTTTCAGTTTTATTCTATTTCATTGGAAAAATATATAAATACAAACGATTTAAAGGGCTCTAGAAGGAACATTAAGAAACTACTCATTTTTCAGATAATTTATGGCTTATGTTGATTTCTTTACCATGTTCTTATAGTTTTATTTTAATGATTGTTTATTTTAATGGCTTACATCTTGGTCAGAATAAATGAAGACTACCAATGAACATGAATACAAATACATTAACTATATTTCACAACCTCTTGAAGAAAATTAAGTTGGCTATAAATTAAGTTGTGTGTGTGTGTGTGTGTGTGTATTAGAGCATATGCATGAGTATGTACACACCAGAAGTCAACACAACAACTCTTCTTCAATTTTTTTTTCATTTCCCAAATGTCTATGACAACCCAGGTTTGAGATCTTCCTCTCACAGTTCATGCAGGGAATCAGGCAGAGCCTGACTATTTTCCCAGGATGCCTTGCAAGTTTTCAATACAGGATCAAGGGAGAATATGCCACAGGTCTTCAAAGATCCACCATGAGAGAAATTTTAACATTAAGATCATTTTTTACATTTTATTCAGTGTGTGTGTGTGTGTGTGTGTGTGTCCATGGAGTCCAAAAGAAGTCTCAGATCCCCTGGTACTGTAGTGACAGGCAGTTGTAAATGTTTGTGCTAAAAATGGGATCATGTGAGGGAAGAAGAGGTCTTAGGAGATAAGAAGGTCATGGAACACATGTGACATAAAAACAGGTGAAAGGCCATACAGCAGAAGCCAAGAAACCAACAAGAGTGAGGACGTATAGATGCGAGTATATGAGACTGGAGAGATAGGAACTACTTATGTATGCAAATACTATGCACAATAAGCCATTACTTCATAGACTAAAATAAAATCTAGTTTTTAAAACATTAATCTTAGGATGCAGAGATGCCTCAGTGGCTAATGTGTTTACCTTGTAATCCTGAAGACTTGAGTTAAGATCACCCAGCACCTGGACAGTACCAGCTGCAGAGGAGCACAAAGGCAACAGAAACATAGGGAAAAAAAGAGGAGTGAGATAGTGTGCAACAGAATCAGGGAGAGGTAATGTTGCAAAGCATAAGATAGAGGGCTCTGAAAATGGCCAAAGACATGTAATTCCAACCTTGGAAGGTAAAGGTCAGATTCCTAGATAAAGTTGTCTTTTAGAACTTGCCATATCTGACAGCTCTGGGTTTGATCGAAAGTTTCTGGGTTGGGGCTGAACAGGTGGGTCAGTGCTCGCAGTGGACCTGGTTTTAAGTTCTAGCATCTGCATAGCTTACAGCTGTCTGTAACTCCAGTCTCAGGGGATTTAATACCTTCTTCTGATCTCTGTGGTTAATGGGCATGCAAGTGGTTACTCAGAAATACAGAGACAAAACACCAATATACAGAAAATAAACACAGTTTTGAAAGAAGCCCCCCACATACACACATACAATTGAATTTGGCCATAATTTTTTTCAAGAGGTTAGAAAGTACAATTAAATTCCATTCAGGTAAAAAGAAAATGATAATAATATCAGGAGCCCTTCATTCATGACTGTCACACTCATATTCCTTAAGAAAGGCCTGAGCTTGTTTTCAGTTGGCCTCTTTTTTTGAACTTTTGCTTAGACAGTAAGGAACTGTCCATAGTCACTTGACTTGATTTAACACATAATCAGACACCCTCTTCTTTTCTTAGTTTACCCCACTTCTTGCACATTTCTTACATTTTTTATAGAAAGAATGTATGTAAAGCCTGAGTTGCTTGTCAAGTTGTGGCTCAAAATTATAATAGTTTTCTCTCAAGGCTGTGCCTCAGTGGAGGTGGGGTGTCAGTATGCATGGGCAAAGGGATACAACTTAAAGGAGACACTATTCATACTTACTAATTCATGCAGGGCAAGTGACAGGAGCAGGGTAGTGGAATATAAGGTTCACAACACTGCTGCCCCAAGAAGCTCAAATGGCAAGTTGCCAGTCAGAAGAAATGGACTTGAATTAAGAATTAGAAGCAACTGTTCATTGCTTGTCAAGTCACAGCGAGGTCAGAAAATGGTAGGAAATAGAGCTGGAGAGCTAAGTCAGCGATGTGTTCTCCTGGACCTTTTATGTCTGTCCTCTTCAGGAATTGGTTCTGGTAAAGAAAATGAAGTAGAATAAGCCAACAAATGTGTTATGAGAACTGAATGCAGTGTCCCATACATTCTGTAATCCCAGTGACTGAGAAATCGAGGCAGGAGGATTGCATGAGCCCAGGAATCCAAGGCCAGCTTAGACAACCCAGTAATATGTCATCGAATGTAGAATAAAAAATATGTTAAAATGATGCTATATTTTATACATATATATGAGATATATATATACATCAAAGGAAAGCAAAGAATTTGTTTGTTCAAAATGACTTAAGTTTCAGCCTGGAGTGACTGATATAGTGCAAATGAGTAGCAGTGCGCTTTTAGGCTAATTACCTTCTAAGCAGTATTAGTATAAATGGGAGAAAAGATCTTTGCACTGGGCATATGAAGATCCACAATCTGCTCCTCCATTTGGTCACAAAGTAGTGAGTAATTCTGTAACTCTAGCTAGCTCAGGTAACTTTTGTATTAAAATTCCCTCATAACTAGGGAGGATAGTTTACAGTTTTCTTATTTAAAGCACAGGGTTATGACACAATGCATGTCTAAAGGTTACTTGAAAAACAAAATGAAATTACCATAAATGATCAGGGTATAGTTGATCCCTGTGATAAACAATTCATAGGACTTGTCATCAATATTCAAAGTAATAAAAAGCTGACATTTAGTTTGGGCTTTCAGTACTGATAAAATATTCTATTGGATTTTTATAATAAATCCCATCAAGACTGGGATCATTTCCTGAATGAATAAAAATGTAATGTAATATTTGAAAAAAATCAAGCTTCTCAAATGTTAAATTGATAGGCACTGAACTAAATTTTAAGCATTTCTTTTGAACACACATACATATATATCATTTATTGAAAGAATTGTGTCATTGCCGGTTGCTTTGGCCTCATTTAAGAACTTTTCAAAATAATTTAAGAGAATCCCTTTTAATTCCAGACTATGTCATTTTGTAAACAATTGCAATTTTGTATCAATTAAAAATGTTGACCTCTTGGCCAATCAAAATATTTTTAGCTGCTCAATTATTCCTCAAGAATTCCAATCATTTTGTCAATACTCCAAATAAATGCCAATACTCATAAACTCTACATGTCATATAATGAAATCACATAAATCTGAAAATGAGATGACTTTCAGTTGTTTCTTTTGAATGTGAGTCTCATAATGTCTCAGTGACATAATCAAGGCTGCAAAAATCTTGGGACCTGCAAACTAAGAAGCTTATAATCATTTGCAACCATCCTGCCATCCTTTGGGAGATGGGATTTTCATATTTCATTTAAAATCTAATGAGGAGAAGGCCTGGCCTTTCTACTTCAACAAAACAGCTTATTCAGCATGTGCTAACAAGTGTGTATGTGTATGTATATGTATATATATATATATATGTGTGTGTGTGTGTGTGTGTGTGTGTCTATGTATCGGTGTATGTGTGTGTATGTGTACATATATGTGTGTGTGTCAATGTATATGTGCATGTGTATGTGTATCTGTGTGTGTCTATGTATATATATCAATACTTTATTCCATTCTAGACTGTCCAAGGAATTATAAAATACACAAAATCACACTGTAGAAATAGATAATCCTATCTCTTTTAACTAGGGCAAAATCTACATGCAATAAAATATCCAGATATTAAATGTGTAAATATGTGGACATTGACAAGTACATTCATTTGCATAACTGTTATACAGTAAGATGTACATTCTTTGCCATTCACAGTCAACATGGTTAACTGACTCACTGTAATCCACAGTGAGTATGTGGATATTATATGTGTCATATTGGTCAATCTATATGACAAATAAAAAGTCATATAGGGGCTAAGGGACATAGTTACACACTCCTACAAGCCCAGTACTGGAGAGATGGAATAGACAAATCAGGAATCCACGATCGTCTTTTATTCCATACAGAACTTGAGTCTAGCCTGGGCTAGGAATCCTGTCTCTAAGTAAATAGTAGACAAATATGTGTTAATTTTGAATTTTAAAAAGAAATATTGTACCACTGTATATGTCTGAGTGAGTTGAGAAAAACGACTACATTTGAGAAATTGAAAACAGGCCTCCTATAATAACTGATTTTAAGTTTAGAATGGGATATTGAAGTGAGGCGCTGAGATAGTTAAAGGAATTGGAGGAGGTTTTAAGTGCTCTGTATTAAAATTATGAAGCATGAGAGTAGAGTGGGATGCTCTTGCAAAGGACTTGGTACCCACAGCACAATCACGTGTGAAAGCACCATTATATGCTTTTCCCTAGGAGCCTATCAGATTGTCTCTTGATTCAACATGAAGGACAGTCCTTGAACACCAAGGACTTCCAGCAACTTGAATTCATATACAATTCTATATACCATTCTTGACTTTAAAACATGGCAGGTCAAACTTACAATTTGGAATTGACTTTCATGTTGTAATTTTTCTCTTCAGAATTTTCATGTAGTTTTAACATAGGATTAACCGAATGACTTTATTATCGAATTTTCATAAATATATGTCATCATATTTTGTTCTCAATCATCTTCCTCTTCTACTACTCTACCCCATACCCTCTGGGAACCCCTTGTTCCATTACCCCTAAATTGGTTCCCCTTCAGCTCTCTGCTTTCATGTTATATGTATTCCATAACCTTCCCCCTCTGTTTTTCCTTTTTTTTCCTCATGGCTTCTCTCTACTTTCACCACACATACACACTACACCACACCACACCACACCACACCACACCACACCACACCACACCACACCACTCTACACTATAAATGTTTCAAGCAGGATGCACATAGTTATATGATGGCCATCTCAGTCAGATTCAGTGTTACTCTTTTGTTCATTTCCCAGTCCGCAAGGTGGAGACCCACAGAAAGACTCTTAAGCAGTTTGGACTCTTAACATGAACATGTTTGGATTCCATTTATGAAAAACAATATGAATTCCATTTGTGAAAAACAATATGTGGGCATGTACTATTGTGGTATAACTCTTTCTGACTAGGGCTTATACGACTAGAAGTTATGACCCCTGACCTTAGTTCTACTCATTTTCCTTTAAATGTTATGATTCTATTTTTCTTTAAAATTAAATATGATCTGTTATGTGCACAGACCACGTATTACTTATACATTCATCTTCTGTTGGACACTTTGTCTGAGCCTACTTCCTGGATGTTGTGAGCAATGCAGCAATAAACATGGATATGAACATAACTCTGTGCTGTGTTGACTTGAAGTCCTTCAGGTGTATATGTGTGGACGTAAGATTGCTGGGCTCTGTGGTGGTTCCACTTTCAGGTATCTGTGGACTCTCTAGAATGATCTCCATAGTGGCTGTACTAGTTTTGATTCCAACCAGGAATATACAAAGGTCCCTCTTTCTATACATCCTTACCAGTATCTGTTGTCATTTTTTGTTGTTGTTGTACATGCATAAAACCTCTAAGCAGTTTTAATTCGTGATTTCTTGATGGCTAACCATATTGAACACTTTTTTTCAATATTTATTGGCCAATAGTGTTTGTTCTTTTGAGAATGATAGTTAATTTATTAGACTACTTATTAATTGGATAATTTGAAGGTCATCTGGTGGTCAATTTTCTCAGTTCTTTATGTATCCTAGGTATTAATCCCATGTCTGATGTAGATATAGCTGGCAAAGATGTTTCCCTATTCTTTGGGCCAGTGGTTCTCAACTTTTCCAATGCTGTGATCCTTTAATAGAGTTTCTCATAAAATTATATTCATTGTTACTTAATAACTGTGATTTGCTATTGTTATGAATTGTAATTAATATATGTTTTCCAGTGGTCTTAGGCAGCCCATGTGAAAGAGTCATTCAAACCCCTGAGTACCTTCCCCACCACCACACACACATACAAGGAGGCAAAACCTATAGGTTGAGAATCATGTCTTTAGGCCATCTCTTCACTCCAGTGTGTCTTGTGCAGAAGCTTTGTAGTTTTATGGAGTCCCACGTGTCAGTCTTGGGGGATATGTCCATTTGACTGTTTCTTTAGAAAGCCAACAATTATGAATTATTTTAAATTATCTTATCTCTTCCTTAATAGTTTCTGGTTTATACTAAGATCTTTTTATTTGTTTTATATGTTTTTCTGTTCACTAAAGAATGTGGAATTAGTTTCATTCTGGTATGTGTGGAAACACAGTCTTATAAGCACTGTTCATTGGTGAAGGTCTTTTTATTCAACGTATATTTTGAAGCCTTTGTTGAGAATTCAGTGGCTAGAGCTATACAGGTATATGTGCGGGCATTCTACTCTTACTTTATAATGTTTCTGCCAATCTTTTTTTTTGCATAGCATACAATCTGCCCTAATTTGCTTGTACAGCCTAAATTAAAATTAAATGTTTTGCTACATCCATCAGTGTTCTTTTATGCTTAGGATTGCTTTGTTTATTGGGGAACTTCTGTGATACCATATGAATTTTATAACATTTTAAATAGTTCTTTAAATACTCTCTTTAGAATTTAGATTTTATTGGATTATGTCAGCAGCATATAAGGATGCATTATTTCCTTCTTGTTCTTGTTCTTCTTGTTGTTCTCCTCTTCCTCCTCCTCCTCCTCCTCCTCCTCCTCCTCCTCCTCCTCTTCCTTCTTCTATATGTATCTTTTCATTCCTTTGCTATATTTCACGTATTATATTGAATAAAGAAACTGATAGTTCCTCCTCTCTGTTCTGTTTTTAGAGGAAAAGCACTCAGTTTTCGCCCATTTACCCTACGTTGGCTACAGGTTTGTCATATGTAACTTTTATTATGAGCTATGTTTCTTTTATTTCTAATTTCTTCAGTGCTTTTGTGGAGAAGTGATGAATTTTGTTAAAGACCTTTTCTGCATCTGTTGAGATGATAGTATGATTTCTACTTTTAAGTCTATTTGTGTGATATGTGACATTTATTGAATAAGTTGTATTGAGCCAAGCAGGCATCCAGGGGATGAAATTAATTTGTTCCCAGGTGATGATTTTCTTAATGTGGTCTTAAATCTAATCTTCTAACTTTTTATTGAGAAATTTTGAGGTCTGTACTTCAGTATGTATGTGAGGTATGAGTTTTTATACTAGTAGAATATTAACTACACAGAATGAGTTTTGTTATCTTACTTTCTGTCATATATTCTATAACCTTAGTCTTAGTTCCTCCTTAAAAGTTGATAAATTTGAGCAGTATCCTGCCTAGCCCTATTTGGGGACAAGATTTTTCATTACTTTTTCAATCTTGTTGCTTGTTATGGATCTGTTTACCTTCTTCATTTAAGCTAGTATCTCATCTAGATCTTGGAATATATCCATGTTTCTATATTACTTAGTTTGGGGAATACACCTGCACCTTTAGTTATTTTCTCAGCTCCTTCTACCCATGCTTTCATATGTTATTCTCTTAATCATATACTGAATTTCAGATATTCATTCATACACACTTCCTTTTTATATTTGTTGATGTTTGAAGTAGTATTTTGTCTACTCTGACCTCGAATTCTTTCTTCTGCTTGGTCAAACCTATGGATGATAGATAGGTTTGTGTGGGCTGTGAGTCTGAGAATGAGACATCAATCACACATGCTACACAGTCTATGTTTTATGAAGTTTCTCGTTTTAGATGTGCCAGTGGGGAGCCGTGTGGTTGGAACCATGTTTGTTCCATCTCATTTTCTATGTCCCTCTCCTCATCCTCGGCACGTTCCAACTGCTCTGTCACATCCTGTGTGAATTTCCAAAGCTCTTCACTTCACTCTTCCGTATAGGGACTCTTCTACACTAGGTCATATGAAAAAAAGTCGCTCCCACATACCTTTCATAAGAAACTCTCTCAACAATCCTTTGAGGAAGTGAGAAATCTCTCATATTAATTTTCTCTATACAAAAAATAAAAAGCTCAGGAAAACACATTCATCAGTTGAACTTCACTAATCAGTTACTACATGAAATGAAAATGCAATATCCAGTTTATCTCAGTGAAAAATGAACTGCTTTATAATCTCTGCTCTGGAACTTTTCAAAGGAAGATCACTGAAAAAAAATACCAAAAGCAAACCTCCCCCTACTAGGGGCTTGTTCTTACATCTTATATCTCCCTTATAATGTGATGGGTTTTTTCAGTGTATAGACGGGGTGTACATAGTTTTCCTTATGTTTATAAAAGATTATTATAATCTTTCTGTTATACTCTTGTTATACTGTTGTCTGTTAAGAACTTAAATTGCATTTGAAATTGTCTTTTCAATGAAATTTTCTCCCCGGTGTCTTTCAAAGACCAGGAGGAGAGCTATCAACTATAATTAGTTGAGAGTCATCACTGCCTGTTCCATTAGCTCATGTTCTAAAGGAATGATCTCTTGTGTACTGTGTGGAAGCATCATCTGTTAATAAAAATCTGATAACCTAGTAGCAAAAGGTAGGAAATAGAAGATGGGAGTTTCAATCAAGTGATAGGAACTCTGGGAGTTAGTCAGGCATAGCGAGATTCATCCGAGACTCTGAGGAAGTCAGGCAAATGAAACTGAAGAGTGATAACTAGCAATATGGAAGACTTAGAATAGTTTAAATGGGTTAGATATGTTACAAACTAGTCATAGAACAAGCCCAAACTTATGTCCTAGGCATTTATTCATAAAAAATTACATGTCAGTGTCATTTTTAGGGAATCCAACATAGGTTAAAAAAAAGTCCTGGTTCTTTGATGTCTCTCTCACCTCTGTGCCTTAGAGATGAGTCAAGATACTTCTGTGTTTACAATTTGATGTTTTATTTTAGGCTAGTAGTTACATTAGGTGTTTAACATGTAGGTCTGCCTAGAGAGTTGGCTCAATGGCTAAGATCACTGGTTGCTTTTTGCTTTTCCAGTGGGCCCAGGTTCAAGTCTCAGCACCAACAAGGCAGCCGATAACTGTATATAATGCTAGCCCTCTTCTGTCCTCTACTGGCACTAGGTATAAAAGTGGTGCACAGACATATATGCAGTCAGAACACCCATACACACAAAAAGAAAAGGGTTTTTAAAAACCCTTTATAAAAAGGTTTTACTCAGCTGTCATAAGTATTTATGACATATATATTTATTAACTCCAGAAGATAACTAACTCCTCCTTGGAGAATTAAGCTTATGGATTCTTATTCCTTCTGAGATTTGAAAAGTACAAGTGTATTTGGTCCTTTGATTTTGTTTTTGAACAATGGTTGAAGTGTTAAAAACTGCTCTTAAATCAAATGATGAAAACTGGAATGGATTATCTCCTTGACTGAGCTCTTGTAGGCATTCATACGAAATTCTCATGAAACTCAAGCAAGACGCAGAACAATTTGAATTAATTTAGCATATTTTTAAAATTTTCAAATAAACGTTTTATTTTGGAGTAGTTTGAAGTTTTGAGAAAGGCCACGAATGTGACATGGAGAAGTCTGATTATTAATACAATATTCAAATGTACAAAAGTGCCTCAGTATGTGTATATTGTTGTTAACGAACGTTCATCTTTCTTTTACTCTGATTTAAGTTTTTCTGATGTCCTTTTTGCACGACATTTGATGACCATGTTTCCCTAGGCCTTCTCAGCAGGGACAGATTTTCAGGCTTTGCCTGGTATAGGTATCAGTGACATTTCTGGGGAAAACTTGTCAAGAAGTCCATAGTTTGTCAGGTGTGTTTCTCATGATTAGGCTATGATCACAGCTTTTTTGAGGAAGGAAGCCATAAAGTTAAAGGGCCACCCACTCACAGCACATCCTAACAAATTAGCTGGTCTTGATCACTAAGCTGAGGCAGTGCCTGCCAGGTTTCTCCACTTTAAGAATCATTCTACTCTCCCTACAGTACACTCACTGGAAAGATACTCTGTATTTTCTGCACATGAGGTAAGAACTGAAGCTCTCCCTCCTTGGGAACAGAGGAGCTATGTAAATTATCAGAAAATATGCATGGGAAAATTTTCTGGTTTTCCCATTCATTTACCCAATCATTTATTTCTTTTAGGATGGACTTATGAATATTCATTTATACTTGGGTTGTATTAATCCTGTTGCTTAAATAACTCTAGCTTTGTCTACAGAGAGCGCTTTCAGTTGGCTCCTGTTTTCCCTGGCGTACCTTTTATTATGCATATTATTGCAGTACTTTTAATTTTGAGTCTTCGGTGGAAATATGATTTTTTAGAAGAGTAATGTTAGAACAGTGTTTAGTGTGTTCTGTTTGTGGTACATATATACATACAATGTGCACATACATTATGGAACCCCAATTCGATATCCCGTGTAGCACAAAACTATAGATAAAATTCCTAGACAGTAAAAATACTAGCTTTGATGTTTGTTTGTTTGTAATGTGCTAAAACTGAATAGAGAAGAAAGAACTCCCTAAGTAGGGAAAGATACAAATCTTGAGCTTTTAATCTTTCTCCATTTCTTTTTGGAGGCAATATCACAAATACCAGTCCCTGAGCATCCGAGAAGTTTTGCTTTTTTTTTTAGTTTTTCTATTTTTATTTTGGAATGGGGTCTCCTGTAGGTTGGGCTTGCTTTAAACTTGCCCCATACTCAAGGATGACTTTGAGCTCCTGTTTTGTACAACTCTACCTCCTAAGTACTGGGGTGCAACCATGCACTGCCACGGTGGGCTACTCAAGATGGTTTGACTTTTGCTCCTGATTTGATCTTTCCTGTGATTCCTATCAGAATTGCCTGACTTATTCCCCTAATCTTATTTGCAGTCATTGTTTTCTCCTCCTTTTTGTTGTTTCATGTCCCTTTAGGTTCTCTGTTCATCCTCAAACAGCAATTTCTTGATACCAACACGCCTTGTTTAAGATATTTTTCTTTGTTGTATGAGACAACCCTTACTCTGGAAATACATTGGGATATATGATGTCCCTGGCTTCATGTATCCCTAAATCTTGTAATTTCAGCAGTCCATATTGGTGCTGAGCACACAGACAAAATGCCACAGAACTCCTTGCACATTGGAATTCAGGCACACAGGAAGTGATAGAATCTGGAATTGTTCCAGGTCCTCTGACCACCATCCAATCATTTCTTCCCTCCTCAGCTTTATGTATGACAGATATTGACATCATCCCTCAAGGAGATTGCAGGGGCTTCAATACAATGGAGGGCTTATGTGTACAGTATTGGGGGAGCATTAAGGACTTCCTTTTGTGCTGGATCTAGCAATCTGTGGATATCAGATGCTAAAGAACAGTCAGGAGCCTGCCTGGTGAGGTCAAGAAGCAGGTCTTTTCAGGTTGGGGCAGTGTCACTTCAATGGGAACCAGTGTAACACTTTTCCTTCTCCTAGCTCCATCCTAACCATACCCCACTCTTTCCTTGCATTTTCACTCCCTCCATGCAGACTCTAGAGTATCTTGCGCTGTGGAAGATATCTCTCGTCTTCTATGAACAGATTGAAGTAGTAATTTCTCACTTGAATCAACTGTAGAGAAACAAAGATTACTTAAGCCAGTGACTAGCTCCATTTCTCTTTCCAATTAGTCTGAGTTGAAGGAAGTAGAGATGAATGGTTCAAAAAATTAATTATTTTTTCAAGTGTTTTGAGAAATTGGGGAAGAACACAAAGTATATCTCGGGTATAAAATTAACAGGCTGCTGCTGGACAAGCAAGGTACACCCAAAAGGCTCCATTTGAGACAGACTATAAAAATTAATGGCTAAGTTAGATGACACTTCTATCCTGTCTAACATAATATTTAATCAATCCTGCATATATTTCTGCATACCCTTTTGACTCATAATAGCAAAGCTATAGCAAGTTAAAGGTAACAAATTATTTTCGTTACTTGAAAACTAATCGGCTTTCATGTCATTTATAGTTTTCCCTAGTATGGCTGTTTCAGATGTGGGCTATTCAAAGTATGTGTATGTTTCCCAAGTGGCCATCTCATCACAATGTTTGTAAAGGAAGGGAAGTTTTAGCAGCTGAGACACTGCAGCCATTTGGTAGCAGTTCAAATAACAGATATGGTTGGCATGCTCTCCAGGTATGATAAAAATGAGATACTTTTCCTGTGTCCTGAAGCTGTGTAGGTTGTACAGATCCATCGTGTCTTGGTGCTCCTCATCCTATGGATCGCTCTCTACGTTAACAGTCATACCTATAGCTGCTCTACACGCTTCCTCTGTCATCCCAGGTCAGCCTCTTTGCCCTTTACTTGTATGTTCAAGTCTTGTTAGTAATTTTTTTGTTTGTGTGTGTGCCAGCCACCAGCCAATTCTCCATTGAAGAGGAAAGTAAGAACTGTACATCTCCCTTGTCATTGGCTCCTATCTGTAAAGATTTCTACAGTCAGAGCAGGTCAGGCTTCCTTTCTTGGTGCATTTATTCAGTGGGCCCTGTGGATGACTTACACTCAGAACAAACATCCCTGCTTATGTCTCTGTCTCCTCTTAGAGGACTCTCTTAAAATCAGAGTTCTCATGGTCTAAGTTTGGAGCTCAACTCATCTTGCCTTCCTTAAGCCCAGCCACACATTCAGACTGTTCAAGGGCATGCAGATCCAGCTACTGCTACATAGGGTCGGTACCAAGGGAAGGTGACTGCTAGATCCTCAAATGAAAAAGCACATCTGATTTGGAAGGTGAATGTTTCTTTAATATTTTTCATATGTATTATGGTATTTTGTGTAAAAAGTATAGTAAATCTCAATTTTGGAAAATACAGAAAACAGAAATACATGAAAAGAAGTTGAAAATGAAACAATGAGACCAACTGTACTTGTGTCATATAAGTTGTTTTCTGCTCATTTCCTTGATCAAATGTATAGAGGCAACATTCGCTTTAAATATCATTAAAAATTATATATATAATTCACTTACATATATATATATATATATATGTAATTTTATATTGTCTTTTCTTGATTCAGTATTATATCATAAGCAATTGTTTGTTAGGATGACTTCAAGTACTGAATAATTCTGTCTATAACTTATTTAAAATATCCATATGTATCCTTTGCTATTGTTTGTGAACATTTTTACATATATATCCACACCTCTAGGAAAGTAGCATCACTATTCTAGAATATTATACTAGAATATACTTAAGATTCTGAACAAACCTTGTGAACTGTCTTAAGGAATACAGTGCATACCCAAATGCTTATCTGTGCCATCTAAAAACATTAATATCCATGTGTATTTATTAATATTTAATTCAACATTTATCAATATATTTCATTGAATATTAAATATTAATGTATTGTTTATATAAAATATATATAAATATGTAATATATCATGTATATTTAGTTTAGTATTAATACTTAACTAAAATATTTGCAAATTTGATTGGGAAAAACTAGATGACATTGAAACTGAAATTTCTATGACACACTCAAAATAAGTCATATATTTGTTACTTCATTATATATTTGCCCTTGGGAATTATCTACTTAGATTTTAAAGGAAGAATATTTTTTATTTGTATCTTTTCTATAAGCTCTTTGTATGTTAATATGAATGTTTATGAATTACATTTTCAAAGTGTTTGGTATTTTTAGGTATCTTTTGAAAATTCAGACATTCTTTTATTAAATTTTTTTATTATTTTATGTTTATCAAATAAATCTTATCTAAATAGATAATTATGTAGTTACATGCATGATGTTTATTTTTTAATTATTTACCTATAAATACAATTTTCTTTAGCATATGATAATACATAGCCTTTTGTACATGACCTAATTTTCCATAATACCTATTAAGTAGTACATTTTCCACTCATGTTTAAAATTTTTATTACATATATACTGAATTTTTTAAAGCATTTTTATAAAATTTCATGTTTCATTAATGTGCTATATCTATTTTTACATATTAGCAATGTACATGTAAACACATGTACACTTATATTCATTTAGAGCTATAAATATTGCTGTGTTCATGCAATGTATTTATGAGATAGCTGATAGATAAATATGAACTAATTATGTATTTACTCTTGTGTGTGAATGTATGTGTGTGTGTTTTCTATTTAACTTCACTGATCTAATACTCTACCACAGCAACAGATTGCTTTAATCACTGCATTTTTAAACTATGTGGTGAAAAATGTCCACACATTTTTCTCTCTATTTAAAGCAATGGTCTATCTTTTTATATAGTACAAAAATCCTTGAATGAAACTTATTTTTTCTACAATCTAAATGTATGTGTCCCCAGAAGTCCTCTATTAAAATCCTGTCTCTGAGATGGTGGCATTAAGAGGTAAGGACTTTGAGAAATTACTGTCTGAAGGCTGAGCCTTTGTGAATGTGGCTAGTGCCTTTATAATGGAGGTTTGAGGGAGCTCAAGTATCTCCTGATAAACTAGGACACACCTTTGAAGAAGGAGGGGAGCCTATGCAGTCACAGGGTCTACCACCATCTTCATTTTGAACTTCCTGGTATCTAGCAGAGTATGGAAAAAAAAAACCTGGTTATTTCCAATCACATGGTTTATATTATCTAATGATATTATTCTGAATAGACTTAGTTTATTTCTCCTTTGTACATTCTCTCTCATCAACAATTTTAATTAATTAATTAATTAACATCTCAAGGACTGTCCCCTGCCTGGTACCCACGTCACTGACCTTTCCTTCATCTCCCCTCCCCTTCTTCTCTGAGAGGGTGCCCCTCCACTGAGTATCCCCCAATCCTGGCTCATCAAGTCTCTGCCAGATTAGGTGCATCTTTCCCACTGAGGCCAGACAAGGCTGTCCTGTTGAGGAACAGATACCACAATCAGGGTAGGGCTCTAGGGAGAGCCTCTACTCGACTTGTTGGGGAGCACACATGGAGACTGAACTGCATATCTGCTACATATGTGCTGTAGGCCTCATTCCAGCCCGTGTATGTTCTTTGGTTGGTGGATCAGTTTCTGGGAGCTCCCAGAGGTTCAGATTAGTTGACTCTATTGGCCATCCTGTGGGATTCCCATCCTCTTCAGGGCCTTCAATCATTCATCCAACTCTTCCATAAGAGTCCCTGACCTCAGTCCAATGTTTGTCTGTGAGTATCTGCATCTATTTCAGTCGGCTGCTTGATAGAGCCTCTCAGAGGACAGTTATTCAAATATTGAATAGTTCTTTCTATAACTTATTTAAAATATCCATATGTTTCCTTTTCTATTGTTTGTGAACATTTTTACATATGTCTACAAGCATAACAGAATCGTTAATAATGTCAGGGGTTGATGCTTGCCCATTAGATGAGTTTCAAGTTGGGCTATTCCTTGAGCCTCTGCTCTATCTTCGTCCCCATGTTTCTTTTAGATAGAACAATTTTGGGATCAAAAGTTTTGTGGGTGGGCTGGTGTCCTTATCTCTCTAGTGAGAGTTCTGCTTGGCTACAGAAGGTGGCTTCTTTCGGTTGCATGTCCTCAGTGTTAAGCATCTAGGTAAAGGTCACCCAAATTGACCCCTGGAAGCCTCCCCCATCTCAGGTCTCTGGGACTTCCTAAAGATTCTCCCCAAACTTGCTACCACTGGCAGCTGAAGATTTCCATTCATTCTCCTGACCCTCTGGGTCTCTCTTTTGTCTCTCCCTATGCATGCTTTTACTATGTCCGTCCCCTCCTTCCCTCTTTTACTCACTTCTCTACTTCCCTCTGCCTCCTATGACTATTTTGTCCCCCTTTCTAAGTGTGATTCAACATTATCACTTGAGCCTCTCTTCTTTTTAATTTTTTTGAGTCTGTGGAGTGTATCATGAGTATTCTATGCTTTATAGCTATATCCACTTATCAGCAAGTACATACCATGCATGTCCTTTGGGGTTTGGGTTGCCTTACTTAGGATGGTATTTCCTCCTTTCATCTATTTACCTGGAGAATTCATGATGGCCTTGTTTTTGATAGCTGAATCGTATGCCTTTTTATAAAGGAACCACATTTTCTGTATCCATTTTTCGGTTGAGAGATATCTGGGTTGTTTCCAGTTTCTGGCTATTAAAGTTACTATGAGAATAATGGAGCATGTGTCCTTGTGATATGGTGGAGAATCTTTTGAGTATATGCTCCGGAGAGGGAGAGCTGGGTCTTTGGTAGAACTCTTTCTAATTTTCTTAGGAACCTCCAGATTGATTTCCAAAGTAGTTGTACCAGTTTGCAATGGAGGAGTGTTCTCCTTTCTTCACATCCTCACCAGCATCTGCTGTCACTTGAGTCTTTGATTTTATCCATTCTGATTGGTGTAAAGTGGAATCTTAGGGTTGTTTTGATTTGCATTTCTCTGATCACTAAGGATGTTGGGCATTTCTTTAAGCGCTTCTTGGCTATTTGAGTTTCCTTTGTTGAAAATTCTGTTTATATCTGTACCCCGTTTTTTAATTAAGTTATTTGGTTTCTTGGTGTCTAACTTCTTGAGTTTTAGGTAATTTGGATGTTAGCCCTCTGTCAGATGTAAAGTTAGTGAAGATCTTTTCCCAATATGTAGACTACTGTTTCATCTTGTTGACAGTGTCCTTTGCCTTATAGAAGCTTTTCAGTTTCAAGAGGTCCCATTTATCAATTGTTGATCTTAGAGACTGAGCCACTGCTGTTCTGTTTGGGAAACTGTCTCCTGTACCAATGTGCTCAAGGTTATTTCCCACTTTCTCTATGAGATTTAGTGTATCTGTTTAACACTGAAGACCTTGATCCACTTGGACTTGAGCTTTGTGCAAGTTGATAAATATGGAACAATTTGCATTCCTCTACATGCAGACTGCCAGTTAGACTAGTACCATTTGTTAAAGGTGCTTTCTTTTTTCCACAGTATGGCTTTGGCTTCTTTGTCAAAAATCAAGTGTCCATATGTGTGTGGGGGTTTATTTCTAGGTCTTAGTTTGATTCCACTAATTGACCTGTCTGTCTCTGGACCAATACCATGTAAGTTGTTTTTGTTGTTGTTGTTGTTGTTGTTTTTTCGAGACAGGGTTTCTCTGTATAGCCCTGGCTGTCCTGGAACTCACTCTGTAGACCAGGCTGGCCTTGAACTCAGAAATCCACCTGCCTCTGCCTCCCAAGTGCTGGGATTAAAGGCGTGCGCCACCACTGCCTGGCTTTTTTTTTTTTTAATCACTATTGCTCTGTAGTATAGCGTGAGTTCAGGAATGGTGATTCCTTCAGTTTTAATGGTTAGGATTATTTTGGCTATCCTGGGATTTTTGTTTTTCCATATGAAGTTTATAATTGTTCCTTCAAGATCTATAAAAAAATGTTTTAGAATTTTGATGAGGACTGCATTGAATCTGTAGATTGCTTTTAGTAGCATGGCCATTTTCTCTATGTTAATCCTACCTATCCATGAACATGAGAGATCTTTCCATCTCCTGATATCTTCTTCAATTTCTTTCTTCAGAGACTTGAAGTTCTTACCATACAGTTCTTTCACTTGCTTGGCTAGAGTTACACCAAAATATTTTATATTATTTGTGGCTATTGGAAAGGGTATTGTTTCCCTCATTTCTTCCTTGAATCAATTTTGTATCCAGCCACTTTGCTGAAGGTATTTATCAGCTGTAGGAGTTCTCCGGTAGAATTTTTGAGGTTGCTTCTGTGTAGTGTCATATCATCCTTGAATTGTGATACCTTGAATTCTTTCTTTCTAATTTATATCCCCTTGACCTCCTTTTGTTGTCCTGTTGCTCTACCTAGAACTTCAAGATATTTCATTTATTTCATATATTAACTTTTAAGATTTAGAATTTTTATGGTAGACACATTTTAAGGTAGACACATTTTCTGGGAAATATATCTCCATTTTTTATTTTTCATATTGTTTCAAATATTTTTGTTTGGGTTTTATAAAATTTTTGTATAGATCTAGTGTATCCAGGACTGTTTTCATTAACCTCATCTTTTAATTGAATGTCTAAGTCACACAAGGACTAATTATTTATCTCATAGGCATTCTGATTTTTGCATTTGGAATTTCTTTGCAGCTACTTTATTATGCAAAATGATAAATCTATACAAAATGTTACATAAGAAGAATAGTCGATATCTTTTATGAAGACTTATATATATATGTTTGTGCTTTTATTTAATTGATTCACTATCTATCCATTCCAAATGTCCTATACACACATTACTTATGATATACTGGATTAGTTTTAAAACCTTAGGACCCTAGAATCAGCAAGTATGACTTGAAAAATAGCTAAACATAATTATTCAGGCATATTATGGCAGATTTTCATGTTGGTTGATGTGAAGTTGCTAGGATGACTGTCTCTATTTCTTTACCCACAATCTCGATAAAATAATCTGACACAAGCAGCTTGGGGGAGGAAGGGTTTATTCTGGCTTTCAGCTCAAGAGTACAGTCCATCATGATGGGGAAATCAACATCACAGAATCTTGAAGCAACTGTTCCCATCACACTCACCATCTGAAAGCAAAGCTCATGCATGGCTACTCAGCTCCCTTTCTCCATTTATACAGTCCAGGGTCATAGCTCCAATCACAGAGGGTATATCCTTCAACCTCAATTAAGGTTGCTATGACAACCCTCAACAGGTGTGCCCAGAGACCTGCGTTCTGGGTGATTCTAGATTCTGTTAAATGGACAACACTCACCATCCCATCACAAAGAAAGCAAATATGTACACTAAAGTGTGTGTTCTACACCAACATCTTAGTTCTGACATATATACACACACATATAGTGTATATATTATATGTGTATATATATTAATATATGCATTTAATAAATTTTAATTGTGTATAATGTGCAAGGTTTTAACATTTGAAGAAACTTGAAAACATTCAGTTTTTCTTTCCAGTACCATATTTTCTAGTTACCCTGGATAATACAGTTGTCCTTAAATGAACTGTAGTTTCATTTTTTTTCAAACTTGGCTCAAGTGCACCTGTTCAATTGGCCTTCATAACTATAAGCAGGACATCTTTCATAAATACTTTTTGCTGCCAGGACTGTGGGAAGTGCAAATGTCCCACCTGGCATCTGGTTTTCAATTAATTGCTGATAAAAAGAAGTACCAGTTTCAGCATTATTGTTCCAATAGTTATTTCCTCAGCCAAGAATGCTTTCTTTATTCACCAGTGTGAGAACAGTTAGATGCTCTGCCATTACAAGAAAGTGAAAAGACTTACTATTGAATTCTCTCTCTGTCTGACAGGACCAGAAGCAAGATACCAACACATATAGCATCATTTCTAAACTATGAATCGGAGTTCAAGATACAAGAATATAAGTGGATATCTGGAGATTCTGGAATGTATCATAAATCTTTATAAAGATGTATTCAAATTATATAGTCGGTATTCTTATCAAAAAGATTAAGTACAAACTACTATGCTAGCTTTTTTCATAGATTGGTTCAATTTAATAAACACAAATAACAATTGATATTTAACTTTGAAGTCATATCTAACTTTGAAGTGCTTGAAACTGGTGAAGATTGAGAGACACCAAACCAGAGATTTACTGTGTGGGCTGATCTACAGAGGTAATTTCATATCATGTGTTTTCACCAGTAGGAAGTAATAGCAACAACAAAAGGCAGGAGTTGAACTGAGAGTACCTTATAGGAAGCATTAGTAAACTCAGGGCAGAGTCCCTGGGTTCAGTGGTACTAAGTAAATGCAAAAGCTCTTGTCTTTATACAAACGCCCTTGCCATTCACTTGAGCAAAGTTTATTTCTCTGGCAATACACCAAGTGCCACAACTTTGCTTCTCTTGGTTTAAGATCAATTTAGAGTTTGTATTAAATATGTGTTAAACCTAAATATTAGGTTTAATACTACATTGAAAATAGCTTAATACTACATTTAAAACAATCCAAAGTACAAATGTAAGTCCGGCTATTTTGTTATTTCACGTGTACATTTATTTTGGTTGGTGAACGGTCTAATTTTGTTTCTTAATCTGATACTGTTGGAAGCAGAGTAGATGGCTCAATTGGTTGAGTGCTAGTAGTATAAGCATGGAGAACTTAATTCAATAATTGGATCCCACATAAGAAGCTGGGTGTATTCTCATTAGGCCTGTGACTCCTGACAAATCCACCGTGCTCCGAGGTAGACCAGAGGTATACAAGAGGAGTAGTGGGGAATCCAGGCACAAACTGAACACTGCTGGTTAATAAAATGGGGGGGGGGGGTCAAACATGAGGCTGGGTGGGTAAGAGGTGGAGCGGATCTAAGTGAAGATAGGAGAGAGTAGAAGGATGACTAAAACACATTGAAATTTTAAGATAATAAAAGTATTTTTTAAAAAGATCTGGGTAAACTAGAACATGCTTATAATTCTAGCACTAGCGAACTACAGACAAGGATCATTTGAGATTGCTGAACAGTCAGTCTGATATAATTGGTGAGTCCTGAGGTCAACTTCTGGCCTCCACATGTGTTCACACACACACACACACACACACACACACACATGTGCAGTGACACACAGGCACACAGAGGAGAGTGTGCATGTGTTAACCCAATACATGTATACCTATCAAACATCCTTCAAGGTCTCCCCAAATACAAATATGCTATTTAAATGGACATCTAATTCTATTGAGCGATGGCACACTGGCTCAACAGGAGAAGCTTAAGGGTTTTGCTCAAGTTATGAATGGAAAGACTGTATCCTAACTAAGGGAAGAACTTGTAAATGTTGCACTGCAATCTGTCACACCTCCACATTTTCACAGGTTTCTATTTTGTGTTAGGAAAGCAGTTATACCACACTGTGAAACTTGACATTCAGGTTATGGGCTGTAAGCATTTTAGAGACAAAAGTTTTAAGTCATCTGTGAAACCGTATGAAACTTACTCTTTAGTGAAATGCCATCGCTAATTTTAGAATGATGTGTTTCCTTTCAGCACCAGAGCCCTGAAGACTATGTACTCTGGTAACCACGTTCTAGGCTGAATCTGGGAAAATATGCATAATATCTCATAAGTTCATAATAAGGGAAACAAGTTTTAAAAGGACTGAGAAGTCCTCAGGAAGACAATGTCATAGAGGATAAATGGCCACATAAGCTAGATTTTTGTAATATTCGTGTTCATGAAGAATTTAATTGAACTTTGACAAAGGAATGTGTCCGGTTGGAGTCTGGGATACTTCACTCCTGCTCAGCACTGGTGCAAACTTTAAAATGCAAAGGAAAACTAAGACGAACTGATTGTGATTGTATTTCCTGCAGTTTTATTCTTCTCATAGCTTTGACAATATGCTAGGCAGAAGCAGGTTGAAGAAGTGCTTGTTTTGGCTCACAGTTCAAGGGCACTGTCTCCTGTGACAGTGGGACAGTTATTTATGTCAAGAGAGGGGTGAAGCAGCTGCTTTCTTCACTTCCCATTAAGAAGCAGAGAGCCAGGCAGCTTTTGTGGAAATTTGCCAGCCTGAGTAGTCATAGACCTTGTAAATAGGTAGCCTTGGCAGATAATACCAACTTAGATAAGGACAAGTGAATCATAGACAGAGTCATAGTGACCTGTCCCCTGAATCTTCACCCAGCCGATATCATGTTCTGAAAGGTATCTGTACTCCCCCTGAACAGCCACACTCCAGTGTCATCCCCTTCCCCACGTTCTGCCTTTCTGTGTTTATAACCCCTGTATGAATAAGTAAAAATTATGATTTGATTTTAAAAAATAATTTTTTTTAAAAAAAGAAGCAGAGAGCCATGAATGCTTGTGCCCAGCTCTCTCCCTCCTTTCTACTCAGTTCAATTGCTACCAGTGGAATGGTCCCAGGCACAGTTAGGGTGGTTTCTTCTACCTTAATTAGCCTAATCGAGAAACCTCAGAAAGGCCTGGAAGCTTGCTTCTGTTGTTAATAACCACCATGTCTGTCCTGTCAGAGATTTCAGATGACAGCTGGAGACTTCTCATATACTACCAGAATGAGGTGCAAGTCTCTACAGCTGACCTGCAAAAGTAATAATGGTGGCACCTGTGCCAAAAATTCAGTCAGAAAAATGGCAGTGACTTCTGTCAGCAGGACTCTCTGATATCGACATTGCTCATCTGATACAATCAATATTCAAGAATCGTTCTTTCTAAGTCACCAGAGAACCCTTGATTTCAACTGTCTTTTCTGATCAGTAATCCTCACACTGACTGTAGCCCTGGCCTTGCCTTTTGTTCCACTTTCCTGTGTTTTTACCTTCTTGCATGCATTGTCCTGTGTGAGGGGCACCTTTGTTGAGCATCATCCCAGACCTGGGAGAAGGAGCCATGGGGCAAAGGAAGGCTCAGAGTTTGAGTGATCAGCATATTTTACTCAACTAAAATAAGGCAAAAGCAATCCTCTTACAAGGTAGAAAGTGTTGTTTACTGTGAAGTGGGCAGGAGAGCAAATGCCCTTCCTGTTAACATGGCCTGCCATGAAAACATGCACTCCCTCTTTGGGACAGAAGTGTGGGGAACAAGAAATAAATAAAGCATCGAATTCTGTCAGACAAAATATTTTGCCTGGCACCATTTTCTTCTCTTTCTATTCTGGAAATGGGGCCTTTGGGGCCAGTGAAATGTCTCAGTGGGTAAAAGGTTCTTGATATGGAAACCTGGTGACTTAGTTCCATCCCAGGAAACCAGGTACAGATAAAAGAGAGAAATGACTACTCAAAGTAATCCTCTGAGCACTGTTTACCCCATCCCTGAACACACACACACACACACACACACACACACACACACACACAAATATACATCGTAATATATACAATGACAAAAAATAAAATTAAAGTCTCTGGTCAATTTACTAATGTCTCAGTATATTAAATGTCTTGTGGAGCAAATGCTTATGAAGTTATATTTGATCACACACTACGAGTTGGAATCCTAACTTCTCACTAAAGGTTCAAAAAATATAGACTATTTACATAATCATATTGGATAGTAAAAGAGAGCTTATAGACCTAAGGGAAGTGAAATAAGAGAAGTGAGCACCAATGGGAAGACGAGTGATGAAGACAGAACGTCCTTGGAGCCATCAGGTAGAACAGCACATGTGTCCTCACAGCAATGCCTAGAATGGGGTCTAATCTCTCTTAAGCTGTATCTCTAGCCTGTCCTAAATACACAATGAAAGCTGTGGTAGTATGCAGAGAAGAGAACATAGTTGCCATTTGGCCAGACTGCCACTTCCTTTGGTCCTCTTAAAATCAAGTAGTGTTGATCCTCTTCTAGAGCTTCCAATTGTTTATGTGTGTACTTTATATATGTCTTTTCCAAAAGAAAACAAAGAGCCTCTAATTCTCGTCTTAAACATCAGCCCTTTTATCTGGTCCTGAACCATGATTCTCTTGCTCATCCTCCAAGCAACCATATTACAGGCATGTGCTACCATACTTGGTTTATAGTATACTTCTTACAACAAATGAGTTGGGAAATATTTTGTCATGAGAACAACAATTTTAGATTATCCTATTATATGGATAATTCTTTCCTTGAAGGTCTTTAAGAGAAACTCTTACTGTAATTTTGTCAATATCAGTAGAAAGTTCTAGAAAGAGAAAGGATCATCAAGGCCAAATAAAGAATGATTAACCTGAGCCATCTAAATGGAATATAAGAAAGAATAATAGAACAACTCTCTACTGCACCTATGTTTTTATGCTATCTTACAAAAGAACATCTTTTCTCTGTAAAGGAACTCCAAGAAGGATTTTTCATTAATTAATGTATTAACTTTACACCCCAACCTCAGCTCCCCCTCCTTCTGATCCTCTCAGTCTCATCCTCACATGCCCCTCTGCCCATTACCTTCTTCCAGTCTCGTCAGATAAGGGAAGGCCCTCCCTGTGTATCAATCCACCCTGGCACATCAATTTGAAGTAAGACTTCTTCCTCACTCAAGCCAGATATGGCAGCCCAGACAGGCGAAATGGATCTAAAGGCAGGAAATGAAATCAGAGACAACACCTGCTCCAGATGTTATAGGACACACATGAAGACCAACGTGTACATCTGCTACTTACATATAGGGGACCTAAATCCAGCTAATGTATACTCTTTGGTTAGTGGTTCAGTCTCAGTGGGCCCCCATGGACTCAGGTTAGTTGACTCTATAGGTCCTGTGGTATACTTGACTCCTCTAGGTCCCTTGGTCCTTTTTACCACTCTTTTACAAGACTCTTTGAGTTCTGTCCATTGTTGTTGCATGGGTTTCTTCATCTTTTTCCATCAGTTGCTGAATAAAGTCTCTCAAGAGACAGTTATGCTAGGCCCCTGTCTGCAAGCTGCATGGTATTATTTATAGTGTCAGGGGTTAGCTCTTTCCCATAAGATGGGTCTCAAGTTGGGTCAATCACTGATTGGCCATTCCCTCAGCCTCTGTTCCATCACAAAGATGGATTTTTTTTATAATGGAAACTAAAGACATTCAATTTATCTTCTATATGATGTTGCCAATCAAACAACCTATCAAATAATGTCAGAGGAAGAGCAGTAGAGACAAGTGTTAGAAAAAGTATTTAAAAAGTTACAGAAGTAAAAATCCATTTATGCTTGAAACCTATAGTCAGAACATGAGGTGAACTTTAAGCTAGTTAAAGCAGTCTAAAACGATCAGAAAACATTTGTTTGAGTTTACATTTAAACTTTCAGAAGAAAACTAATCTTAAAATAGTTACAAACATTTGGAGTACTTCTCAATGAGAAGTCTTTGAAGCATGAAGATGAATTGGTTCTAGGGTGATTCCTTAAACGCCCACCCCCCCAAAGTCATGAGGCTGCTGAGTGCATACAACTGTCGAATGTTTAGTCTGAATTCTTGGCCTGGGAAATTGAAATTTTATTGCAGATGGGCAGGATGGTTTTAGTTGGGGTAAGACTGTCACTCTGATATACATATGAGGTGTAATGTCTCTTAACCCATGAAATATTCTTAAGATGCAAGTATTCTCTGCAGCTAATTGCTTCTGTATAAATTGCTCAGTATAAAGGGTTTAGAAAGAGTGTTTTCTACCTACAGTCTCACATTAACTCTGTTCATTATGATTAGGCATATGTTGAACTTAGCAAACATGGTTTTATTAGAAAAATTCAAAACATTATAGACATAATGTGTTATGGTCACAGAAAGCTATGGACATGTATCTTCAGGGTCTTTCATTTTTATTAAATTGATTTCTGACTTTGAATTTGGTTTTGACTGAAGGAAAGAAAGAATACAATAAGCTCTAAATGGTTACTCCTAAATCAATACTTTAAATTGTCAAAGTACTATGATATCTCTGTCTTGAGAAGAAAAATTGTTGTAAACAAGCAGGAATACACATGATACCTATTTGGGCCCAGTCATATCTGTAACCTGAAGTATAATGTGAATGTAACATTCTACTCTTTAGGATCGTGATCCATGTGCCAGTTTAGAAGGAGCTGTTCATGTTTAATTGCATTCTGGGACCACATGTGTATCCCTGCTTGTTTACTAGGTTTCTCTTTCCACCTCCTTGAATCCCGTTACCAGTCTTCTGTGCAGCCCTTTAATCACCACAAGATTCAGTGCTGTTTTTTCCTATGGAGAACATAAAACAGTTTGTGTACCTCCCACAGTCCTTCACAAGATCGCACTCCTACATGCCGGCAGGTTACACCCTTCTGCTACTCTCATGGAAGAGAGGAGATACCAAAGAAGACAAGAGGAAGTGGCCCTGAAAGGTAACTAGAATACACACGGTATCATGGGTACATGTCTCTCTGGGCTCTGGGTATGGATACAAAATAGAAAGGGAGAAATATACTTCTTCCTGTATGACTTCCATTCACTCCATTTGGGTAGCACAGGCTTTATATGTCTGCTTTGATGGTACAGCATAAAGGTCAGGAAATAAGGGCCAACTAGGTTGGATCTGTGGTTCAAACCTCAGCTTTCCTGCACTTGGTCTCTATGGCATTGTAAGTAAGTTGGTTGAATTCTCTAGGCTAGATTTTTTTCCCCTTAACTATAAAATGTCTATAACAGTTCCCAACATATAAAGTTATCCTGTAAATGAAACAACATAATTACTTTTGATGGCATGATTCATAGTGAGAATTCAATAAATGTTCGCAAGAGCTATTGTCATTATTTTCCAAAATTAGCTCAGTAATCCATTTGTACATATAACTACTCTTGCAGCCCCGAGGCCCAGAGTACCCTCAGTTACCTTTCGAGATGACTAATTTCATTGGCTGATGGCCAGGACACAATGCTAAGACTCCTCCATGCATGTCAATAATTGAATTCTTTCCTGTCAAAAAATGCTGGCCACTGAGTCTAAAAATTGGTTTAATAAGAGAGAACAAAACCAACTATAGTTAAAAAGAAATGGCCCAGAACTGAGGTTTCCCTTTAAAGACTTGTTTTGACAGTTGGGGTTTCAAAATATACAGATGCTTTTAAACACCCAACATGCTCGCTCTCACAGTTCATGTCAGCTGAAGACAAGGGTGAGAGGAAGAAAGAGGAAAGAAAGTGTGTGTGTCCATAACACACATGCGCGCGCAAGTGTCGCATGCACAGCGAGAGAGAGAGAGAGAGAGAGAGAGAGAAAGAGAGAGAGAGAGAGAGCCAATACAAGAGCTGTTCATATCTAAAACCCCTCTCCTACACTCTCTGCATCTTTTGCCTATCTCTATTTCCTGTTATCCTGTTTTCTGAAGCTTGAATTCTTTTCTACCATTCCATGGAAACAACACTAATAAAACTTATAAATGTTTTATTAAACATTCCTACTTGAATTTGAATTGGAGTTGATGTCCCGGCACACCTGACACTTACACACATGGCTCCTCTTGGAATGAAGACCAGATCCTTTTTTGCTTACTTCTAACTTATGTTATTCATTATTCCATTCAGTTTGTGTGTGTGTGTGTGTGTGTGTGTGTGTGCATGCACACGCACTCGCTCCTTAACTGCAGGATCCACACCAACTTTCTCTTAAGCTATCTGCTTATTATTCTTTCATGCTGAGAGGCTTTAATCAAACTCAGGGGTAAAACTTTTATACTTTTTAGAAGACTCACAAATGCATCTCTCTCTCTCTCTCTCTGTCTTTCTCTCTCTCTCTCTCTCTCTCTCTCTCTCTCTCTCTCTCTCTCTCTGTCTCTCTCTCTCTCTCTCTCTCTCTCAGTTTCTAACTGCGAGCCATAGCAGTGGTTGTGGGTAATTTATATTCACCTTTAAAATGCCGGTGTCATAACTGTTCTCCCCACCATCCACACAACTTCTCCACTTTGAGCTTCTAACCATCTCCCAAGGAGAAAACTCACATGATATTTAATCAAACAAAGCTAAGTACAATTCTCAAATGTTACCAGCTATTTCATTGGGAATGTTCAGAAACCTCCTACAATATACAATTCATCATCTAAAGATAAACTAGTAATAAGGATTTTCCCCAATGGCTGATGGCTTATATATATAAGAGTTCCATGAAGCATTTGTACTAAATAAGAATGCTGGAGTTGTTGACGTTGTGGTTTGTTTTCTAGTTTCAGAGTTTCTGCACCTATATCTTGCATTGGGAAAAATATAATGTGTGAGTTATTCTACCCAATTTTATCCTTATTTCAAGACCCTCACATTTTTTAAGTTGGATACCTCTCCCTTCCCAACCTCTGCTCTTTCTCTATTGTCTCCATTTGCCTTTAAAATAAAATGGTTAAATCAGTAAGTTCCAGTAACACTTTAGTAAAAGATTCTGCAGCAAGGCTCACATGCCCCTCCCATCCTAATCCCTAGCAGCAACTCCATCCTCTATTTTAAAGATGTCTTTCCTTTGAATCTATAACTTAATTGTGTCTGTCCCTTTGACTAGATACTTCTTTGTATTTAAAGTTCATCTTCAAGGTAGTTCCCACCTTTCAGAATGTTCTGGTGGCCTTCTTTGTATCAGGACTAATCGTTTCATTTTCACCTCCATAGCCATTGATTTTTATTTATCCTGTATCATGCCTTCTTATATCAATTCGATGGTTCATTCATGCAGGAAATCTTTTCACAGAGGATCTACCAGTTCAGGTAGCAGGAACTGCTCGAGTGACACAAAGCTGAGCAAGCTGAGTCCAGCTGATGTTCTTATGCTATTTGAGCTCTGGAAGGCACTCGGAGTGTTTGCATCTGTTTCTTTTCCTACAGTCCAGTTTGCACATCGCACAGAATAGATAGTTATCAAATGCTCATTGATCAAACTAGGCCAGCATTTACAACTCCTGCGGAGTCAGTCTCTAGGAAGCAAGTGCCAGGTCAAAGAGTCTTTGCTCAGCAGGCTAGCTGGGCCTAATCAAATTCTCTCTGAACAGCCAAAGTATAAAGTGGATTTCCTTTTCTTGGGGACTTCTAACCTCCTCCTTTATCGTTTGAAATCTATTTTCATCATGTACACCTACAAGAAAAAAAATAAAGATGGGAAGAAGAGCTACAATCAAGCATCTCTATGAGTTACTTTGCATCAGTCCTGGACCTTTCAAGGTGCTCTGAGGGTCTTCTGAGGGCACCCATTGATGAGGCTTTGAGACAAGCTGTAAGCTTTCTTGAACTCTCAAAGGTAGGGGACAGATCCCAGTCCTCAGGCTTGGGTGAAGTCAGCTCTGACCTTGAAATCTGGATGCCTGGAGTCTTATCTTAAACTCCATTAAATCTTTTGAACGAAGGTGAGAAAGGGAAATTGTGTAACAGCACTAGTAAAATCAGAGCCTGAAGGGGGGGCGGAGGGGGAAGGCAGCCAGAATCCTTGCTGTAACTCAGCAAAGCCCAACAAGGAAGCAGGCTTAGTGGCATTTGTGTTTCACAGCCTGTAAATCATGTTTGCACTCACTAGGTCAAGCCGGTTCTCCATTTCTTTTCATCTCATGTTGCAAAGTGAAATTTAAACATTTGCCATGCAAATGCTGTAAGTTTTTTTAAAAACATATATACATAAGTAAACGTTCTAGAGTTTTTTCTGTTAAATTAAAGCATCCCATTTAGATATCTTCAAAGATTTTGCTCAGTTTCTGAGCCTCTCAAATGTATAAGTGTATATATTACAATAATGTAAAGCCATGTTACTTTTAAGGGAAAAATTAAAAAAAGGTTATTAAAAGATAATGAACCCCTCCAATTCAGCACTTATTTGTTCTTAAAGATAGAAGAAATTGTTTCAACAACTTAATTGTTTTGGTCTATGCTATTCTATGAATCCACTGTAAAATTTTAAATAGTAACTGTATGATATAAAAGAAGATGTTTGTTTAAAATTCATAAATAGCCAAGACATCACTATGAAACAATAGGTCTCCGATGAACAGGTAAAGCTACTATACAGCCACACAGCATATCCATGGGAAAATACTATCAGGAGAAAGTGTTTAACTTGGCCAAATAGGATGGAATGCGTGTCACTATTTCAACAAAGCTCTTGAATAAAAGGGAAGGTTAGATTCTTTTGTGATATCATATGGTTAATACCTGCCATTTCAATAAGAACCTCAAGCAGTAAAATTTAGAATTCTCTCTGTCATCTCTCTCTCCCTCCTCCCTCCCTCCCACACTCCTTCTCTCTCTGTCAATCTCTGGGGGTGTGAATACGTATTTATCCATGTGGTTATGTGTGTACAGGTACTTATGGAGGCCAGAGGTGGATGGTGGGTCTCTTGCTCTGTCGCTCTGCACTTTATGTTTTGGGATAGGTTCTTTTATTGAACATGAAGTTTATCAATTCAATGAGACTAGCTCACCAGTGAGTTCAAAGACTCACTTGTTTAGTGCCCCCACCCCACCCTTCCCACAGTCCTAGGGTTCTATATATGCATACTCTGGGGAATACAAACTTGGGTCCTCATGTTTGTGAAGCAAGTGCTCATACCTCCCAGAGCATCTCCCTGGTCCTGGGATGTTCAAGTTGTCTTTTAATTGATTTGATGAGTTTGTAAAAATGTTCCCTCCCCCCCCCCAAAACTCAAAGTACCATCTTGGAGAAAGGAAGAAAGTGAGAGGGAGGAAGAAGGAGGTAGTAGAACAAAAAATTGAATGCCATTAAGAAATTTAGGAGAGATAAAAATCTACATAAATTTTGCATTAACTCCTTGGTAAAGCTTTGTGGCATGGCTTGAAAATTAAGGGGTTTTTGAACTACCTGATACAGACTCTAGTAAATGATGTCTGGTTCCCAAATGGCTAGGTCTGTTACTAAAATTAATTTCTTACTGCATTTGCATAAGAGTGACAGTAATTAACATTTCTTGAGCACTTAGCATATGCCAACACTAAGTTCTTTATGTTCATTATCATCTTTCAATCTTAGTAGTACTCCATGCAGCTAACATCACCACCCCATATCACAGAGAGACAAAAGGGAAAGAACTGTTCTGTGTACATATGTGTCCTTCAGACAGGAGTTGATCCCCTGTGTTTAATCCTGGGAGTCTCCATCTAAACCCTATGTCTATGTTCTTAAACTTGACTTTTGTACATAGAGAAGTGTGCATTCTGTTTGGAATTTGCTAAAATTGTTTCCTATATTTCCATCTTAGAAGGCCAAGGTTGTCCTTCTCACAACCATTTAGGGGTGCTTGCCATATCCCCAAGAAATCTGCCTCCTCCTTCCTGCTCTTTCTTCTAAAATCTTTTAAGTTACAATTGCTGTCAACTTTGTGTATAATATGGGACCGAAGCTTTGTGCTCAGGAAGATGAAATATTTTTATTGCAATTTCTTTCTCCCATCTCTTCCATCCCCACCTGAGTCAGGGTGCTCACCCCTCACCTCTTCCATCCTTACCAACTATGTCTCTGAAGTTGGGGTGCTTACTTAGCGCTCTCACATTTTCTAATATTAAATCATTTACTCTGAGATAGGAACATATTGGTGCTCCCAAGGAAGGTTGTTTGTCCAAAATATCTGGGACCTTCCTCTTCTGAATGAAAAGACCTTGGCTTCAGGAACTGACAGGGGTGGGTATAATGTGACAAGCAGATCCAAGAGAGCTTTGAGCATTTTTGCCTGGAAAGGAAGCCTTGTACCCCTGTTTCATCGATGTACACTCTTAATGCTAGGAACATGTTGCAGGGTTTCTGGAAGTCCCACTGAGGAAAATGAAATGCTGCCTGAGACAGCCTGTATTTAATGATAGAATAGGCACTCAGCACATTGTAGTTGCTCAATAAAGCCTCGTTGAAAGGAATTAAGATTTACCAGTGGCTTAGTGCCAAGAAAAACATCTGTGAGGATGGGGCATGTTCGAGTTCAGGTGCTCCCTGTGTGGCTTATTTGGGCCAGGTGTTGAGTAAAGGGACCTTGAACCTCAGTGCTACAGAGAAGTGTAGAAAGATTTTAAAGTTAAATCAAGCACAGTTCTGTCTTCCATTTTTTCCTTTAAACCACATTACTAGCTTTCCATCATGCTGGGAAAAAGGCCCCGAAGACAGTTGTCATCTGGCAGTTTAGATACACAAGACTCAGGACAATAACAGTGACAAATTATATCTAAGATTCACCAGTTGGAGCATGACAGAAATGGCTAGGTGTTGGAGGAGCCGGAGCTGCAAGAAGCTGGCAATTCTGTGATTCAAACATGAACTCTCTTGAAACTAGACAGCATTGTTCCTGTGCCAGATCTATTTACACCACCTCCACAGAGATCTCCTTCCCACAAGACTTAATCACTCACTGGAATACCACGCACATTCAAAAGTCATGTGTGTGGCATTCATTAGGAGAGAAAAACAACAGAAAATAGCTCAGCAATATATCTGCTTCCACCAGGAAGGGTGGAATGACTCCCACAGACAGCAAAGCCTTAGGGTACAGATGATGGAAATGAGTGAGAGGGAGTGGTGGCTAGGCCAGAGTCTCTCAGTAGGTGGGGTGTGGACTTGCACAAGCTCTTTGCCTCACTCTGTCAACCTCATTACTCACAGTGCTCCACAATGATGACTCCTCCTCTCTTACTTCTCTGGGACCAGTTGGCTCCCTGTGCTGTATGGAGATGTTCTTAAGCTTTGGGAGAAAAGAGCGTCCCTGAATACTAGATACATTTCTGTTAGAATGGGATCTGCCTAATCCCTGCAGCACAAACTAAGCATAACTCTCTAGCTTATAATTCTAGTTGGTCTGTTCACTGGTGTGTGGTGACTGAATTTCTTTTTAAGAACAGTGGCTTTTTAGCACTGTACTGGGACAATCAGGAGCCTTTCAGGAGCCCCCTGAAGGCTCCAGTTTTTCTGCAGTTCAGCAAAATAATGACAATAATAAAAACCTCAGACCATAACACACATGAACTGAACTCCTGAGTTTCCAATATCAATGGAACCTCTATTTACTAGGTGAGGAGAAGAAAAACTGTAATTATGAGAATTCAGCTGTGTCTGAAAACAAGAAACCTTGAAACTGAAGTTGAGCATATTTGGAAACCATCCACCCTGCTTTAGATGCGTAAATGACAACAGAATCCATACTTAGGTTGTCTCTGGAGTTAAGTTTTCTCAGTGCAAGTCTTTCTTTGCATAGGCATCCTAAGACAGATTTCCTCTCACTATTAGAGCAGACTGAGCTTCTAAGAGATGGACCCCAGAATCTGGGACCTAAAATAATGGTATCATATGAAATGTTCACATGAACAGTCATTCATGCTGTTGACTCCCCTTTATGTAAAGATTTTGACACTCTTTCTAAGGATGGGGTTCCCTTCTCATTGTTTTTGCAATAACCATGCATGCACTGAAATCATTTGATCTCAGGTTCTGCATTGCTAGTCTCAGCATTGGCAAACAGAGTAGCATAGGCTATCCAGAGACAGCTAAGGTCAATGATGTGATCTCACACTGAAGCTCTATATCAGGCTATTTTCCAACATTTTTCCAAAGATAAGTGTCAGGAAGTATTGTTTATCTGCTTATCAAATTAGCCATGGGTTACTGTGGCTGCTAATAACAAGTAAGAGCTCACATGCAGCTATGGATTGAAAAGGCCTGGAGAATAATTATGAGGCTCATCTGGATAAAATCATACTCATCTGATTTGATATCTTTTAGCAGAAAATATATATTGGGGAGTTGGTAATGCAAAGTGCACTTGAATACTTTCATTTAGACATAGATCTTATTTTTACTGGAAATAACTCACCATAAATACTCCTAATGAATGTCCAAAAGTAATACATTAAAAAAGGGTAGTAACAATTGTGCTATGTCAGCTCAAGGGACTCTACAATCACTGAGGACTGGGAGGCGTATAATGAGACTTTTGAGCCAGAATAGAGGCAATAGTGGGGTTCCTTTAGACAATTCTGAACAGGAGGCATATCTGTATATGTTAAGAGCTATTTAATAAAACAGATCATATTGGTGCAAACATGAGAATGTTACCTGGACTTCAAAGTACTTGCTGGAATAAAAGGGTATAGTGAAAACCGAAGTTGTTCTGAGTCCTTGTTTGGGATTATTAACAGGAACTATGGATTTATCAAGCAGGGACTGTCATCAGGATTAAAGTGACAGCTGTGGCACTTACAATGCATTCATGAAGAGACGTATAGAGCCATGATTTCTGACGTTTTAATTGGGACATTAAACAGGACAGCCACTTGCATCATGGTCCTAGAAAATGGAAAAGGTTGATGACAAAAAGAATTACAGGCATATTGTCTCCCAAATCAAGTGACATCAGTAACAGAGTTGGTTACTGAAGTAACAGAAAGAGGAAAGCTTTGCAGGAGGAAACGAATGGGCTCAGCTCCAGGTAATGCCTTAGCGATCACAACTCAGATAATATAACTCCAACAGGAGTTAGAAATCCAATCTTGAAACCCAGGAGAGAGACCAAGATGGCAAATATAGATTTGAGAGTCAGGCACTACCCAGATGCAATCACTGAACTGACAGATTACATCAGAGTGATGGGAGAATGATCACCAGGGGGATGAGGAGAAGCAAAGCCCCAGACGCTTTCCTTTGGGGGACAAAAATGCTAGACTTTTAAGTAGTCACTGCTTTCATGCCCGTGTTGCATGCTTCTAAAAAAATCTCACAACTGTTTGTAATATCCTTAGGTCAGAAGTCATCAATAAGTTGCCTAGTGAGAGTTAACACATTTCCTTAGACACCTGAGTTTCCAAATATGTTGCATCTGATGATAGTGGAGTAAATGAGGGTGGTGTGGATATAGATGTATATGTGTATGTGGGGCCAATACAGCTAGCCAAGTTTTCCTTAGATAGAATATCTAGGTAGAGATACGTGCGTCATCCCTCACACCCTGTTGAGGATGTCAGTAGCTGGGCAGCTGGCATTAGCATTTACCAGCCCAGCAGCTCTCTGATGTGGCTAATGTCTTCAGTTACTTGAGAGATAAGTGCAGGGAGCTCTGGCTACTTCAGTGTTTCATCATTGGAAAACTGATAATTCACAGAAAAAGATTATAATTGCAAATGCTAAAATTGAGATCCTAATGATTATATTTATGCTGTGAGGCTTTCCTGGGTAATGAATGGACCACCGTGTACAGATATCTTGCTATATTTATTTGTTCATTTATCCATTGCTCAGTTTAATTATTAAATTGATATGTAGTGAAACTGAAAGGTTTTTGTACAGTTCTGTTGATTTTTGACACATGTACAGGCATACAGATTATTCACTACAAACTTGATATATAATAGGTCCATCATTCCAAGGCTCTCCTGGTATTCTTCATCTGTACTTCAACCCCATCCCTACTGTGCAAATCCCTTGCAAATGCAGTTCAGCCACATCTGTCCTCCACTGGCATGCCAGCTCTTATCTGGAGTGGCTCATCTAAATGGAAGGTAAATACAGTCTTTAACTGTGACCTCTGCTGGTTGAATCTTTCTCAGAAGGGAAAATAAAATTGATACTGGAGGTGGATGGAAGGAGGGAACTGCGTGGGAGAGGAATTGGGGAAGGGAGCAAGCAAGGCAGTGAGGGAAGAGATATGGTATAGGGAGAGCAGAGGAGAGAGAACAGAAATTAGTGCAGGCAGGGATATCTCTAGGATGTGCCAGAGACCTAGGACAGGGGGAACCTTCAGGGTGACTATGGAGGAGACTCTAGCTGAAACTTCTAACAGTGGGGGATATTGATCCTGAAGTGGCCACTTCCTGAAGCCAGGCAGGATAAGGACCGAAGTCCATACTCAAACCTTCAACCTAAAGTGTGTCCTGCCTACAAATTGTGCATGGACAAAGGTAGAGCAGAGATGGATGGAATGGCCAACCAATGACTGGCCCAAACTGAAACAGCCCATGGGCAGGAAACACTCCCTGACATTATTAATGATAGTCTGATATGCTTGCAGACATGATCCTAGCATTACTGTCCTCTGAGAGACTCCACTCAACAGCTGACAGAAACAGAGGCCCACAGCCAAACATGGGGGAAGTGAGGGAGGATCTTATAGAAGAATTGGAGAGAAGATTTGGGGACCTGAAGAGGATAGGGACTCCACAGGAAGACCAACAGAGTCAACTATCCTGGACCCTTGGGGCCTCCCAAAGACTGAACCAACAACCAAAGAGCAAGCATGTATTGGACCAAGCCCCCACACACACATATATAGCAGATGTCAAGATTGGTCTTCATGAAGGTCCCCCAACAACTAGAACACAGGCTCTCCCTAAATGTGTTGCCTTCCTGTGGATCTCATTCCACTAACTAGGCCTCCTGGTCTGGCCTCAGTGAGAGAAGATGTATCTAGTCCTGCAGTGACTGATGAAGGTAGAAGGTAAGAGTCATAGGGAGTATATGGGGCATGGTGATACCTAGGAAAGAGGGAAATTGGGGGAAGAGCTGAAAGAGGTGGGGATGGTATTAGGATATAAACTGAATAAATAGATAAATTATTAAAAAAAAAGAGTGACCTCTACGTCAGCATGAGGTCTTTGAGAGTCATTTCAGTGTATGTTCATATCATTACATTGTTTCATTGTTTATAATTCATTGATTTAATCCAGTCCATTTGTGTGTCCAGTAGTGGGTGGGTAGACATTTGTTTCCCCTACCCAACTTTTTAAAATTATGAATACAGGTGTCATAAGCCATGCCATAATGGTTCTTAGATGGCTGTGAGTTTTTACCTTCCTAATATGAATACCCAGGAGTACAATTGCTAGATCCTGCAATAAACGTACTTCTGTTATTTTTTAAAGTATTTAAGTTAAGTTCAGCCTGTTGAAACACCTATGCAAACCATCTTGGTGATCTCTGAAGAAACACTTTAGAAACTATACTATTGATAAAGGAAAGAGTGGGCCTGCCAGGACTAGAGAGATGAATCATCAGTTAAGAACACTTGTTCTTCCAAACCACACAAGTTCAGTTCTCAGAACCCATGTCTGGTGGCTCACCCACCTGTAATTCCATCTCCAGCTGGCCTCCATGGGCACCCACACTCATATACACACATACACACACACACACGTGCACACACACACATACACACAAAACTAAAATAAAACGTAAACTTAAAAAAGTAAAGAAAAGACAGGGCCTATTAATGGAAGGCTCTGGTGGATGGGAAGTCTAGAGAAGTATCAGTTCCAGAAGAACATCGGTGCTGCTCAGTCTTCACACTCAACATGGAAGGCAACAGATGCCCACCCCACTATGGCCTGTCAAACTTTGGGTTTTCACATTGACAAATTCAAACCAAGTCCTTCGGCTCTTTCCACAGTAAAGAACTCTGGTGGAAAACAAAGTCGAACTTTTCTCTCAGGGAATAGTTCTACCCTTAATGTGAGGAAGGCTAACTAGTTCATGTTTTCAAGATGGAAAATATACGATGCTCAAGTTTAGACTTCTTGGATTTTCCCAACTGCCTTCTCAAGCATGTTTGGCAGAACATTTCCTATTTCAGTGTCCTGAAGTTATAAACACAAATGTAAAGCCTACCATAAATATTTGAGATATAAAAGCAGGTCAAGGAGCTGTGATGAGTTGTTTCCATGCTGGGCATTTGGAGGTCATGAAACGTAAGACGAATGTTTAATCCTAACCAAATACCCTACTGTGTAAATAGCTATGCATTAGGCTATAGTAAACATGAGCTATAATAGCCTATGAAATGTGTATGTTTTAGAACCATGTTCATTTGCCATACATAGACTAATTATCATATATATTTCCCATTAGTTGAACTCTTCTCGAAAGACTTTAGTTTAAGGTCTATGGATTTGGAAAGATAATAAAAACACACACAAAATACAGTAGAACTTCAGATTAATGGCACATGGTGTTTTGCATGCTGCATAACATATACATATTTTTACTTACTTAATAACTAAAAGTATGTAGTACTATTTTAAAGAGGAATGCATTTTTACAATTCAGAAATAAAACTAAAAGTGATTTGTTTTTAAAATATAGAGAATCAGCACCCTCCCTGCAGCAGAGAGTGATCCATGTTACAGCCTAAAACAACACACCAGAGCTAGTGCCCTGGCAACTTTTTGATCTCTCTAAGGAATCTGCATTTTTTCAGGATTTTTGCTATTCACGAACAGAGCATTGACTTAATGTTTGATGCAAATGTTATTGAAAATGAAACTTGTGCCAGTGGCCAGAGGAACCCGTGAGTTTTCTCTTTTCTCCTCTGTAAATTCCAGCATTTTATTTAGGTCCCAGGGAACTATGTCACTGAGAATAATAACTTGAACAGTCACGATCACTAATGACCTGCTTTTCCTGGTGACACTTGTCTGCAGGTCACTTGGGCAAAGAGAATATGGAAAGATGCCTTTGCTAGAGGGTTGCACAATATACTGGGTGATGATGATACAAAGAGGAAACTTTTCAAGGAAGGAAAACAGAGAGGAATAGGTAACAAAGGGACTGCTGACAAGATGCTGGAGTCCTGTGTGCTAGGTACATATACTAGTTCTGGACTTCATAGGATTGTTATTTCCTATTATTTTCCCTATAGAAGGTACTACATGAATACACAGTAAGTAGACAAGAAGCTAGTTGGTCTCACTTAGGAAGTTGTGTGTGAAGACCAACAGACCTTGTGTAGAATGCAGTCAAGATGAAGTGTTACACCAGCAAAGATCAGGGAGAATGATTGATGTACATGAGAGGCTCAGAGCAAAAATCAAAATCAGGTGTCAGAACAAGCACACATAAAGTGGAAGCTAGTAGCAAATGTTAGCATTAATATTGATGTTGGTAATGATAATAGACTGTATCAGATTCTTTTTCCCACCTGGCCTTAATTACATAAATCATCTTTAAGCCATATGTTCTTGGAATGGATGCCTGGTTTCAATTCACAGATTAACTGTGGGGTATGGTTTGTTAATACGGTTAGAACAAAGCACTCTACGTGGGCTAGAAGAAGTATGAGTAGGACATCTTGGTGGAGCAAATGACTCTCTTCCCTTCCAGCTCTAGATGCTCAGTGGTGAGTATGGATGCTTCTTGTTTAAGGTTCAGATCAGGCATGCTGGGCTCATTTGGATTCTATTGCTCCAGTGAACACAACAATCAAAAAACACCTTAAGGAACGAAAGGCTTTATTTCATTCTACAAGTTACAGTCCATCATCAAGAGAAGCTAACAAAAGAACGTGAAGCTGAGACCATGAAGGATTGCTGCTTGCTGGCTTTTTCCTTTGGCCTTGCTCACTTCCATTTTTAAACAAACCTTGCCCCATCTGCACTAGAGATGGCAACATCCACAGTGCGTCAGCCCCTTGTACATCAATGAGCAGCTAAGCAAATGCCTCATAGATATGGCCACAAACAAATCTTATCCGAGACGTTCTTCCGGTAAGGTTTCCTCTTGCCTAGCCCCTGGATTTGGGTCAAATTGACATCTACAGCTAACTATGACACGTGGCACATGGTATCTATTGGCCGAAAAGACCTTGCTCTTTTCAAGGATTTTTGTCAGTAGGAAGGAATTGTACTGGCTCTAAGAGATATATCACCTTATATAAGGTGAAACACATGAGGAACAATTGAAATGCCACACACAAAAATGTGTGCACATGTTCACATTCATACTACTTATTCTACAGACACAAAGTAACATGGATAGACTGAGAACAAATGTATATACAACCAAATTTATGAATGCTGGCCTACAATGCATGAGTATGTTGTGGAACTGAACTGAAGAAGAAAAGAACGTTTTCATCTCTTCTCCTGATCATTTTCTACAAATCTTCCCTAAAGGAAGAGGGAGCTAACCTGACTCAAACATTTCTAAAAGGCATCATGTAACATTTTGGAAGAAATAATTCTGATCAAATTGAAGACAAATTGAAGACAATAAAGTACCAACATCATTGAACCCCAAAATATTATTTTTATAGTATTTCCTTATCATTGCCTGGGTGGACAGTCCCTGTGGGTTGCAATCCATTTGGGAGTCAAACAGCCCTTTCATGGAGGTCACTTAAGAACTTCAGAAAACACAGATATTTATATCACATTTCATAACAGTAGCAAAATTGCAGTTATAAAGTTCAAACAATAATAATTTTATGGTTAGGAATCCCAACAACATGAGGAACTATATTAAACGGTCACAGCATTAGGAAGGTTGAGAACAACTGGCCTAGGTGAATGTATATTTTCATAGACACAACTACTATACATTGTACTTTGCCACAGGATAGCAATATTTTTCTATGTTTTCTTTATTCCATTTTCAGATGTATACTTTTGAGCATAATCAGTAAATAAAGCTAACAATTTCCCACTACTTGAGCAAGAGTCAAGGGTACTTATGTATACATGGAAAATAAAATATACAGCTATAAAGTAGCCATAGCTGTCTGCAGCTAAGGCCACGTGCAATGGTAGAAGTCTTTACTGATATTAGCGTTATCACTAGAGTTAACTCTTTGATCCAGGTTTTTGAAATTGATATTACATATTTTGAACAAATATGACATTCTGGCTACGATTCTAATAAGGTGTGAGTCTAATAATGTTAGATGTATCTAAAAGGATTAGTAATTAATCAGAATCATCCCCAATTTCTAAGAAAAATCACACCTCAACATGTTCGCGGTTTGCCAATCTCTAACATCCTCTATGCTTCCTTGTGAGACACCTTTGAGTGCTTGGAGGAATATTTCAACAGTCAGTAGGCCTTTGTACTTGACTCTTTGGCTAAACTATGGCTGGGTTGATGACAGCTGCTCTTGCAATTAGCCCTTCTGCTGACCTCATGGTCAACCACAACAGCCTTGGAGATTTTAAGAAGGCAAACGATGGCTTTTAAGGTATCTGGGAAAAACCTGCATGTGTGCAAATAAATAGAAGAACTGCTTTTCTGTGCTTTAGTCTTTTTTTTCTCCTCTTGCCTACAGATTACCCCCCATCCACATGTGACCAGCACATCTGGTTACCTACTCTAATTTGTGAAGAAATGGATCCAGCAGGAAGAGGAAGCCATATAATACTCCCCAGGAATGCTTAACAGTGGATTTCTCTTCCTTTCATGGAAAATAGGAGTCTTGGGGGAGCATCCTGAGCAAATTAAGAAGGATAATTTGCTTGCTTGAGTTGACTTTTTTTAGTTCAGTAGGTAGAAATATGTAGAATAAGGATAACAAGATGGGTCAAGAGTTGAAGTAGACAATACAAGAAGCAATTGAAATCTTTAACTGATTGTAATGGTGGGTCTATAATGAACTACATTTCTTTCTCTGCTCATCCTCTAGCCATATCTCATGTAGCAAATGGAGGCCATGAACATCCACGCAAGACCACAGCTGCTGAGTCCAGAAGCAGACTAGGGTTTAGAATCTGGTTTGTAGTCAGAGGGGACAGACTGAATGACTCTGTGCAATTGAACTTATCACCCTGCTCTTGGTACAGTCTTTTCACTTCAGCCAGGGAGAGTTAGATAAAGTCTGTGAAAATGCGATTGAATTTGAGACCAGCTAGCCAATGATTCACATGATGTACTTAGGTCTGGCATATAAGAAACCTAAGTCATCAAACGCTATCTGGGTGCCAAGAAAAAAAAGATTGCTTTATATCCATTTAAGTGATGTTGGCACATAAGCAAATCTACCCATAAGGCCAAGGAAAAGAGGAATGACAGAGTTAAATGATATCCTCAGAGGGAGCAGGAAAGTATGCTCATACACCTCCCCAAAGGCCTACAAAAATATTTAGAAGAATTGTTTACCCTATTCCTGGTCAGACTCCCAGAATTTTCCACCAGGAAGAGAACTACAAATCTAACTTCCTTGATTATATTTGGTGTATAATAACATTCTGGACTAAAGTACTTTCTAGAAAAAGACAACAGTATAGCTAAATGTGCTGGCTAGTTTTAAGTCAACATGACACAAGCTAAAGTCATTTCAGAGGAAGGCACCTCTATCGAGAAAATGCCTCCATAGAATTGGGCTGTAGAGCATTTTCATAATTAATGATCCATGGGAGCAGGCCCAGCCATTGTGGGTGGTGCCATCCCTGGGCTGCTGATGATCCTAGGTTCTATAAGAAAGCAGGCTGAGCAAGTTGTAAAGAGCAAGATAGTAAACAGCACTCCTCTGTGGCCTCTGCATCAGCTCCTGCCTCCAGGTTCCTACCCTGCCTGAGCTGTCCCAACCCCACCCCAGTGTTGAATGACAGTGTGTCAGTTTAAGCTAAGTAAATTCTTTCCTCCCCAACTTGCTCATGGTCACAGTGCTTTAACAAAGCAATAATAACTCTACCTAGAACACTAAACAACTAAACAACCACATCAACTTGATAAATGAGGGAGGTCTTATGTAGCATTGGAAAAGTCACTCAATAATCTGCTCTAATGATTAAGGCAAGAACATTCTTTGGTGTTATAACCCACTGTTGTCACTTCATCATGTGTGACAACATAGGAGACTTTTCACATTTGCTTTTTGAGCTTTATTAGTTTCTAAGACACATAGAATAATATGTGACATGAATAGTATGTCTATACTTTACTAAGTACTTACAGAAATATGACAGTGATCTCACAATCATATTATACAAATAAAATACTCCAGAAACGTTTGATAAATGATTCAAGTAAAAGAGAAAAATATTTGCAGAACTATTTAAGGATTGCACTTGACACTCAAAGGAAAAACCTAAAAAATAATTCTAGGAAGGGAAAGTGCACACCCTGCCTCATCCAGGGGCTTCATGAGGAAACCCCAGCATAGACGGACAAAGTACAAGTCATTAATGATAGGAGTCATTCCAGGAATTTTTGCAGAAGTTACCATTTAAAAACAGTTCCAGTCAAATTTAAATTTAAATTCTCCTGTGAAACATCATTTAGCAATAGACTGAGAGCCCTTTAACCATGGGGGTCAGAGAGCATTCCAGCAGTCAGGAAGGATAGATAACTCTTTTATCTGGAGTCTTACAAGCACATGGCCAAGGCTTCAGCAGCTGACTCTGTTTAAGCTGCATTAGAGCCATGCCTGAGAGATTTTGAATTAGTCTGAGGGAGCTATTTGGGCTGTATTAGTGAGATTAAGTCAGTAAGTACATGGCTTATTCAAATTGGTGTCCTTAAATGATCTCCAGACCTTTGACAGGTAATTTCTGAGAACCAAGAAATCAGATTTAATTCATGTTGATGGCATGGCTTCTTAATGAGAGGTTTCCTGTAAATCAACTAATTATTGATTTCTATGAGACAGAGAGTGAGGGGTGCCACAGCCCTTCTCTGTAAGAGTCAATTGTGCTCCTTGATACCAAAGGACATATGTGAAGGTCTGGTAGATTTTGCATTGTCTTACCTCAAGAAGAAAAGTGGTATCTATCAGCTGAGATCACAGTGATGGTCAGCAGCCAGTAATGCTTGAGACAGTCCCCCTCCCAATAAAGGATTAATTGCCCCAGAACATCTGTAGGGCCACTACTGATAAATGATACAGTCTAAGGATAAAGGTAATCACACAATTTGAAAAGCATCAACCTAAAGACACATTAAGATTTTGATTTATGGTCATGAAAAATTTCGACATAGTACATTTCCCCTGTGCCTAAGTTACTCTCTAGCAATAAATTAGGTTTCTATGACACTGCATTAACTGCCTGAAGTCACAAGGGAACTGAACTAACAGATACTGCCCTAGTGCCTTAACCACAGCCTGAGGGTGTTTAAGAAGTTATGGGAACTTTCAAAAGTTGTTAATTCACATGTAGGTATTAAAAAACTGACAGATTAAAAAAGACATAAATGAACTGAAAGGAAACACATAAACAAGTTTATATCTTCAGGGAGAACACAAGACACAGTTCTCAACTTGTGGGTCGTGACCCTTCTGTGGATTGGATGACCCTTTCATAAGTGTTAACTAAGACTGTCTAAAAAACACTGATATTTACATTATAATTCATAGCAGTAGAAAATTATGGTTATGAAGTAGCAACAAAATAATTGTATGGTTGGGGGGGGTCACCCTAACATGAGAAACTATATTAAAGGGTCACACTATTAGAAAGGTAGAGTAGTACTGGTCTAAGATAACTCTCTCTCTCTCTCTCTCTCTCTCTCTCTCTCTCTCTCTCTCTCTCTCTCTGTGTGTGTGTGTGTGTGTGTGTGTGTGTGTGTGTGTGTGTGTGTATGTGTGTGTGTGTGTGTGTGTGTGTGTGTTAAAGGATAGGAGTTCATGAGTTAGCAGTGGCCAGTGGTGGAATTTGATTTGGTCTCTAAAGAAAAATAAAACAGGAGATTAATTCGGACAGTGGTTTTCAATCTCCGTAATGCTGCGACGCTTTAATACAGTTCCTCATGTTGTGGGGACTCCTATTCATCGAAGTGTTTTGTTGCTGCTTCATATCTGTAATTCTGTTGCTGTTATGAATCATAATGTAAATATCTGATATGGAAGCCCAAAGGTGTCAGGACCCACAGATTGGCAATTATTCTTTTAGAAAGACCCTGAAGGCTACCCATACCTTCATAACTATATGATACTTAAAGGCCACGGAGGTGTGGGCTTATGATGTTACTTCCTGTGACAGAGCCTTGCTATCTTTCACCTCCATGGTGACTAGAACCAAAAAAAAATAATAAACCACTGTAACAGTCGCCAACAGGGCTATGAGGACCAGTTTACTGTGTCTACTTAGTTAGGTCTAAATGACCAGGTCAAGCACTATTTTAAATGCTTCTGTTGGGAGGTGTTCTTTAATGAGATTGACTTTAAATGAGCAGATTGAATAAAGCATATTGTTCTCCACAATAGGAGTGACTTCATCTAATGAATCCAAGCACTTAGACTTGAGACTCAAGCTGTCACTTCTCCCTAAGTTCCTGGCTGCCAATGTGGATAGTCTCTCTCTCTCTCTCTCTCTCTCTCTCTCTCTCTCTCTCTCTCTCT
>NW_021621338.1:6245358-6344548 GCF_004785775.1 Grammomys surdaster
TCTCTCTCTCTCTCTCTCTCTCTCTCTCTCTCTCTCTCTCTCTCTCTCTCTCTCACACACACACACACACACACACAGTCGCATACACACTAATAAAATAATAATGAAAACAACATTTAAAATGATAGTAAATCATAAACTCTAGTAAAATTGATAAAATTTTAAGTTGTGAATATCAATATTAAAAGGGATATCACACTTAAACAGTTAAAAATATACTAGAGGCCTGCTAGGAATCCAAGAATTTGTAGTAAATTATATTATTAATTATTATTTTATGTTACACATATGACCAATTGGCTTGGATATATGACTGTGTACCACCCATGTTCCTGGTACCCATGGAGGCCAAACAAGGGATTAGATGCCCTAGGACTAGAGTTCCATATAGTTGTGAGCTGTCATGTGGACACTATGAATCAAGTCCAGATTCCCTGAAAGAGCAGCCAATACTTGTAACTGCCATTGCTCCAGATTCTAATTTTATTTATTTTTAATAGTATAAAGTATAAACATAAGATTTATTCATTATAGTCACATTAGGATGGGAGACAGAGAGGAATCCTAAAAGGACATTAAATTTAAAACCGAAGGATAACAACATGTACTAAGCAACCCCAGTCAAGATGTGGTTCTGTCCATTGAACCATTGCAGTCTTCACTTCTGTCTCATCTGATAAACTGCCTGACAAGTTAGAAATGTGTGAAACCTTTCAGACAAGCTCACATACTGTCTGGAACCTTTTCTTCCTCCCGGCATGAGATTCTTGGGAAAACTCCCATTTCTTTTATGTCCAATGTTTGGATAGTATGATAGATGGAGAGACTAAGTGTCTCTTTAAAATGTCTTCATTTCTTCCAGGATTGTTATTACAATTCTCACCTCCTCTTTCAATACCTCAGTTTTGAGGTAAAAGATGGCTAAAATAAATATAATAAATAGATTGTTGGTAGGAGTGAAGGTTAGAACAGAGTTAGTGCCAGGTAGCCATGAACAAAATTCATTCTACAAAACCTCTTGGCCTTTAGTTACTTTGGTGAGGGCTGACACAAGTAACTTCATCATTAGGTTGAGAGAGGATCACATCATGTAGCCCAGGCTAGCCTCAAAGCTACTATCCACTTGTTTGAGCTTCCCCAGTGATTGGATGACAGGTAAACACTACCACTCCCAGTATGACTTTATTTCCATTCTGACAATTTCCTTTCATGTCTTTGAACAATATGCTCTAAAGACATTGTTTATTACCCATCTTGTGGTTCATTTTTCATGGTACCAGGATAAGAGGAATAGATTCATCTTGGTTGGTCAAATTTTGAGCCCGTGTTGGGGTAGTGGAAGATGGTAAGCCACAAATGTAAGAAAATCAGTGATGATATATCCTTTTTGCCCAATTTAAGCAACTAAAACATGGAAAAGGTGGCTCCTGGGTTCAGGCCTTCCCAGAGCCCATTCTTCTTTCTCTTTGGGTAATGTCCTAGCATCTTAAAATTCAGCTTTTTTTCCCTAGTTTGTCTGGTCTGCTTCGCCACAAGCTTTATGTCAAGGGTCAGGTTTCTGGAAGAGTCAAAAAAAGACAAAATTCCCTTTTCTGCCTCACAGAGTAGAGGTGAAAAGCAGCTGATGCTAGAAGTGGAAAGAGTGGAGATGTGTCCTTGGAGTGAAAGGACTTGGCAGCTACTGGGAATTTCCATCTCTCTTTCCCCCTCAGGGACATCTTCCTGAGAATGGTAGAAGACCACACATGCTGGTTATCATTTTGGCATTGAACTTTGGGTCACAATCCGTGCTCTGGGTCAAATCTAGCCACCTGTCCTTAATAAGCCGATAAATAGAGCCAAATTAACAGTGGAAAGCAAAAAAAGGAGATGTGGGCTTTGGGGAGAGAGGCAGTGAATGATTCAGTAGATAAAGGTGCTTGTTACCAAATCTTACCACATGAGTTCAAGCCTCAGGCTTGACATGATAGAAGATAATCAATTGATCCCTGCATGTTATCTCCAGAACACACACACACACACACACACACACACACATACACACACAAATAAACAACAACAGCAATAATAATAATTAATAAAGTATGAAAATCTGGACTTGTTTTTTCTGTTTACTAATACTTCAAAACAGGTATTTAATAACAATAATACTATATGCAAAAATGGACATGCGTTCAAAATATTTGCACCACAAAATCAAGATATTAGTGGTAAATAAATAAAGGTCTTAATACAAGAGTTTGAACTATTCAAAAACATAAAAACTTTAATTTTTCCAAAATGAATCTATAGCTATGACAAGATATTAATAAAAGTCAGAACTTCAAGATGTACATGGAATTGAAAAAGTTCTTTTAAAGGTAATGACAAATCTGGACATCTGTAATTTCTTTGGATTGAGATCCTGAGGTCTTGGGGTCAGGCAGTATTGGAGCAGGGACAGGGAGGCTGAGCGATGGTGTAGAACTGGGCACACAAATCAAAATTACTATCATGATGTAGAATTCAATAGAGAAGATGGTGTTTTCAGTAAACAATGCTAAGGCAACTTGTTCTCCATATGGACTCTAAAAGTATGTCTGGACCCCCATTTCACAGCACACAGGAAAAGTGGTTCCAGCTGGATGACAGAAACACATATGAACGAGAAACCACCAAACTCTCAGGGGAAAACTCAAGGGGACATTCCTGTGACCTTGGCAGTGGCCAAAATTTTAGACGCAGAACAAACAGGACCTAAGTGAACAGAGGAAAAAATGCATTTTAAAAACTGAGAGGTTGTAAGACACCATTAAGAGAGTAAATAATAAATAAAAATTGGCACAAATTATTTATAGTAAATAAATTTGGCAACCTATCACATACAGAGTATGTAAATAATAATCACAACTTTAAAAGGTTGTCAACTAAGAGACAAACCAGACAACGTAAGAAGACTTTTAACAATGCAGGATAATAAACTGCTAATGAGTTTATGAAGAGGTCAGATAGCTCCTATCTGTAAGACATATAGTTGTAAGTCTGCCATGTGATAAAACTATCCATGTGCAGTAATAGCCAAATAGCCCTTCAACAGCAGTGTTAACAAGGCAGAGGGGACAGAGGAAGTCCCGTAGGTTTTTACGGGATTGTAGGAGACTTGTCTCCTACTGAACATGCATAGCTCTTAGGATGATGCAAATCTACTCCTAGGTACATAGGCAAAAGAAGAGTGTCCACAGATTTACAGCTCCAAGGTGGAAGTGATTCACATGCCTAATAAGAGAAAGTGAGTGATGAAATGATTATACAGTCAGGTTCGACAGCAATAAGAATAACCTGTATGTAAAATATAAATGATTTTCTGCAATATAATGTTACACGCACACACACATACACACACACACCACGCACACACCACAAAAGTACACATGCTCTATGGTTTGGTTTTATTTCAGAAGGTACAAAACAAGAGGCTGAGGGAATAGCTCAGTGAGTGAAGTGTTTGCCTCACAGCATGAGACCTGAACTTGGTCCCCAGATTCTATGGATTCTATGTAAAAGATTGAGTGTGAAAAGTATACACAGTAATATCAGTGCTGGGGAGTTGGAGACAAGAAGATCCTTGGTCCCTGTTGACCAGCCTGAATAATCTATTTGAAAACTGCAGGCCAGGGTGAGACATTTAAAAGACAAGTTAGAGGGTACTCAAGATTGACTTTCTGGTCTCCATATGCATGCACACACACAAGTACACACAGGCATGCACACACATGTACAGGGAAAGGTCGGAGTCATGATAACAATAACAATGATAGTTACTTACATCAGCATACTATTTTCTCCTTAGAGAATTGGAGTCTCAAAATCAGGTAGAAAAAGCACTTCTGGATACTTATGATGTCATATTTCTCAAACTGCAACATGCTCATGTTATATTAAGACTATTGTTCAACTTAAAACAAAACAAAAAATAAATGAGAGGGAAGTCTGAGATCTGTTCAGCAGAGGGTGTGCATGAAAATTTGACACTTTCTAACTATGTTAGTCACTTTGGCACTGTTCTATTGCTATGAAGAGACATCATGATCAAGGTTACCCATAGAAGAAAGCATTTAATTGGCAGCTTGCTTACAGTTTCAGAGCTTAGTCCATTGTCATCATGGTGGAAGCATGGCAGCACAGATGTCACTGGAACAGTAGTAGCTGAAAGTTAATTTTGATCTGCAAGTGGTGGTGGTGGTGGTGGTGATGGTGATGGTGATGGTATGGGACTGGTCCTGGCATGGGTTTTGAAACCTCAGACTCCAGTCCCAGTGACATACTTCCTCCAAAAGGCCACACCCACTCCAACAAGGCCACACCTTCTAATCCTTCTCAAAGAGGGCCATTTCCTGATGGCTAATCATCCAAATATATGACTCTATGCAGGGAGGGTGTCATTCTTATTCAAACCAAACACTAAGAGCTTGGGCCGGTCACTTACCATACTGTGCCTGTGTCTTCATATGACAAACTGCCATAAACCAGCCCCTGGGTCTCAAAGTTGTACAGATCAATTGATTCAATGAATTCCACACATATGGACTAAATAAAAGGAATGACACAATTAGAGGTTACCAAAGACTGGTTTCTATGCACACTGAGCTAGAATGTAGCTGGAGTCTGTTCAGGCATCCAAATGGTTTTCTGAATGGCAAGGTCTGAAGGTAGTCTATATGGCAAGCTAGGTTCATTTTCTCCTAGGGTCAATTGATAGACAAAACATCAAGGAAAGTGATTTTTCCCCTTATCCTGACTTAAGAGACACTAGGGAAAGACAAACAATTATGAATTGATTTTCAATCTCTCCTGCTTCTATAGATGGAAGGCTGGACAGGCTCTTCAGTGAACACACGCTTTTAAGGCTACATAGAAAGCATGTTTTTCCAGATTCTCAGTCTCTTCTTCCAGTCAACCTCAGCTTCCAAAGGAACTAAGTAAGAATAAAGCTATGCATATTTGTGGGTGTTTATAATATTGGAAAAGGGATGGGTTGAAGACCTGGCACATGCCAGATACTTCTACACTATAGTACTAACTCTACAACGAACCCATATTCTTTAAGTTATCATTCTGGCTGATTTGGAAATCACTGAGTAGCTCAAGCCTCACACCTGCAGCTATCCTTCTGCCTCAGCCTACTAAAAGATGAGGTTATAGTCCACCATTTTTAGTCTAGCATCCATACCTGATCTATTTAATGTACTGTCAGAATGTCCCTCAAGATAACTGCTGTATCCTATCTCAAAGCATCCAAAAGTCAAATAGAGAAAGGCAAACAATATGAGGGGCATCATGAAAAATGTTTAAGACTTTCTTTGTTTCCTGCTTTTTTGTTTTTGACTTACCCCTAACTTGAATAATAACCCCAATGATCCCTTTGGCCAATCTTAGGTAAGTAGGTGACCTTTTATCTCAATTGATTAATTGATTACTCTACTTCTTGGATTAGTTTCCCTGAGGAAAGGAGATATTTTCGTAATTGCATGGATGCCATCTTTGATGGCCATTAATGATTGAGAGCAACTCTTCTGTTTAGAACCATCTTAATTGATTACTATGTCTAGTCTATTAGGAGCCCTAGTTCTATGGTGCTGTGTTTTTTTTCCCTGGGCCACAATCAGGAATAAATCACAGCACATGTAGTTTACTTTTTGAAATCCTAACTAAGGTAGAATTTTGTGAAAACCAATGTTTTCCAGTGTTACATGGAACAATTAACTTCGCTTTATGTTAACAGAATGTAAACTACCTGTTCCAGGTTAGTGAACACACTCACATACCATGATGGTGATACATCCCAATCTAATGAGGACAGAAGCTCAGAAACTTCCAGCTTCGTGTCACATGCTTCATCTGTTCATCTGTAGCTTACACACCATTCTTAAAAGTGATTCTCTGAGTCGCATGAGTAACAATAACAAATTATCAGATTCAACATGGCAGTTCATGGGGACCCTTGATTATAGCTACTCAGAATAACAGGACCCAATCTTGGATTTACGGTTGTCTGCTTTTTAAATTGAAGACTGTATTGTGGAACAGATCCTTTAACCTGCTGAGCTGATGTTTTTGGTGTAGATAATACAGATAATACCTAATTACCTGTTGGCAAGGAGAATAAGACACAGATTTACTCACACAGTCATTCTATACTGTGTTGACTGGGTGTAGAAAAAACAGTTTGGGGTCTCATACCTCATACTCAGTAGAGAAATAAAATAGGAAAATTAAGAGAGAGAGAATAGAAAAGCAAATAATATTATCATGGTCATGAATTTTGATCCATGTGTGATCTTGATTTACAGATAGTCATAACAACTGTTTACACCTGTGTTGGAACACTCTGAGGCATTTTAATGAGCCTTGGAAATAGATCTCTAGTAAGGACAAATATTCAATTCATAAGATCTGTAGTAACTCATATTGGTAACCATGGATTCTGAGAAGGTAGCCCCAGACTTGAAGAATTGGTCACACTCATTAAAATATTTATTTCCAATGTAATGTTCAGATGGACTTCAATGTGTCTCTTGCTCTACACCTCCAAATCTTCCAATTTTATGGATGATACAAGCCCAGCTTGTATGGATGAGTCTAGCTGTAGCCCTCTAGAAGAGCATTTGTATTTATTGAGCATGAGGCTTATTTCATCATTTACAGATGTTATCTATCTGTATCACTTCAGAAGGCAAGTTTGTACATATTGAGAATGAGACTGGCTTCATTTATGGATGTTTTCTTGTGCCCATCTTGAAGGGCAGCCTCTACTTGTTGAGCATGATGCTGAATGTAGCTGGGAGTTTCCTGTATGCACATGTGCAATTTGTGCAGCATCTCCATAGAAGAATAGTTTATAATTATTGAACATGAAGCAGAGGTGCGGTAAAGTCCTGAGAATGTACTTGGTTTGACATAATCATGAACATGTCAAGAACTCTAATTCCTCACCCCATGCAAGTGGCAAAGTCTTCGCCAGGTAAGGCTCAGAGGAATGGCAAAATCTTTTTAAAGCCAACAAGCAAATGTTGACAGTGTGTGCATAATGTCCTTTGTAGCTTTCTTCCTCCAGACGTTTATAGCCTGAAGACTTCTCCCCTACAGTAATGGCTCCTACCAAGATTAGCTGAACTTGTCTCATTGTTCAGCTGCGTACACTAATCCTGCCTCCCTGTTCAACTGTACATAACAAATACATGGAGATTGCAGGGTGCTTCAGCTTCTCTATTCTATTGAGAGAATAACTCTCCCAATAACAGCTTTTCTGTGTATCTGCTATTTCTTAATTCCATTGTCACCCAAGGTAGTTTAGTCCCGAGAAGCATGTAGAGCATGACACTGAGTTTATCATGTATGGATATGGACAATTGTATCTCTCTCTATAGAAAGACAGCTTATAGTTGTTGAATGTGAGGCTAGGTACATATTATTTTGTAATGTCCAACACAATAAAATAAGCGAGATTTGGACAGGGAGAAATTCTTCAGTTGCTGCTGCTGATGACAGTCAAGAAAATGGTTGTGGTTACTTTATTCATGGCTATGACCTGATAGAAGAAACTGAAGCAATGAGGGGTTCATTTGTCACTAAGGCAGGAAATGCATGGTGGCGGAAGCATCCTGGGTTGTGGGAAAGGGAGCCTGCTGCTGGTCATATTGTAGGCATAAAGGAGAATCAAGAGAAAGCTACATTTGAGTTTTTGAACCAGAGGTTGGCTACAGTACTCCCTGGTATCCTATGTCCATCAGCTAGGCCTTCCTGAAAGTTCCATAGCCTTTTAAAGCAGCACCACCAGCTGGGAACCCTAGGGTCTCTATATGGGGACCTATTGGGGACATAATGTGCCTATGGGGGACACTATGAAGACAAATCACAACATCAGTTTACTACATATAGTCATCTTATTTTCATGTTGGAGCAGGAATTCATTTTTCCATAAATTTTTCTTTAATGTAACCGTCCTTCCAGATGAGCAAGGTGAAGATCGCTTAAGTAGCCATTTTTTCCTCTGATACTATGTGCATCATGATCTAGACTAAGTGGATTTTCAGAGCCCTCCATTCTCACCACACCACGTGTCTTTGACCTTGATGGTTTTTCTTTGTGGATTTGTTCATTGCCAGGTTCAATCTCTATACCAATAGAAAGCATGATTGCCAACTGCTCTAGTTAACTTAATCAGGAAAGGACTACACTCAGAGTATGATGGGTAGCTTATAGAATCAACAAGAAACTAAGGAAATTGGCTCTAAAAGTGTGCTGAAATGAAAGGCAGCCACAAATGCTGACGAGAGCTTATAAAACAGACCAGCTATAGCTTGGGGATGAGTCTCACACTGAAACTAATGCTGCAGCGAGCCACCAAGACTCCATCCCTGTTGATAGGTGTAACCTCTGCCACAAAGCCCCTGGTACAAGATGACATTTTTCTGTCTCTGCAATTGGATATCATTTAGTCACATTTCAAAGTTTGGGCTGGGAATGCTGGGGTGGCTGAACTGAGATTTTATATTTCTATCTACGTGTCCCTTGTTTGGGAAACAGCACGAGAGAAACTTTTCACAAATATCAGAGGAAAATTCATATGTTAGAAGGCAAAAAAACAGTATGACAAATTTCTACTGCACAACCCACAAAAGTTTATGCTAGAAAGATGAAGATACATAAATAGAATTATGCATGAATGCATATATATATTGCAAAGAAGAATGATTTCTATGTGTTAAAGAAGAGCCCTAGAAAGGAAACATGCTTCTTTTATTTATGTGCCTTGAATTATTTTCTTCTTCTCCTAGCTTTTATAGATTTATTACAACAAATAGTCCTAATAGCATTGCAATGTCTACAGGAAAGAGAATGTGTCGTAAAAATTCAGTGTCCTCTACAACTTCACATAGATGGTATTGGAAAGAATACGTTCTCAAAAAGTAACTACTGATTTATTGACCTTGTTGGTCAATATCTTCTTGAGTACCAATTGATTCATGAACAAAAAGAAAGGCTAAGATGTCAGCAGTGACTTACAGCTATGACAACAGCTGGCTATCAGACAAGTTCAGTGTGTGGCATTGGATCTAATAATAACAAAAAGGACTGGTGGACTTCTTTCCTCAGCATTTAAGGCAAACATAGATAAAAATTATTATCATTAAGTCTAATATTCACCCAGAATATTTAACTCCTTCAAAAACATGTTCAAAGCATATTGTCCACTGAAGATTATACCATATTTGGCTATCTTAATAATTCTAGATTTTGCTCAAGAGCAAATTTTTTAATGATATTACTTTTTTCAAAAGCTGGTACCAGATACACTTCCTGGTATATATGTATTCAGTTACTTACTAAAATTTCTAAGTAGAACAGTCTTGTTCTACCTTGCTGCATGGTTCCTTTTTAGTGCTTAGAATTGGGATTAAACAATATCAAAATTATGCAGCCCACTGATCATAAGAAAAGTTTTACCCACCCAACTAGAGCAAAACAATAGTGAGTTATTTCAGGAGCATGTCCAATTACATTTTCTCGACCATTCTGAGGGGACAAACTCTCATAAATGTATTGAACTCTTAAAAGCCTGAGAACACTTCTTAATTAAAATGTCATTGCTGAAAAATTCAATTATGCTTTAATGTTTACTCAGCTGACTATATTGACATATAGAGATGTATTTCAACATGACGGCAATATCGAATGGTCTAGAATTTTAATATGTAGAACTTATTAGTTATTAGGGGGCAATAAAAAATCTCATTCATGATCTCAGTAACCTAAGTCATGAATAAAAATTTTCAATATGAAAATGTTAAGATAAAATGAATCTGGTTTTTGTTGTTGCTGTTACCTTTGGTGGTGAAAGAGAAATAAACAGGGCAGTGTTACAACATGCATTCTATTATTCACACCCCTGAAGATCCATATGCATATGTATTTAAAGCTGGTTAAAAGTTGAACCTGGTGTGTAGAGATGAGATGTGCACATGAAACCAAGCACTATTCTAGCACCACCAACCATGTCTTTAGGGCGGATCTTCCTGTGTTACCGTGGAGATGTAGATAATGCTTTCTGTAGTCAGTGGTGGTAACTGTCAGAACCAGAGGCTCATTTTCTGTTCCTTATTCCAATACTAGATCTCTCTAGGACAGATGGAGAGGATGCTTCATGAACATAAGATATCATTGATTACTAGATAACATTGTACAGAATATGCTCCTGATATAATTATCTTCTGTCAATATCTCGCTCAGTACCAATTCATTCATGAGCAAAAAAAAAGAAAGGCTGAGATGTCAGGTGTAACACACAACTGAGAAGACAACTGTGGGTATAAGTTGGTTGGCAAGATCAGGGTGTGGCATTGGAGGGAGCTACTAGGTATGAAAAAGACCATAGACTCTTTCTTAGAAATCTAAAGAAGACATAAAGGGGGTATTAAATAACTGAGACTAAGACTCAAACCTAGGTGTTTAAACATTCTTGTGTTTAAATCATTTTATTGAAAGTTTTAGATCAGAAACAGGTTCAACTGCCTCTTATCCAAACCAGTATCTGAGTAATATATTACTTCTCTGTATCTCTACATTGTGAGAGGGTAAAAGCTAAAGAAACAGCCAGAGCACTTCAGCTCAGACCTGAGACAAGAGAAGCCCTTGTCACTCATTTCCCACAGACCTTCCTATTGTCTACTCTGTCTGCTGGGAGTTTGAGATGCTGGACAATCTATATAACTGTTTATATATATAAACTATATGACTGTCTGTCACCTGAGGAGACTTTCTAAAATTGCTGATGTCTGACTTTCCCTTTCAAAGATTTTTGTTTTATCTGGTCTCAGTCATAAGCTCAGTCATACTTAACCATCAGTAGATAGATCTGTAGGTTGTGCAGCTAAACTATTAATGGCAAGGATAATGGTCACTGTTCAAATAGTAGTCAGACAATGGAATGACCATTAAGGATGGAAAAGATGATCATGAGAAAGGCAGGAATTTCAGGAGGTGCTAAAGAGCTTTGGTTTGTAGTATCAAGATCTAACCCTGGTAAATCAAACACTTATGACATCTGGGTAGGAACTCCACTGGGGCATTTAAATGAGTCTCAGAACTGGATGTCCAGTGGGAATGAGTATTCAGTGGCTAAAATATGCTTAGCAATTCATCTAGAGAATTGTGGATCCAGGGAAGGTATGTCCCAGACCTGAAGAACTCATTTAAGTGACTAAAATGTTTCTTTAAGACTGACTTCAATTTGTATCTTTACTTAGGCCATCAATTTTATGATTTCTAAACCCCTCTTCAAATAATAAGTAGATATTTCTACTACCATCAGATTTAGATATTGATATATTTAAGTGCTCCGTTGTTAACCATTTTGTGTTTATTTAAAAACAAAAAATAATGTTAATTTACTACCATTGTTTTTTACAATAAAACCGATGCCTGGTTAACCTAAATAATAAGAGAAAGTCCTATCGTAGAAGACTGATCTTCAGCAATTATGGTGGAACTTCAGAACCTGCCAGAAGAAAACTGTGTTTAGACAATTTCTGGTTCATCCAACAGGACCCAAGCTCTGTAGAGAAGCCATGGCTACATACCATGGAACTGTAAGGACAGGAAGGGATGTACACACTTTGAGTGGTAAGAAAGAAAATATAATCCAAGTCTAACCAATAGAGGAAATGTGTTGGCTTCTATCTGTGGAAAAATTTGAAGGAAGTTTTTAGTCATGCCTTAATGGATGACAAGTCATAAATTTATCTGCTGTTTTCTGAGTTCTGGCTACTTTTATCTTGGTTGGTGGTTTTCACTTGCAGGAAATCTTACCTTCTAGGCTTATTCTTCTGAAGAAAGAGTCAGCTTATATTTATATTTCTGGTTTCTAGCAAACAGAATCAAAAGCACTAGATGGGTTCTGAACCAAATACCCATCCTTGATCCTATCGCTAAGGTGGGTAGAATGGCATAGGACCACTGAATACAGGGCTAGAGCAACCCCTGTACAATCAATATAAGTCACAGATGCAAAAGAAAGAACAGAAGAAGGAAGCGAAAGGGGGAAGGAAGAAAGGGGGAGAGAAGAGTAGTGGGAGAGAGGAAGGAAAGCTGGGGCAGAGCCCGGATAGGTAAAATAGAAATTTCTACACAAGAATCAGTATAGTTGAGTTCTAATTTAAATTCTCCGAAGGACATGTGTGTCCTTGGTTAACAAGTCACTTTCATCATTGCCACAAGTGTAGTAGAGAAAGTGATCTGATTTCTAATGCTAAAATTCTGAACTTCAGATCTCTCAAGTACTATGCCTGAGCTATCTGGCTTCCAGCCCTATTTTTTTGAGAATCATTTAAAGGAACAGAACTGATTTATGGTTATGGGCAAAATTGTTCAAGGAAATTAGAAGAATGTTTCCACTTTCCTCTGCTAATATGGGAACTGTTGGTCCTTTTAGTAAGCAATCATGGCGCCAACGCCTGACTTCTTTTCTGCTGGCTCCCTGGGTGACAGATAAATCTGCACAATTCCTCCAGCTTGTTTAACAATGGATTTTCTTGTATTTGTTTTAAAACTTTCTTGAATGATTCGCTTTGCTCCCAACATCCTCTTGTACCCTCAGAGTGTTATATGACACCAGAATGGTAAATTTATTGAGGCTTTCGATTTTAATTAGTTTTTCCCTCATATTTTCCCTGAAAAGTTAATCCTCTTTTAATGAAATTGTAAAATATAAGCAAATCTTACACGACACTTTTATCACTTGCTCATTTGAGATCAAAAGTCTAACTGTACAGCCTTCTAAAGTTAGACCAAATTCTAAGTGTATATTAAAATGGTAATTTTTATCTCTGATCAATGGCTGAGCTTTAATTTGTTTGAGCAAAATAAAACAACACAGATAATGGTTCAGAGTTGTATTTCAACATGTTTTAGAGAATGATGATATTGCTATTGTGATTTTTACCACTGTTTGAAGTATGGTAAGAAGCAGATTCTTAGCTTAGCAACTTAATAGGTTTATACTTTTCATCAGAAGAGAACTTGCTATAGAACATCTCCATAAGGATTCACTCTTATATCTTTTGCGATGCTTTATGATGTAAAATAGCACTTACTGTTACGTCTGAATAATCGTAAAAATGTAGTGCATGTATGCATGTATGCATGTGTACACGTGTGAGCTCCCAGACTTGTGATTACCTCTGCTTGGGGATAAAGAAAATATGTGATCTTTAATTTCTATTCTGAGTTTTCTAACCAACTCTTTTAAGGGCTGAAATGTCTTTTTCCCCCTTTTTCTTTATCATTGTAAGACATTACTCTCGATTTAATTTAGGCGCCTTGGTTTATACTGGTTTAGATCTTGTCTTTATTTATGATCAAAGTATAGGCTCTCTTTGTAGCCTTATGCTGAGAATTTACAACCAGCTTATAAATGTCTCTTGTCCCTTGATTTATGATAGGGCTCCTTCTAGGAGCTCATGACCTCTCTATCCAAGGTCCATACTCATTGCTCATCTCAGGCACCAGTTGAAATTCATTAGCCTAGATACCTGTGGAAATAAGCAAACCAACATGGAGACAATGTCAGCATTATCTTCAGCTTCTCTGGTCCAGCATGTCAACACAGTGAAAGGCAACAATGTATCCTGCAGAAGTCCCAGCCTTGCTTAGACTAGAATTAAACTTTGTCCTGGACTCATCGAGAGAGAAAGAGAGAGAGAGAGAGAGAGAGAGAGAGAGAGAGAGAGAGAGAGAGAACACAACACTAGTTTTGGGTAATGAAATTAATTGAGAAAAAGCCAGTCTAGCTGTCAAAAGAGAAGAACCTTGGGAAGAAAAGCAGCTTCTAAAGGTCAGTGCTCAGCAAGTTGTAATCTTTACCATCTGTGCTCGGGCTGGTCGGATTCAGAGGCTGTCATCTGCACTCTTCTTGGAAAAGAACAGACAAGGGAAAAAACGGCTTGCCCAACAGGGAGCCTGGATGTACTTAGCTGGATGGAAAATGAAAACACTGCATGGTATAAACTCAGGGTGACCCATACCTTCCCTTCTCCTTGACCTACGCTGGTCCACAGTTTCCGCCAAATACTGTGACAGCAAATTGAAGGGACTCAGACTCCAACAAAATGCACTCATCTCTTTACAAGGCTAGCCGCTGGGTGGCTGGACTCAGGGTGGACATTCTTGCTGTCTGACTCTGTGTTCTCATGCCAGAGAACATGGCTGGCTTCCTTTGTGTCTAACAGGAACTATTTTAAAAGAGGTAGGAGCAGGCGGTTGGGTTCTCTTTGTCGGAAGGCTTGGCAGGCATCATGCAATCGAGAGCGCTGTGAATCTGTTTGGTTTCCCTTTATTCTATTCTAGGCTGTAATGGAGACTTTGCTGTGATTGTAGATTTCATGCTTTTAAGACTTTTACCCAATATACAATAGCTTTTGATTACCGAACGCAATAATTACTTTTACATACATTACTTCTAAACAATGAAAAATGAAAACTAAAAAAGTATTTATATATGTGTATACATCTATACATGTGTTATACATTCATAAACATTGTATGTAACATTATGAATATATTCAATGAGTTCCCCTATATAAACTTCAAATGACTATTAAAATAATGTGAATTATGATTAATTTTAAAAAGTGCAAGACACACTATTTTATCTACTATCATAATTTACAAAAACAAATGTTTTCAGTATTAGTGTAGCAATATCAATATCTGGGATTTTGTTGTTGTCATTTGTAAAATTCAAACTTTGACAGGATTTTAGGACTTGCTAATGCTGATCTTTCCCACAGTAGTAACCTCAGTTATGACAGTCCTCTTTGGAAGCATCTGCACATGCTTACTAGCTCCTGTTCTCTTTTTCTCTCTTAACTCTCTCCCTCACTCCCTTCCTCCCTCCTCTCCCTCACTCCCTCTGCCTTTCTTCCCTCTGTCCTTCCATTCCTCCCATTTTTCCTTATGCCCTCTTCCTTCTCTCCCTCCCTTCTCTCTGTTTATCCTTCCTGTTGGTTACTAATTTCTTAGGAGATATAATGTCCATCTTTGAAAAAAATCTTCAGTCACTGGATTCTCTAAGGGAGAGTGAAAGATTCTATCCTTCAAGGAAGCATTTGCTCTCAGGAAGTAGACAAATCAAGGGCTTTAGGAAGTCCCTGAAAGTGACCAGGTTTACTAATTTTTGCCCTGAAGCATATATAAGCAATAACGACTTCTGAGAGATACTCTCAGGGAATGTGAACTTCTTGGAAAATCTCAGATAAGCTGGGCTGCCTAAAAGAGGCTCAGACATTCTCCAATCTGGTGAGTTGTCTGTAAATTGTGCTTTATAGGTCCCATATATGTGTGTGTTTATGCATATATATATATATATATATATATACATATATATATGTATATATATATATGTATATGGATATATTATACACACACATATATGTAACCTATGCTGGCTGGATTTGGGTGATGCAGCTGCTTTTAAGTAATTTCTGTTCCTGTAATCATCTACTCCTCCTTATTTCTGTAAAAATCTCCAATAGCACTCATAGATTCACCAAGTTAGACTTTGGTCTGTCATCAATTCCCTATCTAGGGTGAGAATCATTTATTATATCCCCAGAGGCGTGGTGTCACATAATACTTCCTTCTGCCCTTCCTTCTGCTCCTTACTTAACCCCCTCCTTCTCTTTTCTCTCCTCATTTCCCTTTCTTCCTCTCCCTTCCTCACTGTCTCATCCATCTCCCTACCTCCCTCAGACTACCTTGCCCCCACTCCCATACTCCTTTCTTCTCTCCTCTCTGTCTTTTGTTTTACCTTTCTTATATGTACAATATCTGAAAAATTAATGAACATACATGATTCAAATGACCCACCATACTTATATCCTGCCAGATAATTAAGCTTCTTCTTACTACTATTACTATGGTAGGAGCGGAAAAGGTTTTATAAAGTCTTCTAATATCTGAAGTGTAAGGCCAAAACTCTTTGACTTATTTTTCTCATAATTTCTTTGTTATATTTCAGAAGCACCAAGCAGGAATTTCTTGTCTCTGAAATGTTTGTTTCGGCTTCTACAGCCTCCCAAGAACAGAGACCATAAAGCCTTTGGCATAAAACATAATAACACTCTCCAAATGCTAGTTAATAAAATGTTCCACCTCTTTAGGGGAAAGAGATATTTTATTTTCTTTCATTAGGGTGACCTAACCAGTCGCTGGTAGCCTTCATTTTGTTTCTCCTGGATGATGCTGTGGCTTGGAAAGAAAGCCTGGGCACCTGGCTAGACTTCCTTGCATCCTTTAGGACTTCCTAAACACAGCTATGCTTTGTCCCCTCTCTCTACTTCTCCCTCTTGTTTTCTTCCTGTTCTGCCTCCTCTCCTTCTTCCTTCCCTTGCCTCATTGCTCAGCCCATGTACTACTCTCCCCTAACAAGCCATCTCTTTTACAATCTAAAGGCAATTTGACAGTTAAAGCCCCTGTGAGATTATTGTATGGGGCTTGGTTTCGTCATTGTTGTTTGGACATTGCACATTAATTATTGTATACTTCAACTGATCCATGTTATTCTAACATAAACAAACAACAAAACAAAAAAAAACTCTTTCATTTTTGGAAAGATGTGAAATTGTTGAGTTAATAAGTTAATCAAAATTATTTTTAAATATTTCTTGTTATTCAGGCTAGAAATTTAAAGTAGTGATAGAGTGCTTCCCCCCAAAAGCCAAGGCTCTGGGTTTGGCTCTTGGGTCTAGAAGAAGATAAGAGATTCACTATTATGTTTTATTGTGTTGGAAGGGGGATTGACATGTGTGTGTGTTTGTGTGTGTGTGTGTGTGTGTGTGTGTGTGTGTGTGTGTGTACCTGAGGAGCTTAAAGACATTGGGTCCTACAGGAGCTGGAGTCTCAGGAAATTTGTGAACCACCAAATGTGAATGGTGGAAACTGAATTTTGGCCCTCCATACAAGCAATACAGGCATATAATCACTGAGCCATCTCTTCTGTCCAAGGAATTAGAAGAGTAAAAGATGGCCCTAAGAGGGAGAGGGAGGGAGAGAGAGAGAGAGAGAGAGAGAGAGAGAGAGAGAGAGAGAGAGAGAGAGAAGCTTTGTAAATTTAGGATGGCAAGCAAAAGTCTGTATCTTTGATTTTAGGTGAAAGGACAATGACCATTAATGACACTGCTCCAAGCCAGTTATAAGGAATATCACATGTTCCAGCCAACCACCGTGCAGTCCACAGAGCAATAATTCTCCATAATAACTGCCAGCTCCAGCTAATATATTTGCATCATTTTACTTCAGAGGCTTATGAAATGCAAATGAAAATGCTATTAATAATGCTTCTCATTTAATTAGTTCTACCTGGTGAATATTCTCTTCCTTTGGTGAAGACTTCAGAATCAGAATTTCAGTTCCAAGACTGACTGAGCCACCTGTCCGTTCTTCATAAGAATGGCCTCTTTGCTTCAAACTTGTCGACCAAAGAGATGAATCAGTGACACGCATGTGAGATCAGACTCTTCTTTGAAAAGTACACTATACGGGAATATGTCACTCGGCGTGATTATTTTGATGCTCAGAGTAAAGCATTACCCCCATCACATTTCATACCAATTTTTAAAAGTGTGTTCAAAAACAGATACTGTTTTCTTTTTTCCATCACAGATGCTGTGAATGTGAGGTTAGGCCAGGCCATTCGACTACACGTATTCGACATGTTTGCTCAAGATCCCTCACCTTAGGGAAACACTACTTTCCTTACTCCAAGTTAATTCATTGTAGAGCTTGGTTTCTTGTCTCCTTTTTATTGTTGTTTTGTGACGGAGGTCTCACTCACTCACTCACTCACTCACTTGTTCAGTCATTCACACACTCATTCACTCCTGCCTCTGCTCTCTCTAGTGCTAGGATTATGGTGTGTGCCACTGCCACCTGAACTCCAGGTTAATTCTACTCATAATCATTTTTTTGTCCTTTGTAGTAACATCAAGTGTAATGCTGCATGTACTTATAGTACATCTGTGGCACAAGCCTGGCCAGTCAGAACATCTCCGCATTCTGAGTACAACTAGAAATGAAACCTGCTCATCAGGTAGTATGTGAACTCTCAAGACCATCATCAAGAACTGCTCTTCTCTCTGAAAAGGAGAGTCTCACTTACTAGCCTGCCATCGTTTTGCCCAACTTTTAGCTCTGTGGAGCATGACTTCACATCGGCCTTGTCAGTGACTCAAGGCAGCTGAATTGCACTTCAAGAACCTAAGCTTTAAATCATGAGGCTGATGTGTTCACAGACAATTGGGAACAATGTGTTTCACACATATGTGCTGTTCATGAGTGTTTTATAAGACATTCCAATCTATCTTCACCACTGCTGTGCCATAGTATTAACCTGATTTATTTCTTTGGATTAAGGTAGTGACATTCTTTCTTTTATGACTCCTCTATAACTTCAAATCTCACATGAATTCTAGAATATACTTTATAAATAAGCCAAGTTGCTGTTACACAATAGACAAGACTTTCTCTTTTTTTTTTTTTGCTCAACCTCCCCGTTCTGCAATATCTTGCACTTTAAGTGTATCTGAAGTGTATTCTACAGAGACCTAAGTACCTGTAGGAAAACAAAAGGCTTGAAAATGCCAAGACACTGAATTATTCAGTGTATAAGCACCATGCCTTCAGGCTGTATCAGTTCTTGTCATATTTGCCTATGTCCTCAGAAGTACATGCATTATTGATTTCAGCTCCTATGGATTGACTCCAGTTATACATATTGTGGTGGTTTGAATGTTCTTGTGTACCCAGTTTGTGTCACTGTTTGGGGAGATTTAGAAGCCGGGGTCTTGGAGGAAGAATGTTGCTGTGGGGAAAGGCTTTGAGATTAAAAGCATCATGCCACTTCCAGCTTGTTCTTTCTGTGTTTCAAGGTGTGAGTGCTCAGCTTCTTGCTTCTGCTGCTTACAGCTATGCCAGCTGCTCGCTGTCCTGCCTCCCTACAATGATGGATTCTCAGCCCTCTGGAGCTGTAAGCCCAAACATACTCTTTCTACTTTTAAGTTTCATGATCATAATGTCTTATGGTAGCAACAGAAATGTAACTAATGCATACATATATGCATGCACATGTGTGCACAAATATGCTAATGAAAGTGGGAAGGGGTTTACCGCAGCCCAGAGGTTTGAGCAGAGAAGAGGTACACATTCCACAGTTAAATGAAACACCGACATGGTAGGTGGCAACATGAGAATACATTCCTGAAACAAAGACAGAGAGTTTAAGAAAAAGTAGGAATAACAGGTAGAGTTAGGAATGCCCCTTAATGTACTGCCTAGCTTCACTAAGGAATGGGTCCATCACCACCGGTTTTCTCCCTGACTTGGTATTATACAGCTATTACCATTGCTGAAAATAAGAGTGTATCCATTTTGGGCATTAAGACACTGCCACCCACACCCATATGTGCTAATTTGTTTCCTGCCAAAACATGTCTTTTGAATCATGTAGGCTTGTGCAAAGGGAAAAGAGACTGGGCGGCATGCTCAGTGGAATGTAGAAAAATATTCATGAAGTCATGGCTCTGTGACTTCCCACAGGAAGTTTTGGCTCTTGCTTTTAAATTAACCTGTCCAGGTACTGCTTGGCCGCTGTTAGATTATGGAGATCAATTCAAAATGCCCATGGGGATGGCTTTTGTAGTTGAGATTTTGAGTAAGAGCAGATTTCTATGTGGTTAGCAAAAGAGGCAGAAACTATGTATCTCAGTGACCAATTTGTTTATGAGACACAGGAGTCTAAAGTCATTGCTCAGACAGGGACAAACAAAACAAGAATGAACTCTACAGATCACACCCAAACCTTCCGGGTAAATCTGAACAAAGCACAGACTATATTTTTTTTTCCCAATGCAACCTCCCTTCCCCTTTGCCAGAAACCATCATATTTATAGGCATGTTTTACTGGGAATCCGCTGCTTCTCACAACGTTTCCGGAACAACTGCTGGAGCAAAACTACATCTGGAAGTGACAAGCACACAGTTGTTGATCTGAAAGTCAGTGTGTTGTAATAGCTTGCAGCTACAATATGGCTGTCTTGCTGAATGCCAGAGTTCCAAAGACACGACCCAGCTGTATTCCTCGGAAAAGAGTGCTATTTTCCCCACAGGGTAAAAGATGGATTTTAAGAGGTTTATCGTACCAAATAGACCAGGATGGAGTGAACTCATTGCATCTTCAACAAATCAGTTATCTTAGAAATTTGAGAACTGGTTTGGAGCTACTACCACTGATGCATGGTCTGAAAACATGTAGAGAAATCTGATGAATAACAGTCTTCCAGAATCTGACTGAGTATTGGGCCTGTTGAGTCAAGTGTCTCCTTGGATGATGAACCACCCAAAGATTCACAAAATGCCATCCTTGGGAATTATCTTGTACATCTCTGTTTTTGAGCCCAGGATGAGTGAGGTGACGCCCATATGGATTCCAAAGAGAGTGATCCATACAGCAAGAATGTTGTCTTCCAATGTTCTTGTTTCACTGGGTTTCTTCTAAAGTTCATGCATTGGAGCCTCATGGCCAGTGCACTGGGGCCTTTGAAAGGTAGGGTTTCTAAAAGAGGATGAGGTCTTGAGGTCATAATGACTTCTTTTTTGCTTTTTAATGGAATTAAGGCCCTTTATAAGAGGGTCTTCACAGCATTTAGTCCTTTTTACCTTTAGTCCGTTGTACTGTGAGAAGACACAATGGATGTCCCCTCCAGAAGAGGCAGTTTCAAGATACCCCTTTAGAAGGAGAGACTGACTCTCTCTCACTAGACATTAAATCTGCTAGAGCAGAGGTTCCTAACACTGTGCCCCTTTAATACAGTTCCTCATGTTGTGCTGACACCCCAACCATAAACTTATTTTGTTTTTACTTCTTAACTGTATTTTTATTGCTATTGTGAATTGTAATGTAAATATCTGATGTGCAGGTTATCTGATATGTGCCTCCTGCAAAAGAAAGTCATCGTGACGCACAGGTTGAAAACCACTGAGCGAGAGCTTTGATTTCTCCAGCCTCTGGTACCATGCATCATTGTTACGTTCTTCATGAATTGCCTAGTCCATATTTCTTTATTGTAGGGTAGATAAACTAAGATATTTCACAAGTGTTTCTTTGACTCTTTTGAGTGAATGTGAGGAGCCAAAAAAAAAAATCAGTAACAGTGAGTCATTAAACCTACTGTGCAGCAAATTCATCCACCAGCAAGAACAGCAGCAATATGTGGGCTAAACATTATTTAATAGAGCATAAAAATAAAACTAAAAAATCAGCAAAGTCCATCTTTATTATTTAAATCACAAATTATTCATTTAAATAATAATTATGTAGGTATCTTTAGACTCTGTAAGCCTTGATGATATGATATACACATATGAACTTTATTGTTAAAATTCCTCTGCTTTCAGGGCATGCCTCCAAGTTTGTGTTTATCAACAGGGATATTTGAAATAAAAAGTATCTTATCTTTTCTTTCTTGCCCCTCTCCTCTGCAAGTTCCTTTTTTCTTAGAGACAGCAAGATGTGTCCATTACAAAGTCAGCTACGTTAGCCTTTCCTTCCCTTTCTTCTCATTCACATTTCCAAAGGGAACTCTGTCTTCTATCATTCCAGTGTTCTTGTATCTTTATTGCTTGGATTTCCTTTGTAAGCATTTCCTTTCTTGTTTTCAATCATGAACAAATATATTCATGAATAAATTTTTAAAAGAATTACCCAGGTTCTGAATCTATTCAATTGGCAGGGTGTGGAGTTAATTAAACGAGGTTCCCTATGACATCAGAGAGGGTGGGGGTACTGGTTTTGGATGATAGTGACTCCAAGTTTCTCAAGGAATGTCCAGCCACTTAAGGACTCAATATATACTTGTCAAATAAATAAATGAAAGCAAAGAATGAATAAACAAATAATAGATGCATGTATATTTTACTTCGACCCCCTCACAACTTATTGGTTGGTTTTCTTTTTCTCACACCAGAATCCTCGAAATCACCCTAATCTGGTGGCTTGCCATTATCCTTCAGTTTATCTTTCCATATATTTTAAACATGTGGAGTACCCTTCTATCAGCATCAGTAACACAATGCACACAGGCACATAGACACACACAAACACACACACACACAGATACACACTCACAGATACACACACACACACACACACACACACACACACACACACATGAGAGAGGGAGGAAGAAAGAGTTTTCTTTTGTAACTTTCATGACCAGATGCTAACGTGATTCATGCCCAATTTCATTATCTATGTGTTTGGTTTCTTCAATATTTCGAGGTTTTCCAGGATGTATTTTCCCTCTCAGTTCCAGGTTGTATGGTTCTTGGATTTTGATTTGTTTCATTTTTCTTCTTAGTGACTTAATGGTCTCTTTTTTGGTAAATACAAAAAAGCAAGGGAGAAAGGGGAAAGGGATGGAAGCTTTAATTAAGAGTTGGAAGTTGGAGATCACCTTTTTAAATGAAGCCAGTGGACTCCCCTTTTCCCTGACAACCACCCGCTCCTCAGCTTGTAGCCTCAATGCTGCCATTTTGTAGTTGATCATGTTCATGTTCAGACTACTTTACTTTCTTACTTCTAGTAAAGTAGAATCTGGGGATTAGGTCACCCAGAACTATATAAGAAACAAAAGACTCAGAAAAAGATTTGGAGCATTTTCATCATGAAGAAATGCTAACTGCTTTTAGACAGGTAAATTTACCTTAATTTCAAGTTTATACAAGTATTCAAATACTTATATACAAATATAAAATCTATTATATGTGTCTAGTCACATCTGTATATTTTACAGTTCAGTTAAGAATTATGTATATAGTAATGGGCTAGTTTCTAATCATTCACATAATAGATGACATTTCTGTATAACGAGATGTCTATGGTAGAAAGGGAAAGATGAATTGATTAACAAGTAACACTAGCTCATTAGTCTTTGTTTCACTAATACATTAATTTTCTTCTGCCACAGTCCTAAGAAACACAGTATTCACAGACTCCATGGTCCCAGTCTGAACCAACTTTCCAAGTGCCGTCTTCTTTGGTGTTCATCAGTGAAAGTTCACCTTAGGGACTGTGCTGTGGCATGCCTTCCATGTACTGGGGAGGATTTGCAAAGGGCACCAAACCAACATTGAGGACTGCCTGTCATCAAATCTATCTCTTGGTCAGGATGCCAGAGCTGTAGTTACAGATAACTGTATCCTTGATGCTTTTGGCTGTGTGTATTGCTTGTTGTTTTGTTTTATGATTTCTTTTTTCAATTTTTCTAAGTCCCTTTCTCTTTGGGAGGCTCTTCGCTGATAACTGGTCTTAGACATCTGACAATAGAAATGATCATCATCACAGTATAGAATGGATAACAAAGGAGACATGGATAACAAAGACTGAAAATCCTAGGAAGCTCACAGGCCAGTTGGCTTTGTGTATTTAGCAAGACAATTGCTATCCAGTCTGAAATACACTGGGAGGTGAGAGCCAACACCCAAGGTTGTTCTCTGACCTTCATGTGAACTGTAGTACCCATGGGCCTCCATTCACACATGTAAGTGTATGTGCTTTGTGTGTGTGTGTGTGTGTGTGTGTGTGTGTGTGTGTGCGTGGGTGTGTATACACATTCACACACACATAATTTAAAAATATTTTTGAAACCTTAACATTTTATAGAGCTTATTTTATGTGCATGAGTGTTCACTTGCATGTATGTGTGAAGAACATACATGTGTGTAGAACATGTGTGTGCCTGCTGCCCACAGAGGTCAAAAGAAGTCATCAGTTGTACTGGAATTTAGGTCTAGATTGTTGTGAGCTACCACATGGGTGCTATGAATAAAACCCAGGTCCTTTGCAAGAACAAGTGCCTTTAACTCTGATTCAGTTCTCTCACCCAAACCCAAACTTTTAATCTCCCTGTTCCCACCGGGATAACAGGAGTGTGCTACCACTCTTGACCTATGCAGTACTGGCACCTCATGAATGCAAAAGAAACTACTTTGCCAACTGAAGTACATCCCCAACCCCTGTGACTATGATTTTAAATGCAGATTTTAAGGAAGAAATCCATACCTAATATTGTAACCCTCATCAAAGTTCTACAACAAAAGAGGACGTAGGACCTGGATGTGTATGGGGAGGATTTAACATATTGTTTAGTTAAATTGAAATAGCTTCAAACTTCCCAAGGACATATATTTATACACATAGATAATTACTATTCTCAGCCTTAATCAGAAAACTCCCTTTTCCAGTGAGGATGAAGGCAGGGAAACAGTTGCACAAGGTATGAGCATAAGTCCCATTTGAGCATTTCTATGGTGTCTTGTCTGGCTCATGGAATATTGTAGAAGAGGGGCCCAAAAGACTGTAAAAACTGAAAAGTACAACAATAGGGTAAAATGGTATATTTTGGAGACAGTAATTGGAACAGTGAACTTTCATCAACTATAGAGGAGTACACAGGAACTGTGTTCCAATTAGTTGGAACATTAATAGCCATACAGGGATGAAAAGGCATGGACCCCATTACTAACTATTGAACTCTTTTCTGTAGATAGTTTCAGAAAAAGGGGGAGTCATTGCCTTCTATTGCATTCTTCTCATGGTCCCACCACATTTCAGTGGGTAGATCCAATCCAATGATTCAACCACCTGGGTCATACAACAAAGCCCAAAGTTATTAATCATGAAAAGGAGGGATGTAGGATTGAAAGGTATAGTAGGGAGATAAGAAAGGCTGGGACAGGAAAAATAAGTAGAATTCATCATAATCATGTATTAAATTGTCAATAAACTAACTTAATGAAAAACTTCTAAGTAGTTCTTATAATTAATATCTTAGTGATTGCATAGTGTTCACATACATATGCATATGTATTGCTATTTCCTCCTAAGCCAAATCATTTTATATGTATATGAATAAAGATAAGGAGCTACTGTAAAAAAAACTATTTAAATAATTCTCAATACTTAATTATAAGCATCTCTCATTCAATCAAGAACTCAATAAATATATTTTAATGGTACACAGTCTTCTACTGAATGGCATTCATATATATAATTGAACTGAACATTTTTCTTTTCAGGGATACTGACAGTGTTTCCATAGATGCAAGTAGTATACATTTCAGAGAACAACAGAAGGAAACATATTTGTTTATGTTTTCAACTGGTTTGTTTTCCCAGGGCCTGATCGCTGATGCAGACTCTGTGAATCAAAAAATATTTTTATGGCTCTCGATGCATAGGACTCCTGCCCATTTCCAAGCATGATGGTTTGTTTTTACCTGGTTCCAGATTGTTCTGACTCCCTGTAGTCAATATTTATTTATGAGAATTGTTAACTAAAGGTAATGAAAGCAATTGAGGAGAATTTAAAAGGGGAAGCAATTTGCTTGAAACTTCTCCTTGAAAAAGTCTTTTTGTCCTTGATCGAATTGTATATGAATTTTAATTTTGCTCTTCAAACTATGGGGACCATGCTGGAGCACCTCAGTTTTGCTTTAGAGATCATCTTTAACGTTGCCATTGGTTCTTCTGACTGCTTTCTTATCCACTTCTTAAGTGAATTTCCACTCTATCTTTTGTTGTAGTAGTGCAAATATCTCTGGGTCTGGACAAAGGGAACACCTTTTCTTTCCTTACTCATTGCCTGCCTTTCTCCTGAGACAATAAAGCACAGGTCCTTTCTTCCTTTTCCAAACAGTTTGAGACTCTCAAATCTGTTCTGCCCTCCAGGTTCTGTTTCCAAGGTTTAAATCCTCAAAATTCCTTTGCTCAGAGTCACTTCCACTTGATACTTGCTACATAAGCCTCAAGCCAAGCTGGGGACAGAGAATGACAGGAGTCTATCATCCACAATGTCACATTGGGACTCCCTCAAAACATGCTAGAGATGTTGCTCCCATTGTATCTGAGTTCACATAATTCCCAGTGTTTCTTTCTATTCCTAAAATAGCATCCGAGTCTCCTAGATGAAGTCTCATGCAGAGGCCAAGTCCAGCAATGGATCTAAAGGATCAAATTTAAAAGATTTCCCTGAAGCAACAAAATCCTACACAGTAAACCTGGAGTGAGTAAACTCCTCTGCCCTGTGACATCTGGGTTTTGTTTGTCTGTATGAATCCAGCAAATAGGCTGGAGCATCACAAAATAGCTAGAACTTGTCTTGTTACTGAGAAACAGGTCATTTAACTAGAGTAGTTCTGCATGGTGCCATGTTTCCTGGCAAGTTGGGAACTGCACAAGGACTGGTGTGCAACTGGAGAACATCTTTGGGTTTGGTTTTGGTGTAAGTCAGGCACGTACTGAAGTAGGGGAATGTGAAGCCTGTGACTTCCTCTAAATACTTCGGACTCGTATTGGAAACTGTGATCTTTAGGTCAAAGGCAAGACCATGCTTTCTCTGATCAGCTTCCTGCCTTTGAGCGATCAATCATTTATTTCCCTGGGGATGTTGTAGTTCATAGGTTTGTGGCCTGTTTTCCATTGGCTTCTATTATCATTTGCTAATTAGATTACAGCCTAGTATTTACCTTGGTGTGCCTCTCAGAGCCCTTCCCCTGCAGTGTTTTTCTGTTAGCTTTAGAAATGTGGCTGATCTTGATGTCTCTTGGCCTGTTGTGTTAAACCAAGCGGAGGAGAAACTTCATATACCACTTTGCTTGGGAAAGCCAGAAGAAGTTAATAAAAACAGAAAGAAAGAAAAGAAGAGAAAGAAAGAAAATTCAATTACTCTGATTCATGTTCAGATCTAACTTACCTTTGAGAATACACACTTTGGAAATTTTAGAGATTTTGGCATCCCTGGATTGCCTCAGGCTTTAAACTCTAACTCTCACCTTGAATTCATATCTTGCTTATGCTTAATAAAAAGATTATTTTCTAATAGAAAATAACATCATGACCCTCTCTGGTGGGTACTCTGTGTGTCAGCCCAGCTAGGCTGCAGAGCCTAGTTATTTGGTCAAACACCAATCTAAATATCATTATGAAAATGGTTACTTCTGTAAAATGATTAGCATTTAGATTACTGGAATCTAAGTAATGCAGATTATTATATCTAATGTAGGTGAATTTTTTGAGTCAGATGAAGTCCTCATATGATTGATGATCCCTCAGAGAGCAGAAGTTGAATCTTCAAATTGCGTGGAAGAAATTCTGTTGTAGGGCCAGCAAGATGTTCAGCAGGAAAGGTGCTTGCTACCGACCAGATGACTTGACTTCAAATCTTAGGACCTACATGGTGGAACGAATGAGAAGGGATCGCTAGGCATGGTCCTTCCACCTCCACTTGTACACTGTGGCATGCATATACATCACACACAAACATACACACCCATTCACGCATATATACATGCTCATGAACACAAATATATAATAAATAAGTGTAATAAAAAAGAAAGAAAAAAAGAAGGAAAGAAAGGTAGGAAGGAAGGAAGGAAGGAAGGAAGGAAGGAAGGAAGAAAGAAAGGAAGGAAGGAAGGAAGGAAGGAAGGAAGGAAGGAAGGAAGGAAGGAAGGAAGGAAGAGAAAGTGCTATCATTGATGCAATCTGACCTTCTGGGGTCTGATTCTCTGTCACCAACCTAGGTGTTTAGTCCTTTCAAGGAAAGTAGCTGATGCTGATTCTTAGGATGAGCTCTTACTATAAGCAAATACATCAATTTAGCCTTATAACCAGTAATATTTTGAATTGTTCCATGCCTGTCTTTGAGTACACATTTACTTGGGTTATGTGTCAGTGACCACCAAATTGAGCAATACGTATTAACTCTAGCTCAAATAAAATTCTACTTTGAGTTGGCTTCAATACAGGCAGCAACATCTTATCCCAAGTTTTGAGGCCACAGAATTTATACTAGAAGTGTACCTAAATGCAAAAGGTTAAGAAACCCTGCCATACACACACTCATACATACATACAAGCACACACACACACACATATATACATACATACATACATACATACATACATACATACATGCATGCATATATACATGTACACACATACAAACTCACACAAATACACACATCCTGCACACTCACACATCCATGCAGACATATACACAGAATGGGGAGGGGCAATATAATCTGGGCTTCAAGTTGTCTTCCCAGGTGGCCCCTGTTCCCAGTGTTATTCTGAAGTTCCACAAGGTAGCTGATGAAGTGATCATTCGCTCTATGCATCAGACAACCAGTGCTTGACCAGTGTCTCAGTTGTTTGGGGGAATTGACATGGGGCTTTTCTATGGCTTGCTGGCGTACAGACCTTGCAAGCTAGAGTAGAGCACTCATCTCTTCTAGCCACCATCTAGTCCCATCTGCATTCAGAGATTCTCTTTTCTCTATCCTGCCCCAAGAAAGGAAGCAGCAAGAACCCCATGGGTGGGTGCTTTGGCTTCCATACATTCCTTATGTGGTCATCATATAGTCTAGGATTTCTTGTTTAAATTTACACTGTGCATGCATATGCATGAGTGTTCATGTACATGTGCATATCTGTGCATAAGTGCCTGTTTGCATGTACATATTTGTGTGTGTATATGCATGTGTGTTTCTGTGCAGTTCTGTGCATGTGTGTGTGTGTATGACTGTGTATGAGTGTGTATTTGTATTCTGCATGTGTTTGTATGTTTCTGTATGTGTGTGTGTGTGTGTGTGTGTGCATGTGTCTGTGTGTCACTGTCTTTGTGTGCATATATATGCTACTGTGTGTATGGAGGTCAGAGGACTTCTTGCCAGAGACCATTCTCTTCTTCAACCATAAGGGATTCTGGGATTGAAATCAGGTCAGCAGGATAGACAGCAAGCTCTTTTTCTACACTGAGCCATCTTGCTGGTCCTAGTCCAGTACTAAGCCAGGTAGCTGTGATAAACAGTCAGCCCCCACCTCCACTGCTCATCCTTGGGCCACCATGCTCACAATCAGAAAAGAGAAAAGTGAACTACCAAAATGACAAAGCCATATCGGGGCCAGTGGATGTGAAATTACTCTGTCAGAATCTCCTAAATGTTCTTTGTTAAGATCTTACCAAAGATCATTGAGACACATGATCCTCATTCTTTCTCCTTCCTTTCACTAGCAAAAATCTAGTCCTCATGTTTTGCTGCAAAGTATCTTTTCTAACTGAGAATTAAATAGTAAAGAAATCACATAAATTACCAAGAAGAATACAATACTCGTGATATGTGCCATATCCTGCTGAAGGTATAGATCTCTGAGCATTGTTTTGAAATCATAAAATGGAAAATCTATCAGGACCCTGGATCCTCAGTTAGCTCATCTGGAACATACCTATACTCATAGGGATGAGAGAATTCCTTAAGGAAATGCCTGGGGCTTCTGGCATGTTGTGGGTGTTAAGGAATGGTGGCTATGACATACTATTTGTAGCCAAAGGCCTGGGATGAATGGAGTTATGAGTGGAAAGACTTTGCCATCCACTTCAGGAAACAGGTTTTTCAAATTGAAAAACAAAAATGTTTACACACGTTTGCTTTGTTTTTTTGAATCTCTCATGGAACTCGAAGTTCTTAAGTGTACCCTTCTTAACCTTGTCTGCACTCAAGGGTCAGCACACACTACAGTGTAGAATAAGCTATTAGATCATGCAGAACCAGGAGCCCTACCACTTCTGTGGCTCAGACACCCATCTCCTTGATGACTTTTAACCCTGGGGAGTTAAAGGAGGCTCTCTTACTTCTAATTTTGAAAGCACTCGTGGATGCTCGAGGATTATGTGTACTGTAAGAAAGTCTGAACTGAAATAATAACATCATATCCTTGAAATGTTAAATACTCCTACATACTGGCTTTTCAATAAAATCTAAGCAAACAAATCTTGAAGCTATCTTTCCTGGTAACTAAAAATGACACAAATTTATATTAATAAGTGATACAACAATAAAGCTGCTAAAAGATAGGATTCATTGTGTGTTAAGCACTAGATTCTTTATTTAGGCCAGACGTGATTATGTGATAATAGGATAAATGCCTTGCTAAGTGCATAAAAACGAAAATGCTCCGTATATCACACAGGCATATTACATTTCCAGGGCATTAATTTACTTCATTATGCAATGAAATTATACTTTTTAAGTGAAATCTCAAGGAGAAATCAATTTGCTGAATGGAACCCAAGATATATTCACCTTAGATAAAGATCAGCATTTACCACACATTCTGTCAGGCAATAGCCTTCCCAGATTCTTTTAAATTGAGGAAGAATTCTAGAAAATTCCTAACACATCTTGGCATACATTCAAGCATTCTTTCTGGCTCAAAGTCCCCCCCCCCCTCAAAAAAAAAGGCATGCTTAGTTCCTAACATGTACAGGCAATCTGTAAACTGCCAGTGTGAACACAGATGTTTCTCTAAGTCAATAGCTTATCAATATATTCAGAAATACATTTGAGTGATTAACACCCACTGACAGCTTTCTCACGACTCTGTAACATCAGATCTTCAACAAACAGAAACTCTAGTCATAGCTTGGGTCTCCATAGTCTACTTCATCTGTTTGCCTTCTAAATTCATTCCTGCCATATAGTCTCTGTCCAGATGATTGTAGAAATGAGTGGGAACAGAGTTTGTGCCCACACTCAGGCTAAAGAGTAGCTTATCTGTCTCTCTCTCTTTCTTCTACCCTCCCCCACATCTAATCTGCATTTCAAGTTCATCTTCTGCCCTCTATTTGCACAGAAACCTGAACCAAGACTCCATTCATCACTTGCTTCCTAATCTCAGTTCCAGACCCCTCTCACTCACAACACTACAGTCTACTCTACACATAAGAGACAGAGAAATATTTTAGGAATGCAAATAATGTGTCACCCCACCAATTAAGCTTCTGGTGTATTCTACCACAGAATCAATCTCTGTGATTCTCTAGATCCCATTGACCCCACTGTACTTGGTGGGTTCCATTTCTTTGCCTTTTACCATGATAAGCCTGCTAATCTGCTTCCTTTCCACCTATTGCCACTTTAGGGATGTTATACAGTTTGTTTTGGTAGAATATTTTTATTTTCATCTCTTGGGACAGACTTCTGATTTTTTTTTTCTTAGAAAGATTTCAGACCACACTGTGTATAATGACCTTTCCAAGTCACTTTCCATTCCTTTGGGGTTGTTTGTTTGTTTGTTTTTCATCATTGACAACAAGGAAGTATATCTGGTATCTGTTATGATCGGTTTCCTTGGCCCAGAACCTCCAGGGGAACAGTGATCATATTTGCTTTGTTATTATTGTACCTCCAGACTAGTACCATGCTTGTCACTCTCCAGGTTCTCTACACATAGTGAATTGATTAAAGTGTGTAGATTCTGATACAGTCCATGCTGGATCATAAAGTGTTCTTCTTGCCTGCGCAAATAAGAGATATAAGAAGACAAATACTCAACTTATTTGCATTGTCTTAATGAGCCCTTGCCAAAGATCATTTTTAAAAGAGCACATTCATTAAGAAGTGATTGGTTTGCTAAAACCCTTTGAACCACCTCTAGAGGCTTAGGATTGAGTGATGACATTTTGTGCACTTTTATAGAGGTGTTCTTAATGTTCCTATGTGCTCTCATGGGCTATTTCAGCAATCTGCGTTACTATGTGACATTTTGGTTTTCACCCCATCAAGTACACAAATCAAGAAGGATGTTGCCATCATGGATGATAGACATTTTATCAATTCTTACTGTCAACATTAAAAATCGTGTTTGAACCCTTCCTTCTAGTGTGTATTTAATTCTCTTGATAAATTAAAGCCTAGTTTGGGCCTCTGACAGAGTTTAATCTATACAATTAGTAAAATAGGATCCTATACATTCTTACTTCAGAATTCACTATGCTGATAATATGCTTTGTACAGTTCCTGAAAAACAGATGATAGACAAAAAATCAATCCAGATTACTTACTGTCAAATTCACTCAATTTCCCTTAAATAAATAAAATTGAACTTACATGTGTCAGTTTCTCCGAACCAGCAACTAAGACATGAATAGTACAAGAATTCCTGAGACTATGTAGAACAACTGAGCAAATTCTACACTGAAGTGGAAACTTAAGGGTTCTTTGGAAAGTCGGTTGGACGGTGTTTTGCTGGGACAAATGCATGAAGGAAAGTTTCATTAAAGTGGACACAGGTGTGAAAGGTTAAGGCAGACTCATGAAGGAACTTTCACTGAAGCAGACACAGAAGAAAGGATGTTCTGTTAAAACAAACACGTGAAAGGAAATGTGATAAAAGATTCTTTGCTAACAACACAAATGTATTTGTTTGCCTTACATTACATACATAGTTGAGCTGTATTTGTCAGGACTCCATAGAGAGAAATGCACCATAAAATGTTTTGTAGTGTATTGCAATTTGTTGCTGCTTCCAAGGACTTGACTGATTGAATGCATATGCTGAGGCAAGACCAAGGCATGTGGTGGACACGTGATGTTTGGAGGGTATAAATAGGACTCCATGGAATGACGAAGACAAAGTTTGGCTTCCTGGTAAATGTTTGTGGGTCTCCCATATTCACTGATCTTCACTTCCCTGAGAGAGACACAGCTGAGAACTTGTCCTGATGTTCCTCCTGGTCCCTCCTGCTGACTCGAGCTGAGGCTGAAGCCTGGCTGTCTCTGCTAGGTCTTGGCACCCACCACTGTTGACCAAACTGGACTTTTGCTGTATCCCTTAGGTGTTTTTGAGTGGATAGAGCTGCCACTGCCTGCTAACATGTGAACTGAACTGTTGATTTTCAGACAACACAGATAGGAGTTGCTTCAAAAAATCTTTCTAAACAGATCCATTTCCCCCATATCCTTTCTTTCCAACTACCTCTGGTGGGTAGTGGCTTACAAAGAAGGGTAAAGAGTTTAAAAATCATCATAAAAATAGGATTTGAAAAAATTTAAGTTAAAATCCATAATGTGAAGAATTTGGACTAAGAGAAGTGGATGAACATCTAAACAGTACTGGTTCCCTCTCCATCTTCATGAAGGCCCTGATCAGGACCCTGGAAAAGCATGCCCACTGTGTCATCGGCTGGTCCTCTGCTCATAGGAGATTCTGTATTCTTTTTTTTTTTTATTGGATGTTTTATTTACATTTCCTATGTTGTCCCCTTACCCCATCCCCCACCCACCCCGGAACCCCCAATCCCCTCACCCCTCCTCCTTCTTCTCTGTGGATGTAACCTCTATCTACTCCCCCCCACTCCCACCTCCCCACCCTCAAAATTCCCACCCCCTGGGGCATCCAGCATTCATGAGGCCAAGGTTCTCTTCTTCCATCTATGCCCAGCAGGGCCCTCCACTCTTACATATTCAGCTGAAGCCCTGGATCCCCCCCCAAGTGCTCCCAGGCTGGTGGTTTAGACCCTGGGAGCTGTGGTTGGTTGGTATTATTGTTCTCCTCATGGTGCCGCAAATCCTTTCAGCTCCTTCAGTCTTCACTCTAACTCCTCTATTGAGAAACCCATGATCAGTTCAATGGTTAGTTGTGAGCATCTGCCTCTGAATATGTCAGACTCTTGAAGACCTCTGAGGAGACATCCATATCAGGCTCTTATCAGCATGCACTTCCTGACTTCCACATCAGCATCTACCTTTGGTGACTGCACATGGGATGGATACTCAGGTGGAAAGGTCTTCAGACGGCCCCTCCTTCAGTTTTTGTCCCTCGCTTTGTCTCCATATATGCTCCCTTGAGTATTTTGTTGCTCCTTCTAAGAAGGACCGGAGATTCTGTATTCTTGTGTGCTCTGTTTGTTGGTGATAGCTATATCCTGACAGCCTCCACTACAAAGGAGACTCTAGGTCAGGCTGGGCTTCCTCCAGCTCCAGAAATCACTATTCCTCAATTCTACAACATCTACCTCTCCCCATCTCCTTATACCTGCCTCTCCCTCCTCCCATATTTCATGTGCACCTGACCCAGAGAAAGTATTGATGTCTCTCTGATACATTTCTCTCCTTGATCCAGTTCTCCTTGACCCTCCTCTGCTTTCTCCTTGAAAGGAGGACTCCACCTAAACTGTTGGATGAAGGACAGAGACAGCATCACCTCTTTTGGTGCCTTTAAGTAAATCACCACCACAGTGTTCAAGGAGTGAGAATCATGCAGAAAACATCAATGCAGTCTGTTCAGTTTTGTTTAATAAACATGAAAGCTATTTTCAAAAGAACTTGTTTGGCTGCTAAGAATGTCAAGTCCATCAGATATCCATGCAGGCAATGCCAGTGATCCGAAGTCCTAGAAAGAAATGGCAGCATAGTCAACAGAGTCCAAATAGAAGCAGGGATAATGAAGACTGGGTATGGCTTTGCCTTGCTCCCGTCAAGAATTGCCTCTGACTGGCTTATCCCAAACACAAACTTTCTTCTTCTTCTCATCAGCCTTTGTCATGAACTTTCCTTGGCTTCCTAATAACCAGCCTCTACCTGCCCATTCAGACTGAAGAACAGTTCCTCTATTAAACCACCCGTAGATCATCCTTCTTTGAATATGCTATTTGCTTCCTGTGTTTTTCAGGTAATTGTTCTCATCCTGGTACAATGCTGAATGGCCAAGACCCTGAGATAGAGCTAGGAAGATGGGAAGGAAAGATGTAACAGTGTTCTGCTTCAGGGCATGGACTTGTTCAAGATGATCACCACTGGCATCACTCAGGCTAATAAGCCTGTGAAATATTTTGAAAAAAAAAAAAACAAAAACAGTTTGCCTCCTTTTGGTGTTATTGTATTGTGATTTATGCTTATATTCAGAAGGCAACTGAAGGGCAAAGGAGAACAATTAATCTTTGTCTATTTAGTTTTTTTTATTAAGTACCTATTATGGTAAGCAGAATGTGGGGACAAGAGAAGAAAAAAAGCAAAAATGATTTGCCAGTTGATTTTAAGGACTTCAGAGGAAAACAAAGCTAAGTGTAGAGTCAGGCTTTCCATTTGCAGCACACTGAACAGGGAAGCCTCAGAGAATGTCTGTGCTTTGAGTTAAAGGGAATCAGGAATGAGTTAAGAAGACCACAAACCATTCTCAACCCACAAAAGGATCCCTCTTTCCAGAGACTGTCATCGTGTAGGAATGTATTTAGTTGTCATAATGCTAAGGTGGAGGAAAATGAAAAGAAGAAACATTTCTGTTGACAGTTTATTGATAAACCTTAGGTAGCTAGATGTCCCATCATGTTCAGTTGAGACATAGACAATTGTTAAACAAAAGATGCCAGGGTATAGTTGCATATAAACAGCAAGAGTAAAGTTCTTGAGGCTGGCACAGGCCAACACATGCCTACTGTGTGTTTTTTCTTCACTTAAAGCAAGCTACTGTGGACCATACATCTTCACATCTTTTCAAACTACCGTGCAGCCCTGTGGTCCCAATGCAGATCAGGCTGTTATCCATCCATAGGTGGTATGGGTTTTATTCAGGACCTGCAGCAGAGCAGAGTGGAATTGCCCATCATAAGCACATATGTGGTTGTTTTTCAGACTTGAAGGTGAGCTTACTGGTGGCAATTGGTTCTGATAAGAATGGAAACACCATCAAGAGAAGAAGGATCCTGCCTAGTTTACACTTATGCACAAGTAACTCTGCCTGGAGGATTATTTGTGGCAAGGAAAAAGACTATTGATACTCAAGAGGTTTTGAGTATCTTCACTGGAAGCTCTAAGAGAAATCCGCTTAAATTTTTCATAGGTAATTTAGACTCAAATTAATCAGTTTATGGACTTTACTTATAAAGAAATGTTACTTTTTTTTTTTTTTACAAATTTCTCTTTATAAATGTGCTCATAATTTCTTTGAAAGAGGATTCATCTGGTATCACTGTTTTACACTTCATATATATTGAATTTTTTCTGTCTCGTTTTATTACAAGATTCCAAAAATAGCAGGATTAAAAATAATAGGCTGTACCCATAATAAATTCAACTTTTTGAAACAATGCATTTCCTATTTAAAATGGCTTGAATATAATTCTCCTGCAGTTATTCAGCCATTCTCCCCTTAGCCAGTGAGAATCTTACAAGCTTGTGAAGGCTACTGCTTTATAACCTTTGGATAAAAACAGAGATTCTTCCCATTTTGTTCTATAATGTATTATATTGAAAAATATTCTGGAAAAGGTATCAAAATGATAGCATCCAACTAAGGCTTGGATGCTCTAGCAAATTAGCCATGTACAACCAAACTCCAGCAAGAGGTTCTGGGCCTATACAATGGTATGATTTGTTCAAAGTACTAGCTGCAGCCAGACATCCTCCACTATAAGACATATGAGTACAGTACCTTTAAGATCACCACCATGGAATTCAGAAGGAGGTGGATTTTTCAAATGTGAGGGCATCTGGAGCTGTATATTGAATCCCTGTCTCTCCACTAGAGATGAGCTTCCAGAAAACACAAGCCTCTTCCTTGACTGTCTCAATGTTTTTTTTAACAAGGTGACCTACTTTGTCATAAGCCAGAAGTAGGCAGAATGAAGGAAGATCCTGGTAAGCCATTTCTTCCCTTAGTCTAGGAAAGTATTTTCTTTCTCTGGTGACTTTCTAGTGCCAACACTCTAATGACACATACAAAACCTAGGTCCTACCTCAGTCCTTTCTTCAACTCCTGGAGGGCATAAAAATTCATCTCCTGCAGCACTGAAGAACTTGGTTCTTTGCATATATAACTTGAGTGGAATTTATGATCAGTTCCTGGGAAGGAATATTTAAGATATACTGATCAGTAGCCTAGGCATCAGTTGTTCCATGGACTTCTTTGAAAAGGAGAGATACACATAAACATGCTAGCTAATGATTTGGGGCAGCGTGGGGCCTAGAATCCTAAACCATGCTCTATCTTTTCCTCTCCAGTTGATGATGGTGATGTGAGCATGGTCCGAGGAGCAAAATATTTTAAGAGTTTAAACTTCGCTGTGCAAAGTAACAAATAGAGCAAATATTTTATATTATATATTTTTTTAAAAAAAAAAACCCTCGTTCTTTTCTCAGTGGCCTTTCACTCATCCTGGGAAGAAATCCTCACAGGTTTAAAGAAGAACTTGGAAATATAGAGAGCACAGAATAGCTCTTTCCACAGTCACAGTGTACCATATGGCTTACATCATGTTTTTAGATTCTGAGTGATGTGCAGTAATAGCATGAAGAATCTGCTGATGCTTGACTTTGTCTTTACCCTAAATATTCAAGAGGAAAATGGTTTCTTTGAGGTCACATGCTCCACAAGTGTACCCCATAATTCCTTCCACTTCTGAGGTCCCATTGAAATGAATATACTTCTGGCATTCAATTCACTCTTTCCTCTGAATTGGATATATTTGCCGCTTCAGTATTTTGCTATCTTCCTTCTTCTCTCATCTCCTCGCTCTTCTTTTTCATAATATGTGTAGTGGGAGGAGACTACTATCAATAGCTATTAACTGTGGAATAAATATATGAATTCAAACCCATACAGATTTATATCCAGCATTGTCACTGTTTCAAGAATCAGGAAGATTGATCATCCTTCATCATTGAAGGCAGACCTACATAATTTTTATTGCATTCCACTTAAAATTTGATCACTCAGTAAGGTTTATATTCTAAAAAGCAATAAAATATTGTCTTGATTATATAGTCGTTTTTACTTGATTTCTGCAACAATCCAGGAATCAGATCTAGAGCAGTGGCTCTCATCCTGTAGGTTACAACCTCTGAGGGTTGAATGACACTTTCCTCCAGTCCAATATTAGATACCCTGTATATCAGATATTTAAATTATGATTCACAACAGTAGCAAAATTATAGTTATGAAGTAAAATTGAAAATATTTTTATGGTTGGGGGTCAACACAACACGAGGAACTCTATTAAAGATTTGCAGTATTAGGAAGGCTGAGAATCACTGATCTAGAATGTATCCTTGGGGCAGTCATTTCATTTCCGTTAGGCATTACATGGGTTATGAAATGCTACTATGGTGGCAAGTTACATTTGACATTATAAGAACTCTTCACATTTTTCCCCAATTTTTATGCAAAATTTCTTTTATTCTCTTTTACTCTTACTGACATAACTTTAAATTTTAGAATAAAATGCATGGCCTTTTGAGGGTAAAAGCAATTCTAATATACAAGCATGAAATGCCACATGTAAAGACAAAATGCCGAATGTCTTGTCTCTTTGATATAAAGCTTGCCTTTTCTTTAAGCTCCATGTTTGTTTTGTGTGGCCTGTTGGAACCTATCCATAAGACCAACTGGAATAAATTAGTCAAGCAAAGGTAGAGCATAAGCCTCAGAGTAGAGATGTCCCTTAAGCAAAAGACATGATAGTTCTAACAATTCCGAAAATGACTGTCTTGACTTGACCTTGTAGCTAGAAACTCCACAAAGAAGAGTCTTTTGATAAAAGAAACTTTTATAGACATCCATTGGTACTAAAGAGGTCTCTAGAGGAGTCTAGGTTTCAATAGGCCATGCATGGGTTATAAAAGGAGGAGTTTTATAATCTAGCATTGAACAGCTAGCATCACCATAGATTATATATCATTTGGCATGCAGAACAGCCCAAGAGCATAGTTGCTTATGTCAAGTTAGCCTTAAAGATGAAGACTCATAGGGAAAGCTATAGCTCAATAACATTGTTAGAAGGAAAGAACCCCTAATGGCATCTCAAGTAAGAGTGTTACCCCTGCATGGACAGGCCCAGATGGAGAGTAAGGGAACATTAATCCTCAAGTATATGAAGATCCTATCTCAGTTTTCAATCCATAAGCCCTGAGGCTGTCCTACTTTGTAGGGCTTCATATCTGCATGCATGAAACAGTAAGCTCTTGTTAGACCATCAGTGAGCTACTTCTAAGCCACTTAACCTATAAAGGATGGTGTCTCCCTGAAGCTAGCCTCTCAGGTAATTTCTACCATTTCCTAAAAATATCTTGCCTATCAAATACTTACATGTCAGCCTTGTTATTGATGTAGTCTCTTTCATGACTTATGTATGAGTTGATACACAGCAATGGTATATGAACTGGCTGAGACAAATTAAAATCCCTGGATGAGAGCACACTGAGGCCTCTAATACCATATGTCTTTTCCACTTCTCAAATGACCTTTCAGGTCACCATGTTTGATGATCATACAGTGCTCCATCTGACCATGGAATTTCATTCTTTTATTTGTTGATTCTAAGTAAACTCTATACATAGGTGGCTTCTGGTTGCATGTTCCTGTTTTTTTTAAAAAAAAAAAAACACTTAATAGAAATAATCACAATATTGGAATTTCTAATAAAAGAATCAACAAACCAACCTAATTGCAGAAGGTCTATTAGCACTTAGCAACTGAAGCAGAGTGCCATCTTCTATTCAGGATACAGCAATTACATGGTTAATTTGGCACGTAACCAAGATGCAGCATCCCAATGAATAATCCCATTTCTTTGAAATTCAACTTGTTACTTTAACCTGATTTTCATAAGTATTCATTTGTAAGTTAAATTTTTTTCCTAGGTTGCTTTGGAAACCACACAGTTGAGTGAGATTCAAAGATCCATTTAATGGAATCTGACTCTGTCCTGTTGTTAATCTACCAAACCTGTCGTTTGGTTAATTCTTGATTTAGTATCCAACCAGGAAGACATTGAATAAACATCTTTCTGAAGAAAAGGCTGAGTAAACTTCTCTTTAGTGAATGAAGAAATACTTCGTTTCCTTGAAATGGTTCTAAAATAATGAAGTTAAAAAAACATCACCCTGAGAGGTGATTAAAACATACCAATTCCAAGGCTTTTAAGAAACACACTTGGTAAACATCCAGTCCAAGAATCTGCATTTTAATCAGTATACATTAGTAAATTTTTAAAATGTGTTCCACAGAATATATTTGGAAATATTTATCCTTTATGAACCAATGGCATATTAAATACATGCAAAGTCCTCTCCATTTCCTTCCTTCTGCATTTATGGTATTAAGCAAATATGGATGGATGGTCACAGACTATGGGAATTCCAAGAACTGAAAGTTTATTTTGTCTATATTCTCAGTGAAAATAGCATCTTGAAACTACTACATCATCTTCAGTTTAATCTCTACTCAGATTGAAGCTCAGATCCTGCTGCACATTCATTTTGAAACCTAATAATCCTTAATCATTTGCTTCTCTTGATGTAAGTTTTAAATTCATAGCTTCTATGTGTCTCACCAGAATAGGAGGACCCTCTGGTCCTCCACTAGAGGATTGATTTCTGTGTACAGAACAGTTAGGCCCACTGAGAGCTTCTGGGACATTGTAGAGGTTGCTGGATAGCAGCTGGAGTTAAGAGGGAATGTAGGAGAAAGCACACGAGGAGCAGATTTTCATGTTTTTAAACACAAAATATAACAGAACTTCCATTAGTCAGCAAGATATGGCTTCAGAAGAAAATGAGAAAAAGACTGAAAACATGCTTTCAGAGAAAGCTCATCTGTCTTTTTTAACGTGCAACTGTGATATATGGAAAAAAATCGTTTCAGAACCCAAAAATCATTGGGACAAACTGAATACTGGTGTTCTTCAAAGTGTGCTCTAGTCTTCTGTCTTCTCTGGTGAAAGTATCTGCCTTCTAGGCCAACCCCTGGTTGACATTCACAAACAGGTGTGGTCTCCAGACCCATCTTCTGCCCAGAGCCCATCCTGGCTCAGTACCAGGCTTGAAACCCAGATTCTGTTTTTACCTAATTAACCCATAAAAGTGGGCTAATGACAGCTCTGATGGTAGAGTCCTGAAGCCCCATTCTGGGCTTGCTTAGCACCTCATGTTGGTCCATGGTGGTCTTGGACTCCCTAAAGACAGGATCTCATGACTTCTAAGAAATAATTGTGCTTCAGTAACTGTGAATTACACTAGTCTGGCGAGTTCCCTAGATTACACTTTTGTACTCATAATCTCCTACAGGATGTTACTATAGAACTTTCTTATATCCAAAGTAGGATTTTAGGATGACAAAGATTTCAAGATCTCTCTATTAAATAGAAAAATAGGCCCACTGTACCTTTAAACTAGTCATGCCATTTTAAATGCCCATCATCCCAAACCACAGACATGGGGGCTCTCAGAGAATATTAAACCTGAGAGCGATGCTTTTCAATCTAAACTTATACAGCCTCTGCCTCACCTAGTGGGCAACCAGGGACTAGGTAAGTGTGTAGGGTTTATGTATTCCCACGATAGCAAATTGGCTTAAAAATGTAGGAAGAAAAAATTTTATGTTCATATTAACATTTGGATATTTTGGAGTAGGTTACAGATTTTTACTTCATTTGCAACATGAAAATAAGGTTCCAAAGTAATTCCTGCTTGCATTGGCCTCTTAGGCCTCTGTCTATTAATTACCTTGGGGAACATGTTCATTATTTCCTTTCATTTGGGGTGTACATCTGGAACTGAGAATCACTGCTTATTTCTTCATCTTGCAGAAGAGAGAGAGAGTGCATGCAGCCTTGATTTGGTCAAGGTCAATAATAGTCTCTTTTCAGAACTAACCAAACTTTGTAAAAGTCAATCTTTATATATTTTTTAAATCTTACAGTACTAAAATCCCAGTGAGTATATAAAATATTGATATATTTTTAAATGTATTGATCATTGATAGGTTATATTCTTTCACGGGAGAGAGAAGAGGTCTAATATAATAGAATACTGACGTGAATATGGTAGCTATCTAAACTGTGTGTGTGTTGCATGTACATTCAAAGACACAAGTTTTTATGTATAAATATCATGAGTCTAGATTTCTAAGTTTTGCAGTAAAGATGCATCAGAGCAAGAAAAATATAACACAAAACAGACTGTTCAGAGCACTGAATATGTATTTTCCCATTTTTTTCAATTTGGTATTCAATATACTAGTACTCATTAAATACAAGTGTAGCTCACCTAACCTCAGTCTTTTCCTTAGGAAAAAAAAATCATGCCTTCTTAAGTGTTTCCATCATTCATGTGAAAATCTAAAAGGGCTAAATATCTTTCCACTCACAGCTGCCTGCAGTAATGGATTTTGCCTTTGAACTTACCAGTAAACTTCACGGTCCTCGTATAAATATCAAACTTGTCAAGCTTGCTTTCCAGGGAAGACGGGTAATGAAAGGCTTATCTGTTTGGGGAGTAACTTAATGCCTCAACTTCACCTCAAAGTCCCATCCTGAGAAAATTTCAATGCTAGGGAAGTTCCTGTCACATATCGGGGTCATCTCTGGCTAGGTCTGGAGGCTGCATTCACTGAAGTTTGGGCCTACTGTTCTCCCCACCTTCTACAGAGCCTCAAGCATTGTGCTGAACTCTGTGCTTCTCTTTGCTCTCCCCCATCCCTTTGAGTCAGGGCACTTGAGGATCAAAGAAGCCCAAATACATGAGGTACAGTGGAAAGACATCAGTGAGTGTGTGCCAGGATCACCCCAGGGACCTAGGGGTTACCCAGGGATGTGAGGTGAATAACCAAACACTGCCCACCTGACTCATAACAGGACTCAAGTTGCTTTTCCAAAGCAGCCAAGGGCAATTTTTCTGTGTCTGTCAGGAGATAGCTAACAAGTTTTTTTTTTTCCTTTCAAAGAAATCTGGATATATATGCAGAGCAAAGCCCCAGAACTATGTATTTGCAATCTGATAATAATCCCTGCCACCACTTTTCAATGTAAAATTGCAGCGAGCAAAAGAGTATGTTTTAAAGATTTGGAACACAGCATTTTTCAAAATATGAAGAATGACTTGTGCACGGGCTGTCTTCCGCGCTTGCCCCTCACAAGCGTTCCCATCGTGATTTCTTAACACAAAGCTTACTTCACTCTCAGATGTCTTGTTAAATTCTTAACAATCCCCACAAGGTACTGACCACTTGGGCCACATAAAGAGCCCTCCATGGGAAGATCAGGGGTCTTTGTTTTCCTCGTAGGTAGTTGAGGAATGAGCTTCTAATGAGAACCTTCTGGACTTCTTCAGACATGAAACTCTGTGATCTCAAATTTCTGCAGCATGCCCCAGAGAAAGGGCTATGGGTTTTAACGTGTGCAGTGATGCCAGTTGAGGGGAAATACAGGGACCAGTCGTGGCCCCCCAGAGCCACCTCTTGAAACAAATGTTTCTACCTGGCCTTAATAGAGACATCAGATCTCTTGTGATTTTTGCCTCCCCCACCTCCTAACCACTCCCAGATCTCTGGCCAGCTGTATTGTAGTTAAATTTCAAAATCCTCATTTGGCAGCTTTGTACAGTGGTGCGGTAATGGTTATAAAGCCCGTGGTGCAAGTTGGAAAGTGGCAGGCACAGATATACACTTTAAAGGAGGCATAAAATGAACGAAAGACATTACCAATGCAAGACTCAGTATTAACCACATTCATATGAGTTGTATGTTTGTTCCAATAAACCAATAGTGCCAGATGTAAAATTAGCCTGTAAAACTTTCCACTTTACCATCTACCGTTGCTGTGTTCAAACACCAGTGAACAAAGGTGACATATTTCTTTAAACAATGGGTTAAAACAGTCCACATGACTCACAGCACACATACATTCACACTACACCATATATGTCAATACATATATAACACTTAATGTATTGCTGTACGTAGAAGGTAAATGTGCTTCAATAGAATAGGTACAATGATTTTTATTACTAGGCAAATTGAATGAGATTCTCAGTGCCACTTTGACTTATGTCACATATTAAAGGAATCTGGAAGGTCCGTGTTCTGCACACTGACCCCAGAACACTGCTCTAGAAAGAGAACTGAGGTTTTGTGGTAAAGTTCTCTGGTTTTATTCAACCAGTGTACTTTATCTCTTCTTCAGACAGAAACATCTGGATTTTCACCAGAGGCCCCACCTGTTGATCAAGTCAATTGAACTCAAGAATGAGCATAGAGGCTAGGCCTGGATAAGTGGGTCACTTGGTACTCAGTGCTCTAGGTAGGTTTGCCTAGGATGTCATGTAAGGCAAACCAGCACTTTGGGCTGAAACATAATCTTCTTTTGTTTTTCTTCACAGTACTATGGATTGAACCTAGGGTCTCACATGTGCTAGGCATGCAGCTGACTGCCAAGCTACAGCCCCAGGCCAGGTTCAGAATCTGATTAGAAGCTTTGGGAAATCAGGCATAGCAGAACATGTCTGTAAGCCCAACGCTTGGGAGGCAAAGGCAAGGAGATCTTGAGTTCAAGCTTTCCAGCCTGAGATCTATTAGAAGGAAAGGAGGGAGGGGGAGAATAGGAATGAAAGAAAGATGGAGGGAGGGGGAGAAGGAAGAAGGAAGATAGGAAAAAAGGAGGAGGGGAGGGAGGGAGGGAGAGAGGGAGGAAATGAAGAGAAGAAGGAAGAGAGGGTGGGTGGGAGGAGAGGAGGGTGGGAGAGAGGGGGAAGGGAGGGAGGGCAGAAGAAAGGGAATATCTAGAAAATGTTCTAAACCAGACCTGGGGCTATAGCTTGCCTCATCAAACCTGAATCTGTGACCATCCTTTCCTATTACCAATAGGGGCATCTTAGGAAAAAAGGCTATCCAAACATCGGACTGACTCAGGAAAACAGAAATAAAGTAGGAAGAAGAGCTAATCTACAAGACCATTATTTAAACATCTGGCTCCAAGTGTGGCTGAAGTCCTCTTTGGACTTTGAAGTTGATTTGATAAATCATTTTCATTGCATGAGTACTATGTTTTGTTAGGTTTTCTGTCTGTGACTGAATAGTTACTGATTGAAGTGTCTTTGTAGAGTATATTCACATTAGTATTCTCATGATAAGTCTGTGAGACTGATATTACCTTCATTTATCAGATTCTAAGTATCTAAGGCTTAGAGGAGACAAGTTAACTCATTTACCTAAGTCCACCCAATTATGAAGTCATAATTCCAAAACTTGCCTTTTAATGTAGGTAAACCTGGGTGTTTAAATGTGTCTTTAAATGTAAATACCTTTGCAAGGAGAAATAATTTATTCAAGTTATAAATAATTTAAATATCAATTAAGTGAAAGAACTATGTGTACTCTCAGTTCAGAAATGAACTTCAAAGGAAGAGGAGGCCAGATGTTAGTCTGTATAAGGGGTAAAGCCTTAGGAAAGAGTGGACAGTCATCAACAACACACATGTGGGGTGATACTGTTCTCTATCAAGTACCATGAGATAGGTCCAATTTGTATTGTCATTGCAAAACCAAAGGTGTACAGAGGTGAAATAAGAGGTTCAGCATCACAGCATGCACATAGATGTAGGCATCCTTCCACACCTGATTCTCTCTAGGTGTACACAGACAGGAGACAAGAATGCATTGCCTATGCTGACAAATACTCATTAACTACTCTGGCAATGAACTCCTCTAGAATCCCACAGCTTCAGGAAGCTGGTTTGAGATGATGGATAATCAGACAAATGACTTCACTTTGAGACTTGCTGTACAAATTCTTACTTCCCACTTAGATATCTAGAGACAGGTGGAAGTACTCTAGAAAGATCAAGATTGCAAGATCTCTTACTGTTGAAAAATTCATCTCCCAGACTCTGAGATCCAAAGATGTTTAGAGTTTAGTGAGGAAAAAAATATATAACAAAGACCTTTTGTATCCTAACTGCTGAAGATGTTAATGGTTGATTGATAACTGCAGACTTGGTGCCACAGAACCTGGGGTAATCAGAAGGACTCTGAGCAGTTGTTTTTCATAATTCTGGAGAAGTTAGGTAAGTTTGAAAAGAAACAAGGCTGGAATGTGGAAAGGTCTATTCAGAGGTGACATACCTGAACTGTGATCTTCAAATCTTCAGAAAACTTATTGATAAAGGAAAGGAGGAAAGGTCACCTCCAATATACCTTTAAGCCTTGTGCATTCGAGTGGCCCTGTTTTTGGCCCGTTTTAAATGGCCTGTGGCTTTTAGATAGTTCTAAAAGAGCTTTGTCTAAAAGGAGTCTTTAGACAGTCCTGTGTGACCCTACCCTAATTTCCCAGTGACATTGGGCTGGCTTCTCTTTTGTGCCAAAGGTCACACAAGAATATCTTAAAAGAAGATGAAAGAGAGGTTGAAGAAACGAAGAGAATGTAATTCTTTCAAGCCCTACCATAAAGCTACCTCTGTGTGCTAAGAATAATTTCACATTATAGATGCCTGCTACTTTCAGGGCTTTTATGTATAAATAGTAACTTTAGAGAAAACTTGTATATGGTCATTTTTGTCCTGGTTTGTACTGCCCTTCTTATTAGACCTTAGATCTCCAGCCATGGCTTTCTTGGACCTACCAAAATATAAAAGAATTACCTGATTCTTTCGTGTATGAGTACATTTAATATATCTTAATGGATTTTGTTACTTGCAGGATTGTATATTCAAGACATAAAGAAACATTGCCTAAAACTTTTGAAAACATCCCATTTAATTATTCTGTAAGAGTGCAAAGTCATTGGATATGATCTACTAGCTGGGGTGCCTTGTCTTGCCTCAATGGGAGAAGAAGCACCTAGTCTTGCAGGAACTTGAAGTACTAAGGTTCGGGGAGATACCCAGAGTGGGTCCTCACCTGCTCAAAGGAGAAGGGGAGCAGGGAAGGGAAAAGATTGTGGGAGAGGGTGACGGGGAGGGGGGCAGTGAGAGGGATGTAAAGTGAATAAGTAAAAAAAATTAAATTAAATAAAAGAGAGATCCCAAAGAAAAATTATCAATCTCCCAAAGAAAAAAACATCACTTCAGAAGCGGGCATAGAATTTTCTACAGGTGTCTTCTAAAATTTTTGAAATCATAGCATAGAATCTCAAGTTGCTGCTTTTGTGCTGAGAGGTTTCTCAAATATGAAGGAATGCTTTTTAAATTTTTCTATTGATTTCCTCCACTTCAGTAGTGTAAGGGAGAAAAGAAAATGAGTGAAGATGTGGGTATTTGAATCCAAATCAAAGAACTGCTTTGTTCAGTAGGACACTTACTTACATCAACCTGCATGAATCAGAAATATAATCTGTTGCTAGAAATAAGATATCTTCAGCCACTTCTCGGGCAATGATCTACTATTTGAAGTGTGTGTTAGGTGTTCCTTGGTACATCTCATTTCGAGCAAGGTTTTTGTTCTTGTTTTCCTCCCAGGGGAAGAGGAGAGATTCTCAGGGATGTAAATAGGGAAGCGGCTTGCCATCAAATCCTGGTGTCTGGAAGATCCACACTGGCATAAGCTCTAGCCTATCCCAAGCTATGCTGCAGATGAGTCTTAGCAATGAGGGGAAATGGCCCCAGCATCTACTTTCTCTGTATGAATTTTGTGTCATCCATATTTTGGTTCTCCTTCATTTGAGTGGGTAATGGAGAACAGGCTGTAATTGTATTCAGCTCGGTGCATCTCAGAGCTAAGGTCATTTCATTAGCTGGCTATTATTTCTTGGCACTATAAATTTCTCTTCTCGTACGGTGACTGTCCTTACATATATCAAATGCCTGGACTTTTTAAAAGTTTAATTTAAGAGTTTTCCTAACACCCTTACAAAATAAAGATTAATAAACAGTGCTCTACATTAGATAAATCAAGCATGGATAATTACATTCATTTTAATAATTTGCCTTTATAATAGTCTCCCATAAAAATAAATCAAAAGTACTTAGATTTGATTACTAATCGGCATCTCTCATACACAGCACACAATAAAATGTGATTTACTTAAAAATCAATACTTTAATGGGAACCAATTCTGGAATACTAAAGCATATAAGAAGTAAGTAAAATCCTTGGGATATTTCCTGCATTTCTCCCAGAACATTTTCTGTGGTGTGTCCAGGGCTGGAATTTCCTTTAGTTAGAAAATGAGCTGTCAGCCTAATGATCATTTCCTGGAAAAAAATATGTAAATTCATTTTGAATAGCTACTCCTTTAATGTGCTGGTCACAATAGCAAATAGACACCTAAAATTATATAGTCTACTTTACAAATTTAACTATATATCATATTCATTATACCAATATCTAGTGGATCATATTGGCCTTTACCATTTTTTTCTCTGACTTCATATCCTCCATCTTCACATACAAAGAATTCTTAAGATTGATAGCATAACTTTAGTGTATAGGAGATATACTAAGGTATATAGTCTGCATTTGCATTTAGTAAACAATGTTATAGTCTTAGAGTTGGAAGTATTCTAGATAGAACCCTTACTTATACAAGTCGTGTAAGAATTCTTTAAATTCAGCCAGAAGATATTGACAGATGTTCAGGTCTTTCAACTTTCTAAATTTGAAAATGAGTTATACTAGCTTCACATGACTTTGAATATTCTATGGTCGTTTCTAAGTGTTTTGGCAATTTCAACTGCCTTTAATTATGTGTAACTTGCTGTATATGCAATGAATTCTCATTTTGATTGTATTTTCTATCATGGTTTTATTGGAAATAATGAATTTTAATCTTTAGTGAAAACTCAACTGCAAGTGGAGCCACTGTTGCCAAAAATCTAATTAAGGTGACAAGAGAAAGAAAGTCACCTCTACACACAGCTGATCTCAGATACGTGCCTTCAAAGATCACTGCTTCACAACAACTCCCTCCATGGTACTGAGAACACCAGACCCAGTATCTCAGTAGTGTTTTTAAATGAAACAAAACTGGTACCTTATACGTGAGTATTTTCATTTTTAAACCCCTTAAGCCCCTCCCCCATATTTATTATTAAAACTTTTATGAATTTTTCAAAGCTTCTGTGTCCTCTGGCAGAGTAATTTCTTTCTCCCGTAACCTCCTTTAGTGCATTTTATTGATGGTTATTTATGCACTTGTCTTATTTATTCTACTAAATTGTAATTATTGAAGCATGCATGGAGAATCATGCTTCTTCATGAACACTTGACTTGGCTTCTGGTGTTAGTGTGTTGCATATTCCTGCACTGTTCAGAAATTTTGTCAAAATTTCTTCAATGCAAAGTATAGGTATGATGTCTATGGCTATGTTTTATGCCATAGCCATATTGCAGTGTTAGAAAGTTCTAATTCATGGAATATTTTTCTGGGAAATAATGTGGAAAATATTTAGTAATAACCCTGGGTCATACCTTGTATGACCCAGTGCAGGGATATACCCGGTGCAGCACTGAAGTGGCAACCTAGTACAGACATAAGTGATTACTTAGACCATGGCCTCCATTTTAGGAAAACAAAATAGATACCTCAGAATTTGCTGAAGGACATGTACACGTTCATGTTGTTTGTAGTCAGTGCAGCAAGTAGTGAGTCCTGCTCTTTCCAGCCCTTCTTATGATAATACACTTACAGTCTTCAGATGCTCTCGGTTCTCTACCTCCTTCCATTCAGCTGGTCCAGCATCCTCTCACAGCCTTGCAGGTCGGACTCAGATCTCCTGGCGGCAAGCTTCTGTATCAGTTTCTCTTTGCTCTAGGTAAGAAATTAAAGAACCATTGATAATTCCTTTTTAAAAAATGCAGAAATTGAGGTTGTGAAGCTAGCTGTTAGTAAAAATGCTTACCTTCCAAGCATGAGGACTTGGGTGCAGTCATTGGAACCTACACAAAAAGTCAGGCACAGTCACTTACGAGTGTAATTCTAGTGCTGGAGAAGAGATAGGAAGATCCCTGGGGCTTGGTAGGCAGCCAGCCTAAACTACTTGCTGAGTTCCAGGCCAATGAGAAACTGTGTCAAAAAAGAAAAAAGAAAAAGAAAGAAAGAAAAGAAAGAAAGAGAGAGAAAGACAGTATAGTTGTCCTCTGGCTTCTTCATACATATGCACAAACATCCACAAACACCTGCATGCATGCATACACACAAAACACAAATTGAATCTACATGAATTTCCACCCCTATATCTTTTCTGCAAGCAAAACCCTGTTAGATGATGGTTCACAGTCCTCTCCATGTGTAGAGCATTCCATGAGGTTCAGGAAGGAGACTTTGAATTCATTCTTAGAACAGTTTCTGAGTTGTTGTTACTGTTGTTGCTGGTGTTACCGTTGTTGCTGTTGTTGCTGCTACTGCTGCTGCTGTTGCTGCTGCTGCTGTTGTGTTGTTTTTCCCTCTTTTTAATCTTCTTGCTCTCTCTGTTCTTCCTATTTATTTAACAGTGTGTTTTGATTGTCCACGAAGCATACAAAGAAGGATATTTTCTGTTCCATTCGTTCCTAAATCAGATTCATGAGAATCCTAATGGAGAGTCAACAGAGTGTGACCCAAAGTGCCCAGGTTCCAACCCAGAGTGAGTCTTGAATTAGCTGTGCAAATAATGATTCTTCCTTCCTAGCTATTGTGAAGAATGAACAAATACATAAGAGATTTTAACAGTCTTTTAAGAGTTACCCGTTCTAATTGGCCAATTACCGCAAATTCATTTACAAATGTAGACAACCTCTAGGGTTGGGAAGGGACATAGACTTGAACCTAGCAGATCATTGAATGAGCATATAACACTGACTAACAAATAACATTACTTTAATTGACTTTACCCATAAGCAAACAAAAGGCATTCTCTGTAAGTAGAAATTAAACCGAGTCATAAAAATCTATTTTTGACTTAGTATTATCTTAGTGTGTGAATTGTTAAGACTATAGCTATTTCATTGAGTCATGATAGAGTGCATGCATAACATGTAAGAATTCTTCATATAATATTGTTCTCACTGAAACCAAACAACACTGGTGGGTGGGGTGGGGGGGGAGATGCAAGTAATCCACAGAGAGGAAAACCCTTTTGTCTAAGTCAAAAAGTGAGAAATTGACCACCCAGAAATACCTATCATTAGCAAAACTGCTAGTGGTACCTGCTAAAAGGGAGCCTGGTGAGGAGTTAGTCTGGATGGATAAGAAATAAAATCACTCAGGGACTGTGGTACAAACATGTTCAGGACATCATGAAGGAGTCTTAGGGATTTACAGAAGTTAAGAATTTTCATATAAGTTTTATATTTAATCATTTTCTAGTACCAATGGGCAGCTTTCCAATTTTTCACCTATTCTTTTCATATACCCTCCCTCTGCATACACATACATACACACACACACACGCTCATATACACATACACACATATATACATACATATACACATACACACATGCAAACACACATACATACACATATTGGTATATGGTTGCATAAAAGATTCATAGATTCATAAAATAAAGAAGAGGAAAAGATATCAAAATTACTTAGGGCAGATATTTTTGAGGGTTTCTTGGTTTGTTTTTTAACAAAAAGAACATGGTGTCAATTTTTGTTACAGTTATGATGTTTAGCTTTTCACCTTTGCTCAAGCAGTGATTTGCACAGAAAAGTAAGCTTCCTTCAGCTTTTTGAACCTCCAAGGGAGCCACTGCCAAGAGGATCTATATTAAAGTGAGCCCCTCAATGGACAACTGCATTGGTAGAGACAGGAAGCATCCCATGGGTATTTCCAATTCAAATCCTTTCAGCTCTGACTGGTTCTGCCATCTCTCCTCTCCCTCCCAGCACACACATGTGTATGTTGTAGATGAAGCATCTGCAAAACATTTGGTCACCAGGAGATTCAAACACATTGAGTCAAGTGATTGCCAAGAAACCTGATTTCCACTCTCATCTTCTATCAGAACACCTTGTGATCATCCCAGGATGGTAAAAGGAAACAGACAGGTTTAGGACCCAAAATGAGACCATCTCCAAGTCCCTGGGCCATTTCTCACTCTAGTTTGAAATATGATGGTAAAGAGATGCAAATGGATTCCTTGAAAAAAAATAACATGGCCAGATTGGCTTCTGGCAAATGTATAAGGCAGGTGGGAGTGGACATTTCAGACTATTCAGTTTATATTTCATGCTATTTCAAAAGAATGAGAAAAACATCTCCCTTGAAAAGGAAGAGGTGATTCAAATAGGGTTGGTAGGCATAAAATTTTTATTACCAAACTTGGGTGTATGAATGTGTGTAAATCACGTGGGCCAGAAGAGGGAGGGGCCCAGTAGTGAGTCAGATTCCATTAAATGGATCTTTGAATCTCACTCAACTGTGTGGTTTCCAAAGCAACCTAGGAAAAAAATTTAACTTACAAATGAATACTGATCTCCCCATCTTGTCTTCAGTCCCTATCATGACTGAGGGCAGTAGGGGACACTTGTGGTCTCAGGGTAAAGCTCCATGCACTTAAACTAAGGAGAATACACTGATTCTGCCTTCAATAGTCTTAATTTTAAAGTGTTCATTTTAAGAGTTCTCTTCGGCCTCCATCTTTGTCTTTGTCAATTTCTAGGAATTTTCAAAGCTTCCTAGTTTAAACGTGTTCTTGTCACCCTAATTTGACAATGAAGTTTGACGTTACTCAACCTTAGCTGTCCAGTCACAGTTCTTATGAGTTCTCTAACCTACTCCATACTGCTTTGTAATAGAAACAGAAAACTCCTCAAGGATTGATTATCCAGCCATCTGTTTCCCGATCTTTTAGATCAGCACAAGCTATGAATCAACAGGGAAACATATCATTGTGTTTTCTACACCAGGGAGGAAGCAAAGGAACCTTGTCTATTTGCTCTCTCTACCCCATCCTCTCTTCTCAAGAACTGTCTTGCACTCTGGAACAACTCCATAAAAACATAAGCCCCCTTAGAAAGGTGTTCATCTGCATCAACTCTCCCACTTTGCCAATAATTCATCTCAAACCTGAAAAAAATGAACAGGCTCCTCAAATGTCACAGGGGCAGTGCCAGCAAAACTAACACTTTATACACATCTCGGATCATTCTAAGTGTAACATGTTAGAGGTAGGAGCTTTATGTCCTAATTACTTTTAGTTCTTTCCCTCTTTCAAAAGTGAGTTGGAAGTTTGACATAGGATAAATATTTATTAATTAGGTGGGTCAATTTAGCAAGCTAGTACAGAGATGAGTGGACTGTTAGTGGTTGAGAGTTGGGGTTTAAGTAAATACCCGAGCTATAGAGAGATGGAATGGAGAGATTAATCCTCCAGGGGAGGAGATGGGCTGGTTGTAAATGTTGCCTACCATCATGATGTGTTATTTCCAAACCAAACAGATTCGAAGGCACCACATTTCTCATTGTCAACTCTTTCTTTATAATATGACCTAATCATACTATGTGAAGTAACAAGAACACCAATAATGTTAGACATATCCCATGCAAAAAAAAATTAATATAGCCCATTTTCAACTTCAGTATACATGCCTTTTGTATTACCTATGGATCCTGGATTATTCCCACATCATTTCGTCTCATTAACACTAATGATCAAGCACTAATGGCAAAATTAGCTAAAGGGAAAACATCACATGCCCTAATGAATTCTATCTTTGGTAACAAAGACCACACTTGAACCTTAACTCATTGAAAAGACCTAGCCATAGGCAGACACCATCATATTTTATCACAGAAGCAATGTAGATACTCTGGTTTTGTGCATCTAAATCCAAATGCTTTTAAATAAATAAGTCAAACATAAACGTACAAATATCAGCCATTGGTGCAGCGATTAAAATTACGTTTGTATCCAACAGTTGTTCATCCCTAACCTCCTCTGCTGTCATGACTGAAAGTGATTTTTTTTCAGTCACTGTAGCTCCATTTGGGAGTCAATTTAAATTGTTACTTACTACTGGGGCCATGTGTTTCAGATTTCCAAGGGGGGCGGTGGTCCTGATTTCCAGAGCAGCCTTGATTGCCAATATCCTGTCCTGTTATTAGACCATGTGTTCCATGATTTTTCAAAAATTTCAGTTAAAAAAAAATCATGAACAGTCTGGTTAAGTTGTTTTGGTAATAGGTCACCATTCCCATGCTCCCATTTTGGAAGTCCACTCAAACTAGTTTGTTCCAAGATTTGTTCTTCCCCAATGGAAGTGAGGTGACAATCTGAACATTCCTACCTGTTGCATGAAAACAAGTATCTCTTGCAAATGATAGTGACCTCTGAGATTCTGAGACTCGCCACACAGGGCAAGACCTGTAAACACAGACTCATTTTCTGCCCAATATTTACCATTGTCCCAAAGCTGACATGTCAGGCTTTGGTCTTTCACTGACCCAAATCCCTGGGATGGTGCTAGAATCTATTTCAGTCCCCAAAGGGAAAGCTTATTAGTGCACCCCTCCCTTCCTTCGTTCTCTTGTTTAAATTGCTCACAAAAAGCTGCGGATTCCAAACCCTATGGCTTGATGAATGTAACACAGATGGAGAGAATAAGAGAGGTCAGAGTCCGTTGCCTTTGGGCTAAGGTTGGCCTGTTTTCTTGGAAGTGTGAAAGATGACTTAGGATGTATAAAGCCGTTTTTTTGGTGTAGAACCCCTGTTGCACTCACAAGCCTCTATCAGCGAACAATGGAACTCAGCAGTGTGATAGTGTGTCATTTGGCAGTTCAGGGGACTTTAAATCCTTTTCAGCCTCCCACATGTCCTAAGCAGTTTCAAGAGATGGAAAAATACAATGGTGTGTGTGTGTGTGAGTGTGTGTGTGTGTGTGTGTGTGTGTGTGTGTGTATGTGAGACTGTCTTGATTCCATTTGGAAGCTGATGTATATAAACAGAATAAGTATATGAATTAAACATAGTATATGTGTTGAGGGGGTGTACTTGTGTGTACCTGCTGCCTGTGGAGGCCTGAAATTAACATCAGATGTCTTTCTCAATTCCTCTTCACTTTACTCATTGAGGTAGGGTCTTTCAGTTGAACCCAGAGCTCGCTGGTATAAATTGTCTAGCTAGCTAGATTTTCCTGACTAATTCCTACCTCTGCCTTCTCAGAGGTGGGATTCCAGGCGGACTGCTGTGCCCGCACCTGGCATTTACATGGGTGATTTTTAGTCCTCACACATAAGGGCCAAGTTCTTTACCTGCTGAGCCACCTCCCTAGCAGAAACTGTACCTTTTTATGCATGCATGAATATTTGCACGCAGTTGTAGAGATTCACTTGCCTGTCACATCGGTCTGAGAAAAATCTTGTGTCACCATTTGGAACACTAGCCGTTTCCTATAATACAGAGTCACTTACTGGCCCTTACCATGCCAAATAAGGTAGGCTGTATGACCAGTAAGCTCTAGAGATCCCTTTGTCTGTCTCCAGCACGGAGGTTACAATTGTGTGCCATCACATCTGGTAGTTAATACATGTTTGAAACATCAAATTCAGGTAATTGTACCTCAGCCACCTCTCATACCCTTAATGTATAGCTTTACATTATTTATATTGAGTTCTTAATCTGTACCGGATTAGAGAGAGGATGAGGGGTCAGCAATACTACTGTTCAAAACATTTACTGACTTGGAGTTTCTTTATACTTTGGCTTTCCCGCTCCCCTTTATCTGGCAACAGTGACACTGGGCGGTGGTCCTGGAATTGAATGGTTACCTTCTCAGTGAGTTAGAGACCCTGGAAGGTACTCTAACTGCCATAGAATCCTCAAGAGCCCTTTAACAAGCTTCCATGAGTGGTTTCATGATCAAAAAGCTTTAGAACCCCATAAACAGGATTTATCTTGGGACTTAGTTATGCAGCTGGTTCCACAGCTGGGATACTGGACCACAGAACAGTCAGTCAACTCATTTGGCCTTTCCCATGATTACCAGTAATTGCTCCAGCTGTCCTGATGTGCAGTGATCAATATTCATGTTAAAGGTTGGGAAGATGGACATGGATGCCCCCTTTGTCTTTTCATCTCACACATGTGGACCTGGCCTTCTATACATGGAATAATTCATTCGTCAGACAGCACCTGGCTTCTAGTTCTCCCACTGCAGAATTGCACAGTATCAAATAACTGCTACATCTAGGAAAATAAAGGTCTCTAGCAACTGAATGTCTTCATCAACATAAAAGCTAGTTTGAGGATGCATGGATGGATAGATGGGTGGATGGATGGATGGGTGGATGGCTAGAAGGATGGATGTGTAGATGCAGAAGATGGTAAAGTACTAGTGGTTCAAAAAGTAGCAGACACTCAAAGTCACATCCTGGAAGAATCAGTTAAGTCTCTGAACCTAGGAGTAAGAGGAAATTTGACAAGATAAAGATGATTAGAAAAGTAAACTGAATCCCCAACACTGGAGAATGAAGAGATGGCTTCTCCCCTTAAGCTTCAGTCAGATGAGCCTCACTCAGTAGGCTGACTGTCCCTTTCTAGCCTTAGCCCAGTGGTTCTCAGCCTTCCTAATGCTACAACCCTTTAATACAGTTCCTCAAGTTGTGGTGAGCCCCCTCCCCACCAGCCATAAAGTTATTTTCATTGCTACTTGTAACTGTAATTTTGCTACTGTTATAAGTCATAATATAAATATTTTGGGAGATAAGAAGTTCCCCAAAGAGATCAGGAGCTACAAGTTGAGAACTGTAGCTCTCAGAGATAGCTTTCTATATTATGTGTGAAATGAGATGTTCTAAAATATGGAGGTTTGCTGAGACCATTGCCAGACCACTCAGAGACCTAATATTTAGGACAGAGGATGATAAAAGAAAAAGGGGTCTTCACTGGTACTATAGCAATTGGACTTGAAACCTACTCTCTACCATTGAGAGGACCAGTGTGACCAGCAGGTGTATCCCAACATAATACCTCATCTAATAACAAGTCTCGGGTCTACTAAATGGGAGGCTAAACCTCTAACAAGTTTTACAATCTAAATAAATAGAAGAATGAATGGGTGGTTGAAGTATAGCCAAAGTCATACATATCTCAATGCATAGGAAAAATACAGTTAATAAATTTGTTGAAATAATAAAATTTAGATTTCAGCCAAGTTTTAGAATTATAGTCTAAAGAACGTAAAAATAAATGATGTTTAGGTTACGTTATCAATGGCAAGCTGAGCTTATTTCTCTGATTTGCCCTGTTCTTTGCAACATTATGTTGTTAATGTGCTTTAATCCAGTTGAACCTGGTCTTCTCAACATGAAGTGAGAGTTTTAAACTGGCCATTTGCCTGTACTCAGCATGCAATCTCATACTATCACCATAACATCCCAGGCTTCAGTTATGTTGGCAACAAAAGTAAAGTTCAGCCATCTTTACATAGAGATAGATCTTTAATGAGAAATTGCATATAAGGTAGGGGACAGCGATTAATTTTGTGTCAAAAGCTCTTGAGAAATGGCCCTTTGCCTTTCTTTCTCTCTTTTCCATAACATTATTCTGTCCCTCCCATAAATATCAGATTGCTATCCAATGTGTGTGATGCAATTGATCATGTAAAAAAGCATTATGCATACATATGTACATATATATATTATATATTTTATTATGTAGGTATGTATACATAATGTATATAAGTTTTAAAAAGTCCAGGGGTAAAACTTCCACTTAATGTTTATGAGACCAGTTTGGCTAGGTTAAAGACTATCAACAAGATAATATTGTAAAGAAAAGGACAAATCAGAGGAAAGAGCTCAGCTTGCCATTGATAACTAAACATCAGGTTTGGTTTGTTTGTTTTTTCTCTCTCTAGACTATAATGCTAAGACTTGTCTGAAATCTATATTTTATTATTTAAGCAATTGAAATTTTATTTTTCCTACGGAGTAAAATATGACCTTTGTTATACTTGTTATATATTTTGTTATACATGTGTGTATGGTGTGTGTGTGTGTGTGTGTGTGTGTGTGTGTGTGTGGTGTGTCTGTGGCACATGTGTGTGAAGCAGGTCAGGGGTTGGCACATATTGCTCTGTCAGTCACTTTCCACTTAATTTACTGAAGTATGGCCTCTCGCTGAACCCAGTGCTCACTGATTTTGTCTAGCTAGCCAGCTTGGCTGAGACATGCTCTATCTCTGCTTTCAAACACTGAGATTCTAAGTAGGCTGCAATGTGTGCCTGGCATTTTTTGGTCCTGGAGGTTTTCATATGTTGAATGCCAGGACTGATTCTAGTTCCCCACACAGACTTGTTTTGGACTGGCAGTTGCAAAACAGCCAGTGTTTTGGCTCTTATTGATACAAAAACTTACAACAGATTCCAAGCTTAGGGCCGGAGTGCCACTGGTCCTGGAGCCATGAGTGACCCTGAGCACTCTAGTGCTAGTGTCTTCTCTTAGGAAATTAGAGCTGATAGGTGTTCTCTCAAACAATTGTTTGTGTGTGTGTGTGTGTGTGTGTGTGTGTGTGTGTGTGTTTTGGCTTTCTAGGTTCAAAATGAAGGAATCATTTGCTAAGATCTCAAACTCCCTTCAAGTTCTAGATTTGTTGGACTTTGTAGCAGAATATCATATAAGTTCTAGGTATTATAATTTCAAATCAGTTTACTAATTTTGTTTCAGCTTTCAATGTCCATATTCATGATAACCCAGGTAGCTGAGTCCTTGTTCAGTCCTGGAGCTTTGTTTGTTTTATGTAACTTCATGTAACATCTATAACAATACAGGGAAAATAAACTGAGTGTGCTAAATAAATTTTTTGATTGGAAAAAATCTTATTCCAATTACTAATCCTATTAATTGTCGAGGGGGCATTGGTACTTAATTCCGTGTGAGACCAAAATCTAAAAATTTGGTTATCTACATCACATTTGATGCTGCAGGTAGCAAACAGGCTCAGGAATATTTTCATTGTAGGAGGAAGGACACTGAATTTCAGGGAGATTGCTTGGTGAATGTTACTTTCAAATAACTAATTGTTTTAGACATAAAAGCTGTGTGCCCCTTATGTATCCAAAAGAGTGTGCTGTTATTGCTATTTGTGCTTGGTTTTTGAGACAAGATCTCACTCTATATTCCAACAGGGTCTTAAACTGATGATTCACCTACCTCTCCCCAACTGCTAGAATTGCAGGTGCACAACATTGTGACTGACTATGCCAATGTTCTTAATGTTTGCCTGATAATATCACCTACTAGTACAGTGAATGCTGTGCTATCAACATACTGTATGTGTACATGCATGTGTGTACATATTCTTACATGTGTGTTGCAGAAAATATGTCTACATTAAAATGAAGAAATACCTGATAGAGAACTAGGCTGCAAATATGCATGCAGGTGGTATTGTGCTTATATATAGTCATATTTATTCCAAACAAAGTCCTAGGTACACAGATTTTCCCCTAGCTGCCAATGACTCATTCTTCACCAACAAGTCTTCTAAGTAACTGCCGATATCAAATTTCTTCCCTCTTCTGTGTTTTCAATACCACAGTTTGGTAATATATATATCCATGAGTAGAACTCAAATATAGGACCTAGGAATGTATGTAGGACATTATGAAACAGTCTACCATTTAATAAGAGTCCAAATAATTTTTAACAGTGTTAATGGAATGTTGAAGTGAAGCCCTGTTAGTTCATTTCAGAGAATTGACTGTGTATGGCAATCCATTTTATTTACAATCTGGTGACTTCAATTGGGTATTTTTTCTGATAAAGACTACCTATTCAGTAGACAAGGTAGATATGTTTTAAAGTAACATTTATTGTGACTAATACCATGACTTGAATTGATTTGTTGGGTAACTAGAGCAGAGCATGCAGGTCACCATTTAAAATGTGCACACCATTCCCAGATTTACCTGGACCATATTCCAAACCCTTAATGCTTGTGAGCTATCGACTGTCTAGAAATATATCTATCTTTCTGTCTATTATGCAGCTACTACATCTTTTCTTTGAGAATAAACGCCAGTTTCATTTGGAAGTTATTACTCGTTAGATGACCAAATCCTGCCCCAAGACGCCTAATATTTACTTTGCCTTTGAAGCATGATAGTTAAAATTATTTCCCCATCTGCATGATTTTTAAAAGGCTTCTTAAACTCTTTCTAGTTAGGACAGAGACCAAGATTCCACAATGTAAATGTGCCTCATTAATCAACTCTATTATTTAGAGGAGTAATGAATATTTTGCTATTTGACATCTGGTAGTGATTTATGGTAACAGGAATTCCTAGTTTGCAAAAGTACACATGTATGATTTGATTTCTTTTCGTGTATTAAAAAAAAATCCCCATTGCTTCCCTTGGCTAAACAAATTCTTTTTTTTTTAACATAGGAGCAAAGGAGCTATCAGAAAGAAGTTAAGAGCTTAAACTGCATGTAGATTTATAAGTAACTAGCCAGCTTACTTCAAACTTTCATGTGTGCTATGTAAAGTGTAAAACCTAGTGTTTATGTAGGTCTGAGACTGGCTCAATACCAGTCACTAGTGAGTGATAAATAAACATAAAATAATTTCTAAAAAACTGTAAGCACTGTATTTTTGTGTGATCTACAAGAAGATGTTCCTTCAAATAGATTATTAGCGTAGGGCATGATCTCTCTCTCTCTCTCACTCTCTCTCTCTCTCTCTCTGTTTTTCTCTTTCTCTCTCTCTCCCTCTCTCCTTCCTCCTCAGTCCTCCCTTCTTCTCACTCTCCCTCCCAAGATTGATTAAAAGTTGGGCCTTTACCAAAAAGTCAACATGTACTTATAAAAATCTTGATATGTGATACTCTGACTAAAATGAAGTTTGTGATTTACTTCAACTCAGCTTTGCTACTGTGCAATGCAAGCTTTACACGAATGCATAATCATTAGGAATGTGTAGCCTCCCACTGAGCTATTAGTGTTCAGGCATTCGTCTTGGTAGTGTTGCCTTACAAACAACACTGATGCTATGTTAATGATTAAATACATATCGAAAAAAAATCACTCAGCTTGAGGCAGAAAGAAAAATGAGATTAGAAAAGATTTTCAAATCATGAGAATTAAGCATTAATGGGTAGTTGTTTAGGTTGAAGAAATGCAATACTGTCTTCTACAGTGGGCTATGAAATTAGGTATTTATCCCTGTTAACAAATTCCACATGGAATGGATGAATGTCAACATGCAGTCATGGTGCTTTTCCAAAGAGCTCTTTCAAGGCTCCTTCACCCAGTCAGACTTCTTCATGTTCTTTTTTTGAGAGTCATATCTAGCTGCACATAGTAATCTCAAAATCTAGATAAGAGCCAATCCTTCCAGAAGGCAACAGGAGGAAGGATACTGTTGTTAAGAACAAAGGTCAGCTCTTGAGGGAGAATAAATCCTTAAGGGATCAAGTCCAGTGCTTTCTCCCTACTCCATGGCTGCCTCTTGAGGTCAGAACTGGCAAAACCCTTGCCAATCATAAGAACTCAGGAAAGAGAGAGTTGGATTTATGAACTACCAAATGTGGCTCATGTGCCATTAAGTGACTGGACCTTAGTTGAAAATTACTGAAGAGAAGTCATGGTTTTATCAGATGAGAATCTTAGGAGGACCATCAGCCTTGAGTGCAATGATGTTGGATCCAGGACTCATCATGAAGTAGCTACATGTCCTATTTTTGCTTTTCTGCATTGTATGGGCCTCAAGCACCATATAGCAATCCTTAGCATCTCTAGACTCACAAGCAACACATGTGTTAGATTCAGGCACAGTTGATTTCCTGCAATCCCACATGTGTAGTCTCGTTATCCCACATGCCACAGACAAAAGATGCTGGGTACTACTAAAAACACAGAATTGCCTGTTTCAGGAAATGCTGGACTTAGAACTAGTGAAAGCAACCTACACAAGCTCTAGAGAAACAAATGCTAGTTACCTCAAAACAATTAGCCATGATTTTCAATGAGGACCATGGCATGTCAGGATGCTAACACCAGAGGTGGGCCCTTCATTGGAGGACAGGAACTTAAATGTTACCACAGGGACAATGTGAGAGAACAGGAAAACTTATTAATGTGTCTGGCTACCCAGAAAGGAGTTTCCAATAAGGAAACATTTTTCCTAAGTGACTTCAGGGCTTTCCTTTTTGTCTTCATTTTATATCCCACTCCACAAGTCTGGAATGACACTTGAATTATCACAGTACTTTACTATAGCTGGACACAGTGGTTGAGAAATAATATATTATTATTTTTATATTTACACATATTTGTGTCTAGATAAAATGTATATAGGCATGAGATGGACACTTACCCTTGGATGCTAGAATAATTGTGTCATTTTATGAGACTACTTAATGAGTCTAATTTCAAAAATTAAAGTGAACTCCACTTAAATATTCTCATTAAAATTATTTATAAGATAATTTAAATAGTGTATGATTTTTATATTTATGTCTATTTTGAATTTTAACAAATATTTCAGAAACTATACTTAGAGCTTTCAAGTTTTAAGGTGTAATTTTATTTACATTTTTTATTAACATACAGTCAGATATTATAACTTTATTTTACTCTCAGCCTTTTAGGTGACAAGGTAATTAGCTAAAAAGGTGAATAAATTGAAAGAAGAAATTTTTATCTTCCAATCTTATAAATTTAGTAGATTAAGTCTGGTTTAAATGTTTTTAAAGCATTGTAAAGGTCAAAATAGATGCAGAGCAGGAACATAGTTTTATTAAATCACATGTTTGTGTTAAGTTATGACTAATATTTGCCTGTGTTTTTGTACTTTATCCAGACTATAGACATTGAAAGAGGCTCTGCTCATTTAATATCAATACCATGACCAGCAGAAGAGCTGGAAACATGGGAAGAAACGCTGCTTAAAGTATTGAAATTCAGTTTACTTGTATTAAACAGTCTGATTTAATTAAATCTCTCTGAATTAATACCCATCAAAGTTTATGCACAATACTGCCATGAGAGAATGAGCGAGTAAGTTGATGCTTTTAGAGACCTTCAAGCATCGTAGACTAGGTCAAAGGCCAAAGATTCTGACACATAGTTTTGAAACAAAATTAAATATAGTCAAAATGTAATGATAAAGGCATTAACCTCTGTGCTACTTGCAGACATTTATATTCAGTCTAAGAAGTTTTTGCTTGGCTTTACAAAGATGAACCAAAAGAATAAAAACAAAATCTTTGATTTTTCTTTCTACATCAAAATTGTTTCACTCACAGGAACCTGTGCAGTTCATTTCCCACCCAAAACAGGCCTGCTCCTGGGTAAGCATGGAACTCACAGGTTTGTGTTTATATTGCTGCACATGTAATTGGATTAACTCTAACATAAAATGGATAGCCATCATTGAGAATACAACCAAGAAGCTATCTGATCCTAAATAGTACACAATTAAAACAATCCAGAAGACTACAAAGCTGGTGAAAACTAACTAATAATTATAACATTATATTATCTTTTGAAAAGTTTTATTTACCTTTTTAAAATGCCCTAACACACACTGTCTTATTTGTTATCTAATTTCAACAATGTACTTTGCCAACTTCCCTTGGTTTCCTTTTCAATGGAGAGGCATTATCTCCAAAGTAAGGAGAGATATTTCCTTAAAGCAGTCTACAGTTTAATAGGCTTATTTTTAATACCATGCATTTGAGTGTTTGAGAGGTGTAGGTGTGTGTGTGTGTGTTGGTGTGTGTGCGTGTGTGTGTGTATATGTGTGTGTGTGTTTGGAAGGCCAGAAGATGACCTCAGGAACACCATCCATTTCTTTTGAGGTGAGGCCTCTCATTAGCCTGAAGCTCATCAACTAGTTTACACTTATTGGGTAATTAACTAGCTCCAGGGATGCCCCGTCTCTACCTCCCCAGCACTGGATTAGAAGCGTACATCACTGTGTCTGACATTTTTCACATGGAATCTGAAGATTAAACTCAAACTGTTGCACTGAGCAATCTCCCCAACCAAGTGTTTTACTTCAAAAATCTTTACATTTTTGGATCTTCTTCAGTTATGTTTGGGGCCTAGAGATTAACTAGATGGAAGGACTGAGAGCTCTGAAAGGAAAGCTTACTTGCAGTTATCAGTATTGAATATTACAAAACACTTTATGTCCCTATGGCTAATATTCATCTCCAGATATTATTGATACCTTGGTTAGGTTTTGTAGCTTCTGGAGGGTCCATTTACACCTGGTTATCAGGAGAAGATGTAACTCTTCAGTATAATTGGATAATATGAAGTGTTTTACTCTTTAGATTAAAACTGGCTCCTATGAATGAATATTTCTCTTTGAAGAGCATGTGATATCAGATTCACTTCATTTACTTACTCTCCCAAGAAATGTTGAATTGAGTAGCCTTCCTCTCAGGTAAGGCTAGTGCTTCTCAGGTAGTTACACAGGCTCAAATCAGGTTAAGAAGGAGGAGCTCAGCTTTGAAGGCAATTTACCAACCCACATCAAAACTCTAGTCTTAGGAGAAGCCAAGGACATAGGCTAAAACCATTTGTAGCATGTAGTGGGGATGAAATTTGCTTGGTGAGTCTTCAGCCCACTCCACTCTCCTCTAGGTTCTTTCCATCTCATCTTCAAATTCTCTTTGGTAAGTCCACAAAGAGATTCTGGGGATGTTTCCAGATCTGGCACTGAGACTACCCAGGCAATTATTTTGTCTTCCACTGGTTACTCAACCATGAACATGATTTATAGGTAGAAGAAAAACTTCTTTAAAAAATGCCTCAGGCTTCAAGTGCTTTACTCTCTACAAATAAGAAAATCAAAACTCAGTTAAGAAATAATTTCAACCAATTTCTTTATCTTTTGTTTGTTATACTGCCTGCTGGCCAAGAATACCAAGTATCCCTCTTAGCCCTTAACCAAACTTCTCCGGAGAGACATCTTGATTAATTTTTGTTAACAAACTGACAGGATCTAGAATCATCATAAAAACATACCTCTAGGTAGTTTCCAAAACGTCTCAATGAACAGAGACGATCTCCTTGAATGTGGGTGGAATTATTCCGTGGCTTATAGTCCTGAATTGAATAAAAATATAAGTAAACTCAATGCCAACATTTGCCATAGTTGACTTCCTGACTACAATTCCTATGTGAACAATCACCTCACCCCTCCACTACCATGGCTCTCTTCCTTGATACACTGTTCCTGTTCCTTCATTCTTTTCTTAACCTTGCTTTTGGCAAATATATTGTCTTACTAATAAAAAGACCTAATACCTAATAAGATAAGGGCTAGAATGATTCCTTAATTTGCATACAATATTTTGCTTGAGCCAAGTGGGGAAAATTGGCTCTGAACTCAGTGACAGAATATCTATATTGCATCCTTGTATTAAGTATGAAGGTTCAGAACTGGGTTTATACAGTGAGTGATAATTCCTCATACTGTGGTATATCATTTCTCAGAATATTCTCAGTTGTTTTCTATGCAGACACCCGAATCCTTTTTGTCTTGTGGAACATGGAGTTATAGAACAATGCAGATGAAAGTCCCATCAGAACAGGGCCCAGCCACACATTGGCTGAGTATTGGCTGTCCAATAGGCAGGGCAGCCTCAATCAATAGGAGCAGGATTAAGAAGGTTAGACTCTGTTGTTGGTTTGCCTTTAGGGTCTACCTCCAAGAACTTTCCAGTCACTTCCAGTGCATGTGAAGATAATCTTCAATCCAGGAAATGTGAGAATGAAATTTCCCCACTAAGCTGCATTTACATTATATATTGTGATTATTCAAAGTCCATGTTTACCAGTTTCTGACTAGCTGCATATCAAAGAAGCCTCTGGCTCTCTGTCTTGCCCATGATAGCAGTTCTACCCACGATCATCACTATCACATTGTTGTTATAGGAAAAGATGTGCCATGTGATGTCTTAACCAGTTTCAGTGAACTGAGTGGGTGTTGACTCCCACAAAGCAAGTAGAATGGAGATTTTAAAAAAGGACAATCTGTTTTGATTTTAATAAACTCCTAATTTTTTTGGTATCCCCGAGTTCATCTTTATGGTCTCAATATCTCTATAGTCAAGGCAATCTCTTTGTCCCCTACCTCTACCTGTTTTCTATAAAACAAACACACACACACAATTATGACATCATTACTATCACCACAATCATCAAAGCAATCTAATTGTGTGTATTAGTTAACGTTCTGAGACATAATATTTCAAACAATCAACTAAATCATCAAAAGGGTTTATAGCCACCGTTTTCAAGACTAGAGTCCATGACAGCTGGTTCCCATGAGCCAGGATCAGGGGAAGGGATGCATACCAGAGGGAGCTACTCATTTAATATGACAGGAGGCAAAGAGAAAGGAAGTTTAGAATCTAGGACCCTACTATGAAGTTCAAGTATATGCCTTCCAATAACCTTACTATCTCTAGAAGGTTTTACCACCTTCTAGTAGGATTATGGGCTAATGGCCACGCCTTCAATATCTGGGCCCTGAGGAAGACACTCAAAAGTCGAACTGTAGCATTGATTGAATTCTTTCAGTATGCAAATTTCAGTACCTTGACGTATCCTCAGACTAGAACACACTGCTGTGATCTTTTTAGGCATCCTGGAATAGTTTTTGAATCATTATACTCTCTTCAGTTCCTGTAGTGTTGGCCAACTTCACCCTTGCACACTCAGTGTATCAGATACAGCCATAGACCCACAAGCCTGTCATATTTGCAGAGCAAAACTAGATCTGTGTCTTTGATTTTCAGTCAGATTTATACCATTTTGTGGAAAACAAAAGACCTTTCTCTTTTTTAATCAGTGCTCAAATACTAAGGAGTTGTTTTCTCTGGGGTATAAACCTCTGATCTATCTAAGCAAGAGATAAGCAAACAGATGATGAAAGACTGATTATATCATGTCTCTAGACCTGGGGAAATGTCCCCAGGGTGAGAGCAGAGTGAAATGGGTGCCTGCTGACTGTGGGAAAGGAGGTGGGGGAGGAGTAGGAGAAAAAGGAGCTGCCACCCAGCATTGGTTTTGGCTTCTCCCTATGCTGCGGGTTCACTTCTGCGCCCAATTCATCCCAGCTTCCATCAGCTGCAGATCAATTTCTAAATTGTTCTGGGAAAGCCACATAATGAAAACTTGTCAGTGAAGAAAAATGACTAGCGTCAGTTCTAGCCTTGACTCGTGACCGCTGACTAGCGGGGGTTTAATGTTCCTAGCATCTCCCTTAGTGGAATATTATATACACCACCTTCCTAATGCACACGGCAGTGCGAATTAGCCTTCTGAAACTGCAGGAGAGACTGTAATTTAGACACTCCAGGCCATAACCACAGCAAAGGAAAGGATTAGGGTCAAAAATAGTACGGTCCTAAAATATCATCAGAGGCATTTTTACCTAGTATCAGGGCTTTACCAAAAGAAAGGACAGCCAGTATATCCTTAATGTCTCCTTAGAGGACATTAAACACAGAAATATGGTTTAGATTTGTCAATAAGATATACAAAACCCAACACTCCATGACTATAATTAAATCATTTGAAAACCCCAACCTAAAACACAGTAATATCACCATGACATTGTTTATCCTGTGGAAAGGACAAGACCAGTAATATTAGACATAGTCGATGAATTGCTTAAAGGTGGAATTGTATTGTATGCAAATGAGTTCTTGCTAACTCTTAATGAAGGGGTAACTGGAATTGACTAGAAGGTTGTCTTAGAGTTTTATTGCTGTGAAGAGACAACAAGGCCATTAGCAACTCTCATAAAGGAAAACATTTAATTAGGGCTGGCTTACAGTTTCAGAGGTTTAGTCCGTTATCCTCATGATGGGAACCATAGCAGCAGCATACAGGGAGACATGGTCCTGGGAAAGGAGCTGAGAGTTCTACATCTTGATTTGCAGGCAGCAAGAAGTGGACTGTGACACACTCCCTCCAGCAAGGCCACACCTCCTCATAGTGCTGTTCTGTATGGCCCAAGCATTAACAGGAGTCTATGAGAGCCATTCCTATTCAAACCATCACAAGAAGTTTCTGTGAATCCATTAGGAGGTGTTCTTGCATTTTTTTCTCTGTATTATCAAAACACACCGTGCAAAGCAAAGTGATTGTTCATATGTTGTATGCTGATGGCAGATTCCAAGGGCAGAGCCAAAAGAACCACCCCCAGAAAAGACATTTGCTTGAAAAGTCACTGTAGATCTTGGGTGAAAACCCACAGGAAAAGAAACATCACAAAGGATGCAAAGGTTATTAAGCCAATTGCAGTAAATCTAAGGTCTTCCCAGGAAAGGGGGATGATACAGACACTTAGCCTGGCTTTCTATCCTATGACCTAGGCCCTCTTGCAGAATACTTGCACATTGCAGTCACCTGGATCCCTACTTCACTCTCCCTCTTCCAAAGCCTTCACCACTGAAATAACAGACCAGAGCTCTTTCTCCTCTCCACCACCCTGTCCCCTCATCTAGGCCTCACAGCAACTGATCTAACCCCCTGGATCCCTTTCTATGATATTTTCTGACCTCTCTCATCAGTGACTCCACCTACTTGTCTGGTCTTTGTGGTCTTCCTGAGAGAAGTCAAGTCTTACACTTCACCGACCTCCCACCTCCAAACACTGCTCCTCGGTTACTTTCAGGAAGTTCATTCAAACTTTGGGACAATTCCAACTTTATTATAAACCGAATTTAAAGTCCACATAAAGTCCACCCTGCTGTCCACCTCTCTCTCTCTCTCTTTTATCCAAAAACATCTCATATTATTCTATATTGTTTACAACTACTACTATCGTAGATATGTGAGTGTGTGGCATTCAATAGTGTCATTTCCTCTGCTGGAATGTCACAGTCTAGGAAGGAAAAGCTCACTTGTATTTCCTGTTCTATTTTTATCACCTAACACAGAAAAGAATCAATAAGTCTTATAAGTAGAAACATCCACAAGTGTGAAGGGATGAACTGTAAGATAAATAAGGACACACAGAAGTGCCACAAGAATGACCCTTTACCCCAGTACTTTCAAATTTCCCAGATCACAAACATCACTTTAGTTTCTTGAAGAACAATTGAATCAATAAAACACAGTTCTTCAGACATAGCTCAGACATAGGAATTTAGAGATTCCCGAGTGAGACGTCCCTACTTTGTCATCTCTAGCTGCCACATTCAAATATGACAGACTGGGTGACTCAAATGACAAACTTGCATATTTGTTTTAATAGTTTTAAAAAATATTTATTTATTTATATTCAGAGATAGGACCCAGGTTAGACTGATCAACTGGAGTGAGTTCCCAGGCTTCTGAAATCCATCCTTTTACATTTTGGCAGCATAGAATCCTCACGTGACGATCTTGTAGATGTCTTGATTGTTTCCAGGAAGGACTTTTAACTTGGCCCACAAAAAAAAGAAAGAAAAGAAGGAAAGAAAGAAAGAAAGAAAGAAAGAAAGAAAGAAAGAAAGAAAGAAAGAGAAAGAAAATTTAAAAAGCCCAACCCACCTTCTAACTGTTTCCTCAGGTGGCCTCTAGTTTGGCGAATTGAACAGAGTATCATGGCTTCAGTTCTACTTGGAAGGACCCCTGTCTTGAAGGATTAGGTTACCACCGTTATTTTCTCGTTTAACCTTAGGTACCTCCTTTGGAGGTCCTACAGTGAAACACAGTCATGTTACAAGGATCTAACATATAGGAAGACATGATTCAGTTCATAATACCCAAGACACTGAATTTCTAACAGCATCCAAAGTTCCCAAGGAGTTCCTGGCTAGTGAAGTGTGGGAAGCAGTATTTAAAACAAACCTCCACTCCTTCAGGCTACATTGGAAAAGGGTCTTGTTGTTCTCTGTGGCTGATTTAGTCTGAGAATTTGGGATAAAATCCTTTTTTAAAAAAAGATATTGACAATAAGGTAAGACTGTAAAAGAGAATCTATAAATATATGAAGGACAATTGCTAAATTCTAGTCGAGCTTTTATTTAAAACCTTAAGCACTTCTGTATAAAATCGGAAGGGTCCTCTAGTCTCACTGAAAGTTAACCAATTCTCTTTTATTGACTTGTTAAAAAGGGCTGCTAGCATAAATGTGGGGGAAAAGAATTGTTCTAGAAACTCCCCTGTCTTCAGTTGTATCCCTTGGACTCTCCCATTGCTGATCTCAGTTGCAGGGGTCAGAGATGGCAATAACCGTAGGTATTCAGGAGGATAGTCATGTCTCTACCAGCTGACAGTTTATTCACAGATCCATTGATAACCTAGCCCAGCTCATCCTCTGGGCTCACAGAGGGAGACCAGCAAGGTGCCCAGCCACAGTGCTTCCTGGGTTAAGATGGAAGGAGAAAAGGTTGAAAGAATGGACCAATTTGAACTAGTGGATGTGGTGTTTTTCCTGTGGCCTCGACTGCCCCTCCATAAGATAAGAACTCAAATCTTCTTTTGCGGGGACCTAATGAATTCTGTATCAGGCACCTTAGGAAAGACCTATGCCCTGTGGTTATTGGCTGGAGAGATGGACTACAGAGGTCTTTTGAAATCCTTTTAGCTCCCTCTCCTGTGAATGTATACTGAACCCCTATTCATGCTTATCTTAGTGGCAACTGGGAAAATGACAAAATAGGTCAAATCTTTTCTTTCTTTACTCCTTGCTTCCATTCCCTTTTTTTCCTCCCTTCACCTTTTTTTCCCATTTTTATTCTCTTTCTTTCCTTTATACACATCAGCAGGTCTGCTCCCCAAGTTTGCATCCACTAAGAAGTGGAAGGTCAGTTTCTCTCATTGCAGGTGTTCCCCATTGTGAGTCCTCCCTGGGACCTTCTTCTGCCATCCCATCTGAGGAGTTCCTCAGAGCTTCCTGTGTTTCTCATTATGGGGGTTTGGATGGATGGAGGTGTGACACAGACAACTGATTGGGCCTTCACTTGCCCACTTCCTTCTGATTCATGGAGGTACCAGAAGCATTATTCTTGCCTTTAATCTTTAGCTGTAGTTATAAAAACAGTAAGAAAGGCCCACTCAACTCCATTTTAAAGCACTTTAATGATATTTTCAGTTTTGACACAGTGTCAAGAATTTCTGGAAAAGCCAACTCAAGCTATCATTGGTCATTAAAGTGTTTCTGGAAGCTTCCTGTGGACTATTTAATGCCAAGGTTGTTTTTTTGGGGAGTGGGGGGTTGTTTGTTTGTTTTTGTCCTTACTGTTGTTGCACAGAACTAACACATTTGATATGTCCAACTTGATCAACAAATGACCCTTTTCCTTAGGAAAATTAAATATCACAGAGATATTGCATGAATATGTGTTAGCTAAGCCTCTAGGAACTTAAGAGAAATCAGACCACCTCGTTATGGAATTGCGTTCATCAGATTGACCTGATGTGATCATGTCTGGAAGGGACATTTTCTTTATATTTTATTTCTATAGGAGTACCAAGCCATCCCTAGACAGGGCCTGGTCTCTATAAAAAAGGTAGCTGAGCAATCCAGAGGGAGCCAGCCAGGAAGCAGCTTTTCTCCATGGTCTCAGCTTCAGTTTCTGCCTTCAAGTTCTCATTCATCCTGGCTTTCTAGTTAATGGTTTGTAGCCTATAATGCAAATACACCCTTTTCTCCCCAAGTTACTTCTGGTCACTATTTTGTCACAGCAATAGAGAAGCAAATGGGGACAACCTTTGAACATATTATTCTAATATTTTGCTACTGCATCCCAAGACGTTGTCTCACTAAGAATGCATGGAGTAAAAGGAAGGCATTGAAGCTACAGTTTCCAGGGTCCTCTGCAATATAATATTGCTTTATAAAGCTTAGTTAACATAAAATGTATCTGCTATAATAGCTGAAATGATTCATGTAGATACTGTGTGTCTATTCTGCAATAACTCCAAGGGTTGCATACCAAGGTCTCCCAAGGGCTGAGGGAGAAACAGTGAGCAAATTTACTTCCTAAAATAGAAATTACCTCCATCACCTGCACAAGCTTGTAAATACATTTCCTCTTCAGCTTCCATTTTTAGCACTTTAAAAAACTCCCAATAATTGCAAGTCCTTACCTGCCATAGATGGCCTCTTTATAGACACAGGACTTTATTCTGTCTTAACCTCTTAGGACAAGGGGCATCTATCTGTACCTTCCAGCAGTTGAGTGTTAGCATTTTCAAAGTCTGGTTCTCCACTGTAGTCTGCTATGTCAGAGAGGGACCCAGTGTGTGATTTTTCTGCTCCACCTTCACTGTAAAGACGAACTTCAAATTTCAATTAAAAGTAATAGTCTATAAACCTCCACATAAAAATGTACAATTTTCATTCCCGATATACAGTCTTATTCTTTCTCATTAGAGAGCCATATTGAACAATGGGGCTTTGCTTGTGTGCATTAATGAGAGTGCCAAGCCTGGGAAAAAAAGGCTATAAAAATGGGAATGAAAACAAAAGGCTTGAGAAATTTATATAAAGATTTGGGGCTTTGTGTAGTTCCTCTGGAATAGTGTTACACACGGTGCCTTTTAAATCTCCTCTGTGACTACAGGGAGGAAAATTGGGAAATAATAGACCAGTCCTTTATTCAAATACTCTCTTTATGGCCCCTCCCCCAAACCTAATCAGCCGAGAATTCAATTGTAACAATAATTACAAAAGTGGAAGTTAGAATTTGGACTTGTGCAGAGAATAGTTACATTTGCTATAAAAAGAACTCTACTGGAATAAAATACAACAAAAAAGCTGAATAAAAGATAATAATAGAAAAATTAAGAGTAAAGAGAAAAAAATCTGAGAAATAATCTTCACATTTTTATGTATTGTATTCAGCTACAAGTCATAGAAAAATCCAATGTCTTAATAAAAGGAAAAACCTAGGATTGAATCAGAGTGGTGAATGGTTTGGTAATGGTGTTATAGACCCAAGTTTGTCTCATCCCTGCCCTGCCATGTATCCACGGAAAGTACTTTCCTCATGGTCATGAGGTAGCTGCCAAAGTTCCTAGCATTCCCATCCATGTCTGAGAAGGACAGAGTCAGAGACTTCTTTATATTTACTAGAAGTTTCCAGCAAACCTATATCATGTTACTGTGGATACGGTGCTACAGGTGTACTCTAGATGAGAAAGACTTCCTAATTCAAACAGTGGGGATGAATGAAAAATAGCTACTAACTTAGCTGAAAACTCTGCCTGGAAGAAAAAGGGGCTAGCCTGAGACAGTTGCTGTACTGGCAGTCCCCAGCATCCAGTTTAATTTCAAATTTTACTTAAGCAAAATCATTTTAATTTCTCTCTTGAAAGAGATTGTCCCATCAAATTCCCAACTTCTGAAGCTATTTTATCTATTTGTCTTATGCATGCCTGTATTTGATACTTACATGCAGACCGGATTCACCTGCAATGCAATTCAGTGTTCCCTTTCAGTGTCATAGTGAATGTGGAGAAAGGACTCTTCCCAACATAGTCTTACCAACTGAATCCTGTTGGTTTCAATCATCCCTTAAGCCATCTTCCTTGACTCTGGTGGATTTTACTGGTGATGTCTTCTTCTCTTGTTTTTTCCAATCTTCTTGAAGTCTCCCTTCTCTTGGCTTTCCTAGCCTCTCTCCTGCATCACACATTTGGCCTCCCTTGCACCCATCTCTGATCACCCTTTAGCCCATCCTTTGATCATGCTTTGCTTCCTCTGGTTTTGTCCTTCTGGACATTGGCTTTCAGGGAATAAGTATCCAGGTCTCTGAGACATAGCTCAGAGCTCACCCTTCCTGATTGTTGCATTTGCTGAAGGAAAGTGTCCCATACTCAATATGGCCAAAAGACATGGCCTCATATTGCTCCCCAGTTTATTGAATCTCCAGAATTCATGAAATCATCATTCTCTTATTGTTAAGACTCAAAATTCTGTAGCACACTCCAGTACTTTTTGCATTAGTGTTTGTATTATCAAGTAAATTCTATGTTCTTCTTCCACTGAGCTATTTCTCAAATTGGGTTCTTAAGGAGTTATTGCATTAAAATGTTCAATAACAACGCCTACCACAGCATGAAGAAGCAGCCCATGGGATTGTCAGTAATAATGCTATCATAAAAGCAAATAATATCACACTTGGGTTACTGAAAAATCTTCCTTAGCATTTCTACTCTAATAAATTCATATTTCAGATCTTCCTGTAATGTTCACCATGTGTCTTTTCCTTAAAATGTTAAGTTGGGTAGTGTTGGCACATGTCTTTAATCTCAGATCTTGGGAGACAGTTGCAGGTGGATTTCTGTTAGTTCCAGGCCAGCCTGATCTACAGAGGTAGTTTCAGAACAGCCAAGGCTATACCAAGAAACCCTGTCTCAAACCCTGCTCCCTTCCCTCCACAAAAAAAGTTTCACCTCTTTGAGAGTTACTTAATCCTATCATCTCATATAGAATGTCAGCATGGTTTATTGTGATCTCTTACTGCAGAGGTTTCTACCCATCTCAACACACCTCTCGTCCCATCAACTTGATCAAGTTTATAATCTTTCTTACTTGCTCTGCTTTCAACCATTTCCCGTCATTCCTACCTTAAGAAGTTGCTCTACATTGGGAAGATTTATTGCCCCTTCCTTCGAGTGTTGACATGAAAACTAAACATCACAGACCAGTCTGTGATCACTGAGAGAGTTTGTGTTCAAACTCAAATGTCCTATCTTTCCATTCAAAGATTTTTCTAATTCTTCACATGTATTCCTGCATATTGGTTCCAATTTACATTGAATTTGTATTTAACTACCTCTCTGATTGATTTTTACGTAAGTGAATATAATTTTACCATAACTGGTATCCTAAAACTTTGACATCAAAGAAAGAATTTTAATAGACTTTCAATAATTTTTTAATCTCTTGAAGCCAGTGTTCTGATTTGTCCTAGACCACTTCCTGAGCTCCATTCTCATTCCAGTAGGTGTTGGAACTGAAACACCATTGTTAGCCAACATATAGTAAGCACTACATAGGATTCAATGACTGATGGACGAAGCTCCATTTAAGATGTCCACACTGGTGAGCCTCGGATAGTATAGCTTTGTCTCATTCACATTTAAACCAAACCAGTGGACCGAACTTCACACAACTCTGAGAAGTTTCTTTATCCTTTAGGTCAGCATTGTGTTTAGTGGGGAACACGGTTACCTAAGTCACCCCAAGGACATTTCACAGTGACTTAATTTTATAAAGTATGCATGTGGTGGGACAATAAGCAACCAGAGTTTAGTCTGCAAGCTGGAACATGCCTATCAATAACTCCATGTTCATAAGGGATGCTATGTAACTTTGGCCTCTCACTATCCTGAGATGAAGCCAAGACTAACAACTAGGTTCTTGTTATCTGAATCTGTATTTTCATATTATCTTTCTTATTTATATCATAGTGAATCAACAGGAAAAAAAGTAAAATGGGACATGCCAGTTTGACTTTGAGATCATGGGAATGAAAGTAAGGGAACCGAGAGTAAGAACATATGTAGTCTTTGCTTCTAAAACTCTAATGTGTGCCATCTGGGTGAATTCAGCCCCAATATGTGACCCTGCAGGAGAAGCTGATATCTGTAACAAAGAAGAGTAAGATAAACAGGGTAGAATCCACGTCCAGTAAGCTATATGCAATTGAAAATAGGAATAGACATAACATCAGAAAGTAGTAAAGGAAAGAACAACCTCAGGTTAAGTTCCTCTTGAAAATGTCCATATCATGGACTTACTCCTCAGTGCCTAACTTTGCTTTGCATCAAGGTAGCGCTGGAGGATGTGACTCGGGATAAAGGCTCTTGGAGAGACTTCAAAGAGTAAAGAGGCATTGATGATGCCAAAGCTGGGACCAGCAGTACAGTGAAAAGTTGGTCTGTGAAAGGACATTTGCTCTTTGATAATACAAATGTGCCATTAGTCCCCCATCTTCTGCTGATTGCATTGTGCTGTTATGCTGATGTACTGGCTCGGAGACAGAACTCTGATACACTTGCAAAGTCCTTATACATTGGTCTGACTTCAATGTAACTACTTTTGTTTAAGAGTATTTGGCTTTTCATGAAAACAAGACTCCTCAGATAGAAATTCCTTTCCAACAGTCTCTAAGCTGACTCTGAATTTTTGTAGCTGCCTCTTCTGTTACTCATAGCTCTGACCTATTTTGTTTAAGTGCACCATTGCCCCAGGGGAAACACTCTTTCTTATTATGACACAAGATCCAATTATCCAATGAGTCAGTATCACCCAAGAGATAACATACATGGTTCTCCCCTGAAGACTTTCTTAGTCAGAATAACTTGGTTTCTCTCTATAAGAGACCAATGGGATTTTTCTCTAAAAGCAATCATTTATACCACGATTAATTCATGTTCAAACACTCCCCTGATGTGTCATTTGTCTCCTTTGTACAAAGCACATATTGATTAAGAATATTTTAGCGTCTCCAGATTTAATGATGAACTCCAAGTAATAATGATAAACTACTAAAATAGCTTGTGTTTCATCCTTCACGATCTCTATAATCCTTGACAATAGAGGATCAATTAACTTTAGAATAAGTTTAGCCGAAAAGATCTATTTTAGCCATGCTGTTTGAAGTTTTATTTTGGACTTCCAAGAAAAGAAATTCTCTAATCATTCATACACAAAAATATTTCACCTTCCAGACCGAAAGAATAACTGTGCATCCAATCACCTTCGTTTAATATATGATCCTTGGCTAAGTTTTTATATATTTAGTGTTTTTTTTTAATAATGCCCATTTTAGATAATCTTGAGTAGCTCAAAATGATTTGACTATAACCCAATATTTATATGGGAAATACAGAATGCCTCCGGGTATCTGTGTGAGTGACAGAACTGAAAGGGAGGAAGGAAAAGCAGCAAAGCAAAAGGCATGTGATCATTTACATGGTGACGGTCCTCGGGAGTGGAGATGAGTTACACCCACCTTTCACTTGTTTCCTTGCTTAATTTGGTTTGCTCTGCTCCAATTACTTGGGATTGATGGGTGAGCTACTAAAGACTTCAGTTCTGCTGTAGTCTGGGCCCTTCAGTAATAACAAGTATAGCATCTATGATTTTCCCACACAACCAGTTTGCTGCACATCTCTGGCTTTAAGAGCATTCCTTTTGCCACCACATAATTTATTTTGAAATATGACAAACATCAGCCTTCTAGATTTTCTCTTTCAGATATGTCCATTGACCATGCCTCTGTAAGGACAAGCCCCACACAATTTGTAGATTTGTTTGTCTCCCTGACGAGGTAGGGTTATAGTACACAGGCAGTCAAAAATACAACCAACGAAGAGATACAAATATAGCACAGCTTTGAGATGAAGGAACCAACGCACTGTGATGGTTAATCACTCTTAACCTGACAACATCTAGAATCACCTAGGATAAAGCATTTGGGCATTATCACAGGATACCAACATCTGGCTATTTCTCTAGGAGAGTTTCCACATTGGAGTAAGGAAGATGAGAGGGTCCATCTTAGATGTGGACAATTGCATGTCATGAGATGGGGTCTAGAAATAATAAACAGAAGCAAGGTGATGTGCTCAAGTATTCCTCCCTCTCTGTTTGCTGACCAGCCGGTTCACCTTTCTGATTCCATGCTCTCCTCATTGTAATGGGCTGTACCTGAAAATAATTCAAAAATAAACCCTTAAATTATCTTTTCTCAGGTATTTGAACATAGTAAAGAGGAAAGCAACTAATACAGCTGCTGAATTCTGCATCCATCATACAAGATGCTCTTCTAAGAGGTCATCTAACAACTTAATGGTTCTGTTAAGTATAAAGGGTAGAAATACTTCTTCATTTTGAAAATCAACCCTTGTAACATGTACATCATGAGAGATGCCTGACTTATGGTAAACAGTAAATGTTTGAATCATAATTTAAAATAAAACAAAGTATAAGTTGTTGTCAATGATAAAAAACACTTAAACTTAGATTTACCTGAAGCTTATCCAGAAGAAGAAAGAAGATGAGAAAGAGGAGGAGGGGGGGAGGAGGAGAAGGAGGAGGAGAAGGAGAGGAAGAGGAAGAAGAGGAGGAGGAAGATGAGGAAGAGGAAGAAAATGAGAAAGAGGAAGAAGAAAAAGAAGAAGGAGAGAAAGAAGAAGAAAAAGAAGAGGAGGAAGAGGAGGAGGAGGAAAAGAAGCCAGTGACAAAATAATTAGCTAGACATGCAATTATTGTGTTATTATGCTCTCTCAGCTCCTCTGCTGCTTCAGTGGTTTGCTGCCCAGAATTGAGTGCGCTTCTACATAAAGCCTGAGTTAGGGTTTGCTAGTGGGTGTTTAAGTGGGTTCTTCACTTCCTACTGTTAATAAAAGGATTCCATATTCCAGGTATTCTTGTGTGGAAAATTATGTGTCCTTCTGCTTAGGAAGCCAAGTAAGAATAGACTCAGGATGACATCCGTGCAAAACCTGATCCTTTCTGTCTTGGAAGTCAATCAACTGCTTTCTATGAATTCTCAAGATCATATACTGGCCTACCTGAATTTTGGAAAATTTTGATAATGGGGGTCTGAAGAGGTATACAGTTTATGGCACCTTGCTACTTGGAAAAGCCCTAATATCTGCAATGTAATTATGTGTATGTGTTTGTGTGTATGTGCACGTGTGCATGTGTGTGTGATGTGTGGTGCCTATGCACTTGTGAGTAGTTGGGTACCACAGCATACATGTGGAGCTAAAAGGAAAAACTCCAGTGTCAGGTCTGGCCTTTTACACTGTTTGTGTCTGCTGCTGTGTAAACCAGGCTAGCAGCTCTATGAGCCAAACACCTCTGACTCTAACTCTGACATCACTCTATGAAGGGGCTGGAATTACAAGTGTTTGAGATACACGTATGGGTTTTACATGGGTTCTAAGGATCCAAACTCAGGTCAGTTGCCAAGGCTTATACAGTGAGCACTTTACTCACTGAGACATCTCTCCAGTCTTGTTTACATGCATTTTAACAGCACATGCCAGTTACTACTAAGTTCATTAGACTGCTGTGCCAACTCTCCCTTTAAAATAGATTGCCAGGTCTTTATAGGACTGTGAATTTAGAATTTCACACGAATAATGAGGAAAATGTTTGTTGTCCTCATGCTAAGGGACACAATGTGTGAGTCATGCTTCTGATGAGCATGAGATTCTGGAAGCCTACTGAAGCCACGTGCCTCCAAGATGGTGCTGGCACGGAACCACCCTGGCCGGCGGTATTATTTTCTCCATTAGCACTGGCAGTCAGTGGGTCAAGAACTCAATGACTGTACATTGAATGAATTAAATGGGTAATGATGTTTTCTTAAACAGAAGCACATTTTAAAAAATGCCCCTTAAATCCTACAATTAGAGCCAATAAAACAAAGTAGGAAATTTGTGCCAGTTTAGAGTTTCATTGACGGCTCCAGTGAGTCAAAACCCTTCTTTGCTTCAAATGGGTTAGAATTCAAACTGTTTGTTCTCCTCTGGAGCCATCCTCTCTCGGGGCATCTCAACATTTTGAGGCTTCTTACAATGTGTATTCCTTTAAAATGTTAATAATAAGTACACAGGCACAGAACCTTGAAGCAAACATACATGGCTTCCCTTAAAATAAACAAAAATAACATGCTTTCAGGCTGCTTTGAAAGAAATACATTTACACACAGCCTTGAAAATTTTCTGAATAAGTTAATTTTTATCATTAATTAAAATTTTATAAAACCAATAACTGGGATATTTGGAAATTATTTAAGATGAAGATTGTGATACTTTCTTTTCAAATCTTGTTTTCTGCATTCAAAAGCTTAAGATATAATTTTTTTCAGACTGAAGACATGGCTCAGAAGTTAAGAGAGCTTGCTGAGCAATCATGAGGACAAGTTTGGATCCCAGAAACCAGATAACTAGCTAGGCATCAAATATATTTCTGCAACTCCAGCTCTGAGGGATTATATATCTTCTTCCAGACTCTGTATGCATAGTCAGACACACACCACACACACACACACACACACACACACACACACACAGCAGGAAGTCACACATACATGAATGTACACACAGAGATACACATAAATAAATAAAAATAATTGTTTTAGAAAAGATAATATTTTTATACATGAACTCATTCATTCTACAGAATCAATATGCATGATCATGAAAGAGGTGACAGACTTGGCAATCCAGTTTTTGAACAAATGCATCGACCTTAAGAAAGGTATTTTAGAAAAAGACTCCTAGGCGCTTCTTAAAGCTGTTTGAAAGCTGCCTATAAACAGAAGCCCATCCCAGGGGGAAAAGGTAGCACACAACATCAAAGCAACAGTACCATTAGAAAGAAGTGGTTCAGAGCATCAGCATCACATTCTTAGAATAATACTACTGGCCTTTTGCCTCTGTTATAATACTCATATTAAATATTCATACTGATGTTTACTTTTTAAATGTAAAATGGAATTAGGATAACAAATAAAGCCTAGCATCTGGTGATAATATTGGGTATGTGTTATATTTTTTTGTTTTGTTGGGATTTAGATATTTGAAACAAGGTAGCTTACTAAATAATGCATAAGCATCTTTAGAAAATCCATTTCCAAAATAAATAAATAAATAAATAAATAAATAAATAAATAAAATGCATCTCCATAGATGAAATTAAAGTGGGAGTCAGGTTCTCATCTTGAACTAAAGCTAGTGATTTTATTCCACAGAACAAAGCTACAGTGCAGATAGCCATTAGTAACCCTAACCAGTTTTGAATCAAAATGTAGGTTTCCTGTTAGTTCACATTCTAGGAATAAAGCACAATGCTATTTGCTATAAAGGTTAGATTTCTTGAAACATCTTCCTGGGCATAATGTAAAAATAATCCTAAGGTCTAAGAAATAGATTGTATTTACAAAAGTTAACATTACTGGATGTGCAAAGTGCTAAAGAAAGAATATCTGCTTGTTAACATTGTGCCTTTGGGGAGGGATTAGTTTTATACCAAACTGAATGGCTCAGTCTCCATTTATTCCACCTCCCCCCAAAAAACACTTTTTCTTGGGCATAAACTAATATTGTAGATTTCACCTCTTCATTGCAGACTTTCAAAGTAGCAAGTACATTCACAGAGCTGCTGGATCCTGAATTCTGTGACTGAGACCTGAATTCTAAGAAGCACTGTGAGATTGCTTTAGCTTGGTTTGAGTTGATTTTAATTTGACAAACTCATTGAAGATGAATTGATAATGCAAAGTCCCTCCATATTATTTTTTGACAAGAAACCTAACCATGAATTAGACTAACCAGCTACATAACTGGTAGAGTCCAGTGTCAATCAAAACCCTGCCTCACTTAGTTCAAAAAGGTTAAGAATGTCAAAATACTGGCTATGAAATATTAAATGCAGCCCCACTAAGAGTGAAGGATTTGAGCAACTGCATGATCACACGTTCATGAAATTGGCCCCAATTATACACATGCATCTGTAATGGACTGTGTGTAAGTAAAGAAACAGGGCATTTAAATACACATTGCATTTCCTGCAACACTAACTCAGTTACTCTTCTCAGTGCTGGAGAGTGAGGACACACATCTGTCCTTCTCACTGATGGTTGCTTTTATTTAGCTTCCCTGCCCTCCCCTGAAGCAAGACCATAACCCATTCTCCATCAAGTTATAATCCAGCTGAGCTGCTAACATCTTTTCTGAAAAGCACCTTGTCTTTTTAATTGGATTCCATAGATTATCCCTCTCATCAGCCACACTTTGACAACATACCTAAGTGTGCATTACATTTTATACATAATAAGCTGGCTTTCAGTGATTTCCATTTCAGAGGACTGCCATTCTCAGTTTTATGTCTGAGGTGTGAAGAAACTTAGAACAATAATCTTTTCACTGACTAGACATAGTCTCTCATTCAGTATATCTTCATTCAATACCTAGTGCTCATGCGTTGGGAGGTTCTGCATTTGATATAATTTCACATAAAGCCAACAAATGCCTTTGCTTTTGTTGAACATGTGTATTAGTTAAGACCATTTTAATTGCATTAGCAAAACCCAACTTAGTCTATTCTAAATATTTGATAGACAGGTATTATAGTTAGATAGATAGATAGATAGATAGATAGATAGATAGATAGATGCATAGATAGATAGATACATAGATAGATACATAGATAGATAGATACATAGATAGATACATAGATACATAGATAGATAGATACATAGGTAGAAACATAGATAAATGTGATATATTGATAGATGAGATAGATGGATGGATAGAAGGATGGATGGATAAGTAGATAATAGATTTGACTGATAGATGGATAGAAAGTAGATAGATTGATAGATAAGTGGATGATAGATAAATGGATTGATGATGAAAGATTTATACACAGCTAGGTAGAAAGGCTGCTCGATAGATAGATAGATGATTGATAGTTTGATGAGTAGATAGGTAGGCAGGCAAGCAGAAAGACAGACAGACAACCTTCACATTTGATTAGCTTGGGAGTACAAAGCATCTTATTGGGACAGTGTTTCTCCACCTCTTCTCCCTTTCCCTTCCCTCTGTCCTCCTTCCTACATTCTCTTTTTTATTATCACACTTTATACAGATTGGTTTCACTGAAAAAATGGAATTTTTTCTATGTGGTGGAAAAAATGTTTACAAGTTCCTCCATGAGACATGTCTTCTTTATTTTGCCATCCAAAATGTGGACATCAGAAGATCCCGAATACCCTTGTCACTAGTAGTCAGGGCCTGAGCTGATATTTACAGGTCTATGGCCTCTTAGCCAAAGAATTGAAAATAGCAGCTCACACAGATTTCAGAGTCAGCAACATAACTGATTTGGAGCAAATCGAGAGATGCAGATTGCAGGGGAATACACGGACAGTATTGGCAGCAGACCACTCATGGGCCAACACTCAGGAATGCTTTTGAAGGGGTCCTAGACAAGGAGTGGTTAGTAAGATGTATAGCTTGAGTGATTCCCTCTTTTGAGTGATAAATTAGGTCATGTATTCATTTTTCCTACTGTGCATAACTTTCTTCCCATAATGCATCTGATTTTGATCTTTGGCTTTTCCAATTCTACACAGGCACAGGATGGTAAATAGGAGATTCTCCATAAAAGGTTAGTATGGAAGATCAGTAGAGGCTTTTACTGCCTATGGACACAAAACCAGTTGGGGCCAGATCAGCCCTTTTTTTCTTCATACTGAGTACACTAGAATATGCTTGAATAAAAGTGTCTGAAATTTGATTGTTACTGAGGGAAGGGAAACTTCTACCATTGTTGAGAGATGGTAGTAGGAGTATCTCAATGCAGGTGAGGGCTTGAGGGGTTTCTGAGGTCCCTAGGTGCATTGGGAAGGGGGCGCGTATATAATATGTGCAGATGAGAGAAGAAACTAGATTGTCAAGTGCATTATTATAAGAGGAAGTAGGCATAATCCAAAACCAAAGGGGGAGGCTCAAGTTAAGCTGTCTTTTATGTTTGTCCTACCTCAGTCTTGCTTGCAACACATTCCTGCCCCAAAGGAATAAACTCTTCCTGTGTTCTTGGATATTGTCACTAGCAACTCGTGAGTCCAATAATTGACATCTCACAATATCCAAGGTATTCGAGAGACATTTATAATAGTGAAAAGAATAGGTTTGGTTTTCTAAAAAGAAAGAAGTGATTCTGGGAAGATGCAATAGTAAATGTCTACATCATGAGTACAACAAGACCCACAGCTCAGTGCAAAGGGAGCTGGAGATCTAAACTCTGAAGGGAGGTGTGTGCTGCTGAGACCTGCTATCCTGTGTAGAAGTGGTCCAATCGCTACAGTAAGGCTAGTTATTCATGTTAATTCTCAAGGGAAAGCATGAAGCTACTATATCTACTTGTTGGCATTATTCACAGAAGAGATGTGAAGCTTACAGTTTGTAAATCATTCAACTATGAATTCTGTCCAGTTTTGCTCCATAAGTGTGTTAAGTATACATACCAAGAGAATGACATTTTCATATGTACATATGCATATCACATTTTCATATATGTAGATAAAGTCTTTGCCCAGTCGCCATTGCCCTCTCTCTCTCCCCCACTCAAGTCCTCCTGCTTGATTAGTCCCCTTCTATATCCATGGTCTTTGGGTGTGTGAGGCCCATTAATGCATTTGGGGTTGTTTATATAAGTAACCAAGTTCAAAAATTCATATAACCAACCCTAAATAAACGTATGGGCATTATTGAAATTTTGGATTTGGCCAACATATTTAAGCTTTAGGAACCAGAGCTGCCAGCCAGTAAAATGGCCACATACTCCACATTCACCTGGGAATCCATTCAACTGTGGAGACCAGCACAGGAAATAGTGAGGCATCTCTCCTCATCTATCTCCTCATCCCTATGAGGAAAGCCCAGAGACACTGGAGCTCATTGGTCTTTTTCTTGAACTTGGGCTCTTGTAGTGAACTCTGAAGAAAGGTCATAGCATCCCTGTAGAAAATTAGGAGACTTGACTATAGAAATGCTGCTGGCAAACAGCCCTGCACATGGAAACTAGGAATAGTGATGTTGTCACTGGTATTTCTGTCTCCCTGCATGAAGACCAAACAGCAAATTCAGAAAAGCCACTGTGCTTCACTTAATCAAGCCAGGCCTCTTTCTCCAGTGTTATCTCATCCTAAACACTCACACTCCAAGCATTTGACAGCACACTCTGACCCACGTGACAACATGCTGGGAAAATGTCCCTCTTGTATACATTCTTTACCTGTGGGATGATGGGACCCTTAAGCTTGTCTCCAAAACTCCTCAACTGCATCAGAGGACACCTCTAGGGGCCATGGTGTTGCTTGGGGTCTATCCTATGCAGACAGAGGAAGAAGGGGAGCAGAATGCTCCTCCTTCTGATGCTCTGTGAGATGCTTGAGGAGGTTGATGCTATGACAATTCCCTTTGTGTATCAGTTATAGAAGACTCTGAAATCCCAAATCAGTGATTTGCTGAGTTCCTGGAGAAGATGAGCAAAATAATGATGTCAGTGACATAAAAGATGACCAGTTTCACACAGCTGCATCATTATTGTCTGGGTATAGGGTGTGGCTGGAATGGTGTGACCACCTTTGCATGAGTCTCAGGCCAGAAGAGTTTGAATGTTCAGATGTTACCCCCATCTGGCTCTGGGCTAGCAACAGTGTATGCTAAACAGTACAAAAAGTGGCAGGTTTTTACTGGGTAACAAATAAATGCTCTGTGGTGAGAGAGGGAAGAAGAGGGGGAAAAGATGTTTACATGTTGTTTTATAACTTCATATGGAGGGTAAGGAAAAGGAAAAGAAGACAGGTAAGGAAAATGGTATAAATAGAAGCTTCAAGAACAACCCAAGGAAGAAAAAACAAACAAACAAACAAACAAACAAAAAAACACACTCCTTAAGTGGCATGTGTCAGCTGCCTGCGGTATAGGGCTTTGGGGCCTGTGCTATCCAGGGAATCTATCAATGTCCCAAGAAACCTTTTGTTTTCTACCTTTAATGGATCCTGTTAGAACATTAACATCCCCAAATATCTCTAACTGCAGTAATGTTCCCCAAAGGCCAGTTGACAGGTGTCTTAGGGAGGATCCTCTTTTCAAATTGGTACAGCCCTTCTGTGCTGCTGTTCTTTCCTATGGGCTCTGAGACCCACACAGGTGTCCTTTTGGTTCCCTGTAAAAGCAAAGCTGTGATTCTATCACAGTCTATTTTTTTCCTCAAGTTGCTGGAACTTGAAGTAAAAAACCCAAGAGGGCTTACCTTTATGAAATGTCATTAAAACCGTCTTGTTTGTATTAAATAATGGCCACAGGAATAGATTATCTGGTACAGGCTTTTGATTCGATTTAACCTGCTAAGAAATACCCACAACTCTTCACAATTGCTTCCTCATTCTTGCTAATAAAACATCTGTTTTTAAACTCCTGTATTTTAGACTGGTCAAATAAAAAATGCTTCAATCCAGTCTTTTCATCATACAAGTTCAGAGTAGATCTTCAGTAATGTTCTCCTCCCACCTCCTTTCCATAGACATTCATTCAAAGCTACTGGCTGGCAATGTTGTGAAGATGCTTGACTATGGTACCCCTTCACTGTCTTTCATCACCTTCTCCCACATTTAAAGATCACTTGCTCTTCCTTCCCTCAGGCTCACAGTGGGTTTGGTTGTTGTTTGGTATGTTGGTTGGTTTGGTTTGGTTTGGTTTGGTTTGGTTTGGTTTTTTATGGCTGTTAAGGAGCCTCCTCCATAGTGAGACCCTGCTTACCAGCCTATGCCATGGTCAGTTCATGCCAGAGCCCCAAGGGCAGCTGTAGGGAGGGTGAACTAGAGAAGACACCTTTCACCAACAGCCTCAAACTCTAGACCTCCACACAACTCAATCATACTGGGTCTCACCCTTTTTATCTGTAAAATAGAAAGATATTTGCTTCTGAATGCTCTCAGTTGCCAGAAGCCCTCCTCACAGCTGGGTTTCACCCTGACCCACCTCAGACCCACCTTTCCAGTTCTTTTCTTTTTTCTCTTTTCAAAAACAATCCGAGTGAAACAAAATGGCTCAGCCCTTGCCACTAAGCCTGAAGATCTGAAGGCAACCCCGGGTCCCATATGGCAGAAAAGGAGAACAGACTCCTGGGTATTGTCTTCTGGCTTCCACATGTGCACTGTGTTACACCACACACGCACACACACACATACACACACACACACAGAGAGAGAGAGAGAGAGAGAGAGAGAGAGAGAGAGAGAGAGATATGGAAGTTTCAAAATTGGGAAGACATCTATTGCAAGGACACTTAAAAATTATTCACATGTTCAGACTATCCCATGATAATTCAATACACATATTTTACATAAAGAATACATAATGATGATGCCAAGATAGTTACATTTCCTATATGTTTAACATTTATCATTTCTTTCTGTAATGAAGTTTCAGATTCCTGTCTTCTACAGAATTTATAGGACATTGGTCTCTGAAAACTGTAGCAGCCACCTAAGCTGAAGAAGCTAGACCTTAGTCCTCCTGTAGACCTGTGTTGTTCAGTGTCTCCATTCCTCTGTGCTCTTCTCTTCCCTTTCCAGGCTCTAATAGTTACTATTTTTCTATTCCTTTATGGTATCAAAAGTTTCAGCTTCCATATCGAAATGAGATTATTTGGAGTTTATACTCTCCCATTCCATCTATTTTCTGCAGAATTTCATTATTTTTAAAGAATAATGGTGTCTTGCTTTGTATATATATAATACATTCCTCATCTCCTGGTGGCTGACAGATACCATGTATGTTGGCTCCAGTGTACAGGGCAGTTCTCCTATGGTCTACCTCTCCCTTACCTCAAGTCTTAGCTTGAAGTTTACCTTAGAGAAATTATTCCCATCTGCCTAAGACTACTATCACATATGTGAAAGATCCTTATTTTTAATATATCTTTAAACTCTGTCTTCTTTCTTTATGAAATGAAAAGAATAATATAATATCCCCTTAAAGCCTAGTGTAAGCCAAGTCTTTGTGATCTAGTAAGTGATGATCAATGTTACCTCTTATGTTATTTCAAATATTAAAGCATGTTAAAATTAAATAGAAACAGCCCATTTGTAAAATATGTGTACACATACATATAGATTTCCAGATATTAGACTTTCATGAAAATGGGCTGTTTTTTAAAATGTTCAAATTAACATGAAGACTAATTCACTTGGAAATGTGTTGCTTCTGTGGTTATTTTCTTTTGTGTGAGGGCCAAATCAGAAGAAACATTGATCTAGCAATGTAACATATAAGTATTTGTTTATCTATTTAAATAGATATATATTCGAGTATATTCTAAAAGAACCCACCCAAAATATACTGTTCTTTTATAAATTTTTCATGGCAATATATTCACCAACTGGTCAAATGACCCTGGAGTCACATGATGTAGTAAAGAGGACTGAACTTATAATCAGAACTCATAGCTTGCAGCCCACCATTTGTTACTCGTGTGACCCCCTGTAAAATGTCTAACTCACTTGTAAAATGGAAACAGTAACTTTTAACTCAGGGTTAGTAAATCATAAATGTGATGTGGGGCTATGATTGGTGTTGGGTTGTAGTGTGCGTGGGTTGATGTGTGAGTCTCCTGCCTGCTCCCCCAAGGGGCTAGGGCTGCTGCTCAGAGAGACAGAGGTGCAGGAAGTTGACTGTGTTCTCCCCATGTGGCTCCTTGGGGATGGGAAGCACAGTCTGAGGTCCCGTGGAGAGTTAGAGCTCTTGGCTTGGGGGTCCTCAGGCCAAAAGGCAGACAGGATCAGTTGGTTCTCAGGCTCTTGGGCCCCCAGATGCTGCTGGGAGCCTCTGAAGGGCTGAGTATAAAGTGGGGGCATACAAGCTAGATTTGCTCACAGCTGAAGGGGATGGGGGAGAGAGTGCTCCAGCTAGGTCCCACAGAGATAGAGTCAGCTTGGCTGTGTGGCAGCTGCTCCCTTGGCTTGGGTGGCTGGGAATGCAGAGAGTTCTTCTGTGGGAGATTAGCTAGTGTCTCTATAGATGAAAGCCTGCTCCATTGTTCTCCACAGCGGACCCTGAAGAAGAAAAATAGTCCATGGTCTTAAGATGCTTATTGTCATGGCAGAAAATAGATGAAAACTATACCTTCCCCCCACCCCATTTCCTCAGGGCAGGTCTGAGGCCTTTAAGTACCTCATACCTTATTAATATGGAGATCTGTCTTGAGGCTCCGTGGCCTGCAATCATGCCCTCTACCTATAGAGGGGCTGGTAGTTGTCCTATGTGACTGAAGGATCCCACTCTATGGAGGTCTGCGGTCTCATGTCAGGAGCCTGGAGTCTAGGAGCATGGCAAAGCACATATCATCCCTTAGGGTCACCTACGTCCCTCCTGGGGCCCCTCAGGATCACCTGGCGTCTCCGACAGTTTCCAGCCAGTGCTCAACCAGAAACCAGGTTGCCCCTTCATGGTTCTACAGATTGGCATGTTCATATAAGAATAAAAGTAGTGCGAAGAATTAGCTGGGACATAGAAAATATATACAAATATATTTCCTTTAAGACAGTGGGATGTTGCACAGGTTAACCACATTTGAGACTTCAGGTCCCTGAGAAAAAGCTCCATCCTCAGGGTGAACTCAACTTTTCCGTCTTCCTTTCCTCTTGGGACTTCTGTTTGTTTTTGTCTGATTGAGAGTTTGCAAAGCCAGGGAGAAAGTGTCTGCCAGAGGGCTGGGGAGGCAGCAGTCTTGGCACTGTCAGGAGACTATGCAGACAAGAACTGGAGTTCAGGCCAATGAGGAATCAAGGACTTAAGAGACCAAGGTCATTTAAAATAAAGAGGCACAGAGAAGGAAGCCTGGCGTGCTCTGGTACTCCACCTTAGGCATGGGCCAATTCCTCATTGAGCAATGTCAGAGGTTAAGAAGCTCAGTAAACTGCAGCTGAACAGAGAAGTGAGATCTGGCAGTCTCACAACACTGAGTAAACAGAAATCGGAATTCAGGGCTGCCAAGGAGAAAGAGGTCATTTGTAAACACTCCAGCCTTTTTAGTTTGTCTGGGCCCTTGGCAAAGCTGCACTCTGGAACCAGAGGGAAAATAGAAGGAGAGCAAGATTTAAAGGGGCAGCAAGCTCTCTGAAGGTGGGCTACTACGTGACAGCAGGGAGGGGTGAACCTCACCTGCATGGAGGAAGTCATCCACATTCCATTAATGACTTGAAGGAAAATGAAGAGCACAAATTTTAATAGCTTGAAGTCTAGTGCTCAATAATCAAATGAAACCACCGAGTCCTGCAAAGGGGGATGGGGGTGGGGCAGAGAAAATAGAAAAAGGTACAAATGACAAAGGTCTTTTAGTTAGCAGATAAGGAATTTTACTGGCATCCATATGAGATTATCTTTTTTCATGTGAGTATTTGTATACATGTTCACATATGTGTAAATGGGTGTGTACGCATATGTGCACACACATATACGGAGACTTAGGCTGATATAGGAGGTCATCCTTCATGGCTCTTTAACCTTCTTCTTTGAGGCAGGGTCTCTCAAGTAAATCCTGCATTTGCCTATACAGAAAATCTTGATAACCTACTTTCTAGGAGATTCTCAAATCTCTCTCTTCCAAGGCTGAAATTACAGGCAGCTGATCATATCTAGCTCAGCACTTACATGAATTTAGGGAATTCAATCTTTGGTCACGTTGCTTTTACTTTACCTCCTGAGCCATCCCTTTAACCCAGAGATCATCCATTTAGACTGAGTTCTTTCTTTTCTGGGGGGAAAAAGTGTACACTGTAGCTATTTGCTAATTGTACAGAGTTGAGGCAACCTTTGCAAAGAGATATTCCTATATGTTTCTGATCCTCCTCTGTTCTTTGAACATAATCTTAGAATTGAGGCCAGTGCTGCTCAGAAGGATCAAAGTTCTTAATGGGTCCTGCTCTCTAACGGAAGTCCACACCACAGCATGGGACTGAGGCAATTCTGTTCTAGATGTTTTCATCTGCTTCTCTGCTGCCTAATTCCGCAGAGTCACAGAGTCTGTAAAACGTGTTGATAGATATATCGGCTCGTGCTGGAGCCTTCACATCTTCACTTTGGTTTTCCCGGCATTACAGAACTGTGAAGTCGCTCATTTGCCTCTTCCCTGCCTTTTCCCCAAGCAGACTCTGGATTCTGGCCTGGTGCCCACACCAAGAATCCTCCTAGGGTAAAAAAATGCTTTACTACAAATGAAAAGCCCACATTTATTCTCTTCTCTTCTCTCAGGCATCTTGGCTGTTCCAGTTTGTGCTGTTTGAGCAACTCTCTCAGCTTCAGGGAGATATTTTATTTTAGACAAGTTTGGAGTTGAACGTGTGAAGAGGTTTTTGTCTGCCTCAACTTTCTCTTGCCTGCCGGATCAGACCAGTAATATCTCCTGTCAATGAGGATGTAAGCAGTGATCTAACACTGTCACTATTAATTGCCACAGGCGTTCTGGAAAAGTGACATAAGGTTTATATCTCAAAGGTGTTAGCTAGATTTTTTTTCCCTCACTGTAACGAAATAGCTGAGAAAAAATAATTTAAGGCAGATCAAGATTATTTTGGCTTACAGTTTGAGGGAGTACAGTCCACCCTTGGGTGGGTATCTCTGTAGTGAAGGGAGTGTGGGACAACTGCTTCCTCACATCTCAGAGGATCAAGATTGGGATAAAGGTTTTCTTGAAGCAGAACTAAGGACTATAAATCTCAGGACCCATTCTTAGTGACCGTCTTTCTCGAATAGCTTCCATCTATCAAAGGTTCTACAAGTCTCAAAACAATACCATTAACTGCAGACCACGTATTCATGCGTAAGAGCTGTGGAGGGGTAGGAGGGACACTTCACCTTCAAACCATATCATCACGACTGCAGCAATTCTCCAACATGTTCATATATTTGAATGCGTCACAGCCCCACGGGAAACAGGGTCTTTGCCCCAGTAGAATGATGTCAGCTGTACTATGCTTATTCGGTCCAAGAAGAAACTGTAGCCACTATGATGGCTAAGTCTGTGTGTTGACTTAACTGTGCCATAAAGAGCCTCAAGAAAATCAAAGGCAGTGAAAGGAGACATCTGCCTGTGTTGAAACATTGGTCTGCCATTGGACAGGCAGTTACCTCTTGCTTTCCTGTACTTCCAGCTTGTGAGTATGTAGTGTATCACAGGAATTGTCAGCCTCTGTAATCACAGTAGTCAGTTTCTCAGGATGAATATGTTTATGAGTTTGTTGTGTCTGTGTGTATGTGCATTTGTGAAACTGTTGTTTTTCTGGAGAATCCTGGTGAGTACAACCAAATTGTGGTGAATTTCACAGTTTCTGGCAATTTTTTAAATCCTTATAAGTTAAATAACTAGAGTTCTGAGGTAAATATTATAAAATTGCAAATACCACACACCTACTTCACTTCTAATATTCTACCTAATTTTGGTGAACATTTATAAACAGAAATATGATGAAAGAGAAAAATAAATAATATGTTGTTCTGGAAATAAACTTAGTTCAACTTGTCAGTATCAAAGCACTCTGTTAACCCTTCCCTCAAATTATTATTATTTTTTTACTTCTGTAAACTATGAATGTTGCCAATATGTCTAATATTTCAGTATTTTATTTCAGGCTCCACTAGACAAATGCAAAAGGGGTCTCTCAATTTCCTCCCTTTTCTTTAAAAGTGTCAGCTTCTAATTTGAACTGCAGTATCTTCAATTTGATGTGTCTGGAGTTTAATGGATGTAGAGGGTACATGACCTGGTTCAGCTCAAGATTTCAACAATAACAGGACCCTTTGTAGTAACCAACTGCTCTTGATCTCAGTCTGTGGTCAGACATCAGGATAATGCAACTTTCCCTGTACTCTATTCATTTTCCTGAGGGAATATTTGAGATAGATTTGAGAAGGCAGACACTTTTACAAAAGTTACACAATGCCACTGTTTGCTCAGAGAAATGGATTAATATAAAGGACTATCAATACTTCAAAAAGTCTCATAAAATAAATTATATATGAGCCTGATTTTCTCCCAAATACAGATTCTTGAGTTTAGAAACGTCAGCATGTTTGCTAAAAACAGCTTGCCTGAAGTTTCATTGTTTACAAATGCAGGTAAGAGATCCAACAACTTTGCAGACAGACACTGGAAGTTAGACATATAGTCAAAACTAGGGTTCTGGTTCCTTTTTAATTAAAGAAATGTCTCCATGCTACATGAAAAATTTCTCTTACTTTAGAGCTTTACAACATACCTGTGTATTTTAACATAATTTCAAGTTGATAAAATTTACAATAATAGTACAAGAATTGTATGCATATACTAGCCCTATTTAGCAACTGTTCAGTAATTATATCTCTTCTTTCACTATATTTGTCCCCTCTTTTCTTTTATCTACATAGATATATAAACATGTTTACTTAGGAATAAATAGAAAATACTATTTTCTCATACCATTAAATATCTTAATATTGTCTAAGAATAAGAAATTCTCACAAGTACAATTATTAAAAATTAACATTCATTCTGTACAGTTTTCTAATCCTATATTCATATTTTACTCTTGTTTCTTCAATTTTTCCTCCAGTACAAGATGGCCCAGCACACTTATTGAGCATGTCTCTCCAGCCTTCTGGGCACAGTGGCTACTTGCTATCCTTATTTGTTTGTTTGTTTGTTTACATCCCAAATGTTGCCCCTCTCCTGTCCCTCCATCTGGAAGTCCCTACCCCGTTCCCCATATACTCCTTCTCTGAGAAGGTGGGGCCTACCCTTTGTATCCCCCCACCCTGGATTTCCCTCCCACCCCAGCATCAAGTCGCCATAGGATTAGGTACATCCTCTCCCACTGAGGTCAAAAAGGCAGCCCTGTTGGGGACACAGATTTAGTAGTCAGTCTACAGCTTTAGGAACAGTCCCCACCTCCAGTTGTTGTGGGACCACATGACTACTGGACTGCGTGTTTGCTACATATGTAGGGGAAGTCTCATTCCAGCCCATGTATGTTCTTTGGTTGTTGGCACAGTCTCTGAAAGGTTCCAGGAGTCCAGATTAGTTGACTTTGTTGGTCTTTCTGTGGAGTTCTCATCCCCTTCAGGGCCTTCAATCCTTCACCCAACTCTTCCATAAGAGTCCCGACCTCCATCCAATGTTTATCTGTGGGTATCTGCATCTGTTTCAGTCAATTGCTGGGTAGAGCCTCTCAAAGGACTGTTAATTTATTTGATTATTTCTTTATGGAACCACGATTCATAGTTTAGTCAATGATGCAATAGTGGTTGGAATCTATTAGAGACATTATTTGTTTTTATGCTCAAATTTTCTAACTTTTGCTAACCCCTCCAAAGATAACTCATGTGTATGTAAATATGTATGTGCAAATGTCCCTTTGTGTGTATATGTGCATGCTTCTATGTATACGTTAACATGTGAACATGTCTCTATCCATGTAAATGCATACATGCCTTTATGTATGTGTGTATATACATTCCTCTGTGTATATAAATATGTGCATATACCTCTATGTATATATAGGTGCATATATCTGTGTGTATGTGACTAAACATGCCTCTGTGTATGTGCATGCAGTATGTTGTTCTGATGCTGCTATGTATTCTAATGCTAAATACTGGCTCCCAAGGTCTGGTTGTCCCCAACAAGTAGATCCTCACATACACAAGGTGATGCTATGTAAACTTTTCTCCCCAATTGAACTTGTCAATAAAAGGCTAGAGCCTGTGATTGGACATTAGAGGGAGAAAGGTGGAACCTGAGAATTGAGTGAGGAGTCTCAGGAGAGACAAAAGGGAGAAGAAGAAAGGACACGGAGAAAAAAGGAAGATGCCATGACAGGAGATGGACCTTGAGCATGTGGCCAGGAAAGACAACAGGGAACAAGGGACATTATGACTGGGAAATAAGTTAGAAAATACCTGGATTGTGTGTCTTTTATACAGGCTAGATAGAATGTTTAATTTCGGTTTCATGTGCATGTCTATTTGAGCATGTCTCTGCATATTTGTATCCTCATGTGTGCATGCCTCTGTGTGTTTATGTGTATATCTGTATACTTCTGTACATATATACATGTCTACGTACTTCTGTGTGTATATGCACACGCCTCTGTGTATGTTTCACATGTCCTTATCATTCATTGACTACTTCTGAGTTAAAAACAAACATTTATATCTATTTATCCTATTGCCTCTTTAAATATTGGAATCTGAGGTCATATCAGTGATTTTTACAGTCTTTTGTTCTGTGTGCACTCGTGTATCTTGAAGTATAAATGTATCATTTATCAAAATTGCTTGGAACATCATTTGTTGGCCATCTTGAAAGTACTGGCTCACTGCAAAATGTAAATCTTCCAAATGTTGGCATAGTTCATAAAGTATTATCAAAGAGAATCACATTAGTTAAAATGTAATTTTCATTAAAATGGTGACTAATATCACCATAAAGTTTCTATGTTCCAGGATGCTATCAAGTTCACAGTAATGGATAAGATTTTTCCAAAATTCTAAAATTCTAATGTTTATTTGAGAGTTTGAATTTAATACTGACAGGAAATGCTCTCCTCTGGTTTCCTTAAACTGATAGATTGATTTAAATCCATCCCAACATAATTCATATGTCAATCAGTTCATTACTCAGAAATGGTATTCCGCGAAAAGGGTGGCAAGTTCAGTTCACAGCACAACCAACTGGACAAGGTTTTTTGCATATTTCTCATATCACCACATACAACAATAAACAGCTGTGTACCTGGGCTCAGGAGAGAGCTCAGTTTATAAAGTTTGCTATGCACATTTGTGAGGACCAAAGTTCAGATTCCCAGACCAGGTGTCACAGCATGTATCTTTAATCCTATGTCAGAATGGAAGGCAGAGAGGAAAACCCCTGAAAGCCTGTGGGCAGCTAGCCTAGTGTACAGAGTGATAAACAACAAAAACACTGAAATATTTAAATCCAAATCCACACATATAAACACACACACACACACGCACATTTTCACATACATACATACAACGTACAAACTCACAAATATGAACACACCCCCACTCACACATATGAACACAAACTCAGACATATCACACACACACAAATACGCTCACACATATGAACATATAAACTCACACATACATATACACATACACCTACCCATGAATACACACACACTCTCCCATACCAAAAACAAACAAACAAACATGATCCCGTATGAACAAACACACATGAGCACATACACAGGTCTGTACCAAAGAGCTATGATTTTTCAAATTAATCCTTTAGGTGGTTCACCTAAGATATCCCCATGTGAAGTTTATTCTTCCCCATTTTAACTGTTAATACAAAGCTGAGAAAAGGTGATTTCCCAGCACAGATGACACCATAGCCTTGAGGCATGCTGGGTGCAAACAGTTTTACTCAGCGTTGCTTTTTTCCTGTTCATGGAAATGTTAACAGGACTTTTTTTAAAAAAAAAAATGCCACTGACCTTTCAGTATAAAAATAGTGCTGTCCACACTGACCCCTTAGAGTCGTTCTTTAAAAATCACCAACAGAACATTACGAACTGTAAGAAACGTAGGTTTTATTTCAATTACACTCAGTAGCTTAGTAAGAGTTGAACTAAAAAGAAACATGATTTGGTTGGAAGTAAAACTTGATAGAAAGGTTTTATAATGGAGGATGTGTTAACCTGTCAGGGAAGCATCATAGGGCAATGGATGAAGGCTGTCTGAGCCATATTACATTAGAATTGTCAATAAAACAGCTACATGGAAGGGCTTAGTAGCAACTTCTAAGTGTAGAGTTCAGAGTTAGTTCTACCCTGGAATTATATAACTAGGGGCCATTTACATATAGATAGAATCCAAAATTAAGGTAACAAAAGCTATTAAATAAGAAGTTAGAAAAGGAAGAAAAAATCTTTTATTACTCACACATTTTAAATGTGTTGAAATAGTTAATCCTTTGAGAGCAGATGCAGAGTAACAGATGTATCAGAAGAAAAGAATTTACATTTATACACTGTCCACGAATCCTAGAGAACATACACATTTCTGTTTTTTTATTGAGGTGAATTATTTATAATGGGCAATCTGATTTATTGACCAATGAAACCAAGACAGCGATCAAGAACATGCAAAGGAGATGTTTTTTCATTACTTTTTGTGATTCACCTCTGCTTCTCAGTATTTCGAGATGGATACTGTCAGCTAGAATAAATTTTATTCAACAAGACAATTAAAACAAAAAAAATCATAGTAGATGTTGGAGTCTGGGAATTGCTGCACAAACTAAACACCAATGTTAGTCAAATAGGGCTGCTGTACTGAATACCACACCCAAAGACTGATCAATCAGGGACAGGACTCAGGCTCAGTAGCTCAACCATGATCCCGAGTTAAGGTCCTGCAGGGCTTTTTAATCCTGAGATCTATAAACCTCTGTGCCAAGTTATTCTACCAATCAGGACTTAAGGATAAGGGATTTCCTTAGGAGCATGTCTTTGTTGTATGTTTATCCTGCTTCCATTGGTTGGGGTGTTCCATGGTGGCAGGGAACTTGCCTTGTGTAACATTCATGTCTTAATTTGTCAACCAGGATGGGACTTGTCTAACTTTCATGTCGGAACTTGCTAACCAGGATGTCATTTACCCACATACATGTCTCTTTCTGCCAAGTAAGATGTCAATTTCTAGGGATGTCTTGAAAATTCAAACTTTATTAGACTCCTACTCAAAATGGAAGTCTTATTTTAAATAGATGCAGCTGTTTCTCTTATGTTGGGGTCTATCCCAGGCACAACTTATAAAGGCAAATACAATAAAAGCTCATGCATAGGTGCAGGAAGTGCTGATGGGTGCTTAGTTTGGGCCCCAGCTTATTGTGGGTAACTATATAAAGCAGTTCTACTGACTTCTAATGTGATTGGGTTTCAAGAGTACAGAACATAACAGAATATGTAATCAACTTGAGCATGAGAAAGTTTCCTAGTAACAACAGAAACAATGTATGAGAAAGTTTCCTTAAAATAGTGGGCTAGCCAGGTAACAGTTACTTAGGTCTTCACATTTTACATAGACCTTAGTATTCCATCCAGGTCTTAATATTTTACCTAGACATTAACAGTAGACACTACTTTTAGGAGATCACTGTGGACAACTGAAGTTCAGTCCTGCTGGCAAAGTAGAAAAATGCCATAATCTGTACCTCAAGACTACTCCATCTGAAGGGTGAGAAAAAGGAAATGCCCATTCTTTAATCACTTCTTAGAGAAGCATGAACCCCTGAGATACCAGTCTGCCTGTTGCCTGTGTGAGGGCCATACCGAGACCTTTGTATGAAATTCACACAATTTAGGTGTGTACTAGGTTATGGACTCCAGGGTACTTCAATATCTGCTAAATAAACTGTAATATGACATACATAGAAAGAGAATTTAAACTTCCAAAGAATCATGGGGTTGCATTCATTCCTATTACTTCACATGTGCTAGAAGTAAGGTAAAAATGGAACTCTGCAAGACCTCTTAGATCAGGATCCATTTCCTGGTCATTCTGGTACCTGGCTATAGCAAGTGCTCAACGAGTACCTAACAGTGACTGTGTAACAATGACTGGAAAGGTTTCTGTGAACCACACTCAGGGTATCTATAAAAGGGTATGTTGGAGTGATGGGGAGTGTGTGCTTTACCATCAGACTATTGAGATATATTTAAACTCTATCCTGTCATCAATAGTCTAGGTACCAAATTTCCTCATTTTTCTACGTCTTGATGAGTTCTTGTCTATGTGAGCATAATCAGTTTCTATCCAAATGTGTTACTGTGGGTATTAAATAAGGTAGATCATGGGAAACACTTATCATAATATTTGACATTTGTTAAATGTGAATGGTCTGTTAACTATTAACATCACTTAAAAATAACCAGTTGGATTGTCTGACTTTTAAAGGGACTATATTATGGCTGACTACTTGGAACTTCATACATACATACAGTCTCTGACAATGCTCCTCACCTTATCTGAGGCACATTTGTCAAAGCTACTCATTTTACAGCAAAGGTAGACATAACTTTATCCCGGACATTTCATCCCTCAATGTTATGTTTTCAAAGGTTTAATTTATTTGAGGAAGTTAGAGCTGTGTTTTGAGTTAGGAAAATAATACAAACCATTTGAGTAAGAGTTTAAAGTAAAATCTCAAATATTTCTTTCTAGCATTATACAGAGTAGATTTTACATGTACCTAAACATCAGTTGCGCAGTCTCTTGGATTTTATTTCTATAACTACTATTTCATTTTAAATATTTTCATTTTTTTGGTAATTTCATACATGAATACAATGTGTTTATTTAATATCCACTCCCTTTTCTTCTTCCAACTCTTCCATGACCCTCCATCCTACTTCTAACTTCATGTCTTATTATCCTTAGATTTTTAAGACAAAAGAAGGAAATAAAAGAATACAAACAAGAAATATGAGTCCAGTTACCCCAGTTTGCAAATGATATGATGCTGTACATACAAAACCCCAAAGCCTTCAACAGGAAAATCTTACAAATGATCCAAATGTTCAGCAAACCTGTGAGATCCAATAACATACAGGATGAGAACAAAATCATGGAAACTGTCCTGTTCAGAAAATCATCCAAACAATCAATATCTCCCAAAAAACAGAACTAAGGAAGGGAGAGACATCTACAAGTAAACTTTAAATCAGAGGAAATCTATGTAGATACAGGAATATGGAGAAGCTTCCCATTCTCTTCTGTAGACAGCTATAATAGTGTGCAATGACCATCAGCCCAAAAGAGTAATTACAGATTTAATGCAATCTCAGTCAAAATCCCCAGGATATTCTTCACAGAATTTAAAAAAATAATCTTAAAATTCTTATGAAAGTGGAGCAGACCCTGGCTAGATGTAGCAATCCTGAGCAAAAAGAATACATAGAATAAGGCTGGAGGCGTTTGTTACTCTTCCTCCTCCTCCTCCTCCTCCTCCTCCTCCTCCTCCTCCTCTTCCTCCTCCTCCTCCTCCTCTTCCTCCTCCTC
>NW_021621338.1:6344648-6364058 GCF_004785775.1 Grammomys surdaster
TTCTCCTCCTCCTCCTCTTCCTCCTCCTCCCCCTCTTCCTCCTCCTCCCCCTCTTCCTCCTCTTCCTTCTATGGAGCATGCCACACTTATGCCCCAGAGTCATAGGAATTAAAACAGCGTGATTCTAGCACAGAGGTAGAGAAGTGGATCAGTGGACTAGAATGGGGAGGCCAGATACAAGGCCAGGAAAGCACACCCTGATTTTCAGCAAAGTGGCTAAAAGCACACACTGAAGGAAAGACTGCCTTTCCAAAATAGGGTGTTGAGTTGTCCACATGTAGAAGACTGAAATTGGATTCCTATATCTTCAGCTTCTGTTAATACATCACATATCTAGCGATCTATGGGTCTTCTTTTCTTTTACATGTTAAATTCATTCTGCGTAAGAGGTATCATGGTGAAAGTTTGATGTCTGCCTTTCAGCCACAGCCACGGACTGACTTCACCTTGCTGGAAAGAAATTTGTCTCTAAGAGAATTCCTCTTAGATTTTCTTGTAGATTTTCTCAATATACCACCACAAGAAATGATTTTCTGTTTGCAGCATCAAGCTTACATGTCTTTCTTTTCTCTTTTTTCTATCCCCAGTGGAAATTTAAAATTAATAATAATAAAAAATAAACCACAAATCCTTTGGAAGGTACTTAAAAATTGACATTGATTATCTTTATGTTGTCTGGTCTGGATGGTCTGTGGTCAACTTTATTCCTTGAATAAGAAACAAAACAAGCAAGCCAAAAGAAAAAAATCTGCAGGACAAAACCACTTATGTTAGAAGGAAATTTGAAGTCTTGTCTTTGCTTGTGCCTCCAAGTCTTTGATTCAGTGATAGCACAGACAATGTTGATGTTACAACTGTGACTTACAGGGTTTTAGGCAGACCTGGGAAAATCTTGGTCAAGTCTACACATACAGGATTATAAAAAGAGCCAACACTTTAAATAAGTATTTTAAATTAAAATTATTGTTTGAGAATTTCATACATGTATATAATTGTTTTATACATGCATATAACTACTCCTTTGCCTTTGGTCCCACCTGATGTACCCTCCCCCTTTTCTACATGTACCCTACCCCTTCCGTTTTCATGAAATTTTGTTTTATTTTAGTTGAAGTTTTGTGACCCAATGAGTTTAACCAGGTTCACCCATATGAACATGGATATAGAGTTATCCACTAAAGAATGGGGGAATTTCCAGTAGCTACGCTGCAGACAATACTTTCCCTCCTAGCCATGACTGGGCCCACCAATGGGCCCTAATTTGTGCAGGCCCAGCACAGGTGACTACAGCTGCTATGTGTTCATGACTGTGACAACCATGTCATGCCCAGAAGATGGCTTTTCACAGCCCTCTTCCTCTCGAAGTCTTCCACCTCACTGCCTGAGTCTTGAAAGGGATGATGTAAACATTTTGCTTAGGGCTGAGCTCTCAATGCCACTTACTTTTACCACCTTGAGCAGCTATGAGATTTTACATAAATCATGCATTTCCCTCAAAATGCTTTTCTGATTAAGACTAGGAGAGGCACATGTCTAAACACATCCAGCACCTGATTAGCACAGACTGGCTTCTGAAATGATAGATTAACTTTAGGTGAACTGGGAAAAGATGTCAGTAAAATTATTCTACACCTAGGCCAAGAGTTAGGAGTCCTGTTTAAGCAGAGCCGGCTATATTTTATTAGTGCAAAGTCTCATCTTCTAAACAGGGGTCCAGGAACACAAGGAAAACAGTCCAGCAAGGTGGCTGGAGTTCAAGGGAGAGGACGGCAGAAAACCAACAAAAGCATTGGCCTTGGAAGAGAGCCAGCATCATCATCCAAAGACAGACTGTTGCTAAAGGTGAAGGTTTAGTAACAGAATTGAAAAAAAAATCATTTTGAGGATATTTCACGAGCAAAATTGTCAGAGGAATGAGGGCAAGTTTTAGTTAGAGGCAAAATGAGATGGGAGTATTGGTAATCCGCTGTCATTATGATAATCCCCAGAAGACTCACCAGCTGAAGCAAAGCATGCAGCATTTTACATTTTCAGTAGAACAAAAACATAGGCAGGGGCCTCCTCAGCTGAGCATCTCTCTAGGGCAGCAATGATCTGTCTAGATTGAGACTGCACTTTCTTCTACATAATTTGCTGTACCAGTCTAATTGTAGTAACTGTGTAGTACCAATGCATCAAAGGCAATTGTATTTATGACCTTGTAGGGTTTTCTTTCTTTCTTTTTTTCTGTCTGTCTTTCCCCCTCCTCCTCCTCTTCCTTCTCCTCCTCCTCCTTCTTCTTCTTCTTTTCCTAGAAGATGGCAAGGAACTATTCTTTTTCATGTGGGTCTTCCCATAAAATAACGTTCTTCCCAAGACCCCCAAAAAGATTGCCTTCTACAGGAAGGAAATGAACCTCATCAATATTACTGAAGTGTACTTGTTAGCCAATCTCAAGTCAGACATACATTTAAGTGATAAGTGAATTATAAAGATTGAGAGTGTTATAGAAAGGCTGGAGAGACAACTTTTCTTCCAGAAGATGTAAATTCATTGTCCAGTACTTACACTGTAGTTCACAAACATTTGTATCCAGTCTCAGGGCATCTGGAACCTCCTTAGTTATCAGACTAACCTTAGGGTTTGACCACTATACTATACAGAGCTCATATTTTGATGAATAGTATAATTTGTAAAGACTGTGAGACATTTAAAGTTATATTTTTAATGTGAGATCTTGAGGATGAATGAGAAAGAAACAGATGTGGTTTAATGGTAATGTGTTTGTATGTCAAGTAATCAAGGGATCAATTGTCCTGGATAGTTTAATCAAGTTAGCTTGACACAAGGGAAAGGTTTCTGAAAGGAGAGAACATTGATTAAGAAAATTTCCTGATAAGATCAAGTTATAGGCAAGCCTATAAGGCATTTTCTTAAATTGATAGAGAAAGGCCCAGGTCATTGTCAGTAGTACCATACTTGGGCTGGTAGTCCTGGGCTCTTTAAGAAAGCAGGCTGAGCAAGCAATGAGGAACAAACCAGTAAGCAGCATACCTCTAAGGCCTCTACATCAGCTCATGCCTCCAGGTTCCCAGTCTTCTTGAATTCCTGACCTGACATTCTTAAGTAGTAGACTATGATTCAGAAACATAAGTCAAATAAACCCTTCCTCTCCAACTTTCTTTTGGTCATGATGTTTCATCACAACAATAGAAACTCCAAGATAAGTAGCTATTGTGTCAAGATACAGTGTTGGGAACTGCTAAAGTCCCCAGCCATTCAGTACTGTAAAGGATGCAGACATCTCAAAGAAAGTTTACCTAGAATCTGAAATAAAAATGCTACCCTCCATTTCTTTACCTTTCTTCAGCCACAAGGAGACAAGAAATGTCTCATCCAGATTTCTGGTTTCTCCTTTCAGGGGTCTTTGTAAACATAGCATTGAAATTATTGCCACAGTTTCCAGGTTTTGTGGCTGGTGACATTGTCCTTCCTTTGAAAAGGATTTGCTGGAGTACAGTAGACATAGAAAGGATTATTATATTATACAAAATACAGCCCAGCAAAACAGGCAATGCATTTCCGTGAAACAGTGGAAGCCACAATTTTATACACTAAAAAGAAAACTACCATTAATTTGCTGTAAAATAAGCTCTGCCCCCCCCACCCCAAAAAAACCTAAGTGAAAATGAAGTAGTGAAGAATGAGAAATGGGAGAGAAGACGTAGACACAGACTGGCATTTTTAAAGAGCATCCATGTACCAGGTAGAATGCAGAGGGACATTGCCCTTGTGACTTTATTTTGAAATGTGAACAGTTACTTTTTCAACGGCTCCCTCGTATACTTCATATGGATTTTTTTGTTTCTTTTTAAAAGCTTGAGCCCAATCTGTTCCTTGCATTTCCTCCAAATTTTCAATTACCATCCAACTCCCTTCCTCAATCCCTTGGGGTTAATGTAGAGAATATATTGCATATGCCTTTGATAGCAAGTTAAACTTGTACATGGTTTTGGACCCTCCCAGGATCCCTGTGATGACTGAGATGCCCATGAAGTCATGAAATCCAGCAAAGGATACATTCTTTTGCTGTACACATGATAATGCTGTCTGGAGCTAGAAGAAAATGACCTGGTGATGGGAGATACGGTTCTTTTCTTGGGTGAGTCAGCAAAGGCTCCAATTTGTACTGGAACAGCTTCCTCCCCCTGGGTCAGCCTACTGGCTGGTTTTAATCATAGTCTCGAGTCTGGGCTTGATTCAGTAGCACAATGTAGACACAGCTTCAGTCCTTGGCCTTTTACTGCTCCTAAGACCAGTTTTCAAATAAATAACTGGCTAAATGGCTTCCAGATGCGAAAATAAAAACTATACAGATGCAAATATATTACATTTAATTTCAAGGCTGTTTTAAAAAAGTTTTTTATACTGTGCCTACAGAAGACAGCTATAAAAAATGCACGTCATTTCAACAGCATACTTCATCAATTACTCCATTAGCAATAACAATGTGGGAAACAAAGGGTGAAATTGAGTAGAATAAAGCAACGAGGAAAATGAAAATAAACAAGAAATGAAAATCAAGCAATGAGCCATACTACCCAGAATACATTTTGGGTCTTTTTTTTTTTGAAAATATATGAATATGATGTTTCTGACCACTGACGAAAATCCTTGACATTTAATCATCTTTCTTATGACACTGAAGTGCAGATGCTTATGTAAGTGATAATCTTATACTTTGTCTTTGTCCTAATAACGTATTACATACTCCCAAGAGTCTCTACAGGGTAGTAGTCACAAAATAAGAAAACCATCTGTCAAATTCGTCCTAAAATATTAAATTCGTTACCCCCAGGTAGGGTGTGCTTCAGCACTCACATGATGCTGGATGAGAAGAGATTAGTCAACTTAAGTCACATATACAAGTAGGCTCAGAAACAGATAGAAGTTGGGAGTCATAGGCTTGTCTTCACTAGCTGACGATTCACCCTTCAATCAGAAGCTGTTCAACCCCTGCATTTCTTTAAAAATATGTAAGACACTAATCAGATTAGGCTGCCATAGGAGAAGAGAGAAATAATAGCTCAAGGAAGAAAGCAAAGAGTGAAGTTCACAAGAAAGAAAGAAAGAAAGAAAGAAAGAAAGAAAGAAAGAAAGAAAGAAAGAAGTTGTTTGACATTTGTTTTATGAAAACCATGACCTTAAAAATGACATGATCTCAATACTATTAAGGTTTAAATAATGAGTTCATGGTGTCTCCTATAAGGGTAGAGAAGTGAACTGTGACAGTGAATAGAGTACTTTAAAGAGCAACAACAGCAGACGTAGAGTAGTTCAGTTTATTTTCAGTCACATCTGCAGGAAAAAAACAGATCACAAAAAGAGAAAAACAACCTTGCTTCCTATGAACTCATTTGACAAAGCCAAAATCACACAGCCATTTTACAATAATTCTTGAGAAGGCAGTTGGAAACCTTTTGGTTCCTTTGGAGTCATCTGGCAAGTGGAATAAAAAGAAGCTGAGGCAGGTCTATGAGAGGAGTGGGAGAAAACCAGGAGCCAATTTCTCTATCATAGGGAAGGAAATTTTCAGTGGGTTTGGCAGTCTGGCACTATGGCACATGTGATTCTCTGCACACGCTTAAAGCTGGAAGCAAGATAAAAATGTGCTACAGCTATCCTTTTATCTCTGTAGACTTAAAACTCCACAGACAATAAACACACATGCTCTCACTGGGTTCCTAACTCATTGCTTCTACATCCAAATGCTTAAGATTGGAAATTTACTATTTTTTTGCTTTGTTAATCCAGTGACTTCTAATCAGTTTCTAGATTCACTCACCTTAAAAGCTTCTCATGAAAGTCTGGGGACCACCAAGCCTTGCACCAGTATCCAAAGTAGGCTTCTGATTTTTCTTATGTTGACCCCAAGACCTCAGGTCCTCAACTTGCCTAAACAAAAACAAAACAAACAAACAAACAAAAGTCTTGTATATTCCAGCAAATCCAACTGGTAAGACTGTATCCAATTGACCTGGATACTTGCTCCCAGAGTATTGATGCATAGCTCTTGTGTTATGTGTATCTTTTACAGTCAGTATCAGACCCCTTTGGCCTTGCTATGTATCTTCCTAGACTACAAGAATCAAGCTAAAGAAGTAGAAGGGAGGCCTTGAAACACAGTGTAAAAAATTACTGGGACAAGGAGTCAAGAGATCAGGACTCTAATCTGAGAAATGCCATCTACTTGTATGACCCCAAGAAGACTATTTGGACCATGTGCCTCACTTCAAAAAGCACAAAAATAAATGGAGTCCCCAAGACTCCAAGGCAGTATTCTGCTGTGTATGAGGAATCCGTGTTCTGCCATTTCGAGAGGGGTGGAAAATTCTACCGCTTTGCTTGCAGTTTTCTCCCTCTGCCCAGCTCCCACCAAGATGAAGAAAAATAGAGTATCAGAGGCTGCGTTTTATATCCTTGGAAACGTGCCCTCCAAGAGACTCTTCATTCCTGTATTCAGATTCACTGCACTGCAAACCTGTGGGAACCTGCTGCATTCATTTAAACTTCTGTCATCGTCGTTGTGAATACAGCCAGAGATCTCCCATGGGCCTCTGGATGAAATGCTGAATGGCAACAAAAGTAAACAAAACAGAATCTCACTTTCTATTCCTGGGACTGCTCCACTTGTATTTAATGACATACGAAATACCCAGAAGCCTCAGTTGTGTTAAGCATGAACATAAATACCGTGACAATCCACGGAGCAAGAATGTGAATATCCTAAATTCTGAAAGCAGAAATCTTTCTCTCAGGGTACCTTCAAATTCAAGTTATATTTTTCTATTGTCCTTGTGAAATTTACTTTAGTGGTGGATCTTTCTAAAACTGAAGCTGTAGCTTAAGAGATGGAGAAAGTCTACTCAAGTTCATCTCTCATGCTTCTTCTAGCCACGTCCGACTCTGAAACAGAACATCCTAACGGCCGCTCATGCCCCAGCCTAACAGACAGAATGGATAAATGCTTATGGAATTATTATTAATATGTGAGCTCCTTAAAACAGCTAACGTTTTTTTGTACAAGTAGCTTGTTTATAGTGTGATCAGTGAAGTGACTGGTTCTTCTGTTTGATGACAAACTGGCACTTTGTCACAACTGGAGCTAAGTACTTCCAATAGCTGGGCAAAGAGAGAGGAGCCATAGTCAGTTGGTGTCTCAAAGTAGAAGAGACAAGACACATACAAAGGTTCTGGTGAGATCTGAGTTGGAGCCATTACTAGGATCCAGGTGGACAGTGTCTGGGGAGGGTTGTACCAACCTGCCATCCACGTTTAAATGAGAATCAGGAGACTGAGTATGTAACCTCAACTCTAGCTCCAACAAATATTACAGCTTTCAGAGAAAGGGTACATATTTATTTCTATGTCTGTCTCCTTGTCTAAAAACTTATTCATTCATTCATTCATCCATCTAAAAGGAAAGTTCAATTTTACTTTATATTTTAAATTTTGTTTTGGAATGATTAATTGGAATTTTCAGGTAAAGGGAAAGAGAAAGAAAACATGGAAATCTAAAAACCACCCAATAGCTTTAAAACCAGCTAATTTTCAATGTGGCCAGATTGCATGCATTTGAACATGAGAAGATGAAGAGTGAAATATTTGTAGACACTAGTTGGGAGGAAGCTTTCATGCCATAAGAGGCATCAGAAGTCCTCAGAGCAGCAGAAGAAATACATAGGTTATTTTTTTTAATTGGTTATTTTATTTATTCACATTTCAAATGTTATCCCCTTCCCCATTTCCCCTACACAGGTTATTTTTAAGTACTTATTTTATCACTTCAAGGAGTATTCAACATTAAGCACCCTCAAACACAGAATAGCTATGGCTATAGTCTGACACAAAGTAGTACATTTTCAAAAAACATTACTGAACTTTTCTAATTTTTTGTTTTCATAATTTGAATATTTGATAAGTCAATTATTTAGTGCTTAATTAAACATGAAATTTGTAGACAATAATGTCATTTTATTGTGTCCAAATGCTGGGCAGCTCTGAGGATATGAGCTATGCCATGTTGCTTTTCTTGTTAAGATTAAGGATGTAAACAAACATCTATTAAAATTAGGAAGATTCTCCAAAGAGAATCACCAAGCTGTAGGAAAATGTCCCTCTCTGTAAGGCAACCTTTCAATGATGTGTCAGACATTGTTTTGGGGGTATAGGTAACATATTGTGATGCAGACTTGCTGATTTATGTAAAGCAGTGAAGATTTTAAAAAAATGCTATGTAGGGTTAAACATCAGAATGCAGGATGCAGAATCATGAAGAGTTGAAAAGGGAACATGAGAAAAATTACAAAAAGTAATGCCAGGGTCCCAGCCTCAGAAATCCTAATTCATTTATTCTAGTTACAATCCAAGATTTAGGGTTGTTTTGTTTTGGCCTTAATTTCCCAGAATGATTCTAATAGGCAGCAAGGGTTGGAAACCCTCATGAAAAGTATATACCACTGTGTACATATGATAAATGACTTGTTTAGGTAATATTTCATAAGATAGTTACTTTCTGTGAAGAAAAAAATCAATTTATATGGATTAGAGGCTATCCAGAGAATAGAAGAATTTGTAAAAAGAAAATGAAAATTCCCACAAATACTCAGGAGCTGGGTTGGAAATGATGCTTCCAAGAGTAAGGCCAAGGATGAAGACAAGAAATTCCAGTCAGGAGAGGTTTTCTTGTGTTTCTTTTTCTTCTCCCTTGGAAGCAGATGAATGTTCATAAGAGTGATCATCATAAGAAGACAAGTAAGAGGAACCATAATGATGCCAATAATGGTAAATATTATGAGAAAATGTAATAACAAGTCAGCCTCAAATACACAGTAGGAATGGGATTTTTTTTCTCATTTAGCTTGCAGAAAAATTTCTAGGACTAGATAAGAAATTAGAATTTCTAGTTTATAGTACAGATTGGTCATTATGCCTATGAACAATTGAGGTACTTTAATCTTTCATGATTTATATTGTTAAGTTTTGCTTTATTAATATTGTGAGAAATGTAGATAAGTAAATAATGATAGATACATGATAGAAATAATTGATAGAAAGATAATAGATGACAGATGGATGATTTATAGTTAAATAGAAGGCAGATAGATGATAGATAGAAGACGGATAGATAACAGAGATGATTATATATATATATACATATATGTATATATATATATATATATATATATATATATATATAGAGAGAGAGAGAGAGAGAGAGAGATAGCAAGATAGATTATAAATAGATGATTGAGAGATAGCAAAATAGATGATAGATAGACAGAGATAAATATATAGATGATAGAGAGATGGTAGATGATAGGCAGATATACAGAGATAGACATACATAGATATAGATAATAAAGAGATAGAGAGATGACAGCCAAATAGACAAATAGACAGACAGGCAGACAGATGAAATAGATAGGAGGTGATAGATAAATAAATAGATAGATGGGTGAATAGATAGATAGATGAATAGGTAGATGAATAGATGGATAGATAGATAGATTGATAGATAGATAGATAGATAGATAGATAGATAGATAGATAGATAGATAGATAATAGGTGATACATGGATATATGCTAGGGCAAGCAAGTACACATTATGTACATGTGCAGTACTTGTGTGCAATGGTCAGAAGACAAGATTGAAGAGTTAGTTCTTTCTACTGTAGGTTCTAGGCATAGGACTCAGGTCACCAGGTTTGGGCAGCAGGTATTTTAACCCACTAAACCACCTTGCTTGCCTTCATCTTTAATAATTTAAAAATGGGATTAACCAAATCAAGATAAAATACTAACTTCTGACCACACACTATGAAAGACCTCAATCCAAAAACTAGCTAAACAACCAAATTAGACTCAATGAGTAAAGAGGAAGAAAAGTAAAAACTAAAGAAGTAATCTCAAAGTTGGACAGGAAGGGACAGAATGATTTGCAAGATGATAAGGGGAAGAATTGACTATGGATGAATATGTCCAAAATACATTGCGTGAAATTGTCAAAAATTAGTAAAATTTGATATTAAAGATTAGTTGACTTCCTTGAGGGACTGAAAACTAGTCCATTTATACAACAGTATAAAACTAGTCCATTTACACAACAACAGTCCTTGAAAAGCATGAGCTTTGCAATGCTATAGAGAAGACACCATAGAGAGAGGGACAAGGAAGAGAAGGAAGAAATCGGGGAGCCCTTCCACCACAAAGAACTATTATCATCACTTTTTATCCAAAACTTGAAAAGAAACCAAATCACCTTTCAGAAGTCAAAAACTTCTTTGCCAATTACTGCTACATTGCAGGTGTTTTGAAGGTAAGGCTGACCAGCTTCATCAAGCATGCAAAACATTGGCCTGATAGCATGAGGAACCTGGTGGTCAACCAGAACTCTTGAGATGGAGTTCAAATCCTGATGTCAAGGACTATGGCCAGAGTAATTTAGTTCTGATACTGTTCTTTCTGAGATGAAAGCTATAGAAAACTATCACTACCCAGACCTATAGCCCTGTTCCTGTAATCATATCAGAAGAACCATCTCATACTAAATTGCCCATGTCTTAATGTAATTGCAATAGTTTAAATATCCTTCATTATTTTCCAAGACATTTGCTGGGTAGCAAGAGATGTGAGGTGTGGCAATGCCCTAGAGCCTGCTCATCATGCCTCTGAATAATACAGATCTCTCAGACAAACTATCTTGGAAACTTAAGTTTCCTCACTTATCACTGTTGAATAATAGAAAACAAACCTGTTCTTGCTTTCTGCCAAGCCATTTCACAGGGGATTTCCATTGTTCTCTGGTAGTCATTACTCTGTTTTGGTTTGGTTGGGTTCAGACCCCTAGAGATGGCCCCTGAGTTTCAGGTTCATTCGAACTGCTGAGCTGGGCCTGGTTTCCATCTGCAGCCATGAAATTGCTTTGAATTTCTCCAAACTCAGGCCAGGTTTTCTGAAAACGCATCTAAGAGTAGGCTAGGGTTCACTGAGAGGTTTGCAGATCTATTTGATTATTGAGCCTGTTCAGTTCCTAATTTCTAAATTGCCAGGTGACAACTTTGTCTGCTTGGAGATTCTCTCCTCTGAAGGCATTTGTATGCTACTCAGGCCCAATTAAAGATTGATTTTTCACGATAATCTTTTCTAAAAGAGAGTAACTATGGTATTTGAGAGGAGAAGGTAAGTCTCCAAGTCTCAAACTACTTCTTGATTTTCCTCCCAAACAAATAGAAGAAACATTGGCTATCAAACTCCATTTAGAGTCTTTCTCCACTGGAGGCCATTGAGATATCTTCCTACTTATTCTAAAGAGGAAGAAGACATAGCAAATATAAATGAATTTGAAGGTTCTTGTTACAAAACTAATGGAGACTAAGCCATACGCACAAGCTGTGGGGCATGAACAAGTTCATGTGTATTAGGGGAAGGAGCTAGAACAACGCAGTTGTATAGTTAAGAATTGAGGAAAAGAAATGGGAGCCATTTGTGAGGAATGTTTAGAGCTGTTTCCCCTGAGGTAGTACACTACACAAAGAAGAGTGCTCCATAATTTTAAAAGATTTAACACAATTTAAGAAGACATCTTAGAAAACAAATTTTAGGACTAGCAACTCATTCAACTGTGTCTCAATTCCTCTTGTCCAAGAGACTTCCTTGCTAAATTGGCTTAAACTCAAACATTTCAGATAGACAGCTTAGAGATCTTGTCATTATCTTCAAGCATATGCTTTATGTGTAAAAGGTATTTTGTACTGTGGCTGCTGATCAGCTGTCAGCTATCTATATCCAGAGTTGTGTGCATGGTTAAAAGGAAAACTAAAATTAATATGTAAGATTCATTGGAAATGATTACAGGTAACATTTTTAAAGATCTTTTTGACAGGTCTCTACTGAACACCCATTTGTGATGGTGCCAAAACCTAGTTTTATGTTTTCACTAAACATTTGAACGTAGGTTGTCACCTCTCTAGAGGTGGTAGGACCTGAGGGAATGGAGATTATAAATGGGACATATAGAAGCCTTATGCAAAACTCAACTTTATTCAGAGCCCCAGACAATTTATACTCTGAGGATTAAGAAAGATCACAGGAGTAAAGTTCTCAAAATTCAAGCTGCACATAATCACAAAGACAAGCTGCACATGGAAAAAAAAACCATACTTTTCTATAGAGGCCTATAAATGATATTTTAAACATTTAATTGAATAGCAACAACAAGCAGTAATAAGTAATATGAAGTACATTCACTCCTGTCAGGTGTACTCAGGAGGAGTCCAAAACACATTCCATGGAAAAGTCCTTTTTTTTTAAACAAAACAAACCAAAAACACTGCGTGCACAATTGTCTTATTTTCTTGATGTATTCTCACTCCATTCAGAATTCTCCTCACAAGACTCCATTCTATAAAAACTTTTAAAATCTATGAGTAAATGTTTGTATTTCTGAATATGTTTCTATCAAAGATACTTTTTAAAGTTCTAACTTTATTTTATATAGTTTGTTCCATTATTTTATTAGAAGAAACTTTTACATAGAATGATTTTTAAATGGTCTATATTGAATGACAAAAATCACTTTTATAAAGTAAATTCATTATTTTTTTACCTATCAAGCATGTTCCTCTTTGTCCATCATATTTTTAGTTAACATCATTGGCTGAGTTGTGTGGCCTCCAATTTTATATTGACTCAGGATATGCCCATATTTGGAGATAAAATTTAACAGATGACGCTACACTAAAATGAGGCCCTGGGGTAGACACTGAACCAAGATAACCAGAGTCTTTATGACATGAGGAAATTCAGACACAGGCCCCTTTAAAGGTGATCATCCATCAGCCCAGGGGAAAGGACCAGGTAGAATCTTCTCTAATCTCTTAAAAGCAACCAACCTGTTGATATTTTCTTTACCTTTACTCTATGAAAAGTACATTTCTGTTATTCAGGGATCTCCAATTGTAGCATTTTGTTACTGCACCACAAACAAACTAAGCCTTGTCATTGGCAATGATAATTAGCAATTATCTGTAAGTGTTGTTAAGGGCATACCAAGAAGAAGACCTCAGGAGATGGGAATATTCACTTATCCACTACTGACAGATTAAAATGGGATAAGGAAGGGAAATAAAAGTGGGTAGAGAAAGAAAGAATGCCACATTATAAGTTTTTCCTGTTGAAAGGATCTTACTTCAAGGTGTTTGGCATGGATAGCACAACATAGAACACATAAGCTAGAAAGCACAGATGGTCTTGCTAAGAACTGTGGATAGATTTCTCTTAGTCTTCTCTATTTTAGAAGGACAGTCCTACTTGTGAATATCCCTCTTCTGTTTTCTTGACCAGGAAGGATGGTCTAGACAGAGGACTAGAGGTGCCTTCTGTAGCTTGCAATTCACTGAATCTGCTAGGCAACCCTGATAGATGACCTACCACTTCATGTGATGGACTAGATGTCTCAAAAGTACTTCCCATTCCAATAATCAATATATTTCCTCCTTTGCTACAGATCTGTTCTTCCACTTACCACTGTGATTCCCCCCAAAGGCCATTTCATGAGATGCAGCAGATGCCATCTTACTGCTTTTATCATTTAGATATCCTCCTGACAAGCAAGAACATAGTCAAGTTCTTGATCATAACACCCAGTCTTATTCTTTAAACTCTGCTACAGCTGTCTAAGAAAATTACCACTCAGGAGCTGGTAAGATGCATCAGCAGGTAAATGTACTTGTGGCAAATCCCCGATGACCTGAAATTGGTCATTAGAACCCACCGTGAAAGAAGAGAACCAAGCCTTAAAACTTGTCCTCATACCTTGTGGTCGTTTCAGTAAGAATGCCCACCATGGACTAATAAATCTGCATGCCTCCCAGTTTATGAACTATTTGAAAGTATTAGAAGAGTCTTATTTGGGGAAGTATGTCACTGGGAATGGGCTTTGAGATTTCAAAAGACTACAACAGTCCCAGTCCTCCCCTAAGCCTTGCCTGTGTACTAGGATGTTAAAACTCTCAGGTATTACTCCAGCACCATGTCTGCTTGCCTGTGTCCCACCATGCTCCCATTACAATGATAATAGATTAGTGAATCAATCCTCTGAAACTCTAAGCAAACCCTCAATTTGATACTTTCTTTTATAAGAGTTGCCTTGCTCATGGTGTCTTTTCACAGAAATACACCAGTGACTAAAATAGTCTTCTACATGTATGTAACACAGCAGTTGAACACACGTCGTATTCACACACAGATTAATACATACTATTCAAAGAAGAAAGTTATTATTCTGTCTCAGAGTCAAAATCAGGAGCATAAAGTATAAGTCTATATTTAAATGCAAGATTTTGTATTCCCCTGAAAAATGGACCTTTGCCTGTTTCAGTAAGCAAAGGGTCTTTTCTTCTCTCTCTCTTTCTCTGTGCATGTGTGTGTGTGTGTGTGTGTGTGTGTGAGAGAGAGAGAGAGAGAGAGAGGGAGAGAGAGAGAGAGAGAGAGAGAGAGAGAGAGAGAGAGAGAGAGAGACTAGATGCCTTCTGTCTGGCTTGAGACAGAATATCTCAAGTTCACTGATATATAGGCCAAACTAACTGATCCAAGAACTTCAGCATTCCATTGTCTTTTCTTATGATCTGATAGGAATGTGCTAAGATTACAGAGGTCTGTGCTACTGTATCTGCCATTTGTATGGATTTTGGGAGTCTAACTCAAGTCACTAAGCTGATAGAACAAGTTCTTTACTCACTGATCTTCCCATTAGGAGATCATAAGGCTATTGGACCCTTAATAATACATTATGGAAATGGATTTATATCCAACTTCATAGAACAGTGTGTATGTGTGTGTGTGTGTGTGTGTGTGTGTGTGTGTGTGTGTATGTCTGGGTGTCTGTTACTATGTGTCTATGTATCAGAGTGGAGGAATTCTAAGCTCATAATAACACTCCCAGAAACCAAGTTTTATCTGGCAGTAGACAAAGCCATCATGATTACTAGAAATTCTCTAAAACATTCTACTATAGTATCAAGCTAGAAAACTGGTGGTATGGGGGAGCGGATCTCCACACTGTCGGGGAAACAGAAAAAATTAAGAATAGACAATGTATTTCAACAGAATTTTAAAGCAAATAAAACTCTTTAAGTGAACTGTTAAAAATAAGCTTGAGCATTTCTGTTGAATCTTCAGATGCCATAAATTATTTGTTAATAATTTCTATCCATTAATAATATAATTGTTACTAATATTTTAATTTTTTCTTTGGATATGAATTGGTCAAACATTGCAAGAATATTTAGAAAATCAAAACCCAGATACATACGGTTCATGAACAGTAAGAGCATTTACCTTCATTCACGAATCTGACTTCCATCAAATAATTAAAAGCCTCTTGCTGAGGATCTTTTTCCAGCCTGTGTTTGAGCTTTTATCAAGCAAGACTTGATCCCCTGGCCAGCAATTCCACATTGTTACTCATCCAACTGCTAATATAATGCCTCACTGAGAACTAAATGCTATCTTTCTTCCTTGAGCTTAAAAAAAAAAATGAAGTCATGGATTTGTTATTTGAAAAATCCAAAATTCAACAAACAGAGATTTGGGTTACACTGCTATGCATGGACATTTTTTTAAAAAATAGAAAACGCTTTATTGCCATTGATTTAAAACCACAACATGCCTTGAATCGAATTCAATATATTTCTTATTTGTTTCTGATTTTCCCTTTCTTTTCTTTTAATTATTATTAGAAGGTATAAATTTCGAGAAAAGCTTGGCCTTGACAAAGCCCCATTATTTGCACATGACAAGGCTGATCAAAAACAGTTGGATTTTCCCAAAAAGTCTTTTATGTCTCCTCCACAGAGTATAAATAAATGAAAAGGATTAGGCTGAGGAAACGGAGTGTAATTCATGACCAATGTGAACCACAGACGAGGGGTTGCAGATGGATGAACCCAGAAACGTGGATACCGCTTTAGGCAACAAGCCCCTCTTGTCGGTGCCAACTTCACTAGCACCTTTAAGTTTATGAAGAAGCGGGACTCATATTTTAGCCTGTGGTGTCATCTTTAGTTATCCACACTCTTTTGTACTTTAGTGTTCAGTATATAAGTCTAAAGCTGGTTTTGACTTTCAAAAAAAATATATATCATATTCTGACACAGACCCTAAACCACAGTTAAAAAATCTCGAGTCTGTACCTGGCCCCCAGGGCTTTCCTGCTGCCCTACACTCACCAAAAACCAGAAAAATAAAACAGCTTAAAACCCACAATGTTTTGACCTCTGCAACTGCAGTGGCTCTTACTGTACAGGACACCGTGATTGAAAGATTTTACGTCTCAAAGTCAATAATTCAAGTCATCTAGAGAAAAGGTTTTTGTGTATAAATGCTATGCCTCTCTGACTATACAAAATCAAGCATCTTCACTAGCTTAATCTGAAACATAATGAAAATTATTTCAGCTTGTATATTCACCGCTAATTTGGTTGGCCTGCCTGCTGTGCACTCTCCTTCTTGGTGAGATGGAAATTCATAGCACAATTTCCCCTTCAAATCTGCCTGAATGTTCTGAAATAAGAGACTTTTCATATCCCATATTCTTTCCCTGAATTCCCATCTCTATCTAATAATAATAGAGTGCTTTATAGCATATAAATCACATTTCTGCTTAAAAGTGACCTTCCGCATGGCCTTTTTGTCTCTGCCTGTCAGCACGCATTCTTCCAGCAATAATAAGCTCTGGCCAGGAACGAAGACTCAAATTAGAACAATTTCAGGGACTGCCCTTATGAAGGCCAGGACGCAGTTCATCTTGAAGTTAAATAATTTAACAGCTTTTCCCAACGTAGGAATGAACTGTATGGTGTCATTTTCAACAGAGGAAAGTTGACTGATACTTTTGAAGAGGAGATAAAGAAAACATGCCCCAAACTTAGAGTTTAAGGAAAATGAAGTATGAAAATGTCTCCAGACTGGAGCATCCGCTAGCCATGGGGAACTAAACTCTAAAGCTGGAGAGATGGTTCAGGGAGCAACAATACTGGCTGCCCAAGTGGGAAGACTTGAGTTCGGCCCCAGCCACGTATATAAAAAGCCAGCTATGTAAACTCTGCGCGCGCACACACACACAGACATAATACACACGCACGCACACACACACACATGCAGGAGTGCAGAGACAGGAGGATTACTGGCATTTGCAATGATAAAATCCCAGCTCTAGTTCAGAGCGAGATCTGATGTAATGTGGCAGAGAAGGATAGAGCATGACACCCAGCATCCATCTCTGACTTTGACATAGGTGTGTACATGTGTGCGCGTGCACACACACACACATGCCACACGTAGGCACAAACATAAAACAAAATAAAATAAATTGTAAAAAAGCAAAACCACTCAATTACAAGGTTTTGGTGCAGATCCCACGAGCACACAATTTTCTTCATTTATTTTTTTCCAGTAGAATGATGTTATTTAGTGGCAGTAACATTTATTTTGAGAAGTTGGGCACAAAACTGAACTTCTTAGATGCTGGCCCCTAGAAGCATTTTAAAATGAGTGTCTCACAACAGTTGGAGAGAAAGTTTGTTTCCTGTCAATCAGATCAATTCATTTTAAAATACTGGTGTAAAATTTCTGAGAATCATGCTTCCTCTTGAATCCTAGTAAAACAAAGAAACAAACACACACACACCTTTCCTCCACAGAATTGGTTGATTTGGCAGCATATTCTGCATTCAAGCTAATAGCTTCCTCCTAAATACAATGAAGCTAGCTGTGCAATGACCCAAACCATAAAGGGCTCCCTCACTAGTTGGACAGTTCACTCAAGACAGAAATGAAGGGGAAACTTTGCCCTCCTCCAAAATTAGAGGGTCAGAAAATACCTTCGTGGTCACATCTTTCTGATCTTCCTAAGAGTTATCAATCAAATGATGGTCAGGGGGTGTTGTGACAGTCTGGAAGATCTTAGCCCACAGATCTTAAACACTCTGACCACCAGCACACAACAAGGCTGAGGTCTTTGAAGGGAAAACAGCCCACTCACCTATGTTGACTCCAGTGTTTCTTGACTTTATCTCCACATGAAAAACTCTGCTCATCATAAACCCTCAGATCATTTTCTTATGTTAACAGTTTCCCAGGGACAGTGGTCTATGTGCGGAAGATTTAAAATTCATCCTTTTAATAATAACAGAACAAAGTTCAGAGAAATAAAGTACCAGCTGGTGGATGCCCTAGGGGGCAATGCTAGGATCCAAGCCTTACAACGGTCTCACACTTGATTTACTAGAAAATATTAAAGGGGGACTGATTTACATACAACCTCTATACAGGTATGCTCACTTGTGATTCACCTATACCGCTGTTTTGACTCATTGCAATTTTTCTCAGGGGAGCCTCTTTTGGACCCCTTTGAAGTCCAAGCCATGTGAATGATCATGGCCACTCTGGAAACATGAGCCTGGCAGTAACATCTTGTCCAGTCACACACACAGACACATGGCTGTGCTTGCTGCTAAGATGAGTGCTGCTGGAAGATAAAAGACTCAACTCACATTCGAAGACCCTGACTTTAATAAATGTTACCCTCACATCTGGTTTGTTGGCTGGGTTCCCTGGGTATCTTCCTATGGACATAACCCATAACCGTCTCCTTTTCTTTCTCTGGAGTAAAGGTTCTGGAATCAGAGGAAGTGGACAAGCTTCTTACTTGTTTCTCACATCTTTGAGTCAATTGATTTCTCTCAATTAAAAATTACTGAGCCCACAAGTCAACTCCGTTGCTCAAAGTGTGAGAGAACTCTCAGGGTCAGAAATGATAACCAGTCTGGTGCGGAATTGGACTGGGAGCCAAAGTTTAAAAGGAAGCATTGACAGGTTATAAAAACTCTTAATGGTAAGCAGAGGGAGCTCTCTGCAATCACTGCCCCCAACAACTCACCACTGCCCTGGCTGCTCCTATCAGTGCCTTTGATCTCAGCCCACTCTTCTGAATGTCTAGATTGGGCCAGGTGGGAGATTCCCAGGCTCTCAGGGACTCTACAAGGTTGAGTCTAAAAAAATGATAAATTGCCAGATGGCAGCTGAATTATGAAGCCTCACTCTCTTGTTTGTGTTAGTAGCAAGCTATTCTTCATCGTCTGTGTCTTGGAGACAAACTGCAGGCCTCACTCAGGCCTATCAATAGCAGCGACGCAGAACTGTAAAGAACTCAGTGGAGTGAGAGACACGATGCTTCCTTTCCTCATGGGAATGATTGTTGATCAAATCATCATGTTCAAGTACTGTGCCCAAACAACAGATGAAAAAAAAAAAAAACCCTCTGGTTTCTTAATCCTCTGTGGTACTGGGTTTCTTAATCCTCTGTGGTA
>NW_021621338.1:6364068-6366804 GCF_004785775.1 Grammomys surdaster
GGTTTCTTAATCCTCTGTGGTACTGGGTTTCTTAATCCTCTGTGGTACTGGGTTTCCTCAATGCTAGTCCTCAGTTTCTGCAGGATATGGTCTTTCTCTTGATTATTTTCCCTGTATGCCAGGGCAGTGTCTGTCAATATGTAATGTGCATACAAATCATAGGAAGTTTGTTGAGCTCCAGCTTCTAATTCAAGAGGCCCTGGCTGGGCCCTGACATGCCACATCTCTTAAATCCTTCCTGGGTTGACGCTACTGCTTCTTCTCACCTAAACATCCCTGAGCACCAAAACTCCAGCATATTAAATTTAGGGCTGAATTGTGGTCATGGTTTCTGTCCTGTGTTCATATCAATCATCAAGCAGTGGACTGGATTCCAAAATGGTTGCTGGGAGTTGGTGTTAAAAGTTAGGGATGGCCCTTACAAAGCAGGGCGCCTACTGAGGCAAACGAAGCGAGATCATTTCCCCCTTTGAACCATTTCCCTTCATTTATCATCATAGTTCATGAGCTTTGGAATTCTCCAGCTGAAAACTGAACGGTAAAGGGCATCCCATTGCAGGTTTCAAGAGGCACTCACTTGACTTCTTTCCTCTTTTGTACACTAATGAAGATACCAGACCTCAAAGGTACCACCCAGTTCTCCTTTGTCTAACCCATCTTTGCCAGGCAAGGCCACAGAGCAAAGGGGGAATTAGATCAACATTTGAATGAGTGTGGTAGATTTTTAAAATTCGATCCATTTGTATTCACTTTGGGCAATAAAAGGTTAGACTCTACATTTGAAAGGTAGATCAATCCTGACTCTCTCCTTGGCTGGTCATCCTCTGAGTGTAGTCTAAAGTGCTTGGTCAGTTCCTTCATTCAGAACAACCAACCAAGGGTCTGGAAACAAAGAACAAAATGCTTGTGCACTTGGTGCAGACTGAATTATCCTGGTACTCTCCACATGTGCAATAAAAAGTAAGAATGGTTATGGAAGGCGCTGGACCCTCTAAGGATTGGTGGAAAAAGAGAGACTCTCTCCAAGGAACATCCCAGTAACTTGTGTTTGTGAAAGAGGGTGGGAGTTGGCATGGTGAGGCACACCTTTATCCAGTACTCTAGAGGCAGAGGCAGCCAGATCTCTGTGAAGTCAAAGCCATATTTAGTTCTAGGCCAGTGGGAGTTACTTAGTGGGACCCTGTCTTAAAAAAATAAATTAAAAAAAAAGGAGTGGGAGGGTGGGTAGGAGTTTGAGAGATGTCTCTTAAAAGTATGTCACTTGAGAAAGTTTGCGACTGCCTATACCTTCAGCTCTAGGGATTCACTGCCTTATTCTTCTGGCCTCCACAGACCAAAGCACTCATATGCACACTCGAGAACACACGCACATACTCACACACACGTGTGTGTGTGTGTGTGCACATAAGAGTCACATGCACATAATTTTAAAACATTTAAAAACTAATGTTAATTTTCTCTTAAGGGCACATAATCCTAGCCCTCACTGAATGCTCATAATACCAATATTTAGGATACAGAAGCAGGAAAGTCACTTCCAGTCCCAAGACAACCAAGGTTATAATAACAATAAAGCAAACCTTGTCTCAACCAAAAACCACAAGAAGGAGGGAGCATTATTTTTTTTTTTACTGAAAATAGATTTTTTTATACAATATATTTTGCTTTTGATTTCCTCTTCCCCAAATTCTCCTAGATTCTACCTCCATTTCCACCTAAATACACACCTTTTCTTGCTTTCTCATTAGAAAAAAAGCATGCATCTAAATAATAATAATAAAGTAAGATAAAATTAAAAACAAACAAACCAGAATAGGAAAGAGAGCCAATTTAAAAGCACAGGAAACACAAATAGACACACACACACACATATACATGTTTGCACACAGAGGAATCCCATAAAAACACAATAGAAACCATAATAGATACAAGATAGATAGATAGATAGATAGATAGATAGATACATACATACATACATACATACATAGAAATATAGATGTGTGTGTGTGTGTGTGTGTGTGTGTGTGAAAGTTAGAGAAGGAGAAAGACAGAGACAGACAGAGACAGAGAAAAAGCCTGCAAAATATCATTGACTTCGTTTTCTGTTGGCCATTTGCTACCGGGATTTAAACAAATTTATAAATTTCTTATTAAATAGAAACATATCCTTTTCTGAGATGGTATCTTAAAAATGAAATTTGAGTTTAACTTTGTATAAATCAAGATATATGTAAAATAGTCTTCTCCAAACTCTTTTTTCTAGGAAGATTGGGGAAACTTTGGCTTAGGATAAAACACTGCCACAGCCGACTCCAAGAAGTGATGACATCATCCAAGGGCTGGTGTGTTGTCAATGAAGGATGCTGTTCACCCCCAGAAGAAAAAGTGTTCATAGAAAGCTTGTTGGCTGAGGAGCCCTGAGTATTTTGAAACCAGACTGTGGTGCTTGAAAAAGCTGTGCGATGGTAATTTCTCTGTTAGCAACAAAAAATGGATGAAAGCATTTTTATTCCACTATCAGCTTAAGAATTTTCATTAGATCAGCAGCAAAGGTGAGAAACTCTGGTCCCCTTGGCTTTTGATCCTTAGAGAGGATGTCACTGTCATTTCTGTATTATAGTCAAGATTTATTTAAATATAATAATTTTATGTATTAATCTCTAACATAATACAGTACTCCTTCTCCTTCCTCTCTCTCTCTCTCTCTCTCTCTCTCTCTCTCTCTCTCTCTCTCTC
>NW_021621338.1:6366814-6399407 GCF_004785775.1 Grammomys surdaster
CTCTCTCTCTCTCTCTCTCTCTCTCTCTCTCTCTCTCTCTCTCTCTCTCTCTGTGTTTGTGTGTGTGCCTCTGTGTGTGTGTGTGTGTGTGTGTGTGTATGTGTATGTGTGTGCATGGGGGTCAGAGAGGACAGGCAGTTTTGAGCTTCCCTAAATGGGTTCACTTTAAGTACAGAAAGGGCTTTACTTCTTTTTCTTCGTTTCTTCATTCTTCTTTTTGTTCTTGCATGTGTATATGTGTATGTAGGCTTGAAGTTGACATCATTAATCTTCCTTGATTGCTCATTCTTCCACCTTACCTTTGGCACAAGGTCTCTGAATCAAACCCTGAGCTCACCCACAGGACAGAACTAGTCTTGCTAGCTAGTTTGCTCTGAGCATCCCCTGGGTCTTGCTTCCCAGCCTTAAAATTGCAAGCAGGCCACTAGGCCACTTCACGTTTACTGGATCCTGGGATGGATGTCCAACCTCTGGTAAGCAGCAAGCTTGTAACCACTGAGCCATCTTCTCAGCTGTAATTGTTTTTCTTTAATAAGCAGCACATCAACATTTGTCATGAGACAGTTTTCTAAGCATACATGTTCCTGTCAGTCCTCACCTCCTCTAACCTCTCCTAGTCTGCTATCTCAAGCAGCCAACTTTGTGCTTGGCACGCTGACTTAATCTCTGGTTCCTTTTTCCTTCCTCCCATTCTGTCCTTCCATCTATTTTAGGGAGCTTCAACATAGAACATGACTTAAACTGAAAATTTTCTGGAACTTTCCTGGAAGTCCCACCACAGAAAACAGAAATTGTAATTACATGCAAAACATATTTAACGTTAGGTGGTAATTAGCACCACATGCTATCAATTCAATTTGTTATACTGTACCCTTAAAAATACAACATGCTTTTTATGTTTAGGTTTGTAGGATGCTGCTGAGAAGTAGGGCCAGTATTACATCTTTTGATGGTAGATTAAATTCAGTTTAAGTGAATACACACGAACAGTATCCAGCAGTTCGAATGCTTGTTTCTGTTGGATACAAACTCTTTGTTCTACATGTTTCAGGGGACCAGTTTTTATTTGCTTAGTCTCAGACTGCTTCTTTTCTTAATTAAGCTGCTGATTTAGAGAAATATTAACCAACAGTGAACATATAATTTCTTTATATGACTCCTAAAAAGAAATATTTACCTTAATATAAAGTTAATCATTAAAACAAATCAGAGCAGAGTCCTTAAGTCTCTGGTATTTTTGACATCTTTGCAGTGTTTTAAGTGGGCTGCAAAACAAAGGGGACAAAAACATTCAAACACCCTAAGTATTGTATTTCTAATCAAACCATTAAGTCATCTTCAGGTTAGCTATACTGAAGGAAATTCACTTCTTCATAAAGGTAAAGCCCAAGTGCAGTAATCCTCAATCTTCTTTTTTTGTTGTTGTTGTTTTTTTTTTTTTTTTGGAAGAAAAGGAACACAAAGTCTTTTTATTTCTTTTATATACCTCAAATCGCTTTAAAAAAAAACCACCATCTAAGCTTTCAAGTCCAACAACCTTCATAACTCGAATTTATACACCTTACTTAAAACTCCTTCTTAGATCCCGAAACGCTTGCTTAGATCCCTACCTTGTACTTAACTTTTTTTTTAATTTTTTTATTGGATGTTTTATTTACATTTCATATGTTGTCCCCTTACCCTATCCCCCACCTACCCAGGAACCCCCTATCCTCTCACCCCTCCTCCTTCTTCTCTGTGGATGTAACCCCCACCTACCCCCCCACTCCCACCTCCCCAGCCTCAAAAGTCCCACCCCCTGGGGTGTCTAGCCTTCATGAGGTCAAGGATCTCTTCTTCCACCTATGCCCAGCAGGGCCCTTTGCTCTTACATATACAGCTGAAGCCATGGATCCCTCCCTAAGTGCTCCCAGGCTGGTGGTTTAGACCCTGGGAGCTGTGGTTGGTTGGTATTGTTGCTCTCCTCATGGTGCCACAAACCCTTTCAGCTCCAATGGTCTTCACTCTAACTCCTCCATTGAGAACCCCATTATCAGTTCAATGGCTAGTTGTGAGCATCTGCCTCTGAATATGTCAGACTCTTGAAGACCTCTGAGGAGACATCCATATCAGGCTCTTATCAGCATGCACTTCCTGACTTCCACATCAGCATCTACCTTTGGTGATTGCACATGGGATGGATACTCAGGTGGAATGGTCTTCAGACGGCCCCTCCTTCAGTTTCTGTCCCTCACTTTGTCTCCATATTTGCTCCCTTGAGTATTTTGTTGCTCCTTCTAAGAAGGACCAAATCACCCCCACTTGGTCTTCCTTCTTTATGAGCTTCATGTGGCCTGTGAGTTGCTCCTTGGGCATTTCAAGGTTAAACCTCAATCTTCTGAGGGTGTAAAACAAACTGTAAAAGCAAGAATCCAAAATTCGCAAGGTGTTAGGCCAAGTTTATGCCCTAAAAATTGATTTTATTTACTCACCGGGTCATTAACATAGCCTGCCTTCACCTACTGAGATGGCGCTCAGTATGAACTGATTAATGACGTTATCCTTTGTGTGGTTTAGCTTTAAGGGGTACAGGTTATATTTAGAAACTTGTTTGTGACCCTCAGTATGAACGGGCTTTCTTTTACAGACAAGCCTTGTGATATGATTCTTCTTAACCTTCTTATTGCTTTTTCTTTATTTTCTTCTCTCAGCCTGGAGACGATAAACCTCTGTCATTTACAGAGATTTGTGTTAAACTCCTTGGGAAGCCGTAAGAATCTGTAAGGCTATTCTCTGACTCTTAAATGTAAAGTGAAACACAGGGTGCCTTACTCTGACCTCAGCTGAAAGTCACTGTGGTCTTGAATGGCTGTCTCTTCACAAAATTCTGCAAAGCTTCCATTCACATCAACAGTGAGTGCAGACCTCATTCATATCCGTGCATATGCGTTGCTGTAGGTGTTGTCCTGAATAACTTATTTAAGTCACTGCCCTATCCATCACACCACTGAAAACCTGGCATTTGTAAACATTTCTTACTTTATGGGGTGATTATAGGGTGCTATGCTTTATGCAAAATTCTCTTACAAGATTTTTCTATTCATTGACTAATACCTAAAGTGTTTGGCATCCTTGATTTTTTTTCAAAATTCAAAAGATCAAAATAAAATTTAAAAATGAATAAAACAAGGCCAAGCTTGCTGGCATATGTCTTTAATCCTAGTATGTGGGAGACAGTGGTGGGCTTCTCTCTGTAAGCTGGAGGTTGGCCTTGTCCACATGGATAATTTCAGGCCAGTTAGGCTTAGATAGTAAGACTCTGCCTCAAAAAAAGTTGCTGTATTTTTTAATACCAAATTTAAATCAATGGTCTTTCATAATTTCTCTGAATTAAAAGAAAATCCAGCATTTAGCTTGAATTCACTAGAGTTCAAATCCATTGTATACATCAAGGGTTGCACACACTCAGTGCTCAATGCTGCCTGAGGTTCCACTAACTACAAGTAGAATTTGGTCTTGACCCCATCTCAATGTCAAGGTTTCTAAAAATGCATTCTTCCACTGGCTGTCAGGAGTTCAGAGGAGTCAGCATTTGAAGTGACCCCAGCAGTTTACGGTACTCTGTTAAGTTAAGCAAGCATAGGTCAGGTTCAAGTTCATCTATGTCATGTTCATTTCTTTTCAAATGTATATAGTTCTGTGCATTCATTTATTTGAAAGCAGCTTCTTAATCCTGTGATTAAGATTCATTGAAAACTAAAAAAAGTATCATTCATTCATTTATTCATTCATTCATTCATTCAAAGCAAAACAGACAGGTCTAACGGTTAAAGAGCATTTTAAATAGGTGCAAAGCTAGCAACCATCCTGTTGACCAGGTTAGAACTATCTACAAATGTACGCAAGCTTAACACAGCTTCAGCACATGGTTCAAATGTAGAGATGACAGTTATTCTTCATAAAATGTGTCTTTCTTTTATACACACCAATTCTATGCAGACATTTCCTTATCAAAATTAGGGTTCCGTGGCTGTTCTGCTGTGGAAAGAGAGATTAAAACTATTTGAGAACTAAGCTCCAATTTACATGAGCTCAATTGTGGTTTAAAGTAACTAAATAAAAATACTGGAGTCTAAGACTTTTTATGGCTCACATGAGGAAACGATTCTAAACCCCTGTTTTCTCTAACAAGGAATTCCTTCGGTGTATTTTGGAAACAATTCTATAAATGTCAGTATGTTTTATGCTAATTCTTCATATACAATGCATTAATTTTATGAGGATGTAAATCACTAGATTTTATTATTCCTTTTACATTGTGTTCTTCTTTGAGGAGAATCATGGCTCCTTGATTTATCTTTATACAATGCTCTAATTGTCGGTACTGGCTTTTTAATAGTGGGTCAGATTTCCTCAGAATTGAACATGAAGATTATGTTTGTATAAATGCCAATACACAGACTCATCATATGAGTATTAAGAGTGCCTCCTGGCTTGCCATCTATTGTTAACATTTAACTTTGCATTGTGTGATTGTGTGTATGTGTGTGTGTGTGTGCGTTTTAATATGTGTTCACTCATATGTGTGTGGATGTACAAGCACATATATGTGTGCCTGCACATGGAGGCCAGATGTCAGTGTTATCTCCTTCTCTATCACTTGCCACCTTGTGTTTTAAAGACAGGGTCTTTCAGTGAGACTGGAGCTCACCCATTTCTCTAGACTAGCTAACCAATAGGTTCCAGGCATCTTGCTCTCTGCCTCTTAGTGCTGGGATTACAAGTACATGGACTAGCTTTTTATGTAGGTGCTGGGTATCCAAATTCAGGTCCCCATGCCTGAGTAGCAAGTAATTTACTGACTGAGCCATCTCCTACTCCCTAATGCTTTATTTTTAAACTGTTAAGTGCACACATATACACATATGTGTGCACACACACATAACCTCATTGAATTATGTCAATTTTCTCATAGCTGGCTAAACATTTCCACCATTTTGTAAGTGTTGAAATTTTAGTTTAGAGAAGTTACGTTCTTGGCTTAAGATTAAGATAAGATTCTGTGTTAGCGCCACTCTGCTGTTAGCTCCCCACCCCTAAATCTGGACTTGTATGCTGCCCAGATGGATACTATTTCCCTCCTCGTATTCCAGTGGAGATCAACCCATGATATCCTAAAGTTTTTTATAAGTTTTAGACTCTGGATCAAAAGATTAGCTTCATTTAATTTATTACCTTCATTTAAAAGAGCTAAGTAAAGACGGGGCTTAGTGTTGCCAGCCTGCGTCTCTTAGAAAAGGATGGAAATCAACTTCAGAGAATTATAAAAGCTACAATCTTCTGATAATATTTATACTAAAATTATTTATGGTTTGTTAATACTTATAAAAAATAAAAATTAACCACTGCTTGGATTTTAGTGTGTTCTTTAAATGTCGTTTTGCTTTCTACAAAACATACACATTGTCTTCACTTAGAGATATATTGTAAGCACTTTCCTTTGACCATACACACTCTGTTGACATATATTTTATAATCATATATATTGTGTGATATATTTCATTTTTAAAATGTACTGCAACAGCCTGAAGAAATTTTCTACTAGTCTCTTCAGTTGCTTCCATTCCCCTTCTGTTTTTCAGAAAAACAAATTCTGTTGTTGAAATCTTTCTATAGTTCAGAAAACACCTCTATACAATAACCTTACAAAGGAAATCATTGGCAAAAGAGCTCGTGTCTCTTTAAGATTTTTGGAAAATCCTTAAGATTTTTGGAAAACAATTTCTATGCTTACTGGTCAAAACTAGAGTGAACATTTGTACCCAGAAAAGACAGTCTCAAGACTTCCTAGACCCCAGCTGACTTGCTAGCATTTTCCAAATCTAAACAATTTCCATTTTGATAGCTAGAGACTGATAATCGCTCGTGATATGATTTGAGTAGCCATGCTAATATTTTTCCTACACATATGTTCTCTCCAGTTTTGTTATATCAGTACTTTTGTTTGTCTTTTGGGCATAACTTACTTGTCATTTTGTGAGAAGAGTTCCATTTCTGTTTAAAATGTCTGCCATATTCTAATATTTCATAAATGCTTTTATCCGAAGTTGTCTTTGATTTTATTGGTGAGCTTGCAGTTTGGATTGGTGTATTACATAAATATTTCTCATCATTTTTTTTCTCTTTTTTTTTTTCAAAAAAAGTTTTCTTTCTAAATATGTTTACTGAATCACAACATGTGGTTTCATAGATGTTCCAAGTAGCAACCCTGCAGGGCCAGCTACTGACACGACTGTGATTAATAGTGGGAAAGCCTTGCATAGAGCCTCTTGTTATAAAATATACACATATGAGTAGGAACTTCCCTGATGCCAACAGTACTGATCTGAAATATTTATTTTAAAATTCACTTAAGCCAGGTGGTGGTGGCGTACGCCTTTAATCCCAGCACTTGGGAAGCAGAGGCAGGTGGATTTCTGAGTTCGAGAGTTCGAGGCTAGCCTGGTCTACAGAGTGAGTTCCAGGACAGCCAGGGCTACACAGAGAAACCCTGTCTCAAAAAAACAAAACAAAACAAAACAAAAAACAAAGCAAAAAAATTCACTTAAACAAATGAAAAATCATGAAACTTCATATTTGAAATGTCAGGTTTATCATATTTTAAATGTTTTTATGTAAATGGTTTTCCATGGGTATCCATTCTTTCCCATGAATTACTTTTTTACAAAATTCACCAATTTCATGACTCTGGATTTATCCCTATTTTATTTAAATTATAGTTCCTTTATAAAGTATTATGTAATCTACTGGTAAATATCTCCCTACATTCTGCTTTTAGAATTATTTTTCTAGAAATCTGAATCTATTTGATTCTTCCCAACAAAATTCAAAGCCATTTTGTCAAGTTCCAAGAAAAATTTTATGGATTATCAATTTAAATAACTTTAAGAATAAAACTAAGTTGAGAGAAAATCTTTTGGTTTTAGACATTTTTGTAGGAAAAAATATATTTCCAAAACGTCTATTGACATTTATTCTTTGTACACAATGTTTGGTTTCAGACAATTCTTTCAGTCATGTCAGGCATTTGATTATAATCATTTTCTCCCCCCAACCCCCACTTAGTTCCCACCCCACTGACCTTTTTTCTTCCCTTACAAAGCCTCCTACTTATATATTGTTTTACATATCTATAACAATCTCTAAGATGAAAACTTGAGAGAAAACATATTTGTCTTTTGTTTACTTAAGATGAAGATTGCCAGGCTCATCTGATTTTTTTATTTTAATTTTGTTGTTTAATTTTTATGCCATTAAAATATAATAATGCTTTCTTCCCATTGTTTATTGGAATGGTAAAGTTGTCATCTTAAAGCTTATTCCTGTGTGTATATATTATGACAAACTGCCCTACGGAAGACATTACCATCTCAATGTCAGTGATGTGGGAAGCTGGCTCAGCTGTGTAGCTGGTTAGAAAATCTGATGAAATCTTCCAAATCTAACAGCTTTGCAGGGTTCCTCAACCTAATGACTAATGACTCCTTTATTATTAACTAATTTAGACAGACTTTCATTCATTCACTCTGTAAATATGTCTGATTCTTTTATAGTCTCAGGCTATAACAAACAGGAAGAAAAACGGAGCATAGCAGCCTTGGAAAAGTCTTCTGGGGCCACCATAGGGACAGCGGCAATTTCTAAGATCCATCTCACACGTCATCTCACTCTATACACTGGTACTCACACTTTATAGAACATCAAAATCACATAACGAACGCAGTAAAATGCCTATGCCCAGGTCTACGTTTCTTTCCATGAGCCCGGGAGTCTATATTCTTTAGTCCTTTCCAGATGGTTCTGAGATGCACCCACATTTAAGAACTGTAATCTAAAACAACCTCAGAAATAAACTGCAGGAGGGATTAAGCAAGTTTTACTTACCTTAATAAGGATAATAATGTCTCGTGTTATTTACTGAGCACTTGAATATATAAATATTTTACCCTCAAAACCAATTTAAGTGTTAGCTACCACCACTATCCTCATTTACAAGTGAGCCCACTGAGGCCCAGGAAGGAGAGGTAAAACACTTGGACACATTCTTCAAGCAAGTGGGAAGTGTATAGTCTTGTCGTTCTCCATAATCATTCGCCTGCCTCCTGTTAACGTGCACCTCACTTAATTGTTATATTAATGTATTTTTGTATTCTTTTTGCAGAATTTTGGTGAAAGTGGATCAAAGAATTAACTTACAATGCTTAAATCAAATAGAAAATATGATTTAAAAATTATTGAACACTTAGTCAAGCAGGAACGTTATAGACTTGAGGGCAATAAAAGAAATGAGAAATTTATCCATTTATTTGATTATGAAATAAGTCTTTTTAAATGGTGTATATGAAAAGTAGTGGTTTGGATGAGAAGGCTCCTTATTGTATATTCCTGGATCATCAGTTGTTGTGGCTGTTTGTGGAGACTTGGGAGGCATGGCCTTGCTGGAGGAAGTAGATCACTGGGGGTGGGCTTTAAGGACTGAAAGAGTCAAGCCATGCCTGGTCTTGTTTTCCCTCTGATTTGTTGCTTGCATTTGATGGTGGGAACCCTCATATTTTGCTCCAGCTGTGGTGCCCCATGCCATGATCGAAATGGACCCTCTGGAATTATTCACTCAAATAAGCTCTTCTTTCTGTGGGTTATCTTGATCACATTGTTTTATCAGAACAATAGCAAAGTAAATAGTACACCAAGTAAACAAATGGAAGGATAGTAAGAAGAAAAGAGAGGAAGAAAGAAAGGCAGGGAAGGAAGGGAAGAAGGGAGAGAAGGAGATCAATACAACCTTCCTCAGCATCTCCAACTTAGAACTACCTCTCTAGGTTGCTTTGAAGAACTTTTCCAAGCCTATCAATGAGTTTAGCACCTCTGCATGGGACTTTGGTAACTGATATTCATTTAATTGCAGAATACAGAGCACATAATACTGTGATTTTTCTAATAGAATGTGCTCATTTTTAAAAATATTAAATAAAAAGATAAATGAAGAACTCTAAAGTCAGGAGTTAGTTTTTCCTCCAGATCATGGTTGAATTGCTTTATTGCGGTACATTTCTACATTTTCTAGTTTTTTTTTTTTCAAGCATGCATTGTTTCTGTGTTCTGAAAAACTCCTCAGTAAACATTTTGGTGAGTAGAAATATAAATAAGTTTAATAAATAGAGACTCATGGAGACAATATTTATCAGACAGGGGGCTCACAGAGAGAAAATTAATTCACTTATGCTAACTGGAAAAACACGGACATATATTAAGTCTATCAAATCTGGTTTTAAAAAGTCCATTAATAAAATTTTGTTCTGCATGAAAAAATAAGGTAAGTATGCAGAAATAAAATGATAACAAAATTCATCTCTCTGTGTCTCTCTGTCTCTCTGTCTCTCTCTCTCTCTCTCTCTCTCTCTCTCTCTCTCTCTCACACACACACACACACACACACACACACACACACACACACACTTCAGGTTTGTAGAATACCTCTTGGTTCACTAAGGAACCCAGTGTAAGACCTAGTATCCTGAAAAACTTGTTAGGCTGGGGTCAGTTCAACTTTTCTATGCTGATGAAGATCCAGGTTCAGCCTCTCCAACTTAGGACTGCCACCTTAACATTGCTTTGAGGAACTTTCTCAAGCCTATCAATGAACTTAGCATCTTTGGATTGGACTTTGATAATTGGTAGCTCAAGTGAGTCTCAGATGATTTAATGTGCACCTAGGATTAGAGAGTTTCAAAATATGCTTTTTTAACTTGAATTCTTATGCTAATTTTACTGTTTCTAGCCCTGGGGGATAGAGTGCCCACATAGAAAAGTCATACAAACACTGCTTATAAGATTTGTCATCCTTATGATATATAAGGGGCATCAAGGTGGCTCAGCAAGCCTGATGACCTGAGTTTGAGTCCCAAAGCCCACATGAAGCAGGAAAAAGAGAATACCACAAGGTTGTTCTCTGAACTCGATGTACATGCTGTGACATGAGTGCCCACATAGAAATATTACATGTATCACCCATGCACACATACATCCACTGATAAAAAAAAATAGTGTATAAAATGTGAACCATGTCTGTCTTCTAGAGTTTGGAGTCTATGCTCCTCATCATTACAAATACCTTAAGAAAATAGCTGTTTAACTACAATGCTAGTAAGGGGTATTCTAACGTTACAATTTACTTACATGTAAAATTAAAATAAATAACAATTTTAAAGTCCCTTCCTTGAAAAAAAATGATGAAGAATCCACTGTGGTCTTTTTCTGACCCACTGGAAAAACCAAAACTTTGACATCTTAGGAATTAAGAAAATGAAAGCTAACCTTTGTTGAAACATGAAATCACATTTCTTTAATGTATTTATGATTATACTTTCAATTGCAAAGTATTAATTTATAGCAAAATATCTGATATGATTACTAAATGTTCAAGTGTTTCATCAGATCTTGTGTGTTAATTTTTAATAACTATACTAATAATGAGCTAATGACCATGTTTAATTATTAACATACTGAATTATATATTCAAGAAAATGTCTTCTTTATACATTTATTGGGCAATTGATTTGATATTCACATTATTTTAGCATATGTTTTGGCTGACCAAATTTATGACACCAAATTTATGTGGTAGAGTACATATGTTTGCCAATAGTGCTTCATTTTCTTTCATGTTCTGTAATACCAATTAATAACTCTCACAGGTTAGAGACCATAGATTTGTTACAGATGCTTGGAAGACTTTCATTACATCAGCAAAATGTGGAAGAATCAACATCATCCTTCTGCTTCCAAAAATGTCTAATATGGGTTAGTAATTGAAACAGAATTCTATATGTAAGGAAGAAGAAATATCCCACAGAGGAAGAATAGAGTGAAAATATAATCTCAGTTTAAAAGTTCAGTGCGGCGCAGAGGACAACTCCCAGGAGTTTATTTTTTCCTCTAGCATGTCAGACCATGGATAGATCTAGTCCTTTGATTTGGCAGTAAGCACTTTTGCTAAGCTGAGCCATCTCCCTGGCCCCAGGAGGAGATTTTATTTATTAAGATATATCTAAGTTCTGAAGTTCAGAAATCTAAGTTCACGTCTTAGGTCAGTTTTGGTAAGTGAATTAATGAATATTGATTAGGTTTCTTAAATTGTCTAGACTATGTTCTATACTTTCAAGTTAGTGATAAAAATATCTACTCTGAATTTGTTGATGTTTATAAGAGATGAGAAATATAAAGCAAGTGATGTAGCAGAACTCAAAAGAATTTAGTACTTATTTGATGAGACAAATTTTACATTTTAATTGGTGGCACTTAGTGCTGAGCTATCAGAGATGGACCCCTCACTGTAATTCAAACACATGGAAGGAAGGAGCCGTGTGTCACTATGTTTACTGCAAATAAATGCTGTATGTAACCACAGTAAAGAAGCATTCAAGTAGCACTGGCCATGTGTCTTTGTGGTGAGACATCTTGCTAGTGCATGTGAGGCTCTTCAGCACTGTATAAGTAGGGGGTTTTGTATATAATAAAGGTCAATATTTAACCTACATTAAAATATAAGATCCTGGGAGAGATATGAATTATGGTTCCAAATGGAGAGCTTTTCCTTTAGCTCTGCAGTCAGTTTCATACTTTTGAGGAGTGATTGAACCTGATTCAATTAGCCACGACAAAGCACAGGAGACACACCTTTAAATTGTGCCTCCTGGAGCCCATTCATAGATATAACGTGTGTTCTTGTGATGACATAGTTCTACCCGTTTCTTCATCTCATCCCCATAACTACACTCTACTATTCAGTACATTCTCCGGAGAGATGGACTCATGAGCTAATGTTTTTCATAGAGATCAACTACATCAACTTAGATCTATGGATAGTAACAAAAAGAATACAAGAAGAATTCTGATTAAATTCAGACTTGTTCTTTTGTGCCCTGAGACATTTTCATCAAAACATGCCAGGACTAGATTGATGAAAAGCTGCCCAAGTGACAGACGTCTGACATCCAAATATGTTTAGCTACTGTTTAGAACAGGAAGAGCCACCTGGCCAAACCCCAATATTCTCCAAACATATGAAGGCAAGTGGATTGAATGATGCTAAAGTTTAATGACTATTTATCACACTGCTTGTTTTGACAATAAGTAACTGTTAACATTAATTCTATAAATTATAAATACCTACATATATGTGTATATATACACACACACACATGTATATATAGATAGATATAGATATATACAATAGTATTTTGAGCTGAGAAAATATCCCCCAAATAATCTGTTATATGCATTCTTTTTAATCTTTCCAAAAGCTTATAAAATAAATGGAATAATTTCAGATTTTGATTACTAGCTGTTTCTAAAGAGGTACGAGAAAAGTGACTGCTTGGATGAATGTCTACTCCACGTCCAAGGTTAATGGTCTACACCTAGAAATAACAAACTTCTCCCTGGTGCCTAATCTCCCAATGGTAAGATGAGTCTTTATGTAAGACTTATATAAATATTTTCAAAGAATTAAGTCCCATGCCATTTAGCTCATGCACAGAACTCTTGAATAGATGCTGACGTCAAAGGCACTTTTCTTTCACAAAGCATTTATATCTTTAGGTGTCCTTTTCTAAAACTACCAACAAGCAATCCAAAATGTTCATGTCATGTCAATACTTCAAATCCCATTATTTCCTGAAAATTCTGGGTCTGGACTACTTGCCTGAGCTCCAGAAAAATATTTCAAACTGCCAACTAGGCATTTCCAGTGGAAGAGGTCAGACACCTGCAACCCAACACAGTGTAGAAATCAGTGGTTTTCTACTGAAACCTGTAATCAATCCTAACTCCAAGTGAGTCCATCCATCACCAGGACAAGACTTGAAAAGCATCCTTCATGATTCGTGTGCCCAGAGCCCATCTCCCCAAGCTGGGAGATGATAAAAATCAAAAATATCCTCTTGAAAATATCCCCAGTCTTCTTAGCCCACGAGAGCTATGTTTTGTTTGTTTGTTTTCTTTAGTAATTCATTCTCATCAGGAGAAAGAAAATCATACTCATTTATTTTATATGATAAGCTGTTTAAGTGTTTTACTATAATCCTAGGGGATGGGATGCATAAGGCTCTTTTTTATTTAACAATAATACAAATTCACCATTTGCTTTTATGGTCCTTAGTCCATGGACAATTTTGAGAACAAAAATTCAGAAAAATCTGGGGGAGTAGGATATACCATCTGTAATTAATCCCCCCTTCAAGATCAACTCTTTCCATGTAAGAGTTAAAAAGAAAAAGAGAGAGAGAACTTGAAAGTTAAAACACACTCACAGGATCTGCCTTGAATGTACATTGCTAATGCCTAAATGCTCCATGCTTTTCAGTGGCCTGCTGCCTGAACTTAAACAGAGCTTCAATAAAAGTCACACAGAAAAAATAAATGGAATGGAATCCAAGGAGCTCAGCAATTATGTTAGAAATGTTTATCTAAGGAAGAAAGAAACTAAACATCAATTTTTAAATCCTTTTTCATTATAAAATTTAAAGGGACTGAAAGTTTATCTCTAGATTGAACTGTGCAAATGAAATGCATGTGTGTTTGCATTAGCCAGGTTTCTCCAAAGAAACAATATACATACATACATACATACATACATACATACATACATACATGTAAGAGATTTATGATAGACTATAAATATATGAGATTTTTATTAAAGAAATATATATATATATATAATGAGATTTATTATACAAATTGGCTCAGATGGCTATTTAGTCCAATTTTCCAAGCTAAAGAATCAGGGAGCCTAGAGTGTCTAAAAAGCTAAGAAGTAAGAAACGATGATGGTTGTACTGATGCTGTAGATCTTTGTCTTGGTTCTGAGCCCAAAGCTCAAAGTTAATGTTCCAGAAATGCTGTTTCAACTCTAACCTAGGGGACATTGCCCTCTTCCTTCTCATTGTATTCTATTCAGCTCTGAATAAATGGTTGGTGCCTACCTTCTGCTGCTTGATGGTGCCCACCTTCTGCTACTTTTCTCAGGTCACCAATTCAAATGTTAGTTTCTTCCAGAAATATCCTCATTAACACATAGAAAAGTGATTATGTTTTACCAGTTATGTAGGTACTCCTAAGAACAGTCAAATAATGTTTTAACAGCTACCTACATCATACCTAAGTCCAGCCAATTTGGTCAGATAAAATTATCCTCTATAGTGTGCAATATAAATTGATGTTCCCCAAATAATGAAACTGTCACATGACTTACTCACACCCCCACCAACTGTGAAATGTCAAAGGCTCACTTCTGATCTTCAGTCTAGAAATCTGAACATATAGGGAGTCTTGACAATTCATCTTATTTAAAGAAGATGTGTTTCTGCCCATGTGGAAGATAAGTTGCTAATGGAACCAAGGTCATGATCACTTTGATTCACTTTGGACTTTTTAATGGTAGTATCGCACTGACCTAATGCACCTGGATGTGTGTGTGTGTCCACGTCTGTGTCCTGTGTCTGGTTGAAGAGTTACTTAATGGTAGGACAGCATGGCCATTGTAGGGCATGTAGTAGGGGAGATTCGGCTTTCATCTCCTCATTAAAAAAAATCACAGATTTACACACACCTGCCTTTATGTCTACAACTTGAATACAGTACAGAGGGGTCATAATTATAACAGCCATGATCTTAAAGGGTCAATAAAACAATAGAACAATAAAATGATTCTAAGCAGAAATTATATGTGCAACAGATGACACAAAAAGTAAGTTATATATTCTGGGCTTCAAGTACAGTGAACACCAGTAAATGCTGAGACCTGAGACTTGTTTTTGTCTTGACATGATACTGGCCTTGACTAAACTCAGAAATATCTCAATGCATCGGATCAAGACAGTACGGATACAAGTAGAAGTGTCTCAGGCTTAGATATTTGGAGAACAAAAACCCAGGCTGCCCCTAAACAAAGTCATCATACTGGGTGGTTTAATCAGAAAACTGGAGATGAACATTCACGTTCCTTAATTAAATACTGACAATTTGATTGATTAATGGTACTGAACTTAAAATATCTCCATGAAGTAATGAGGAATAAATGCTTGTATTTCTGTATCCATGGTGCAAGGTGAATACATAGTTAATGTTAAATGCCAAATGCATAGAGGGGGTTATTTTTTTGTACTTTGATGCAGGAATCTATGATTCTCAACAAAATCTTTAATTGCTTGATTAAATTTTGCGTTTCATTCCTCTGTAACCAGAAGATGCATGTACTAGCTTTGGATTTGTTTATTATTGTTTGTCTTGTTTTATTGTATAAAAAATGGTCCTTAATTTATTTATGGATGAAGCAATAGTTCTCTCATAATTTCTACATGTCAGGAATCTGGAGGCTGTCTGACTCACAAGAAATATGAGAGGAAACGAGAGTTATCTCAAGACCTGAGTGTGGTGAATTCACGCCCAAGTCCCTTTGTGTGATTGTTGGCAGGGTTCAGTTTTCTCCAAGTGGTTGGACTTTGTAGCTCAGTGAAAGACTAGCTTCAGGATAAAGGGTTTCCTTTTTTTTTTTAAATATGCCATTTGGACCCCTCTCTATGCCTCTCATGACTGCTTCCTTCATCAAAGGAGCCAAGACAGAAGACCCAGGTAGAATGAGTGCCAGGGAAATGCAGGTCGTGCTCTTTCCTGACCCGATCTTAAAGTGACTTCCCAGTGCTGATTTTATATTCTATTCCTTAGAAGGAATTTGTGCCTCCAGTTCACACCCAAGGACTGGAATAAACAGGAACATAAGCGCTATAGGTCAAGGACCACAAAGAGCCAACAGGAAGCTGTTGACCACAGAGTCCATTTAAAATAACACTGTGCAGACTGAAGTCTCCTGTTTTATCTTGGAGATTAGAACTACCTAATTGCTTGGTTTGAGCAAAGCTCTCAGTGCTGCTAAGGTACTGTGATCAACATCCAGGTCTGGGGATACCTCAGTACATTTCAGTCATGCTTCATACACAGTGCAACTGAATGAGATATTTTCAATTGTTTTTGTGCTTTTGTTTCTGGAATTCTAGGGATAGCACCAAGAACTTCCCATATTATAGGCAAGTGCCCTCCCACTCGCCTTCATTCCAAGCCTGCAAACTGAAAAAAAAAATATTATACTTCGATATAGTTTGCTTATCTATAAAGTGTGAATAATTGTAATAATACTTCATAATATTCATTGAGAGAATTCTGTGAATTGATACTTTTGAGTAATTTAACCCATAGCCTGGGATAACAGCTGCATGTAAATGGTGTGATTATTGAAAGAATGTAACAGAAGAGTAAGTGGCAGTTGTTATCACTAAACCTGGCTAGTTCACTTCCAACCAGCTATGTGTTCTCTAACAATTCAATCACTTCCCTTAAGAAAGGAGCCTCCAATTTTACTTGTGCTGCGGGTTCTACTCCTTGTTATGTTCTTCCCAGCTTGTTGTAAAGAGAATTATCTGACTCTTCTTACAGAACACAAGTCATATTGTGTCAGCCTGTGGTAGGGTAGCTCTTTCACCTCTAGTGGTTTAATGATGCCCAGCCCCAGTACTAAGGGAAAAGCAGTATAAATTTGTGCATCTCCTCATGGAGGGCATAAAAGATGCCACAGTAATTCTAGGGGATTAGAGAGGACTGTAGAAACATAGACATGATGCCAGATAGGCCTGCAAGAACACATGAGGTTCTGCACTGGAGACATGGCTCCTGGAGCAGGGGACAGTTAGACTTGGTTCTAAAGCTCTGGGAAGAATGGGGATATTTTGCACAGTCTTGGGGTCCTGTAGAGCAGTGGATAGGGGAAAATGCTTCTAAGCAGTCTTCATAGGAGGAAACAGTGGCATTTTCAAGAGGGAAAATAAAGCCCCTTTGTTACTTAAGTCCAGACACTAGAACAAATACTAGAATCTTGGGTCCTTTTAATGTCATTTCAAAGCTACAGAAAGACACACAATAAAAGTTGAATAAGGATTTATGTTCTATAGCCATCTACATGAGCAAGTTGTCTGACTGGCAAACACAGCACAGAGTCTGTATTACAAGGTAGATCCCAGACAGTATGTGCAAGGAATTTACTGCACTGGGGAACTAAGCCTCTTATATTAAGTGAAGCACCCTGGACATTTAATATGCTTTTTACAGCCAAAACAGCTCTTTAAATGGAGAGCAGTGCAGTCATAGGGCAGGGGATGAGTCGATCAAACACTGAATTCTAGGGCAACCATATGTTCTGTTTCCCTCTACATAACAGTAAGATATATTTTTCTATCTTTTCCTTAAACTCAAATTACCCCCATGACCTCATTGACAACCTTTGGTCTTGGAGACCCCACATCATGGATAACAAAGACACATGAGAACTTGGCTGAGAGCCAAGCAACCACAAAGTATCTTTTAAGTGTAATCTGTTAAACAAATTTGGACAACAATGGAAAAGCCCATAAGAAAAGTCCCTTGAGAGAAAAAATAAGAATGCTTCTTATATATTATACTTAGTTTCATATACATACATATATGTATGTATGTACCAGACATGTAACCCCATATATGCACAAAAGAAGCATATATATTCACACACACACACACACACACACACACACACACATATATATATATATATATATATATATAAAGATACCAAATTTGTGTGTATATAGGTATATGTGTGTGATATAGGTATATGTATATATAATGGTGGTCCTAAACATGTAGTTAAAAAAGAAATAATGTATAAATATTAATTTGTGTGTGTTATATGTGTATACATGTTTGTTTGTGTGTGTATGTTTGTGTGTGTATATGTTTTTGTGCATGTGTAGTTCAAAGGTTAGTAAGTATCAAGAGTCTTCCTCAGTTGTTCTCCATGTACGTATGTATGTATGTATGTATGTATGTATGTATGTATGTGCATGGATGTGTATATGCGTGTGTGTGTGTGTGTATGTGTAGAGAGAGAGAGAGACAGAGAGACAGAGACAAAGAGAGAGAGAGAGAGTCAGAGAGAGTCAGAGAGAGAGAGAGAGAGAGCCAGAGAGAGAGAGAGAGAGAGAGAGAGAGAGAGAGTATCAGGCCTTCTCAGTGAATTTGAAGCTCAGCAATTCTGCAAGACTGGCTGCCTAGCAATCCTGAAAGATACCTGAGTCTCTACTTGCCCAGTGCTGAGGTTACATGCATGCACTATTTTGCCCATGCCTTACTTTTACATGGGTGATGGAAATCCAGACTCACGTCCTCAAGCTTGTACTACAAGCAGTTTACTGACAAAGCCATTTCCCCAAACCACATAAATAAACACTTTTTGATTTTCAGACAAAAAGGCATACTGGGCTTGGCATTGCAACGGAGTCAGTGACAGGCCATCTGCAGTTGCATTTCGAGGAGTAGCTATCAATGGCATCCTTGGGCTGAGGTTCCAGTATTTAAAAGCTTGAGTTTTTCTAACAACTAAGTGGAAGATGTTGCCATGCGATGAGAATATGAGGGGTTTTTAAAAGCAGCATTTCTCAGAAGGAATGACTAAAATCCTGAGCATCTTTTTGAGAATCGTGATTATTTTTGTTCCGCAGACAGACATTCGGCTTAAAATTCTCCTTTGATCTCATAAAAGCAGACAATACAGCAGAGGTCTCCAGAGGCTAGGGGAGGAAGAGAGTCTAGAGGGGTTGAATACCATTAGGCAAAAGATGCTGATCCGGAGTTGATGGAATCCCTAGGTCTAAGATGTACTTTTACTAGATACAAGCAAAACAGAGTCATTAAGTGGAACCATGTCTACTTTGGGCTGGATTAAAACCAGATGCTTTACAGTAAAATATTTGACTTGTTACAATTCATTATAGTCCATTGGTTTAAGTTCGGTGACATATTGACTGTGTGTATAATCATTCCTGTATGCAATATGGAATGACCAAATCTTGGTAATTAGCACTTGTGTCTACTTATGCATGTATCATTTTTATTCTAGGAATCTTTGAACTTTTCCAGTTCATTAGGAGATAGATGACCCATGGCTGTACACTATAGGTACCCTACTGTACTGAACTCTCCCTTCCTATGTAATCCAAGGGATACTTTCATCTAATTGTCTTCTGCAATTCTCTCATCTCTAACTTCTAGCAGCCGCTACTTTATTCTCTACTTCTATGGACTACCAACTGTTTAACGTCAATCTATTACTAAGAACATGCAACATCTGTCTTTCTATGCCTGCCTTAATTTACTTAAAATACCACCCTACACTTCTTCCATCTTTGTAACCTAATGTATGTGCCTGAGGTAAAAGGTGTGGCTCTTCAGATACTTCAGACTTCTCTATTATGCTTTATGTCAATCTTAATCCATAAGACAACATATTCTTCTAAGCTGATATCCAGGTTTACAAAATCCATTATTCCTATAATTCCTCCTGTGTGAGACTGCAGGGTGGCTCAAGAAAATTCCTAGTGAGTCTCCTCCATGTATCTATGACAATGGGCTGGGAAAGCACTTTGGTGAACTGAGGCAAACAGGCAAACAGTGGGGTTCCGTGCAATGAGAATATTTTATTGTTGAACACAGGGTGTTATCTCTTATAATAACTTGTATATTATTACATAGCATATGGATAGCTTCTTTTTAAGACATCCACACGTAGCTTCCTTTTGATAAGTTAGTGTTTTATAGTGCTTCTATTTTTCAGGTACTCTTCTTGTTGCTCTTGTGGGATATCCATGTCCAAGGTCAATAAGAAATGAATCTTGCTCTCTAGAACTATGCAATGCATTACTTAGAAATTGACAGGAATTAAATATACTGAGTGAAAGCACAGAATACAGGGCAAGGTGGTTGCTTTTTCAGCTGGAGACTAAGGAAGACCTCCAGAAGAAGGTAACATCTGAACTTTGCCTTCCAATTCCTTACAGTGTCAGTGCCTCCAACAACTGTCCTATGGGAGATGGAAGTTGCCAAATATACTGGAGTAAAGTAACCATGAGAGAAATAACAGAGAAGCATTGGCTTCAGGGTGACCAGAAAGGGATTGGAAGCACAGGCCACTGCACAGATTCATTCTTAGGATCAGAACCAACCCTTGAAAACAGCTTTAAGGGTAGATTTGAACACAGTCTCTCAACCACAGAATAAGGTAGAATCATTCAAGTAGTCTGATTGACAGTATGGAAAAATCTGCCTTCTAGCACCGCTGCTAATCCATGATCCTCAGGCTGAAGTGGTCCCTTCTCAACATCCTTATCCTCAACTGGCGTCTTTAAGGTACTTTTCAATACTTTCATTCACAATGTGTTTTCCAGTTGAAGATGCAAGGTCCTTCACATGTACTGGGGATGGTGGATTCAGATCACCCTTACAAACACAACACAGAAGGCTTAGTGTCAAGAGCAGATGACTTCAGTTAACATTCTTAAAAAATGATGGTAGCTGCTCCAATCATCAAACCTAAATGTCAGCCCACCCTGACTCACCACCACCTAATTTGCTACCCTAATGAGGGTACTGGAGGTAGACACAGTGTACTGCACTTTCCTACAAGGAGATAGCCATGCCTGATCAGCAAAGAACCAGAAGTCTGCATGTCCCACGTTTGAGAGAATTTGGATTCTGTTTCATTACCATTGTATTCCTTGGAACTAGGCCACCTGTCAGCAGCCTGAGAGCTCCTGTTGGTCCTACTGTCTTTACGCTATTGACTGCACAAATATCTGGCTTGAGAACACAGTGGAGTAGCCTATTGCACTACCCAGTTTTGTGAAGCCTTGGATGTTTTTGTGTAAAGTATTTTCTTGGCACCACAAAACCCATGCATGATGCTATATTGTCTAGACCAAACACATAGATATGCATATAAGAGGTAAAGTTAATTCTGAGAACATTATGGCCCTTTCTAGAAAGTGAACAGAAATACTTGTGACAGAACCATGGGACAGGCTAAACTCACTGACTCCTCTGTAGAGATAAAAGATTTTACAATGAGAATATGCAATACACAAGTGTATTTGCTACTTTGCTGTTGCCATGTTAAAACATTCTGAACAAAAACAATTTAGAGAGGAAAAGACTTATTTGGCTCACACACCCAGATCATAGTCCATCACTGAGGATAGTCAAGGAAGCAACTCAAATCAGGCCTGCTTGTAATTATACACAACATTATCTGTGTCCAGGGAGCTCTGTTGTACAAGGATGTACAACAGAAACCAGTGACGGATGCTGTTTACTGGCTCACTTACTCACAGGCTCGGGTTTATATAGTTTCCTTACACAATCCAAGACCACTCAAGGATGGTGGCATGTTCAATGGTCTGTGTCTTCCTGCATCAGTTAATAATCAATACACTTCCCTACAGACATGCACAGAGGCTAATCTAATCTATACAGTTCCTTGTGTGACACGTTCCCTTAAGATGACTCTGGGCTGTGTTAAGTTAATAATCAAGGCTAACCAGAACAAGGATTCTTGGGATATATGTACACTAAGTTTCTGTTGTTTATCTGAAATTCAGATGCAACTAGATCTCAAGTCCATTTTTACCTGCTAGTCTCGCCTCTGAGAAATTCTATGGAGGAAGGAGACATGATGCTTCTGTAGAAGACAGACTGATGTCTCCCTGAGGAAGAGAGTATATTGTCCTCTACTAAGGTGACAGGCTGAACACAGAACATACTCCAAGAGTTGTGTCCCATAGAGACTGTCTTCAGTATAACTCCCTACTATGTTGGTCAGCAATCTTTTCCTTTTCCATTTCTTTCTCCCAACATCATTCACCATAATACAAAGTTTCTAAATATATCCCAGGAGTGCTATTGGGTAAATGGGGATTACAGAGAATCTCCTGTCTCTTTCCATGCCAGAAAGACTATTTTATGGTTCTCTAATTCATTGTTGGCTGCATGCTGCCCCTCCACCCCAGGAAAGAGATCAAAGAATAAGTAACAGCACCAGAAAGGGGGACAAAAGGGCACAGGGAGAGATGCAGTGCTCATATTGAACTTGGCTCTACAGTGTATAGAGGGAACAGAAGATGAAAGCTCTTTGCCACCCCCCCCCTACTCAGGCTGTATCCAGAAAACTCGTGACCACTTAGAGCAGTGCTTCTCAGCTTGTGTGTTGAGACCCCCTTTGGTTCCATATCAGATATCCAGTATATCTGACATTTACATTACAATTTATAACAGTAGCAAAATTACAGTTACAAGGTATCAATGAAATAATTTTATGGTCAGGGGTCACTATAACATGAGGAACTATATTTGAAAGAGTCTCAGCATTAGGAAGGTTGAGACCCACTGACAGGAGGACAGGCACACTATATAGAAAGGGGTAAAGCTTTGCCAAAATACATTTGGCAAAGTTCATTCCCAACCTCTCCCAGGAAACTTGAGCTTCATCTCCAAAGGAGGGATGATCTGGAGGAAAGTGAGTAAGACTAGGAATAAATAGCAAAGATTTGCAGCTAAAGGTTTACAGTTTTACTCACTGGAGAAACCTTTCCTAAGGAAAGAACTGAAAAGAAAAGGAAAAAAAAGGAGAGGGCGTGACCGAGAGAGTGGGGTGTATTGGAAGGTATTAAAGTGGGACGTGGAGCACAAGAGGAATGGAATCTGAGAGTGGGTGTGATCAATGTTATGTATGTAGGAAATGGTCAATAAATGAGTAAAGATTTAAAAAAGAAACTAATATCAATCCAGGAATCACTATTAAGGTGTGTGTGTGTGTGTGTGTGTGTGTGTGTGTGTGTGTGTGTGTGTTGTTTTCTCCTGTTTAGGGAATACAACTCCACCTTCTGGGATGTATGAAACACTGAAAGCTGTCAATGTATTTAAGATCAGAAAAACTTTCCTCCTTGACTCTAAGTCATCGTGGAAAAATACCAGAACATCATCATCATCTTCTTCATCACCATCATCATAATAATAAAACAATGTTAAATAGATGACAAAATGCCTTTACCTGTCCTTGACAAAGACTGAGATGTGACAGACCCAAAGAACGTCTATAATAAATTCTTCCCTGGAAGATGTTGGGGACCCCTATCAAAATGTATATGAGGATGCTATTGGTTTTGGGTATTTAGTATATATGTAGTGTATACCACTTGGAGTCTTTTGTTGTTAAATTATTTTCTGATAGATCTCTTTTTATTTGAAAATAGATTTTACATGCGTGTATAGTTGTTGTCATGACCACATTAACTCTAAAAGTTCCTTACAGAATTTTCTGATCTAATCTCCTCGTTTGGTTGATGAGAAAAACTCAAGACCCTATCTTGACTAAGATGACCAGGCTCATTTACTTGCAATGAAAAATGTCTCCAAATTGGATTAACTTAAATTAAAACATTTTCTAAATACTTTCTTCTCTTTGTGGGATATGAATGTAGATATTATGTGTTAAAAATGCTTGTGGTTCATCTTGCTAAGCTGTTCCAGCAATATTATCTGTACACTGCACCCTTCTGGTCTGGCTTATAATTAGTATCCCGACTAACCTGAATGACAGTTTCTTATAACAGGCTGAAGAGAATCACACTGTTTATTTGTAAATCTTTCTCATTTTCAGTTTTAGTTTTGAGTCACACCAAGTGAATTGAGATAGGAATACATTTATTACTTTAGCTTGCAATTATTTGAGATTTAAAAAAGTCAGATATTGAAATAAAAGTCGTTTTGGATGAGTCTGATACAGTATATTAATTTTAATTATATCATTCATGATGATAATATGGTTTTATCATTTGCTTCTGCATTTTCCTGCATGGGAATCTATTTGTCCAAGAATGTCTATAGTGCCTGTAACAGAGTACTTAAGAGCCTGAATGAAGAAGGAGATTACTACAATAATAGCTTTCTTCTCTCTGTAAGGACGTTTTAATGTAGATAAAATGAGAGCATATTAGAACCAGAATTAAAAGTATACAGCAAGGTTTCATTTTTTTCTTAAATGTGAGCTTCATGTAGTCCATCTTTAATTTAGCATCCTGAAAGTCTTAAATATTAACGACAAATCTCTTGTGTCTTTCTTAAATCCTTATGGAAACAGTCATGTCTTTCCAACTTTCCATTTCATGTAAAGTGGTCATTGCATTTTAGTTGGGTTCTATCTTTCGGGTGACTTGTTTTTAAAAAGTATTTCTTAGGCTCTGTGAGATTTGTTTACATTCATTCCATCAGAAAGATCACTTTCCTATTCAAATAAAATATTGCAGTGTATTAAAAATATTTTTTAAGTTTAAAGCTCCATAATTTAGGCTTATAGTTCTTTCTGGTATATAAGAACAATCATGAAAACTCCATGTCAGACAAGATTATATTTCCTCTCTTAGTGATATTCACAATTCAGAGAGGTTTAAGAATGTTAATAGATGAGATCTTTGCAATAATTTCTGGAGAGATGGTGATGGTCAAGGGGAGTCTTCCACTAGCTAGCCATGAAGGAAATGGTCTCCCCTTATTCTCTGTTCTAAGTCCAGTCCTTCTAACGTGTCTCTTGTTTGGATCAGGTGGTTGTGCTGCCTGTCAGCCCATATCCTACCATAATTTCTCCCTGTCTAAGTGCTTTTATTATTTAGAATGTGCAGAAAATTCATCTCTAGGTTGGCTGCCATGCCATTACAAGAACATACTTGTGCATGCTGAGACGAGACATTAGTTTCTTAAGTCAACAGATTTTCCTCGTCCACAGAGATGTTTGAAGAGTTAGTCAGCACATTAGAAATTAGTATGTGATTTGTGTCTGATGTCTATGTAGGGAGAAAATGACAATCCATTTTCTCATCTAAACATCTATTGTCTGTGATGAACCCTTGGACTAACGGACACAGACAAGTTGGAACACAGATTCCCACCACTTCAGATGAGTAATGATTTTTAATAAGTCACCCTAGGCCAAACTGTAAATGAGTTTTTAATCTTCTCTTTCTTTCTATTTATTCATACCCAGTTCTGCTCTATTTTCTAGAAATATGTAACATATCCTGTAACCTTTTTAAGAATCCTGATCTATTCCTTTTTTGAAGTCTGAATTCTCCCAGGTCATGAGTCATAAAGGTCAGGAATACTTTGGTATGAGCTGGATTCAGGGATTTCCAAGATCTGGATTGCAGAATCTAGATGTGTCTCTGAATCTTATCAAGTACCAAAACTATGTGGGATGTAGATTAGTAGACAGAACACTGTGTACGTATGAGTAGTAGGGTTGAGGAGGTGTGCCGACATCACTTCACTCAAAGCATTATAGGTCCTGTATTCCTTACAATTTTTTGTGTTAATTTGTCTAAGAATTTTTTTTATATATTTGAATTAAAAACACTGGAAACATGCATGAAGAAGATGGAACATGTACATTAGGAAAGAACATAAGAGCCACCAGAAGGCAGGAAGAAGGGCTGAGAAATGCTATCTTCAGGCCACATATACCACACCTATACACGTGATCTCATAGCAACTGTTCTTTCCTGTACTGGCCTGCTCAAGACTTGGCCTATTGACAACCAATCATAGACAGGAAGCAGCTCATACAGCCCTGTCCTTCCTTGGTGACTGTTGGGTTATAGGAAAAGAACTTTATTCCAGTTGTGTACCTGATGATGATACCACCAACCTCCAGTGGATAGTTCTACACCTGTGACCACACTGATGGTCCTGGGAAGATTCAGTGGGCGACAAAACAAAATAACATAAATGTGGGAAAGTACCTACCAGAGAGGATAGGGTGTGTGTGGCAGGGATGAGAAGCAGATAGAGAGGGTTGGGGTGAGAGTAAACAAAGTACGCTGTACAAATTCAAGAATCATCAAAGAACAAATTTAAACAATAAAATTAACAGAATAATAATAATAATAAATAATAAAATAAACATAATAATATACCCAATACTTGGAAACTATAGTTCTAAGCAGATTAAAAACCACTAACCATAGTTCTCTGAGAGCTTGCCTAATATTTTTGTTCCTGTATTAACAAGACCTGAATCCTTGGTGAGTTGCTAGATGCTTGCATGCTCTGTGTGTCTATTCAAAAAGCAAACTAGCTAAAGACAATCATCTCTTTCTGACTGAGATGAAAAGATATCCCTTCTCTTTCTGATAATGGATATGTAGACATTCCCTCAAATATACTTGTGTGCTTAGGGATAGCCTCATCTGTATGTTCACTGTCGACATTTCATGATTTTTTCCAGTCCTTTTTGACTCTCAAAATTCCAGGCTTCTATGGGTTTTTTTTTAGATACTACTATGAATGTATAATAACACAAATTATAGAAATAGAGTACAGCCCTTTCCCTCTCTTTGTCTGCTAATGGAAGAAGTTAAGCTCACTCATTTTCTTTTGATTTCTTACTTTTGTCTGAGATTCCTAAATTTATAGCTATAAAGGTATAGGTAACCCCAGGAAGTGGAGAGGCAATGCCAGGAGGTTTTCTGTGAAGGAGCCATTGGGGCAAGATCTCAGGAGAGTGATAAAGACATTGAAGAAAGACTTGAGATCTGTTTTGAACTGCTGAGTCATTTTGAAATCATGTCACTGAGTACATAGGTACATTTCCTTTTCTGCATAGAGTATCTTTACAAGATTTAAAATACAGTGTTCATAGCTTTGTAGGTGTTCTAAAAGGTAGCATTATTTAGCAAACTTAATATTATAGCAGATTCTGAATTGTAAAATTGTTTGGAAGTTTCTGAGCTCACCATTCTTCCTCATCTACTTCTCTGTGAACCTCCCCTGCCTGCCCACACTCAGCGGTGGCCGTGCCAGTCAGAAGTTTTCTTGCTACCCCTGAGGAATTAAGTCATTACCCTCCCAGCTTCAGCCCCACTATCTCCAACTCTCATGATTCAACTTTCCTCCTTAGTCTCCTCCTCTCTTTCCAGAATCCATCTCTGCCACTGTCTGCATATCAAATTCACTCTCTTCTCCCAGCCAAAGAGCTTTTGCTGGCTCCATTTAGATGCAACTTTCTCAGTTACCAGTTTTATATGCTCTTAGTTCCAGACATCAGCCCAAGCTAAATGGTGTCTTCAAGTCCCAGTTCCAAAACCACAGCTAGGAGAATGTGGTCATTGCAGCTCTGCCCAGATATTCACACCTAGTGGTATCAGTGTCAGCCAGGCAGTTGCAGAAGTGCCCCCCTAGAACTGAGATCTGCAGACAAACATGGGAAACTATTAATATGCCTTACTTCTGTGACTCTGCTCCTTAAAAGGTTCCGGGCTCCTGTGATCTTCCTGCACACACAGGTTGTGAATGTCCCACACTCCCACAATCCTCCAATTTGCCACATCATTAAGAATTACACATAGTCCATTACCCCACAAGCAAACAAATGCACACTCTGTAATGGGGAGAATCTGGGCACTGAAGCATGCATCCTCTCATTGCTTCAGCCTCGCTCTGCTGACGTGGATTACAAGATATTATTTACTCAGAGCTCCAGTCTCTGGAAATCAGAATTGTCTAGGGGGCCACAAGATCTATCAATGCCCAGCCTTTCCCTCTAGTGTCCTGAATATCCCTGGCCTGATTCCAGGCATGTCAAGAAAGCACAGGTGGTTTCTGAACAGCCCATGAATGTGAGCTCATAATCCCTCCCTGAGATAGCTGACTAATGGGTCCTGCTGCCAACTAGGTAATTAAGCAGTATCATCTAAACATGATGGAGCTGAGGCAGGGGAACATAGGAATGGCTCAGAGACAGGGAACATCTCCTCTTTGAAAAATGTGCTGAGCCTTTCCAGTAAGGCAATATTCAGGTCCTTCTTTCCTGTGGGTTATCTGGGGTCTGCCATTTCTTTACAGGACAAACAGTAAACAAGACTTGTCCTGTCCAGCAGGGCATTAAACAGGGGTCTGGGGAGGTCATCTGAAAGAAGGGGGGCATGCCAAGACACAGAGGATGGTGATCTGTCTATAGTCTGATCAAATCAGTGATTTTACTTTTTTTCGCACAGGGGTTATACGCACATAGAGGCAGGATGTGGGGAAGGGGATGACACCAGAGCGTAGGTGTTCAGGGGGAGTACAGATATCTTCCAGAACAGAGTGTCAGCTGGGTGCAGATTCAGGGGATAGATCATTATGACTCCACCTATGATTCACTTGTCCTTATCTAAGTTAGTACTACCCACCAAGGTTACCCATCTACAAGGTCTATGATTATTCAGCTTGGCAATTTTCCACCAAAGCTGCTTGTTTTCAATAGCTTCTAGACACCTGTTTCAGTGTTTATTCACAGAGACCAAAAACTTTGTATTAGCAGGCATGTATGTCAGGCCTATTGCTGATTTTAGGCCTATTGCTGATTTTAGGCCTATGGCTGATTTTAGGCCTTCAGTGTATAAGCAGGGCTGCCCCTGACAAAGACTGACTTAAATCAGTACTGGGCTCAAAGGCAAGGAAGGCAAATCCACCCATGAAGCAACCAGTTAAGGGGAGACCCCTTTTCCACCTGTGTATGCATGACTGGGTGTATGCATGCCTAAAATTGTAGATACTATTGTGTGGTCTATACACAACTAGATCCAAAGTTATGTAATAGTCCAGGGTTAAGCAACCATTCCATTCCCGCCTCTGAGAAGCAGCTCCTCCCTCTGCCTAAACTCATAAAATAGAACCCCCCCCCCCAAATAACCCACAATGTTTGGCTCTGAAGTTACATGCTTGCTCCTGCCAGTCTCATTCTATGGAGTGTATTCTCTGCTCTAATCTCACTTTATAAAAACAAAAATCTATATTTTTGCTACTAGTGCTGCATGTCCTAGCCTATTGGTTGTTTGAGACACAGACTGACCATTATGTTTGAGAGAGCCCAAGGCTCCACCTGCTGATGTATTATCACTTCACTTACACAGGACATTTCCATCTGGTTTCATCTTATTTACTTAGCTATTCTATTGGACCGGCTGACCTATGTGTGTGTCCCCCAACTTACAGATTGACCCCCTAATCCCCAGTGCAAGTGGATTTGGAGATAATACCTTTAAAGGAGAAATTAAGAGGAAATGAGATCCTAAGGGTCTGTCTCTAATCCAATAAGACCGGTGTCCTTATAGTACAGGCTAGATATATCAGGGGAAAGTGTGCATAGAGGTAGAAGATTCAGGAAGTAGGGACCATACACAGGCTAGGAGAGGCAGCATTAGCAGAAACAGCCCAACACCCCAGGCAGCACCTTGATCTTGACCCAGTTTCCAAAACTGTGAGTCAATAAATTTTTGTTCTCTAAGCCATTCGGTCTACAGTATCTCCATATGGTAGCCTGAATAGATTAGTACAGTGGCCGCTCTGACACTTGGTCAAAAAGAACGTTAGAACAGGATGTTCATCTGTGGTCCAGCCACCATGAGCAGACACAATCCATTTTCCCTGAGGTGGGTTTCTCCAGTGTCTTTAACATCCGATTACTGCTTCATTGATCGATCTGATCAGCTCTTAGCTGATCTGGACAGGTCACCAAAATCTTGACTCAACCCTGCCAGCGTCTGCCGTGTTTCAGTTGTCTAGACATGCTCATAAATAGCTGGATGATTGCCCACTATAAATTTTTAATGGAAGATTTTGAAATCGGGGAAGGAGGGAAGCAATTGCAATTTACGGCCTGGAGTTACTCAATAAGCTGGGGGCGGGGGCGGTGGAGGGCTTTGAAAGACCAGCCCTGCTTCCCCATTGGTCCTCTCACAGCTTTAGCCCCCCCCCCCCCGCAGTTAAGCAAACCAAGAGCGTCAGTCCTAGGAATCCTGCCCCTCTCTTCCCATACAAACCCTACAGCATCCCCTCCTGAACCTCAGTTTATGAATGACTATCAAGAAAGCATGACATTTAAATGGAATGTAAATGACTGAGGATTATCTATCCATTACAGTAATTAGGCAGTTCTAACACTGACGGACTCCTTTGAAAATAAGAAGATGGATACAGTTCTACAGAGAATATGACATATTGCAAAGCACTTTAAGAACACTCAGGTGTCCAAGCATCTATGAATACCTGATCAGTGTTTTGACAATACTGCCCGTGTCTCAGCTCTCTTCTCTTGCACAAATCTGGGTATTCTAAGCTCTGTTTTTATGTAAATTTCGATACTCAGAGAGCAATATGCTAGAACCACCTTGGATTAAAACTGGTCTTTGATATAGTACTCTATTCTTGTAAATGAAATATGTTTTAGATATGAGCAAAATGCTTGTGTATGTGGGTGGGGACTTTTTTCTTTAGTATCAAAACTTGAGTTCTCCCTGTTATCAATGCATCATTTGCATGAACACACTGGTGATGACTGTTCCCTTCCTTCCCACAGGCTTTCATCTCTGAGGCAGGCAATACAATAACACAATTTAAATTTTACCTTCTTTTTCCTTGGCACACGGAAATCCTATAGCTGAATTGTATTGCTTATCATAGTGAGCAACTTAGTCTACGTGGCTAGAAATTTTTCTCTAAGTTAGTTTTGCTAGTTCTTATAATTTAAGAAATTTTTTTCAGGCCTAGGAAGTATAAAAAATGATCAAACATCAATAATTATTAAGTTTTAGTAGAAAAAAACCTGGATTTTGTAATTTCTTGTGTTAATTCAATAGAGTGAGTTGAAGTTTCCTTCTCAATAGTATGGGGCTATCCGTTGTGCCATCCGTGAATGATTCTTATGTTGTTTTCAGTAACTTGGATAGACATTATAATGAGAAGTTAAATACTTTACCAGTTGGCCGTAGAAGGAAACAAATCAAGCACATGATCTCATGGAATAGGCCATTCCTAATCTGGGGGACACATAGCCACTAAAAATTAGGCTAAATATTGTAATGACAGATGCTATATTTGGGATCACACAGAATGCAACTTTTCCATGTTCTTTTTTCAGTAGCTCAATGAGTGCTCAGTTCCTTTCCCCATCTCTAAACTACACCATTGCTCTTTCATTTGTCACAAAGTCAACATCCCTAAGAGCTTTACTTACTCATTCTGTGTTCTCAGTCAAGAAGTATACTTTCAATTTGGCAAAGGACAAGTAATGGCCAAGTGTGTTTAAAAGCTTAAGTTTCCCTAAATATAATTTCAAGTTACAAGTACATATCTATTCTTCTAATTAATTTTATCAAAAGAATGTGTTTGCTAAATAGTGTAAACAAGGACAATATAATAAAAAAGTATCTAAAAATCATTCAGAAAACATACAGTCATTGTAAAAGGTATTACAGAAAAATATATACTGTCCTAAAACCTAAACTCATGGTACAGGTCTATAATTCCAACTACTTGGGAAGCTGAAGGAAGAGCAAGATGTATTATTTATTGAAACTAAATCAAACTATAAAATCAAGCAAGTTAGTTTTTAAAGATAAGTTATTTATCTGATTGTATTTCTTGCCTTTTGTTGAAAATAGATTCTTCTTTCATACAGTATATACCAACCAACTTCCCTCCCCTCTTCACAGCTACCTCCTATCTTCCCCTAGTTATAAAACGTAACATCTAGTAAAATTGGGAGGACTGCATGATTGTGTAGTGATATGTAGATGGCATAATAGAAATGTATAAAAACACATGGGCACAAAAATCTAACAATGATGCATTACAGGTCTCTCTCTAAATCACTCTTCCCAGTTTTGTTCCTGAGCCAACAGCACAGCAATCCATGGAAGAATTTGGCAAAAATGCAGAGTATAGAATCTGAATCTAATCCTCTGAATCAGAACAGTGAAGTGGGGCAGGTATCAGTAGTTTTAAAGGTGATAGCTGTGCAGAGAGGAATTATAAGACTTAAAATAAATTATATGAATGAAAATTTCCAGTTGAAGTTGCCTCTAGATACAGGAACCAACTCACAACAGCTTTGAATGGCCACAGCGGCCTGCTTAGCACCTCAATATAAGTATAAGTAATAATAGTGTATGATTTTAACCCTATAATAAAATGTGAATGCCAGAGTGATAAATTTAAAGGATGGAATACTTTTTGTCCTTGTAGAAGAATTCCAAATGAAGCATGCAAGGAGAAAGGGGGAAAAAGAAAAATCACCACCAGGCAAACACCCAGCAACTGTGTAGATGCTAAAATCAATGGATATAAAATGGAGGACAGAAAGTTGGCTCCATGATCTCCAAGTCCCTTTCTAGAGTCACTCACTGATTACAAAGTGAAGTTTATCTGTTGATACAGAAATGTGACAGAAACTACCTGAGTCAGGAAGTCAAGATTAACATCATCAGAAAAATGGAACACCAAATCAACCCTTGGTGGGAGGTACCAAGAACACTATTTCAGAGGCATTCTTACCAAAACAAACAAACAAACAAACAAGCAAAAACAAAACAAACCCCTATGACCCCAACAAAATACCAAGACACCTCAGACAAATCCAAACTGTGATACAAACTATGGGCTTAGTGTTTCTCAAAAGTGTCAAAATGATGGTAGGCAAAGAAAGACACAGGAAGAAGAAAGGAAAAATAACTCAAAAATCATAGAATCCTACCTGTTATCCTGAATAATAAAGGAATGTTTGAGAGAGAGAGAGAGAGAGAGAGAGAGAGAGAGAGAGAGAGAGAGAGAG
>NW_021621338.1:6399417-6413038 GCF_004785775.1 Grammomys surdaster
GAGAGAGAGAGAGAGAGAGAGAGAGAGAGAGAGAGAGAGAGAGAGAGGGAGAGAGACAGAGACAGAGACAGAGACACAGAGAGAGACAGAGAGTTAAAGGGATCAGTGAGATGGATGGCTCAGCACTTAAGAGTGCTTGCCATCCAGACTGATGACCAGAAAGCTACCCTTGGAACACAGATAGTAAGAGAAGAGAACCAACTCTGGTGGGTTATCCTCTGATCTCCAGATATGTTCTGTGCTCTCTCTCTCTCTCTCTCTCTCTCTCTCTCTCTCTCTCTCTCTCTCACACACACACACACACACACAAGCATACTCATACACATACACACACACACACACACACACATAAATAATTTTTAAAAGAACATTAATGGGAAAACTGATAAATCCTAATTTCAAATACAAAGTTAGTTTATTGTCATGCGACAGTTGATTTCCTGGTTTTGATTATTAAACTGTGTTTATGTGAGGATGCTAATGTTAGCGGTAGTTGGGTGAAGGATATAAATAAACTCATTCATCGTAGCTAATTTTAATATATTTAAATATTAATAAGTTCCTTGATTTGCATTTCCCAATTCTCACCAGTGATTTGATAAATCATACAACCATCAAGAAACCACACAAACCTAACTTTCTTCCTGATGCCATATATTTTGGAAGTCTAAATAGGGCTAGTGGTGTGAAAATGGGAAACCCAGCTGCTAGCCAACAAACAGCTCAGCCACTAAAAAGATGTGCAGGACTGAACAAAGAGAGTGGAAGGTTACTACTGCTTGGTACCTCCCCCAGCATCTGCACCTGGCCAGAAAACTCTTGAAGGCAGAAAGCCTGTCTACACAGTATAGCTCTCTGAGGCAGCGGAGGCTCTTTACTTCAGGCAACACCTCCATGGATCTCCACTATCTGCCTGAAACACTGAGATGATTTGGCACACTTAAGGCTCGGGAGACTGTGTGGCACTTGGCTCTGTGGTTCCAGAGCTATGGCTGCACCTGCATTTGTTCAGTGCTCAACAACCCTGCAGCATTGAGCTCTGGGAACCAGGGACCAGCCATGGTGATGAGGCATCCTTCTAATGTATCCAGTCTAACCTAAAAAGAGAATTTCTGTGGAAAGTAACCCTGTAGGGGCCTGAAACACAACAACAACAACAACAAACCAATAAAACCACCGACTTGTCTGAAAGTACATGTGAGACATCCCTGGACTTTTAGAAGTGGTTGAAAACCCTTGAGCAGTATTTAGCATACTGGTTAGTCAATACTCATATGAGTCATGGGAATATGGTTTATTTCTGTACATTTGCCATATGTCAGAGACCCAATGGATATAAGCTATTGTTTTGATTTTTATCCCATGTGAGAGTTCTCTGTGTTCTGTTTAGGGATATCTAACTGAATGCTAGTACTGCGTTTAGTGTACTAACTAGTAGTACAGCTAGTACTGTAGTGTACTAGTATAGCTAGTACAATGGATCTTCTCTCTGTGATCTGAAGACAGCAGCAGGGAACAGGGGCATCTGAATCAGGGTGTGTTCTAGCTCTTTTGATCTTCTCTGAGCCTCATATGTCTCCTAATATATGCTGGTTATATATTAGTCATCAGGGCTTCTTTCTTTTTCTTTTTTCTTTCTTCTCTTTTTTTCTTTTTCATTTATTTATTTATTTATTTATTTTACACTCCAGACCCCATTCCCCTCCCAGTCCACCTTCCAACAGTTCCACATCCCATACCTCCTCCCCATACCCCTGTCTCCACAAGGATGTCCCCACCACTACGCCCCCTTCCCACCAGACCTCTAAGCTCCCTGGGGCCTCCAGTCTCTTGAGGGTTAGGTACACCTTCTCTGACTGAACCCAGACCCAGCAGTCCTCTGCTATATATGTATTGGGGGCCTCATATCAGCTGGTGTATGCTACCTAGTTGGTAGTCCAGTGTTTGAAAGTTCTCAAGGATCCAGATTAATAGAGACTTCTGGTCCTCCTACAGGGTCACCCTCTTCCTTAGCCTTCTCCAGCTTTTCCCCAATTCAACCACAGGGGTCAGCAGAAACACCCTATCCTATCCCCCTTCCTCCTTATTGCTTTTATACCATTTTAATTACATTCTAGCAATACAATATATGCACATAGTCAATGAACGAGCAAGACAATAAACACAAATAGTCAAAGAATAAGCAAAGCAATAAACAAAGTCCCATGATCACTCCCATTATCACTGTTTCTAAGGACTTATCAGGATGACCAAAATATCTGAACCGACTCCCCTGTCCTAGCCTAAAGTCATTTTCATACCTGAAGCCTACTTCTTTATTCTAGCCTAAGATTTAGATTCCTGCCTGAAATTACTTCTTTGTTCTAGCCTAAGGTTTAGATTCTTGCCTAAAATTACTTCTTTGTTTTAGCCTAATGTCAGATTCCTGCCTGAAGTCCATTTCTTTGTCCTTGGCCAATGTCAGATTCCTGCCAAGCAGACCCCCAAAATCTCCACATTTCACCCTTTTTTATTTTATAAACAAGACTGAGCCTATCTTAGGTTATTCTGACAATGCCTTACTTACCTGTCGTGGAATACGCATTATCAAAAGCAATGCATTTCTGTCTTAAGTTGGTAAGGCTCTGTACAGAATCTTACCCATCCTTGGCTTGCCAGTCTGTTAAATTAATAACTCTGTCTGAGGGGGTTCTATTTTCAGTTTTAAGTCATGTACTTTGGCTGCTCTGCTGAGTAGCCAAATACTGCTGATAAAATTATCCATGGCTGGAGGTCAGTATTTCCATTTTGGTCAAGCTTCAAGAATGGCATATATAGCTTGATCATGCTACCTCCTTTTGTCCTGGAAATACTTTTATTCCTGCCCATCGTGTTAAAACCATCTTTTAAAAAAAAGGTTTATCTATTTTATATATACGAGTACACTCTAGCTGTCTTCAGACACACTAAAAGAGGGCATCAGGCCCTATTATGGATGGTTGTAAGCCACCATGTGATTGCTGGGAATTGAACTCAGAATCTCTGGAAGAGCAATTAGTGCTCTTCACTATTGAGCCACCTCTCCAGCCCCATCAGGACTTCTTTCAACCACAAAATTCTTTACACCTTTTCTATATTCATTCATTTTCCTGAATCTCTATCACTCAAGCTCTTGAATTCTTTTAATTTCAATAGAAGGCAGAAAGCATTTCTTAGAGGTGCAGAACCTGGATGTTTGTTCTAGCCCCAGGGTTGCTGAAACTCCAGTTGACACTACTGCCTGGTGAAGTTTCTGCTGCTCAGCTCTGGAGTCTTTATCACTTCTCAGGTGAGAAAACTGAGATTCTACAGAGAAATGTCACTCATCTAAAGACCTAGAGAGGAGAGCTGGCCCTGATTCCAGGCCTGTTTTTGTTTGTTTGTTTTGTTTGTTTTGTTTGTTTGTTTGTTTTTTGCACAGTAAGATGATAGCTAACATTAAGTCTTTCTTATGTGTCAGGCACTAACCTAATTATTAGATGAAGATACTATATCTAATACTCCTAGAAGCTCTATTAAGTAAATGTTGCTGGAATTCAGATCAGTAAACTGGAGTTCTAGAGCTTAGGTACTATTCCAGATGTCAGGCACACAGCCCTACCATGCTCTATCATGACCTTGAGTTCAGTCTGGATAGAGAGCCAATCCAGAATTAGTCATAGCACCCGAGTATCTAGGAAAGATGACACTGCCATCTCTCTTATCTTCCTTCTCTCTCTTCTTTCTCCTTCCTCCTTCTCCTCCTTCTCTTTCTCCCTCCTCCAGGTCCTGTACCATCATCCTCACTTCTCCTCACCTCTTCCCTCTATCTATTCCCTTTCTCTTCTTTAATCTTCTTTTCTGTCTTCTCCTCTTTTCCTTTTCTTGCTACAATGCTAATTCTTCTCCTTATTACACATCCAAAAGAGGCATAAAAGCAGAAAGCAAGAATGGGCTTCTTAGAATTTAAACATGAATTTTCCTTAAAGATGAAAGGGAGTTGTTTCAAATCTTAAAACACATACCATGGATTAATAAGTAAAATCAACCTAACATTTTAAAATAAAACATACAGCTTTAAATAATGTCTTTTGGGTGTAGCAAGATGACTTACTTTATAAGCAAAAGAGCTAGAGTTTGGATTCCCAGAACCCACATAAAAGTTGGTGAAACAGTGTGTACTATTAATTCCAATCCTGGCACTGTCTTATAAACTCTACATATGCAACATAGCATAGCATTCATGTTCCTGTGCACATGCATACACACACACACACACACACACACAGATAAAACATATGGTATGTACCATTAAAACTTCTGCTTCAGGTTAGATGGTAGAGTTCAGTATCTAGTCCTCTCTACATGTGGAAACTCTATGGAAACAGCATATATCCCAAACTGCATCCATCATATCAATGTGCGATTTTTGTAATCAACGAGAGATGCATAATGAAGCTTTGAATCTTACTAGCAAATTCCAGCCACTATGATTAACTCATTGAGCAGGGCTGACTAGATAACACACCCTTTGTTTTGAAAGCTCTTGCCTCTCAGTTCACCTGTTGCTTAGCTTCTACCCAAGCTCCTCAGGGAGGTTGTACCCCAACACTATCAGCATTGTGGGACTTTACTACAAATACAGAATCTCAGACTCCAATTCTTTTTTTCCAGGTCAAAAATCTGCTCTTGCACAAATCTCAGGAGATGTCTATGCAGCTAAAATCTGAGAAACATTGTTCCTATCATCTACCTACTTTCAAAGCTAGCATCACCAAATGTGTGGATCTTAGACCTAACAATTCAAAAACACTGGTGACAGGGCCAGAATTCTATGCATTAACCCCTGTAGATGAAGTTCAAACCATGTTTCATATTCAGTCATCTGGAAGAGATGGTTAAAATCCTAGTGTTTAGATATTTGCTTGGTAGCAACAACAAAAATCAATCCCTGGACTAGTTGATCTCACCTCTGGATGCATGATAGAATCACTAAAACCATTTTCAAAAACATCAATGCCTGAGCCCACTGTTCTGGGATCTCAACTTAATTTTCAAGGGTGATGTCCAACTATGAGATTTTTAAAAAAATAACTTCTCAAGTGTTTTCCCTTGTGGGTATAACATCACTTCTAAAACTCTCAGTTTGCCTCTTCTACTCTCTGATCATTTCTATTTATGGCTTACTCTAATATCCTGTACTCTTAACAATCTAGCCCTCCCTGCCCCATCAGATCCACTGGCAGCTATTATTGGTACCTATTGTTCAGTTATACCCCTTCCCTCTCTAGATACTCAATTTCCTCCACACCAAGATGAGAGATCTATGAGAGGCTATTATTACAAACAGGTGCTCATATCCATAGTCCAGTCTGATGTAGTAATTTTCTCTGAAGTCTGCAGCTTTTTAAGACCCAGAAGATCAAAAGGAGGCAGTTAGGACTCAGGAAGTAAACAACTCAAAAGTCTGAGGAAGGCCCTAAAACTTACCAAATTCACAAGGCTCTTTATTCTCCATGGTTGCATAAGCGTTAAAGGACTACTGATGAGACTCAGGCCAACTGAGGTGCCTAGAAGAGACACTCAGAGAAGATGAACCTTTATCTAACCTATTAATCTACTTGCAGCTTGCACAGAGAGGTTTGAGGTTCTGGCTTTCCTGGGTGTACCCCTGCTGGCTAGGCTTTTGGTGAGATAACTGTCCCTGCTCCAATAAGTAATCTTTTTTTTTTAAATCAAATCATAATTTTTACTTATTCACATAGGGGTTATAAGCACAAAAATGCAGGATGTGGGGAAGGGGATGACACTAGAGCATAGGTGTTCAGGGGGAGTACAGATATCCTTCAGAACAGGGTATCTGCTGGGTGAAGGCTCAGGGGACAGGTCACTATGACTCTGCCTATGATTCACTTGTCCTTATCTAAGTTGCTACTATCCGCTAAGGCTACCTATTTACAAAGTCTATGACTACTCAGGCTGGTAAATTTCCACAAAAGTGGCCTGTTTACAATAGCTTATAGCCATCTGCTTCAGTGTTTTTCCACAGAGACCCAAGACTTTGTGTTAGCATGCATGTATATCAGGCCTATTGCTGATTTTAGGCCTATGGATGACTTTAGGCCTTCAGTGTATAAGCAGGGCTGCCTCTGACATCTCCTCCCTTCTCTAAGTATAGAAGGGCCATGGTGATTCTAATCTTGCAAAGGCAGGGATAGAGGCCTAATCTCCCGTAATTGAAGGAGTCTTTGTAATGGCTCTGGTCTGCCTGTCGTTGTCCAGTGAGGCATGAGGGCCATACCCATCCTGATGTGTTTTTCCTGGAGAGGGGATACTTTTGACATCAACCCCTATGCAGTCAGGCTTGTCCCTCAGGGAACCCAGAGAGATATTTTTAACTTTTATTTCTATTCCCTTGCAGTGCTTAGCCTTGCAGCCTAAGCAAGAATTCTGATCGCCAGTCAGAGGGGGTTCTGTTTGGCCCCTCTCTTCTTGTTCTAGGGGCAGAAGTCCCCTCTTTTAAGTTGGGTGGAGATGGGTTTTGGGAACACCCTGGATAGAGTAACAACCTCAGTCTTGAGTCTCGTGGTCCTCCATAGCTAACTTATGATAATGTATCTGAATAGGTTTTGCTACCAAATCTGTTGTTTCACAAAGTTAGTCAGCCTATTTAAGGCCCAGGGACCAAAAGAAATAAGCCAAAGGTAATCATTTTTCTGTAAGTAACCCCAATAAACACATTTGTTAACTCAAAGTTGTATTAGTGATATCATGAGTTTAGTCTGTGTCAGTTCCCTCTCTGAAGTACAGGATATTTGTTTGTATCTTCAGGGAAAGCATCTCCTTGTTCTTTACCTAGAAAACCTTTACAATCTGGTGCATTCCAACTCCTCTATGGTTGTCTGACTTCACTTGCCTGTTGAATAGCATCCACAAACACCTGACATGCAAACTAATAGAGGCCTTCTTGGATATTCCTAATCATGTCTCTAGTGTCTCTTACCCTGTCCAACAGCCTCACAACCATTGCTAGGTGACATCACTCCCCAGTCTTCCAGAAAGCCTGACCAGCTCCTGCTTTTCTCACTCCTGAAGCCTCAGATTTCACTGCTCACTGCTCTGCAGTTATGGCTTATGCCATGTTTTCACACTTTAACACAGAAACAGAAGCAATTGAAGAGAACATTTTCTTCTGCTTACCAAGGTTGCATGAAGCTTGCATCTGGAAAACTGCCACCTGCCTGCCTTCCTATCTGACTGGGGTTCAGGGTACAGTAGGACAAGACTATATCGCTTTCTATCCTCTTACTCAAAGACATGGTTTGTAGGTGTCCTTGTTTCTCTTCCCTATTGAATAATACATTTTTCTTCTCTACTTAAACATTATTACCAGCTTTGAAATATTTTCATTGATAGACATTCGTTTACCCTGTAATCATCTTCACTTCCAGCATCCTTTCTTGGTTTTATTAGAAAACAAACATTGTCAGGATTAACTTTCTCCATTGTCCACTCATAGAATCGAAACCACTTGTATGAACATTTCTCCAATACCTTCCTATTTTTCCACTCCAGTGAAACTACCAGAATCACTAGGGACTTTAATATTGAACGATCCAATGGTCAAATTTTTCTGTATCTTTTTGAAAATTCTGAACAGTCTCATTAAGAACATGCCAGTCCCCTGTTTGTGCCTTGCTCTGACCAGTAAGATATGAGCTTGACATTAGTTCAGGATTGTCTATTCCAGGGTGTCTAGAGATTCAAGTATAAAATGAAGCTATCTATATAACTGTATTTGTTTATGTGTATATATAAATATTCATCATGTATGTCCATGAATAAGGCAGATGGACAGCTTCTGTGGTTGACTTCTCAACTGCTTGTTTTTTTTTTGCCTTGTTTCTCTGCTTCATTGACTATCCTGGTTTCATATTCTATTCATTACCTTTAACTTAAAAGATCCTTCTTAATCATAAATTACTCATTCTCTTGCTGACATATCTTAGTCACTTTCAACACCATTTAAAATAGCACCCAGTGTCCTAATAGTACAGAGTTACTCATGATGATGGCCCTGACACACTGATCTCCTTAATCCCTCTATTCCAGGTGCACTGGGCCTCCAACTCCGCTGCCTGGTTTCCATTGTGCTCCTCTAATCCAGCAGGGGCAGTTCCTATTTGATGCTTTGTCCTGGGTATTCCTCTCTCACAAGCCTGCATTTCTCATTTCCTTCCTTCATTGACATTCCTTTCCAAATCTCACCTCACCTCTTCACAGATGCCTTCGCTGTCCTCCAGTGGTTTGCTGAAGCCAGCTCATCCCAGCGTGCAGGAAATACCCTGACTCAATGACACCATGTTGGTAACCAGAACCTACGCTCAGGAGAGAATTTACAGTATGAAATCAGTTAGCACTGTCAATTGGAGATTCCCCACCTTTTTCTCCTAAGAGAACACAACCACATCTGGAATATTACTTCTCTCTTTTTATTTTATTCATTTTATTTTTGTAACACATAGTACTATCTGTGTTACATACTTCTCTTTGCTGTGATAAAATATCTAAGAAGAAGAAATTTAGGAAAGGGAACATTTTTTATGGCTTACCTTTTGAGGATATAACTACATCACTAAGAAGCAGGTTGGTCATATTGCATCCACAGTCAAGAGCCAATAATGACTAAAAAGTAGAATCAGGCCATTAAACCTTGAGGTCCATCCCCCAATGACCTACTTCCTCCAGCAAGGCTCTACTTCCTCATGGGTCTGTGACCTTCTCAGACAGTAGGAATCGAGTGCTGAAAGGAATGAGCTTGTAGTGGACATTTTTCATTTAAGTCACAGAGCTATCCACACTTCATTAAAATACATAGAATCATTGACTTTTCATTTTCCCCATCGGCATGTAAACGTAGTGAAAGCAGAGACTTTTGATCTGTCTTTAACTATTTTATTCCCAATGCTAAGAACAGTGCAGAGCAAGTCAATGTTTTAACTTTTAACCGACTGGACAAATACATGGACTGCGCACTCTAAAAATCAAAATCAGTCAAGTGTTTGTCGTTACATTAGCCATCCTTTTTGTTTGTTCCCAGTGCCCTTCTCCATATAACTTTTCTACTCCCTCAGTTCCTATTCTGCCTGCATGGCCCTCGTCTTCTCTTCCTGATGTGCTACCTGACTTTGCTTCTCAAAATCAGATTCCTTGACTGTCTAATCAAAAGCCTTTGGGTTGTACAGTCTCTTGTGTCATGGGGCACTTTCTGACCTCTCCTTCAGGTACCAGAATTCCACATCGTCCTTTTTTAAAAAATTAATTTTTATTGGATATTTTATTTACATTTTAGATGTTATACCCTTTCCCCATTTCTCCCCCACCCAGGAACCCCCTATCCCATCCCCCTCCACCTGCTTCTATGAGGATATCCCCCCACCCACCCCCACTTCCCTGCCCTCAAATTCCCCCACACTGGGGCATCCAGCCTTCACAGGACCAAGGACCTCCTCTCCCACCTATGCCTGACAAGGCCATCCTCCCCCTACATATACAGCTGGAGCCGTAGTGGGTCCCTCCCTATGTGCTCCCAGGCTGGTGGTTTAGGCACTGGGAGCTCTGGTCACATAGTCCTTTACAGTAAGATTTCTCCAACCTATATCTAACTCTAATTCATGAAATCATGTTGTGAAAACCAACAAAAGGACTTGTACAGACACAAGACAAATAGGGAGGGAAGAGGCAGAAGATTCTTTCTAATGCTTGCTATTTTAAGGAGGTGAAGAGAGTTCTATTTTTAAACAAGAATTGCTTCCCTTGTTTTCCAGTACATACCTCCCATTTTAAACTCTGTGATCCCAGTCCCACCACTCCACAAATACAAGCCCTGTTTAAAATCCTTCTGAAGCACTGAAGTCATATTTTAAAAGCCACTGACCTGAGACTGTTTCTGTTGAGCTCTGTCTGTTAATGGACTTAATGTACACAGAAGTGAACAGCAAGGACACTGGGTCACTGTGGCTGATGCCCATGTTTCATTACAGGGTCTTGTAGACAATCAATATGGAGGATGGAGATGTATTCAGGTAAATAAGAAAGCATGTTTGGATTCCCTTGCATCTTGTCAGCAGAGTCCTGTATTTGCTGACAGTTATTTGCGGGCAGCTACTCAATTGTTCCAGGGGTTGCAGTGCAAAGGAAGGCTGACGAATGAGTCGCATGAGCTTTGTTTCCTGCTCAGTGTAAAGCAGCAAGATGCAAGACAGTAACCAAGTGTGTTTGCTATGGTCTCATAACGTGAAAGTTGGCAAGCTAATTTCATTAAGAATAGTTTAAAGACACAAAGGTACCATGTCCTACACCAAAAAAAAAGAATCATATGACAACAAATCACACTGTCACTTCTTTCAACAACCTAGAATCCCTCATGCGTTGTAAACACTTTCACAATCAGACAGATGTTTTAATAATAGACTGGAATTAGCTTTAAAATATATTCTGAGATTTTGTTTTGGAAAGGTTTAAACTTAATACTCGCACTATAAGTATATCAAACAGGAAAACCCCATCCTAGAGAAAAACAGGTCTGGTTTGGGGGACAGGTAGAATAGGCGGCAGCCAGACACATGTTCTCAGGTGAGCAAAAACAGCATCCTGGCTTCAACTGCTTCCTCAGCTGATTTAGTAAAACTTCAAGTTGAAAATCTGAATTTTTTTCTTTGCTTTAGTGATTTTACATCCAGATGGGGTGGAATGAATAATTCCTTCTTCCTCCTCTTCTTCTTCTTCTTCTTCTTCTTCTTCTTCTTCTTCTTCTTCTTCTCTCTCTCTCTCTCTCTCTCTCTCTCTCTCTTCTCTCTCTCTCTCTCTCTCTCTCTCTCTTCCTCCCTCTATCCCTCCCTCTCCCCCACCCCTGTGTACAAGCATGTGCAATTCAGGAGAGATGTTTGATTTTATGAAGCCACAAAGTATCTTAAAGATCATGAGGTTTATATGAGTGCATGTGTGTATATGAATGTGTACATGATGGAAGACTGTGTGTATACATGCACAAACAATGTCTGAGTGTGGTATTTTAATGTCCATGTGTATTTGCTTATAAACACATAACATCTGTGCTTGGAGTAAGCATAGCTGTGATTATGACTAAGCATGTATATTGGCATAAAAATACCCATATGACTATGTGTCTCTTCATGTGTGTTTCTGTATGTGGCATTTAGGGATGCCGAGTACTATGCCTGTGTGTGTTATTTATATGAATATACATATGCTGATGACACCTCTCCTTTATAAAAGAAAAAGGAAGAGTTGTGGGTGGTGGGCTGTGAGAGGCAGCTGGGTACCTGGTGGAGCAGGCTTTGAACCCCAGAGACCCTCAGGGACAGTAGGAGTTTGACAGGCTCCTGGACCCCTGGCTCCTTTCACATAGCTACAGCCTCCCAAAGCTCCCCACAGAGAAGTCTGTGGCCATCCGTTACTTAGGAACAGCACCCCAGGCCCTATCACATGTAAATAAGGTATCCCCAAGCTCTCAGACCAAGCCAATAGTAGGTACCTGCTGCCAGACCCTGACCCACCCCAAAACTGTATATAAGAATCCTATTAAGAAGGAATAATGTGTGCAGAATTACTCCATAGTCTGAGAGCTTTTGTCATAAGAGCTGTAATACTACCGCTTGGGAAGAGATCTGCTCTCCCAAAACGTCTTCAGGAGCTTCTCCATACTCCTTGCTGGCTAGTCAGCCTCTTGCTCAGCCTGGCCAGACTCAGCACAGAGTGACAGCAACTGAGCAACTGAGGCAGCGGTGGTGGAGATTGGGGTAGAGGCAGCTGCAGCAGCAGAGGCAGCAGAGGCGATTCCCCCTCCCTGCTCTCACTCTCTCCCCTTTGCCTGAACCTTCATAGAAAAGCCTTTAGCACACAGGCCCACACGTGTGGATCCATATGTGGCTGTACCAGTACATTTTCAAAGGGCAGCTTTGGGTTTAGAGTAGCCAAATGAAACACAGACATCCTGGCAGTCTGCTGAGGGAGATAAGGAACTAGAGAGCCATGGATAGAAAAGGGTTTTCAGACATCTAGACTTCAGCAAGAGGGAGAAGGCTGTATTTCCAACACACCCTTTCACCCTATTGGTTTTCTCACATCAGCCCTGATGGGGCTTTTCACCTTCCTTTTATGCCTACTTCCCAAGTTAAGGATGGTTGACTCTTTGTTTTAAGATAGAAAACACCAGAGAACATAAATGCTCTAATCAGCAACTAGACAAATGCAGGAAGTATAAATAGAAACATTTAGTTATTATTGAATGACATTTTGCAAAGTGTGTGTGTGTGTGTGTGTGTGTGTATGCATGTGTGTGTCTGTGTGTGTCTGTGTGTCTGTGTTTATGAAAGAGCCACTTCCTGACCACCAGTCCTCAAATAGCCCTCCCTCCTTCTCTTACCCTGGTCATTTTCTCATTTATTATGTTCAGAACTTATCCTTTGTTCTTTGTATATTGGAAATCTGTGGCCAGTGACATGTGCTTTCCCTGGAGCAGCAATAGTGCTAGGAGAAGCCCTGTTAGCATTTCTGAAGCCTCACCACTATTCCTACTCTCTTGATCAGTGCCTGGGCTACCAGCAAGGCACAGAACTGCGTGAGAATAACAGACATAGCTCAAGAGGGTGGTGAGCCTGTCTGTGTGTAGAGCCTTCACCCTAGACTTTCATGAGAGACCCCAAGGCACTTAGCCCAAGGCTGGGGAGTCTGGGAGGCTTTGAGCATCAAGAGAAAAAGACAGCACAAGGATGACCTAGAAACTACTTGTCCTCTGTGATTCAGATGATGAAGACAGAGAAACCAAGGGATGGAATGATCTGCTTTGTGACAGACTCTGGGTCAGGCTCCCTGGAACCTAACACCATGCCTCATACTCTAATGGCATTGTACAGGGCTTTTAGCTCTTTATTCTTCAAGTTACTAACATGGAAAGTGACATTAAAGCCCATGAAACAACAAAAAATGCTTTTGTTTGTTCTTAGATTAGTAGAAATATATAAAACAATTCCTACATGGTTTGGAACCTGTAAGCATTCAGCAAACTTTGTTATCGGTGCCCCTATTATTTTTTATTGCCACTGCTTTCATTTGTCCTCTTAATCTTCTTGCTGTTCTCACCATACCCCACAGGCTGGTTGGCCCTGGACAAATAGCGTCTCAGGTATTAAATTTATGAACTAGATTGAGGCTCTGTTTCACACAGTACAGGATAAAATGCTGTGGGAAAACATTGATCATCAAGGAAACACTGCCTGACATCTATTTACAATCCAGTAGGGTATGGAAACCACACAAAATTGCAAAGCACATCAAGGAAAGGCACTATTTGATAAATATCATAAAAGAGAGATAAACAGTGGGCTACAGGCCCTATAGGAGACAGAACACTCCCAGCTGCTGCTTCACTTATTCACGCTGATGCAAATATGGGTTGCTAGAAGGGATGAGTGAGAGTCGCGGGGTGAATGGGAAAAACCAGTTCAGGGGGTTGGAGAGATGGCTCAATTAACAAAAGGCTTGTCTTGTAAGCAAGAGAGAGAGAGAGAGAGAGAGAGAGAGAGAGAGAGAGAGAGAGAGA
>NW_021621338.1:6413048-6507711 GCF_004785775.1 Grammomys surdaster
AGAGAGAGAGAGAGAGAGAGAGAGAGAGAGAGAGAGAGAGAGAGAGAAACAGGGAATGGAGGCATGAATGTATAATTTCATCAAGGGTGAGATGGGAGGTAAGATGGGGCTACTTGGCCAGGTAGCTTAATCAAGCTGATAGTATCCCAAGCTGGTAATAGACCCTGTCTCGAACAAAAGTATAAGGTGCTTGAGTAATAATACCTGAGGCTGTCTTCTTACCTCCACACACGCGCATGCACACGAGATCACACTTATCCTCCTATGCACAGGTATAATAAATAAATAAATAAATAAATAAATAAATAAAATGATATTTCACAAATACAGACACAATATGTTGCATGATAAGAAAGCTATCGTGTTCTAAGCTTAGAAGTCCAGGAAGATGACAGACAGATAACAATGACAATAATGAAGGTAGAAAGGTGATATTTGCTCATCCAAGGCATTGTTGGGTCTCTTATTCTGGCAATATTGCCCATTTGGGATGGTCATCAATGAGTAAATTTTCTCGCTATTGGGAGTGGATGTAGGTGTATAAATAAAACAGCAAAATCCTCTTGCACGTCTCACTGCACCAACCCGAAGCCATCAATAACTGCACCAAACCCAAAGAAACAAGTGAGACTTTTTGAAGCCAAATAATGTGGAGACATAGATCACACCTGCTCCCTCCTAACAGATGCTTGTGTGGTGGCGACATATTGGCAGAAAATTCACACTCAGTGGCCCTTGTCCCTTTACTCCCAACTGTGCTGTGTGCTATTGTTAGTATTTTGGCTCAGAATAGAACACATATTGTAGAAATACCAGCTGGCTTCTGCGTAAGACACTCAAGTTAATTTTTCTCCAAAGATTCTGTTCCTGTGTTCATCTGGACTAATTATTTTTGTGTTTATCCAAACAAAAGGGCATATTGCAAAAAAGAGAAGTCACTATCATTTTCTGCACAAGCATTGGTGGCCTTGGATTAGAAGAACTCGGAGCTCTGACAGAACTCAGACCCTGTGTTCTAACACCAAAAGATGCTAGCACCAGACAGAAGGCTTTAGAGCTACTATTTACTTACAGGAAAAAAAAAGAGAGAGAGAAACAGAGGAGAATCAAGTAGCATTCCAGAACATAAAGAGAGAACCAAGATTGGAATCTAGGATTTATAAATTCTCAGAATCTTAGAAAGAAAGAAAACATGTAGAAAAAAGGCAGAAGCCAGGTACATGACATCTATGACTTCAGCCATCCCTCTCAGTCCTGAGCCTGGGTACAATGGAGGCCAGAAAGTCACACCATCAGTGCATGCTGGGACATGGGAGTCTTGCCAGAACCTTCAGATTGGCAAATGGCTCTTTTCACATAAAGCAGGGCATGCAGGCGAGGAAAACTGGAGGAATAATAGTGTGGTTTCCCTCCAAACATTTGGAGGGATCTGAGTTCTTCCTAAAGCTTGCTGTTCTGAACGTGCTGACTGCAAAAAGTGCCCATCCACTCTGCAGTTCCGCTGCTTTGTAAAAATCGAAGTAGCAAATTGGAAGCTCTTGGAGTATGTGTTAAGGATCTTCCCCACCCGAGAGTTAAATGTATCCGAGAGCAGTCAGGTCAGCTCTGTCTGTCCTTCTCTTCAGGAAATGAATGCAGGAGCACATGTCTTTTCAACCATCGTGACCTTATTTTCCTCCTCTCATCTCACTGGTCCCTTCTCTTCTCCTTTTACTGATCTGGTTGAATCTGATCTGTAGTCATAGATGATAACGCCTCACCTTTGCAAATAGGACTCTTGTGAAAGCAAGGAAAGGTTGGGGGATAGGAAGCCAAGACATCTAAATGCTGTGAAAGGTAAGAGAGGGCTGCATATAAGCGATTGGGATATAGCCTTAATCAATAATCTTGAGGCAGCACCAAGCAGAGAGCAACACTCTTGGCTGCTTTATAACTTTCTTTAAAAACTTTTCAAAGTTCTCAAATTCACACAATATAGTCACAGGGAATCCAATTAAATGTGTGGATTTACCTGGTAGCATAATATGGAATACAGGAAAAGGACATTGTTCTTAAAATATTTAATGGCCTAAACCTTAGGAGGCAGAACTGTATAATTACTCCACTGTCAAACTTGCAGCAACAGAAAAGAACCCAATGAAGACTTCATTACACACTCTGAGTTGGCGCCTCAGTATATCCAGACAGATTTAGAATCCTTTTTATTATATCAAGATCTGATAATGTGTTATCTGAGACATAAGCTCAGAATACTTCCTGGGCTGTGTAAGCACCACAGAGGCATTTTCTACCAATGCATTGTGGGTAGCAGCAGCAAGAAGTGACCTGGCTAGCATTAATTGAGCAGTATGACTCTATTTTGGGGTATAGTTATAAAACCACAGAGGGCAGAGAACAAGTCATTGACTAAAGCAGTGACAAAAAATGTCCATATCTCAGGGATGAAGTCTTCATAGGTGATTTAAGACTTCCATGATTTGAAGTCCACTGGCCAATTGGTATATACTGAGTTCATAAATCTTATGGAGGCAACTGATAAACTGGCTGGAATTAATCACAGGTATACTACAAGCCATTGTCCTATGTCTCCAAACACCAGTATCTTTAAGCCTCTTGTTATGTCATGAAGCCTCCATTGCCCTTGGAAAGCTTTCTTTTTCGACTGTCTCACCCCAACTGGACCCTAGAAAAGGGCCATTTCATCTTTTCCATCCTTGATTGGCATACAAGTCCACAAGGGCACAGATAATATTTGTCTCGTTCTCAGTATCCCAAACAATATCCTGAAGTATTCAATGATTGCTTGTAAGCTGAAGAACATCATTTAGCTATGGCCTTAGTCCAAAGAGTGTCTTTAATTAATTTAACTATAATTTTTATAAAAGGGTAAATTAACTTTTTATTTACTCTCTATGACAATTTTTCAAGGTTCAAGGTAGACATCACCTTAATGACATTACTTAAATAGGGACTATCTCTGTTTAGATGTGCTTTACCTTACAAATAAACAAGCCAACGTCATCATTTTGGTTCTTTGTCTATCTGGCATTGGTTTTACTTATCCGATAAGAAAGTAAAATCTATTTTGAGAGAACTCTACCTAACCACGTTTTAACTTTGAGTTTACTTAAGTTACCCTATAAGCTAATATGTAGCATGCACCTAAAATCAAATCATGAAAAATAGTTTACATTCATATATGTATGTATACAGATTATATATTTATGCTCATGTATATATTTTTAGTTTCTGTTCCCAAAATTATACCACAGAATATGTTTACATTTATCTTTCTATACAAATATATGTGTTTATACATGTATGTGTGTATATATTTGAACCTGTCTATCCCTCTTATAGTCTTATATAAGACATAAATTGGCTTTTGAAGTGACTGATCAATGTAAGTCTAAAGTGGGACTCGATTGTGATTGTCAATTGAAGAATGATCAAATATACAAAGCACTACACAGCCTTTGCAAAACACTCTGCCAATAAACATAGTCACTTGGCATTATTTTGCCCTGCTCATACATACTAATGCTAACTACAAGCAATATTTTTCTAGTACTTTAGAGCTGGGAAAGTACTTTCACACAGTCATTTCCCTGTCAGCATTCATCATAACTCTACAGCTAATGTATTGATTCTGTCCCAATACAACCATAGCTATGGTGCTATTTTTCCTTCTCTTTGTGTAAAAGTTGAGGATTGACTGAGTACCTTGATTGACCTGAGGTAATTTTTAACCTATTGGAATTCTCATTTATTTAAATATCATGCATTCCTGGGTGACTTAATTACACATAAAGCTCTTTAAATGTTTTCAGTCTGTGCAGTCACTAGACCACTCACATATCACGAGAGGTGAGGCTATTCCACTGGTTTTGGGGGTGCCCTTGCTGCTTGGACTGAACAGAGTTAAACAAGCTTACGTGCCCAGACTGTGGAAGCATGAAGACATCTTATGACTATGTTGCCTTCTCTCTGAACAAGTTTTTAATCATTTCACCCCTCTAAAATTCACATCTGTTCATGACATAATGCTGTAGGTCAGCCTGGGTTCTGTCAAAATGAAGCCTGTATTACCAAATCCCAAATTACAGTATGTTTTACTAACCAGTTTTATAGACTAGACATTTCAGTCAGGCAGAAAGGAATTCCCAGTGCACTTGAGGGGTAGCAGAACCTCATGAGCAGGCAGGCTACTGGTTCTGCGTGGCTGTGTCCTGCCCACAGCCTCCAGACACCGAAAAGACAGAGAAGCCAGATACAGCTGGCGAGGGATGAAATGATGAAACCAGCCTCTTGGATTTTATTTGTTCTTGTTTGTGGATGTCATGACCTTGAGTTGTGCTGCAGCAAAGGGTTCAAATCTAAAAATAAGCCTTCTATAAAACAACAATCTCAATTCCTGGTGGTTTGGGTTTTTTGTTTGTTTTTATTTGTTTTTCATAAAAAAACAAAACAGTGAAGACTGCGAGAGCATGCTCCCAGTTACCAAATGGAAGAGGGGGTGTCCCAGCTCTGGCTTGGTTCAAGACTTGTTGATGAACTTATTCCAAGCTAATATCAATGTTCTAGACATCTTAATTTATCCTTCTTCTTTAGCTTTTGCTTGGTGAAATTGCATTACAATATGCTATTTTATTTTTCCGGTAATCTTGTCAGCCTAGTTCCCTGCTAGGGAGAGAAATTATAAACCAATATGTGAAGCAGAAGAGGGGAAGAGCCACAAGACTCATAACGTGAAAAAAATTCAGGGCATGGTCTGAGGCCTTTGGAAGACATGCTTATTCATGCACTACGTTGATTCCCACTCACAATGTTTTTTAACAGAACATGTGTTTAAGTTTGTAACAAAGGTCCCAGATTTATGGCTTAAGATCTATACCTACTATAATTTTGTTTGTCTGTTTCTTGACATGCCAAATAGTTACTGCCTACCGAACATGAGCCAGGCAACATTCTAGGATGAAACCGAGAACAACAAGGGATAAAGTACCTGCCGACCCCCTACTTATCCTGTACTAGGAGATATAGATAATCAACAAGTAAGAAATAGCATAATTTCAGGTATAAATTGGAACATGATTTATATGAGTCTAGAAGTTGAGTGGGACTTGGTATAATTTCGGGTCTAGCTTGGGGAGCCCAGCTGAGCAGGCAGTATGTGAGAAGAGGGCAGAGACTTGGTCCAGCTGCTAACTAGAGAGAACTCTATGGAGCTGCATGCATGATCAATGAATGGACTCCATACACTGATACTGACTCCCAGCTGAGCTTCTCAATCACCAGGACAGCCCCAGATACTTATCCTGGTAGAAGGGATCCATGATAAGAGAAACAGCCTCAATGTTCAGAAACTCAGAACCTGAGCATCACACAAGATGACACTCCTGAGCATTAGCCTGGGGCCTGTACAGTCCCCCAGATTCTCCAGTGGTTTTGGACTCTGCATGTTGGGAGGGCTTAAGAGATAAACTAGGAAAAAAGAGTTGTAACATTGACAGCACTAAGACTTTTTTTTCCACATTCATGACTACTAGTATAAAGTGATAGCGTGTGGGAGGTCTCCATTTTATGTTGGTGGTGGGATATCTCTCCCACTACTTCACAGCCTCAGAGAAGACCATGAGTGGGGTGTATAGTGGTGGACAAAAGTTTCGGTTCTCTCACTTTCCTGAGAAGAAGTCACTCAGTGTAAACTGGGTAGATCTAAACTCACTCACTGTGACAGTGAGAACTTTTTTTGGCCCAGTCAAAATATAATTTAAAACAAAAATATATCACTGAGGGTAGGGTGCTTGACACACATACTACTAGTGAGAATCCATGGAAGAATGTTTCTGAAGTGATTGGCTTTCAAGGGACAGTTTTTATCTCTGAGAATGCTAAAGTTAAAAAGACTATAGTTGCCAACTGTCATCTATGACAGCCATTGCTTCATGAGAGAAAGTGCTTCTGAGGGGAGACAGACAGAATCTTTATGACATTTATGAACACTGGCTCCATTTGAAGTTATATTCACAGATGCCCCAGGTACATTCCGAGCTTTGCTTTTAAACTAGTTTGGTTGGGGTTACTGTAATAATCAGTTCAGGGAAGGAGAGACCCACATAGTAAGAACAATGAATCTAGGGTGACACATTAGCATTAGGAAAAGGAGATTCGTGGGAGATCTCAGCAAGTGACCAAAGTCAGCACAATGGGTCATGCTATAAAGTACAGAAATATTATACAGAAGATGATACCCACAGCTGTCTAGAGTCATCTGCAATGCACACAAGAACACCAAGGGCTATAAGAAAAGATAATGTGAGCAATAGTCCACGTATTCTACTGAGAGTCCACCCAGAGCATTACTATTTATTATCCCTGATAGATCAACGCACGTAGGTTAACATGGCCTTGTCTTTTCAGGGTTTCTATTACTGTGATGAAACACTACAACCTAAATCAAGCTAGGAGAGAAAGGGGTTTATTCTGCTTATGTTTTCACTTCACAGTTCATCATCAAACAAAGAGAGGATAGACACTTAAGCAGGGCAGGAACCTGGAGGCTGGAGCTAATGCAGAGGCCATGGTGGGGTACTGCCTACTGGCTTGCTCCTCGTGGCTTGCTCAGCCTGCTTTCTTATAGAACCCAGGATTCACCAGTCTAGGGATAGCACCACCCACAGTGTGCTAGGCCCTCCCACATTGATCACTAATTAAGAAAATGACTTACTATATCCTGAACTATGGAGGCATTTTCTTTTTTCTTTCTTTCTTTTTTCTTTTGTTTTTCTTTTTTTTTTTTTTTTTTTTTGGTTTTTCGAGACAGGACTTCTCTGTGTAGCCCTGGCTGTCCTGGAACTCACTCTGTAGACCAGACTGGCTTCGAACTCAGAAACCCGCCTGTCTCTGCCTCCCAAGTGCTGGGATTAAAGGCGTGCGCCACCACTGCCCTGCTAGGAGGCATTTTTTAAATTGAGTTCTCCTCCTTTCAGATGACTGTAGCTTGTGTCAGGTTGACATAAAACTAGCCAGTACAGGCCTATTACTGGTACTTGAACACACTTACTTTGCTAATGGGTCACAGAAGTTGTAGATTTTGACATTCATTCAGCACACATGTTCTAGCGCTGTGTGAGATTGAGTCTGGAGAATTGGGACAGGGTGTTGTATTTCTTTAAAGTTTGTCAAAAATAGCTCCCAGGCTACCACACTTCTTACCCTTCCCTACAACATTGGAAAAGTCAAATACTATATCAAACAGAATGTTTTGTTCTTGCTTCTCAGAGAAAAAGACCAAAACAAAAGAGATGGAAAGAAAGGGAAAAAGAATGAAAGAAAGAAAGAGAGAAAGAAAGAAAGAAAGAAAGAAAGAAAGAAGAGAGAAGAAGGGAGGGGAAGGAAGGGACAGAGAGAGCAGAGAGAGGGAAAGAAAGTAGAGAGAGAGAGAGAGAGAGAGAGAGAGAGAGAGAGAGAGAGAGAGAACATAACAGTCAACACTTCCAAAAGAATGCATATGAAAGAAATATGTTGGATACTTACTTTGGACTGCCTTGCAGAAATACAGTGTTGTATCCTGGGATATATTTTTAAAGAACTTTTAGATTACAGGCACATGGAGAAAGATGTGGAGAAAGAGATCTGTACCTCCCACTGATTCTGTTCCCACATATGCCTAACCTCCCCATTGAAGTGAAAACGTTAGGTTTCTTCAGAAAAAGTTATGTCAAATGATGTTTTGCTGGGCACAGAGGTGAAAGGATGATTTACTAAGGCAGAGACGTGAAAGAATGTTTTGCTGAAGCAGACACAGGTGAAAGAATGTTTTGTTATAGCAGACAAATGAAAGGACACACGCTGTTTAGAAGGAATATAAATAGGACCCTACAGACAGTGGGAGCTCCACCATTGGTTTGCCTTGCTCTCTGCCTCAGTAGTCTTCATTGATGACATGCATGTATTGGTTCACATTCCATTGCTAAGATTTGCTTGTGGTGACTTCGTAGAGAGAAACTCTTCAAAGAACATTTTGTGAGGTTCCTGAAGCTTCTTGCCACTTCCATGGAGAACTCAAGCCAGTTGGCAAGCCGTTCAGTTTCTTCTGGATTGAACTACCCTTACTGATTTGTGTGTAGTGTCTGCCAAGTAGACTGGACTGAGCTGCTGATTCATGTTTGGAGTTTGCTAGTGGATTGGACTGAGAACAATGAAGATTGGAATCACCCCCGAAGAACTATTTCTAAACCGTTCCGCTTCTCCCATATCCTAATAACCTTTCTTGTCCACTACCTCTGGTGGGTTACGGGCTAGAGAGGAGGTTTAAACCCTTAAAGTAGATTGAGTAAAAAATATATGTCTACACCCCATTTTCACCACCCCCACCCTCCCTCAGTGGCATGTTTGTTGTAACTGACACACCTAAATGAAACAAAGAATTCACCCAAAGTATATAGTTCACAATAGGATTCATTTTGGGTATTGAGCATTCTATCGGTTTGAGCAAACATATAATACAGTCTACCCACCACACAATACTATGCGGAATAGTTAATACACTAAAAAAGAAATTCTCTGTATAGTCAAACATGGTGAAGCATGCTTGTAATCTTGTCAACTGTGGAGGCTGACACATAAGAATCACAAGTTAGAAACCTGCCTAGACAACTTAGTGAGACCTTCTGTCAAAATACAGAGAAAGGGGGCTGGAAGTGTATCTCAGTGGTAGAGTGCTTGTCAATCTCTACTCCCATGAACAACGTTCTCTGTACAAGTGTGTGTCATGGGATAACTTTAACTCAACCTAGAGGAGTCAGCCGGCTCACTCTCTTGTTCTGGATGCTCACCTGGATCAATTCCCAAACCACTGGCAATATTGACTTTCTAAGATGTGATGCAAAAGGCAAGGCAATCTTTGGAATCTAGACTTCCTTTGTGTCCTCCCCCGTTCCTCCCCCCCTCCATTTGAAGAAACTGATCTATTCCTCAAAAAACTAGCTTTAGCTAAAGCACTTGCTGAACACAACTCTGACACTCATAACCCTTGTGCTTTACCAAGCTGCCCTGAATGAATGCTTTGATGAAGAACACAAACGGTAGGAGACACCATGGAAAACATCCTCAGATGTCCTTCTGTTGCTCCAGATGTGTCACTGCTTTCAGGATGCAGGGATTTGGTAAAAGCAGTGCCTCTGGCAAAGGTTTGCATAACAAAGAGCAGAGGAAAAGATGGAAAATGGAAAGAAGTGTGTACCATCTCTATCTCCCATCCTGTATGACACACCCAAATCTAAAGAAAGCTCTGGCGCTAAAAGGTACCCTTTGAGAGATGAACTAACTCATGAAAAAGCACAGCATCCCTGCAAAAGAGACCCAAACAACCTATCCTCTTTGGACCTGGACTTCTAGGGCTATGGTGATCTGTCCTCTCATCTCACAATCCTGTATTGTTCCCATACACTGACCATGGAGTAGAAATCATCTGTGGTCCAGGACTGTGGTTCCCAGGGAAGTTCTGGGCATTTGGCCAGCCACCTCATGAACAGAAGAGGGCAGCTGCTCCCGTATGTTCTGCAAAAGATGGAAGAAGAAAGAGGTCTAAATGTCACTGTGTCCTCTCACAGGCGACAGAAAACAGAGCTTATCAGAGTTTCCGACAGGGCCTGCACAATTCATTTAAACACGTTCAAATTAACAGGCTGTGTTGACTGAAGGGTGTATTTCTCTCTGTGTTGGATAAAACCTAATTTAAATGTGGTGGTATCAGGCTGGGAGCACATTCATCCTAAGAAGTAAACAAATGTTATTGCCTTCACTTAGAGAGTCTTGCCCAATTAGGTTGATTACAGTGGTCACAGAGATGTATCCTGAATGCAGAAGTGGGTAGGCATGTTCAGATTTGTTATGTAATATTTATAGACTGTGGTAAAACTTCCGATGATTCAAAATATACAATCACGGATTTCCACGGACTAACAGAATGCGACCCACATGTTTGCTAAAAGTGAGAAGCAGAACCAACAAATTCCTGACATTTGCGTTGATAAGACCTTCTCAGGGAAATTGTAAACTCCTGCTGGAAACTGGTATTTTAAACAACGGCAAAGCAGCTTGGCTCTGTCACCTGTGAGCTTTACCTTAAATCACAACTTGGTCTTTGCCGACTTTAGAAACTCTATCATTTTCTTCCTGGCTGACTGACTGATGGGAGCATGTTCTGTGTGAAAATAACATGGCTTGCAGGTAACCCATGGAATTAATTTTCTCATGCCCCAAGTTCTACCGGCAATCTGACTTTCTTAGATATGGCCATGATGAAATGCAGTGTTTATCATATTTCTGCAAGTATGATGAGCTAGGTGAACAGTTTTTTAAAAAATTTTGTTTTGTTCTTTATATTTAAAAAACACTTTTTAACAACAACTATTCATGTTTACCATAGAATATATATGTATAGCAATTGAGTTGATAGAGTATGTTTGGCATAATAAAAAAAAAATCAAAGATACAGCAGGATGAAATTGTGGCAGCGGCTTTAAGCTCCCCAGGCCTGAGTTTCTTCATGTAAAGCTATGGAGTTGTCATGTGTAATGCAATAGCCATAAACAATCTGTGACCCTGGATTGTTAGCTCATTGGTCCTATGGGCAGTGTGGTATATAACTTAGACAAAGACCTTGTTCTGTATGGCACACCCTTGTAGATATTTGAAACCAAAGCTACCAGAGTCACAGAGGAAAGTAACACAATCAAAACTGGAACAGCAGTAAAGAAAGGAAATGAAGAACTATTAACACACACACACACACACACACACACACACGTATATTATTTAACAAGTAGAAAACATGTTTATATTTACTGCAAGTTCTTGTGCATAATAATACATGTTTTGGAGACCTCGCTCACTGTTTATGAGAATGACACACTGGGCAACTTTGAGTGCAAGAATTGGACCTAATTTTGGAATAGACGAGAGTCAAGATGGACCTCTGCCCCAACTGTATGCTCCTCCATCTACATGACCTAAAAATGGGATAACGTCACCAATATCAAGCACCATTTTAATTGCATTTGGCTTGGTAGCAAGCTTTTTTTGCTATTGATGGCTGACCTAATTGATTTGCTGTCTTGCATCTGTGCATTCTTAACATGGGCTGGATCACTAACAAAGTGGATGAGGTCTGTTCTCAGTATGAATATTTTGTTCATCAGCTGCCAGAAACTATAAGCACATGGATCATTATGTAGAGACTGGACCAGATATGTTCAGAGTACTATCTCATAGACTTTTTCTGAGTCCTCCATGAGAGAATGGTGGGAGCCAAAAAATTCTATTACTACTAGGATTTCCAGGTGACTGCTGCAAATGAAGAAGGTTCCATTCTGAAAATTCCAACTAAGCACATATTCTCCACTGATGAAGTCCACAGACTGTCTTATACTTGTCCCTTTTGGTCCTTTCCCAGATGTCCTACTTTCTCCATCCATCATTTTCATGTCCAGTCTCTTGACAGCTCTGCCAACCTGCCTGTGCACATGTCCTTTAAATGGTCCTGAACTGGTCCTGAACATCACCACAAAATAATACTATAATAGAGCTGTATCTTTCATGCTGGACATGACCAATGACATCTTTAGTCAGAGCAGCCGTGATCACTCCCTGAGGATCACTCCCATTAACATTCCTTATGGGAGGAGGAAAACGGCTCCCAATGTCCATGAGATCCCCTCCTCCTTGAGATCATGTAATGTATATACATTTGACTGTGGTTAATCTCTTTGGAGGTAATGCTTATGTGGTGCCCAGGGGTCTCGTCAGGAGTACAGTTTTATGTGAATCAACCATGCCACCATTGGGGTTGTGGTGCAGCTTTCCTGTGAGTCATGGATCCTGAAGGAATGACTTCCCAATTGTGTATGCTCTTGAGTCACACATACTTCTGTATGCAACGCCATTAAAGTCATTTGGTCACTACATGCAATACAGATAAATCATCTCTTTGGTAGGATGACATCCTCTCTACCTAGGGTGAATACACATGGATATTTCTCACAGAGAAAAACTCAAGGAATAAAGAGTAGAGATTGGATAGCAATTATATAAGTTTTTCAATTTATTTCGCTAGTCAGGGCTGATTTTCTTGAGTGCTTTAGTCTTGAAACAGTTTTTTTATGAAAACAAACTCACCTTTGTTTGATGACACTCAGTATAGTCATGTTATATAGAAGACACAGTTACCTTTTTATTAGAGCTACTAGACTACCATGGAATACTCTATCTAGGTAGCTGAAAGAAATCTAGATTGGATACGCTTAAGAACAAATATGACTAAACACCTCATGGTATATAAAGAAGATTTCTTTCTTAAAGTACTGAGCCACTGAAGTCAAAGCATAGATGGACTAATTAGGAGAGTCAGGATGGTGCCACATTTTGGGGTAAATAAGGAATCATTTAATCAATCTATTCATAAGCTTTTATCAAACCTCTTTGCATGGGGTCACCCGTGCATTTACTAAGTCGAACCATCCCATGGATAGGAAAGCACAGCTGGAAAATAAATTGGAAAAAAAAAGATCTGAACTTTTGGGTATTTTGTTTGATTCATTCCTTTCCATAATTGTAAAATGCATGTGGGAGTGAAATTTATGATCCCCGTGCAGTAGAGAAGCATTGCCTTAGGGTAGGGGGGGTGATGGGACCAACTGCTGGTTCCTGAAATGTGGTTAGGATGTGTATTTAAAGAAGACCCTATCAGGCCTTTATTCTATAAAATACCTAGACAAATAAATCTGAGGCATCTGAGGGTAATGGCAGCTTGAGAGATAATGGATATTCAATCTGGGAGATGGGAGGGAGATAAAACCTTGGCAAGGGTATGTTTAAAAAAAAAAAAGAAACTCAGACGGCCTGTTAAACTGCAGGATACACTAGTCTCTATAAATTTTCAAAGAGTGTCCTGGGTTTCATCCAGGAGGCTGCTGCAGATGAGATATACACTGCTAAAACTCTCCCTCGGTCTTTGAGAAATTTTAGGGCAGGTTCATATAATGTATACCTCATGCCTGGGGTCAATCACCAGTAGTTCTTGGCAGAACGCATCGCAATCTGTAACGCACTTAAAAGAAAGAAGCAAAAACCTCCAGGACATTTTACTGCAAATCTGAGATGGGTTCCCTACCTTGTCTCCTATCCAACATGGCCCAAAAGTTAAAATAAAAAATAGGGACAACCCATTAATATTTTTGTTTGTGTATTCCAAGGAAGGTTCTATTTTACCTCATCCATTCTCAGAGAACACTCTTTCAACTTGTAGGATGCAGGAGTTTAATGTGGCATTTTCTGTAAGCTTCAGGCTGCTCAGTCTCTTGTATTATCACCCTTTGAACAAATACCTATATTTACAGGCAAAGTAGTTTTTCATTACTATTGTTCTTATTTCTCAGATTATCTAGGTGGTATAGAGAGAGAAAGAGGGTGTAAATGAATAAAGCACTTTACAGTCTGTAGGTAGAATGAGTGTAAAATTCATCCCTCTTGTGTTCTTGTCCTTTGTCCCAGTGTGACTTGTCCTCATGAGCTCCCGACTCTGCTTTTAGATAAATCCACGGCCTCCATGCCAGAAGACAGAAGGCCATATCAGGGTAATCCAACTGCTCCGGCAACGTTTCTTTAGACAGATCATCTGTGGGCAGATGATTTTCAAATATATAAGGCAGTATCATTAAAGTCAACTGATCTGGAGACTTGGAATCATCATAAACATGCGCTTGGTCAAATGAGAAAGAATGCCCATCTGACATATGATGGTTAACATCATCTGAATGATAATAAATGCTCACTGTTACAAGGCACATATCTTTAGATATTTTTGGCAATACATTGATATTGGTAAGCATATTAATAAATAGGATATTAGTTGGGGGGATAGGTACATATTTCTTTCAAGGGAGAAAAAAAATCTATGCTATGTCTTCAAAATACCCATTATGGTAAGGGACAATCTTTGACTCTAAGTTTGTAATATGAGACATATGCACTACAAAGATGACACAGCATTAAGAAATTACAAGTGAAAAAATCCCAAATAAATGTAGATGGACCTTATCCAGATGGACGGGACTTTTTTATGTTTACTGATATTTTTTAAAAAGGACCTTCAGATGTGTGCCATACATTCAAGCTATGCGTCTCATTATGCTATATATTTCATTAGGCTATAGGCTTCATTAGACACTCAAATCAAGAATCTCATTACACAAACCAGACACACATCTCATTATGCTGTGCATGCCATTAACATCCCAGCCAGGAACAGATGTAAAATAGACACATTTCAGCAAGGCTTTGATTCTAGCCCACATGGCACTCTCATCAACAACTGAGCAAGGATGGACCAACAATTGGGTGACTTTTGAATGACACTTGGCAAACAGGAACCAACTCAAACAAGCACTGTGAAATAACCCAGAGGAAAAAAATAGCTTGGTGTCACATTCCACTTTCCTGTCCACTCTAAGAATCCATTCCTACTGTCAGTCAGAAATCACCTATCAGTGGAAAGCTGGTGATGGGGTGAGAGAGGACATGTGTCTGTAACAATGCAGTCATCTGTCATGGGAGGCAAAGACAACAAAGGAGGCCATCAATGTCACCTTGTGGTCCCAGCAACTGTGGCTGTTCTTCGTTCCCAGTTGGCATTTCATTTGGCATCTTCATGGATGGGTTCCATGATGATATCCTGGCTAAGTAGTATATCTGTAGTTAGAAATGATAAAATCCAACTGACACTAATATAAGATTAGACCATTATAAAAAAGCCTAGAGGTGTGAGTCATTCAAGCCTGCCCAACCCTAGCCAAAGGTAACACCATCTCTGTGGACATGTGTTCTCTGCTCCTCGGATCTGATTCACTGAGTGTCAATTTCATCGTTAGGTACAGTTTCTACATGAGAAAGGTACAAGTGGTTCTAAGCCTTCTAATCATCTCCACAGCTCCCAATTCTAATAAAATATAGTGAGTGTCTCCTAAAAGAGGCAACCAAATCCTGGAATATGATTCTAGCAAGAATCTTGGAAGAGAGACTGTATAACCTCAGTTACTAACACTAGTTCCTATGCCTTCTCTAAAGGTCATCATGGAATGAACATGGACAAGGACCTTAAGACAGGAAGGTGGCCAGGAGATGCAAACACATTTATTTACTGACCCTGATTCATAGATAATAAAGTAATAAGAGTATGATAAACCTACAGTCTGAGAACTTGGGAGTCTTTATTCTTGCTCACCTGAAAAAATGTTTGTCATCAATGAGTAAGAGATGTCCCTACATCACAGAAGCTGGAAAAATAGCATGGCTATTTCTTCAGCTACTACCAAATGAGAATAATTCTTTTCTCTAGCAGTTTAAGCTAATGTGACAAAGCAAGACTTTTATAAGCCGTCAAGCACTTTGTTTGGAATAGCTTGAAGCATTTTCTGTAACTACTGGCTGATATATTTTGGAAGGTTTAAACTGAAGAAGATGAACACACACAAAAAAAATACACATTAGTGGTACAGCATTTGCCTAGCATTCAGCAGAGCCTGAATTTGGCTCCTAGTACTGCCAAAAACAAAAGCAAAGCAAACACACAAAAACCAAAGCATTTAAAAAAAAAAAAGAAAGAAAGAAAAAACCTAACCAAGTTTAGGGAGAAAATATAATCAACCAATTCAAGACATAGGTGCAAATGACATGTTGACTAGCTTCTTTAGAGTAAATTGTGGACAGGACACTAAGGAGAGTCCTCAAGATTCCCCTTTGGTTAAAAATAGGACAAGGAAGAAGATGTGGAATAGAGGAGAGACAGGGAGGAGCCATGAAGGTCAAAAATACTGAAGGCAAAATGCTTCAACCTCATGGACTGCCTGGGGCTGTCCCCAGGTAGCACTCTGCAACTCTGAATAAATAAAAAATTGTCTCATCTGGAATGAAAGTAGTTTTGTTATACAGGTCTGTGAAGTGATGTCCAACCAAAAACAGTTATTACAGATTTTTTTTCCAGTGGACTTTGCTGCCCATATTACTCTGAGAAAAGCAATATCAATATAGCTATGACCTACACGTCCTTGTGAAACTCTAGGCTGTGCAAACACTGAGTGTACACATTTCTTCTACATTCTTTCGAGATGAAGTGCTGCCTTCACAGCCTGCTCAAAGCAGATAAAGCAGGTTCCTTTTCCAGCAGAGGAATTTTCTCTCAGAATGGTATGGCTGGAAGATGTTGGAATAGAATATGATTCTGGGTCAACTTTAAGTTTCATGTTGTAATGGACTCCCTGGGGTACCATGCTTCCCTGAAACCAAAGGAATAAACCATTTTTCCTTTGCAATTGATTCTTCATCTAAGAACACCCAGGGATAGAAAAATTTGATACATTAGGGTTGCTGGAAGTTGCAAACTTTTTACATAGTCAAGAACCAGTAATTCTTATTTATTATTAAAGGGTGAATACATTGACTAATAAATCAAAAATGATGAAAATTTTAATCTTTTAAAATTTAAATTTTAACATCTTTCTTCCCTGCCCCCTCTTATTTGATATAGTTTGTCTTTGAACATTCATTTTTCAGTCTCCATTTAGAATGATTGACTGTTTCAATTCTTAGTTCTTTTTTGGTCCTTGGAAACATTACCATTCTTTGGTTCAATCACTAGTTTTGAACTAAGAGAGAAAGAGGACAGGTGCCTGTAACAATTTTACTTGTGATTCAGAAGCAGAAGCAAGCTATCTTTGACTTTTTTACTTAATCAGTATAATTTTGAAAACTCAGATTGGATTGTAAGTACAGGGTTTAAAGAAAAAAAGTCAATTTGTTTGCTCAGCGATTATGACAGGATGCTCAAGACCTGCACAGGTTTAAACCAGATAAAATCCCAGCACTGAAGCAAGAGAAGTTGACACAAGGTCCCACCCCTAATCAAGAAGCTACTTGCAATTGATACCTGCTGGGAAATAGAAAACAGTGTTCTCTAATGGAGTATCAAAGGATAGTTCAAACATACTCTAGGGCAGGCCCAATGACCAGGAGTAATTGACCAGTACAAAACAGACTCCATGGAGTGTGTGTGTGTGTGTGTGTGTGTGTGTGTGTGTGTGTTAGGGATGAAGAAAGAAATAGTTATGTTTTGTCTTGGTCATTTTCTGTTTATATTTATGAGAGAGAAAGTTGAGTGGGTAGAGAGGTGAGGAGGTGCTGAGAGAAATTGGGGGAGTGGAAAGAATATGACCAAATATATTGTATGAAAAAGATTAATGTCAATATGTTATCTGGGAGATTTATCTGTGAATAATCCTGAATAGAAGAATGACGTGTCATAATTTCTTTTCCTGTTGATATGCTACAATGCTTTGATAAAACAGCTTACGGGAGGAAGAGATTATTCAGGCTCACAGTTCAAGGGTTCAGTCCTTCAGGGTGGAGAACTCAAGGTAGCCATAGTTTAAAGCTGTTGGACACATCACATCCATACTCAGGAAATAGAAAATGATGAGCACTTGCTGGGCCTCAGCTCTCTTTCTCTATCTATATAGTCTAGAATCCCTGCTGGGGAATGCCGCCTCCCAGAGTGGGTGGGACTTCTCAGCTCAATGAATGCAATAAAGATAACTCCCCACATGCACGTCCACTGGTCCTTTTCCTGGATGTTTCAAGGTTCTGTTAAGTTAAAGATTAGCACTAAGCATCAAAATGTGGAATTCTGAAAGTCTATGCATCTGTGCTGTGCAATAATGACTTTTGAAATGCATGTTAATGACAATGACAATGACAGCAAACAGCTCTGCTTCTAGATATCATTTAGGAGATGGTTCTGTGAGAGTCTCTCTCAAAGAGCCTTTTTTTTGAGTAGCTGGAAAAGAGAGTCAGAGAAGAAGTAGGGACTATGTAGACAGGCCATTTAACAGCAATGGTGACATAAAAGAGTCTGCTGACCAACTGTCCATTCTGAACCTTTCTTAACTAGAGCCAGAGTAACCTGGTAGTTTGGCTCAAAAAATTGACCAGAAACACCTGCTGTCTGGAGCTGGAGTCCTTTACTTACACAATGTCTCTGCTCTTCTAACAATTTCAGGTTGACATCTCCATGTTGTTTAGGAACACTTGCCACTTGGGTCTCCTTTTACATCCACAATAAATAATATTTAGACTTTCAAAGCTGGAAGGATTTGCTCAGTAGGCTAAGGTGGCAGCATATGTCGACAAAAAAAAAGTGTTCTGACCTTTGGGTGAACAGAAGAATTTAAAAAGCTATTGTTAAAATGTGGCACAGGGAAAGCATGATTTAAATGTAAATCTTTTATCTCCAAAGCCATAAAAGACTATGCCTTGGAGGTACAAGAAAATACAAGCTCTAATGTGCAGCATATAAAAAAAAAAATTAAAACATTTAGTGCTGCAGCAAATCTACTTTTCTGAACTGCATTTTCTCTATAAAGCACTTAGAGTATATAGTATTTTATATATATTTAAAATGAGTTGTTCTTTAACCATCTCATCTCCAGTTCCTCAGGCTTGGGTTGTAAAACTTGGAATCTTCACTTCCTGGCAACGCTGCATCTCTCTTGTTCTTTATCTCCAAGATTCCCCTGTGCCTTTCAACCTGTAAGGACTTCCGTGCCCTTAGCAAACACATCAACCCCTTGGATACTCTCCAGCACTTTGGGCTGCAGAAGTCTCTAGAAAGGATAGAATCCAGATCAAAGATCATAGTTCCATATCCACATTCCTTGACCTGGTCTATGGTTTGGGGGGAAGGGGAAGAAATAAAAAGCCAGCAATTATTTGGACTAAGCCACGGGTGAGGTGGGCTCCTGGCAGGCATGGTATATGGGCTACAGATTGGGCACAGTTGGAGCTCAGGTTCTTGCCCAGACTTTCCTCCTCCTTCTCCATATGGCTCTCTTGGTGCTGATTGTACCTCTTTCTAAACCAAGTCTGCTTGCTCCTTTAGGAGTTCACCACCTTTCCCCTATGTCCACCTTTTTGTGGTGATAGTCCATCTACTTTGGCTCTTGTTTCTTGGGCCTTTTTCATGATAGCAAACTTGGATTTGGCAGATATCTTCCCCCACTGTCTCCAGAAGAAACACATGTCTTATGCAGCCCTAACTTGATATCTCTTTTCCCTGAAGTGAAGCACTCTGAGAGCACCTTGACCTAGGAATGTCATCTTTTGGGTCCACAACACTGACAAACAATAGATATTGAATCACTTTGGTCAGTGCACAAAGAAATGTGATTTATACACTTGTGCATTCTGAATTTATTTCTTTAACTCACTGCATAACCTAAAGGTAGTTGTCTCTGCCAAGAAGCCAGTCCTACTGTCCTCTCCCTAAATCCAGACTAGAAAGGTTCATTTCCTATGAAGTCTGACATACCCACGTGTTTCTTCATAGCCCTAGTGCAATGACTGAAGGATAATATGCAAAATTTTACATTTATTCCTTTCCCACTTGACTCTAGGACTGTTGAGAGCAGATTATTTATTGTGTTCTCTGTTGTGTTTATAATGCCAGAGTAGTGCTAGATAGTTAAGGCTACAATACTATGTTTATTAGCTTAGAGATGAAGGGTGTGAACCAATGATTTCTAAGAAGTCTGTATATTCATTTGTTATCCTATTTGTGCGGGGTATATTCTCCACTGAGCTTTCTGCTAACTTGACACAAGTTAGGCTCATCTGGGAAGAGGGAACCTCATGAAACAGTGCATCAATCACATTGGTCTGTAGGCGAGTCTGTAGGAAATTTTCTTGATTAATGAATAATATATGGAAGGTTTCTATCCACAGTAAACAGTGCTACCCTGGACATGTGGTCCTGAGGTGTATCAGAAAGCAGGCTGAGAAATCCAGCAAGGAAGCAGTACTCACCTACGACTCTATTTCACTTCCTGCCTCCAGGTTGCTGCCTTGAGTTCTTGCCCTGACTTCCCTTCATGATAGACCATAATAACTGTATGCAAAGTAAACCCTTTCCTCTCCAACTTGCCTTTGGTCATGATGTTTTTATGACAGTTCAGTGGGGAATATATCGAAGAAGAAAAAGAAACATGACTAGGATTCTCACATTCCTGTTCAACCATAACCATGTACCCTAAATTCTTTATTGTGAAAATTGGACCAGAAGTTTTTCCATATCCTTAAGCACATAGGATAATATATGTAATAACTGTCTATCACTTTATACTTTAAACCCATTGTCCCTGTGAAGTGTTGCCATCCTGTCTCATGTTTAAACAATATGAAGTTCCCACCATACAACAGAGGGCTATTGATCCACTCTACCACACACAGGTCCAACATTTCCCTTAGTCAAATGGCTACAACTTTTTCAGTTGTCATCAAAATGCCTCTCAGCTACGGTTTCAACATTCATCACCTCCAAATTCATGCTGGAGTTTAACTGCCACTGAAACATTCTTGAGGAGTTGAAGTCTCAATGCTTGCCTAGGTCAGAAGAAATCCATCCTCAGAGCCAGAATAGGCACTGGTGTAAAAGGGAAGTGTTCCTCCTACTATGACCCCCCATGTCTTCCTTCCTGAACCCCTACTGCAGGTTGGTGCAACAAGAAGTCCCTTGTCCAGTGCTCAAAAGCAGCTCATTGCATTTGAACTTCCCAGATTCCAGAAGTACATACATGCCTATTTGTTATATATTATTGAGTCTTGTTTTTTTCTGTAGTAGCACAGATAGAATAAGACATTTTCCAATCACCCAACCATCTTCTTTTTTGAAATCTAGCCTGAAGTCATTATATATTTTTTAAAAAAATTATAGAACTATTTTCCTGTTGTGCTAGAGCAGATACTAATCTAGAAAAGACTATTTAAAGATAATTTGTGGAATAGATGATGATATCATATCAATATTGAATTTCTAAAATTTAAAATAATATGTTGCCATGTAGAAGAATATTATTCTTAGGGAAATAGACAGGGAAGACTTTGAAGAGTTAGGGGAGAAAGGAACAGTATTTTCTCAAATAGTTTAGAAAGTGTGTGTTGGTGTTGGGGGGATGGTGGACACAAAAGAACAAACTGTAAACCATTGGGTTAAAGCTATATGGAAGGCCCTCATGTTGATCCTGCAACATTTTTCCTGTGTTTAAAATTACATGAAAACAAAATATGATCAAGCAAAACTCTCCACTGTGCTATTTATAAAAGTGAGAGAGGAAAGTGGAAACAACCCACGTGTTAAAAATAGGAGAAAGGCTAATTAAATTATGCTACATTTGCATGATGAAAAAAAAGAAGGCTTTAAAAGTGTTTGCACGAAAAAAGCCAAGGAAATGGAAGGATGCTTAATTTATAGCAAAATAAAAATAGTTGAATAAATTTGCAAATATAACATTAGCTTTGTAAAATCACAAAATGTATCAATCATTAATGGGAGATTTTTATTTTCTATCATATTGTTCCCTTTTCCATATATCTAAAATGACTATTGTGTATTAATTTTATAGAAAATAAAAATGCATTATTTCCTGGTCTTTGTTTTCTTTTTCTAGGATGTGTTTAATGACTAGGGACAAAGAAACAAAACAACACTTGTTTACTAGAAGGGCTAGCTTGGGGTCCAATGTTATAACACAACTCAGTGTCAGGATGGTGAGCATCCCATCCACCTGCTCTGTATATCCTTCTGCAAGCCTGTACTCTATGTTCACATAGTAAGCCTCCAGCATGGAAAAATATACTATAACTATTGTTTTCTAGTATTTCTGAGTCATGTGGGAAAGCTGGCTCTGTGCTGGGAAGCCTTCTAGTCTGGACCCTTGGCAGGGTCTGAAGCAACAGCTTAGTAATCAGGAAATCTGAATTTGAAAAGTGACTCATAACTAACTCCATGACCTTGCAAGAATTCTTACATCTCTCTGAGCTCTAGTTTTCTCATCCATAAAATTGGCATGTTAGCACTTAGCTTGTCATGTAGCTATAAAGATAACGGGATAAGTCGTGCAATTGACATGTGGTACACCTCCAACATGTCAGGCACTAGTGCTGGTGCAGAGATTATCTCTTGATCTTTTATATTCTAGGATGAAAAGGAGAAGGCGTATTCAATTCTCTTTAACCAATAAGCCCAGAATCTTCACAAACATCCTATGATTTGCTTTATTCTTGACACTAAAGACAAGATAAAAAGAGGACAAATTAGAAAATCATCCTGTTAATAAGTCATGTTCTACCTTGAAATTCTGAATCACTTTTCCCCAGTTCCAAAAGAAGTGTGCTCCTATGCTTTTGTAAAAGGTCAAAAAATAAAGATAGTCCACCAAACTAACCAAAGTGTTTCTTTGGAATTTTTTTCCCTGCAATGCCACTTACAGAAAGCTGCTTGCTAGTAATCTCCTCCTGTATTACTTTTCTCAGTTCTGTGACAAGGTGCCTGACAAGGCAGCCTAAGGAAGGAAGGGTTTATCTTGGCTCACAGTTTAAGCATAAGGTCCATTTTGGTGAGGAGGGCGTGACAGCAGGAGTGTCCTCAACCCTGCGGATTACTCTTTAGCCTCAAACATTGCAAGACAGCAGCCACACACAAGCCAGCAACTATTGAAGCCTCCTCCTGCTTCAGGAGTGGCTCACCTTCTCCTCCACCAGCCTCCTGCTGTCAGGATGCAGAAAGGTTTAGGGGTCCTGTCCCTTGGAGTGTTCCCACATGTCAAGAGTGAAATTTGAGGGTTTAATGTCTCCCCTTTTGGCTTTCAGCCTCACTTTGACCTTACCCTCCATGTTTTTCTATTTCTCCCTTTTGGAACAGAGATGTTTAGCCCATGCCTGTCTTACCGCTGCACAGTCCTTTCATACACCCGGAAATGATGAACTTTCTTTCAGTTTTCTCACGGGGCTTAGAGCCCATTGTGCATCTAGCTTACAGAAAACCACCAGAGAAGTTCTGAGCAGTGCTGGAACACTTAAAATTTCAGGTCCACTCAAGGACTGGATAAGTGCATTTTTCATTGTGAAATAAACAGAAGTCACTGAAAGTCAGGGGTTGAATGGTCTAGGTTGTTGGCTAGCCACTTAAAGACTAGGTCTCCATTAGAAAATGAAATCTTTAGAAGGTGTGGCTTCATGGGCAGTCTCTTAAAGAGTGTTATCAATACTCAGCATGTTCCTCCATTTTTTTTTATAGTTTTGATATGAGACGACTCTTACTATCACAGATATCCTGGATTTTTCATTCCCAATGCCCAAAGCACCGGTCTATCCAGTCATCAACTGGAGTTACTAAAACTGTGAGCCAAAAGAAGCTTTCCCTCTGTAAGTAAGCTGTCTTGAGCATGTTGTTACAGTAAAGGGACTCTATCATAGTACATGAACCAATAAAATCAACTTGGAATACTTCGAAATCCCCAAGCAATGCGTACATTCACCTCTCAGGAAACTTTGAGAATATTTGGGCTCCTAAATGAAGATGATCCTGTCTTAGATCTTTAGTACTACTAGCCTTTTTTTTGGGGGGGGGGAGGGAATATTTTATAAATTTTCAATAAACTAAAAACATTCTAATACAAACCACCCCAAAATTAGATCCTCAGATCAAATTGTTTCAGAGTAAAATCAGAAATAACAAATAATTCAAATGGCCAAAGCAATAAGAAAGGAGTTTGTGACGGTGAACATGCTTCCAGCTTCCAGGGCCCTCCTCCTGGCCAAAAAATCCACCTTCCCTCTCCCTCTCCCCCTTCCCCTCTCCTGCCCTCTCCTTCTTCCCTTCCCCTCTCCCTATCCTCCTTCCCCTCTTTTCTCTTCCCCCTCCCCCACTCTCTTTCTCTTTCCCTCTCTTCCTCCCTCCCTGTCTCTCCCTTCCTTTCTGACCCTCTCTCTCTGTCCCCTGTTCTTTCTTTACTTGGGCTCACCCACCAGACCCTATTTCCTGTCCTCAAGCAGAGCTTAGCTGAAAACAAATAAACCCATAAATATTAACTAACAATAATGATGTGCTCTGCTTCACTCCAGGTGTATTTGTCAGGAAAAAAATGCATATGCACATGTGTAACAAGGAAATGAAGCTATAAGAACGAACTAATCAACACTGAGTTGGAGATTTAATCTTATGTTTTTATTCACTGTTTGCTGTGTGTGTGCAATACAGATGCCAAATCTCAAAGAATTTCCAGTGCACAGGAGTAAGGAAACACTTGTCATTTGTTCAGATCATTTGTTTGTTTTGAGGTAGGATCTTCCTGTGTAACATCCACTGGCTTGGAACTCACTATGTCGTCCCATTTACCATTTGGAACTCACTATGTCGTCCCATTTACTCAGGGGCCATCCTCCTACATAGACATGTGCCACCATATCAAGCTTTCACAAAAAAAAAACTGTAAAATGAAGTTTATTTGGGAGATGGGAAGGTAGTCTTGGGAATGAAGTAGAGGCAGAGAAAGAAAGGGAACAGAAAGAGAGGGGGAGAGAAAGAAGAGGCTAGCTGGAAAGAGGGAGGATGGGGGAGAGAGAAGACAGGGAGAAAGAGCTCAGAAAATATTTTTACGTGTTGATAAAATATACATTAGCTCAACTTCAGTTCAGGCCAATACTGAGTTACACAAAGCATGGAGAAAGCTCCTCTGAGGAGGGGATTGAGGTGCCTGAGAATTGCCAGGAAGCACCCAGACGTTGTTAATTGCTCATCTCCTATGTGGTATGTGGTACGCCTGTCCTACAGGTGTTGATGGGGAAGCTCAGAACAGAGCAGATCAGGGCTGAGCCCAGGCAAATGAATCAGTGACGGCAGAGAGAGCGGCATCCCTACCCTTTCAGTCACAGCTAAGACTTCTTCCTCCAAAATGGATCAGGGAGTGTACACTAATGGTGGGACTCATTCTTAGATGGAGCATGGATCATGTGACTTGAAAGTTTCAGATCCAATCTGAACAGCATCGCTATCATATAAGAACTCAAACTAAACTCCCGCTTTCTTCCTTTAGGGAGAATGGAAATTGGTAGTCCAGTTCTTCAACCCCCCTGTTATTTATGAAAAAAATAGACAGAACATTACCTCACTAGAAAAAATACCAGTAAATGATTTTATATTATTTTCAATTTTTAGAAATCTTTAGATGTTAAAGAGCATCTGATTTCACCAAAGCCAGAAAACAGCTTTTTGACAACATCAGTCTTTTTACATCCCAAAACTCCATTTATGGGTTCATTTAGTGAGTATTTGCTTCCCATTATATTTGGTCACAGTAAGGGGACCTCAGGAATAGGAAGATTAACAAAATAAAAGTACTGCCTTCAAATACATCAAACGCTGGTGGGAGGGACTGCAGTGGAAAGAGCAACTTGTTTTTGGTTAAGTTCTACCAAGAACACATTAGTCACCTCATCCAGCCCTGAAGGCAAAGGACAAAGTGGACCATCAGGCCAACGAGCTGGGTGATGATGGCCTTGGGATTGACTCAGAGATAGCTAACAGCCAGGTATACAGACAGCAAAGTGGCTGCTGGGTTTCAAGAAAAAAAAAATGACACAGGTTGCCAGGAATTCAGGGAAGAGATAGGAAGGGACATCACCAGAAGAGAATCTGAAGCCAGAAACAAGTCACAAAGCTTGATTCTGTTACAGCAATAGAGAGCTCAGAAATATTTAGAGAAGATATTACTCTTTGGGTACATGACTAGAGATTTGGATGTACATTAGGAAATGTTTACAGAGGATTCTTATAATGAGAACATGTCCAAAACAAAGCAACACACACACACACACACAACCGGAGTTCCACCACATAAAATATGACATTAACATATCCCTTGCTATTAAGAAAATTAGTGTTTCAACCTAGGTTGAACTAAAATTTACCTTTGAATTGTTGCAAAATGTTTAAAGAAAGTGTTGAATGAAGAGAATCTTTTATAGACAAGATTGCTATGCTATTGCTTTTTAAAAAGAAGCTTCTTTCTTTCTTTCTTTCTTTCTTTCTTTCTTTCTTCCTTTCATTCTTTCTTTCTTTCTTTCCATCCTTCTTTCTTTCTGACGTTTGTGCATTCCTGGGGTAACCATTTAAACATCAAAAATGTACTTGGGTAATTACAAATATTGAATGTTAGTTATTCATTAATGCAGACCTGGCATTTCACTGATCTTAAAATTATAAACCTGCAACGAAAAAAAAACCTAACACATCAGTAATTTAGAACTGGCTTTTCTCCAAAGGTAGGGTTTACTTTACCAGCTTTAACTGATTTGCTCACAATGTTAGCAGGCAATTTTGGAATTGTGTAACCAAAATCTAAATGGCTTTTAATAGCCTCACAGAATTAATATGTCTTCTACAATGTGTGCAATTTATTCCCTCATGCCAGTACATTCTGGTTCACTGATTATTAGATTCTGGGATCATTTGTAGGAAAAATAGATGTATAAAAGATGTCTTGTAGATTTTCCCCCTTTTTGTTTGATTTTGTTTATTTTCTTTGGATCTTTTCCATAGATAAGTAAGTCATCCATTTCTCAAATATTGGGCACAATTGTGTGTCAGACGTTGCAATGTATTGTGGGACCTGGATGAAGAAGATTCAGTTCCTGTCTTCAAAGGATCCACCATATGGTAAGGAATACTAGAAAAGAAATGAACTGTATTTAAATGACGCAATAAATCCCATGGCAGAAGCTTAACTTGGGTCTTGAGGAACATGGAAAAGCTAGTCCCCACCTGTGAACCTAGCTTCTCTGAGCAGGGTTGTTTCTTTGAGGGTCTGATTAAAACCTACCACTGACAAAAGGCATTTTGGACAAAGATGGAGACACAAACAATGACTGCTACAGAAAGTTAATTAGTTAAGACTGAACAGAGGTGTTTTGATTAGAAAATAGAAGGGATGTGGACTGCCAACAGAAGTGAGGCATCTCACACGGACTTTACATTCCTTGCTAAGTATCTTGGCAGCTGGGAAAGTGTCTGAACCAGAGTTACATGCAAACCTCCAGTTTCCTCAGCATAGGATGCCCTTTATGTCTGTCCTCATCATTCCTTCAAGGTGTTGGCATCCTGATAAAGTGACAGAGCAACAGCAGATTATGAGAAATCTAGAAGTGAAGCCCATCGTCCCTGAGGCGGCTTCCACTACGATCACGTCATACCCGCCTCAGAGTTCCGTTTCCAGTCCTTCACATAAAACTAAGAAATGGCTTTGGGATTTAAATCTCAATGATTTTAATTTATAGAAATCAATGAAAGAACCAAATTAAAACAGAAAATAGTGCTTTTAAGGATAGCATCTATGTGTGGGCTTCTTTGGGCAAACTCTAAGATGCCCGATGGAAACTTAGAGCTGATTTTGAAACATTTAGTGTCATGCAAAGACATAAAGACATTAGAGAGTGGAAGATAAAATACAAAGTGATATCTCAAATCATGCATGCATATGTCTGCATACATGCTTGAGCAACATGTCATATGTGTAGACATGTGAGTGCTCATTTTCTTTTGCACCCTACCATTTAGGGAATGCTATGGTTGTCCAGATGTGGTAACTGTTAAGAGGGTAAGGTATCAACCACAGGCATTCACAGAAAAAAAACATTTCAAAGACTTAATTTGAATATTAAGAACAAACACAGGAAGCCTCAAAGGAAGGCAATGACATCATCAATCTAAGTGTGGGGAAGAATTCAGACAGGAGAGACCTCCCTGGGAGCAGTGATCTGGAAATACTCTCCATCTGGGACAGGAACATGGAAAGGAAGAACTCAGCTTCCTGTAGACATCTGGTTGTTCTCTATATGACTCACTTGCTGTACTAAAATACAGAACAAAACACAACTTAAGGAAGGAAGTGTTTTGCCGTGGCTTACAGTTCAAGAAAATACATCCCATCATGCAGGGGAAGACATAGAAGTAGGGCCAGGGTGGCAATTAGTCACATTGCATCTACTGTCTAGAAGCAGAGAGCAAACATGGAGTAGGACTAGGCTGTAAAGTGTCAAGTCTTGCCCCTAGCAACCCATTCCTCCAAAGAGACTCTGAGAACGGGGCATCAGTTTGAGACTGTTTAAAACATAAGCACTTGGGTACATTTTACATCTAACCCACATCAGCCTCTGATCCTGCCTTATGGATAGGATGGAGAAATTTAAGGCCTAAAGAAAATGCTTGCCATGTAGGACCTGTGTGGAATGTCTTATTTTAATTTGTCTGTCTAAGATTCCTCTCTAAATCATATTTTCTTGTGTCCATGGTCCTTCCCATTACAAAATCTAAGACTCTTATCAAGAGAGTGTGAAAGAATGAAGTCCTCTGTTTAGAAAAACAAACAAAAAGAACAAAAATACATCACGACATCCAAGATCCTTCCAAAGCAATCATTCTTTATAATCACCTCGGACATCAGAAAGAATGTTTTTTGTTTTTGATTGTGTGTGTGTGTGTGTGTGTGAGCGTGTGTGTGAGAGATACAGATTGTTGTCAGATGCTCTCTGCCATTCAGAAAAACTCAACTCTGTTCTCTAAACACCTAAGGCATAAATACCTTTTGTCAAGATGAAGACAGGTATCAAAAAATCCTCAGAACCAAAAACCAGGGCCAACTGGTCAACCATGGGGTTGGGGGAGGGTCAATGTAATCCTTGTGTTTAACTGTAAAAAACAAACTGATCTCTACAAGTCAGGACCAAGAGAGAAGCATGAAGTTACTAATTATACACTCAGGGGTTTATTCTTCCCTAGATACGGATGCCTAACTCTCTTCAAAATGAACCAGAGTGTAGTCAAAGGTGGAGGGGAGACTGGGTTCTGGGGCAGCAACTGTAGAGGTAATGAAATCCTCTTATAAGCCCATGTTGCCTCATAATGATGGGTTATTTTCAAAGCTGGGGTTTGTTAACTAGCAAGGACTCAATGCATCTATTCACTGTGCCGCCTTCCAAGGAAAAGCCCCCTGTGTGCATTGAATATTTTAGTATTTTCTTAGAAATGATTAGTTTTTTTTTAATTGCTACAAAAAGTGTTTAGGCAAAACCTCTTTCACAATTATTCCAGTAAGGAGTAGAGTCAGGAGCTAAGGAAAACAGAATTTTACCAAATCTTTAATTTTGCTCATTTTTAATCACATTAATGAACAAAATAATGAAATAATATCTGTGGTGTGCACATGAGGTGAAAGTGTTGCATGTTACAAAAGACAATGGCATGATATACTTTTAAGCATAAACTGGAAATGACATTCAGTGCTCTTACACACATTTTAAGGCAGTGTCCTCCTGCTTAGAGGCTAATGCTTGAAGAGAAACTAAAAACTACAAGTAGAAAATCAGTCTCACCCCTAAACTCTACTACCTCCACATTATCAAAGCCAAAGTTATCCATCTTCCAACTGTTTTTTCCCCATAGATACTTTTAGTTTTACAAAATAAAGATTTTGGATCTAAACAGCTCTGATTTGTATTTTTTAGTGTTTAATAGGTACACTTTATTATATTTTTATTAGACAATTTGTGAAAACATTATTTTAATCAACCAGGTCATTGAAAGTGTTATTTTAATTAATTTAACAAGCAGTGCTATGTGGTTCCTGTTTCCCCTTCCCTTTAGTGCTATAAATAGACCAAGGTCTACAATCTTGCCCATAATTTTTTCTATGTCACATACTGAATACATTTCTATGAGTGAGATTTCTTAGAAGGCCATTTTTGATACACAATGCCTACTTAAAATTTTAAGACAATAAAACCAGGCAAACAGTTGAAAAATCAGTCTATTACCTACCTTTTACTATTAGTTGTTTGTTTAGATAAAATGCAGTACTAGGTTCTCCGTATATTTTCAGACATTTCATGGCATGTGGTTTTAAAGAAGACTTTGATACATTACAGTAACTCTTTTAAAGTTTGATTTTGTGTTTGTTGGACGATGAATGAAATACTGAGAGTGAAGGATCTAAAGGTGATGAATGGGAGGATCCATTGCTCTGTCTACCATACTTATGTACTTACTTTCACTCTTCTTCTTCTTCTTCTTCTTCTTCTTCTTCTTCTTCTTCTTCTTCTTCCTCCTCCTCCTCCTCCTCCTCCTCCTCCTCCTCCTCCTCCTCCTTCTTTGTCTTTTGTTTTTTGTTTATTTTATATACATTGGTGTTAGGCCTCCATCTATGTCTGTGTGAGCATGCCAGATCCCCTGGAACTTAAATTAGAGACAGCCCTAAACTGGGTGCTGAAAATTAAACCCAGGACCTCTGGAAGAGCAGCCAATACTCTTAACCACTAAGCCATTTCTCCAGCAGTGGACATTTTTTCATTGTTCTTCTTAAGAAATACAAAGCCATCAACCAAACATGGCATAACAAAGTACAATGAGACCAGGAACATACCACTGCATCAAGAGTTGACAAAGCAACTCAGTAGGAGGAAAAGGGTCCCACAAATAGGCAAAAGAGTCAAGCATAGCTGATACTCCCACTATTATGATTCTTATTAGAATACCATACTACATATACGAAGAGGACCTAAGCCAATCTCCTACAGGCTCCTTGATCTCTGTGATCCCCCATGTCCATGAGTCCTGGTCAGTTCTGTGGGCTGTGTTCTTGTGGTGACCCTGACCCCTCTGGTTACCCTGAACCTTCCTACCTTTCTTCTACAGGACTCCCCAAGAACTGCCTAATGTTTAGAAGTGGTATTCTGTATCTGTTACCATCAGTTGGTGGAAGAAATTTGAAGTCTCTCTGGCCTCTTTGACATCAAAATGTAATATATGAGAGAACAGGAGGAAGAGGAACGATTGTGAACATATTTCTATATTTCTAATTAAAAATCAACATAGCAATCAAAAAGAAATAAACAAAGAAAAAACCCAGTACCAAAGCTGGGCCACCCAAAGAATACAAGCCACTCTTCTCCCTCTAATCTAGAGATTGCTTTGGGAGAGGCATGTGACAATCAAGGTGGGCAATCAAGGGCATTGTGGCATTTGGATATTGTGGCTGGGACAATGACATGGAATCCCTGCTGACAGTGCTGCAGACCAATGTGTCTAGTCACCATGAAAGAAATAGGGTAATCCACCAGAAACAAAATCAAGAAATACAACTGATCATCCTGAGGTGTGGTTTGAACCTGCAGTCCAGGTACTGGATTAAGTGACTAGGTTCCAAAAAAAAAAAAAAGAAAGAAAAATGATACTGTTGAAAAGCTAGCATGAGCTATGATTATGTCACTTGTGTGAAAGGAATTCAACATCTATGCTAAAAAAAAAAAATGACCTTTTCTTGTATAATAGTCACTGGTGAAGACCAAATCAGATAGATGCCATGGTGAACTACAATATTGGGAAAGATTTCAGAATTGCCCCCGCAAAACAGAAATAACTTGAAAAACTGAGGCAAAATGTAAGACAAACCTTAGGCTGTGTCCCTTGAATGTGCAGATCCCTGTATGCACAGGAAGAGCAGGGAGTTTTGCAAACACTGGCTGGTGGACCATCCAGAGGGAAACTTTATAGCATCTGCCCACCCAAGTGAGCCTTATCAGGCTTGCTATTTGCATAGGATCTTTGGTTTTCTTTTGATGCTCACCTGTATTACTTAGGGAATTTAGAACAGCTCCCTATAAACACTGAGCCACAGAAAGAGAAGCATAGGACTCAATGCAATTCCAACAATCCTGCACTGTCAAGTAGGAAGTACGCAGCCCTGAGATCTTCAGCAGTCCTTTTTTCAGGTTAAGCTTGCCTATCATTTATCTTTGAGTGACATCATCGGGACTTGTTCTTAGACTTGCACAGATGGAGTATGGTGAAGAATCAATTCAATACAAGACAGATCTAACTGATACACACATGCATCCTTACTCTAAGTACACATCCACCCCTTCACACATACTCGCATTGGCATGCCCATGAAAGCTCATACACTCAAATGTATAATAAACCCACCAGCAATGATGTCAGTGAGCTATCCCTGTGATAACAGTTGTGAGAGATGAAGAAAGAACTGGAAGCCATCCATAAACTTCTAATGTTTCATTTGTACTTGAGTTTACCCTGGTAAGAAGGAAAATGAAGAATGTACTTGCATTTTGTCATTCCTTGACAGTCATTATTTGTAATAAATCCCCAGGAAATTTGTACTCTTTAATGCTCAGATGCTCCCAATCTATTTGCATGATTTAGTTGAAATCTACAGATACCCCACCCTACCCTCTCACATCTCGCATTCTGTCTCCTTGGTTGAATTGTAGGAGCAAAGTAAACAGAGAGCTCTGTTCAAGTTTCCTTTTTTACAAATGAGCCATAAAATTGTCCATTAATCCGTGCTGGTTCCCAGGGGCCAGTTTGCATTGTGGACATTTCCCTTTCCTTTCCTGATCCCCATTTTGTTGAAGAGATTATTCAGAGAGAGGGGGGAAATGGCATGGCACACAGTAATAAGCCCCAAAGAACAGAGTTAGAAAAGGCCAGCTTTTGTCTTTTCCTGTATGCAGCTCCTGGTCTGAGCCAAATTCTCGTCATTCAACCATTCAAATTCCAGATTTTACTCCTGTTCACTTGAGATATGCTTTAGCATTTAAAATACTCTTTCTCTTTCCCAGAGGACATGGAGTGCCCATTTACTCAGACAAGTGCTACATGTAAGTTCTTTAGTCCTGTAAACCTCCCCAAAGAATCTTCAGGAAAGGAAGCCAGGCGCACAGAAAGACGGAGACAAGAAGTCTTCAGAGTCTTGCATGTCAGGGCACTTGCCCAGTGAGTTGCTGCACAGGGCACCAGTTCTGGTAGACTCTGCACTTATCTTGATGGGGTTTCTTGTAAGAAACAGAAGAAGGAAATATATATAAAGGTTGAGCTGTCTGGGAGCACAGCAGGTCCAGACTGCCCACCTTCCAGTCCTAGCTTTCTCTAGGGAACTGGAGCAGAGACCATCATCCTACCTGCCTCTCCCATCATCCCCGCTGCCACACCCAAGTTGGATGAGACTCTCACACCCAAAACCTGACACTGCTACATCCTCATCAACAGACAAGCTGTTTCTACATCAATAGATTTACTACTCATTGGTTTTGAGTGCAATAAGAAAGATATGCTGAAGTCAGTACCAAATTGGCGCAAAGTGTTGTTTAGCTTTGATTTTGTAGTATGCTCTGCTCTCATCCAGGCTGGCCTTGAACTTGCTGTGTAGCTAAGGGTGACTATGAACTCCTCATCCTCCTGCCTCTAACTCCTGAGTGCTAGGCTTACAGTGTATCAATATTCTCTGTTTTATGTGGCGTTAAGGATGAAACCCAGGACTTTATGCTTACTAGGCAAGCACTCTGAACTACATCTTCAGGACCTCAGCAATGTTTTTGATGGGTCTTTCACAAAAGAACTTCCTTCATTTAGTTCAGGGTTACCAGTCCCTTGTGGAACCCCTCTCTTTCTTTTGTATTTAGCCCCCATATTTATATTTAAAATAAAGCTCCCATATCCTCTCTTAAGGGATTTCTTTCTTTTGCTTCCTCATTTTAAAAAGCTAAACTGTTTGTTTAACCCTGTGGGGAAGGAGATCTACGAGGATAGAGTAACTGGCAAGAATCTGTATTTCTAAAAGAAAGATATCCTGAGGTTAACTTGGAAGCTGAACGGTTTTAAAAGTTTATCTCACAATCTTTAGCGCCAAATACTAATTACTCTCAGTAAACTAAATATGTTGTTCTGAATTGATGAATTTCATGAATCTTCTCTTGAGATGGTGGATGGCTTCAGGGTCAGCCTTCTACTACATAAAAGTTCCTCCAATAACACTGCCCATCTGAACGTCTGGACTTGTATTGACCTGACTCATTCATACCCTGTGAGCCATCGCTCTCAGTCAGAGAAGTGTGAGCTCCTTGAATCATCGATGTTAGCACAAACATGTTTGACTTCGGTAACATATCTTAAGACTTTATTAGCCTACCTTCCTTTACATCTCCTGCAGGCTTTGGCAGTTTTGTACATTTAATTGAAACACACTGGCTTCTATAAAAGTTAAAAAGAGAGAACATGCTTGAATCCAAAAGGAATTTCTCATAATCTCTCTAATATGAGCACTTGGACAGTTGACAGTCCCTGTTGCCTTGTGTCCCACAGCGTTGTTTATGAAGCTCTGATCTGGTCTTATCTGACTCAGGATCTGTTTCAGTCAAGCTGTGTGAAATTTCTTGGGCTTCATGTGTGTGGGGAGGAAGGTTGGAGTGCTGGGGGGGCAGATGGCCCTGTCCAGACTGGAAGCCAGGAGACATCTTCATTATGCATACTTCCCTTGGCATCCATGTCACCCAGGAAAACTGTCCTGGAAAAGCAGCGGGTAGAAGGCCAGTTCCTGTGTTGTGGGATCTGTGTCTGGACAAGAACTTCCCAAGTCTGTTCCATCCATCTGCCCAGGCCCACTGACTTGTGTGGCTTCCTAAGTAACTTAACCCTGACAAACCACTGGGTGAGCCAACTACCACTGAGTTCCTCTGTGAGGCAAATCACGTTATCCTTGGAAACAAATGATGCATTTTAAGAGTAACATATGCAGGCCCTGGCCTCATTCTCTGGCATGCTGTTAGAAGCCAAAAGTGATTCCTGCTAGGACAAGGTGGCCCTACTAGGAGTAGGTGAAAATCTCAGATAATCCACATTCCCCACACAGTCATTCCAGTAATTCTTTCCTTATTGACCTTCACGGGAGAGACCAGGTTGTTCTTGGATAGCAAAGCAGGATTGCAAACATACTCCCACTTCGCTGAGAAGTGATAGAAATGCGCTACCTTCCCTGCGATTATGTCACAAACCCACCCACATACTCGCAGAGACATGCAGATGGACTTACTCCAACAGAATTCAGGTCAGCAATTTAAATTGGTTTTCTAGACACGAGGTGAATGTTCCATTTTTTTAAAAGGAAAAGTCTTTTCACTCCCATATATGTTATTTTTAAAAGAGGGATGCTGTTTATCACCCCATGAATGAGACTGATGAGAAATGAGCCAGCTGAGAAACCCCTTGCTCACCCCTCTAACTCAAAGCTCTTGGGACCATCTGCCACATGAGAAGGGCAACTGAGTCCCACTTCTGTACCAACTAATTCCATGACCTCCGGGGTGAGGCTGTGACTTCCCTGAAGTCCATGTGATCTGAACTATGGTCCTCAGCCACTTCCTACCTCATGTGGCAAGCTCATTGGTTAGCATGAAGAGCCTCCCTAAGGCCTTGGCTGCATTACTAAAGTTAGAGACTTCACTAAGAACATCAACTCCTCATCTCCTTTATATGGCCAGGAGGTTCCTGCTGAGGCTAATCTGGAGGAAGATGGCAGCTGAGACACATCCCTCCTTTGAAGTTCATAAAATTTCAACAGCTTTCTTTTAGGAAAAAGGGATAGGAGGAATGTTCTGTACTATAAATATAAAATCTTGCACAAAACTTAATATTTTATTTAATATTAAGAGAAATCATAATTTTAAACAAAATATTCATTTTAAAGAACTGAAAAATATCACAAATATTATAAAATATAAGAAAAAACTCTCTTAATCATATCTATAAAATTTCCCCCTCAAGTTTCAGCTATAAAGTTTTGAATGACTTTTCATTTAACAGTGATTCATATTATTTTCCATAGAAGCACAAAAACTGGTAGTGAATTTGGATCGTCTACAGTAGATCATCATTTGCCCAAAGTGTTGAGTATTGCGAAGTTAAATTCACATTACAAACTTGGTATTGGGGAGGTGTCATGACTCAGGTTTGCTGTAGGGCTCACTTCCTGAGCAAACTCTAACAGAGTAGGGTGTTTCTAGCTATCTTGTTGAGTGGCTAATTGTTTATGCTCTTCAGTTGATACCACTAATTACCAATGTGCTAGTTTCCATGGAGTACTTGAAAGCTGGAGCTCTCAAAAAGCCATCGTGCACATGGGTATCACATTCACAAGAAAATTAAACCTTTCTCTACTGTGCTTCTCTAACTCCTGTCTCTTTAAGAGATTAACCAGTCAAAAGGCTGACTCATTTGTTGATTTTTTTCCTCTGACAAGACTTTAAATAAAAACTTGCATTGCAATTTTATTTTGGGTGGGAAATATTTTATCAGATTCACAGAAATACATCAGCATAATTCCATTGTGTAGTCCACGTATAATTATATACACTGCTTACAAAGCAAATTCTTGGCAGAAGAGAATTTTAATTTTTGAATAGGTAGCACTGAAAATTGAATCCTCAGTTCTCGGACCTTATGCAAATGATCATGGGAAATACAATTTTACAGAAATTTCTGGTCTTGTAGCTTTCACACATTGTTTTTCCTTTGCCAGCCGACTGAGAAACAGAAGATGAGAATTTTCTGGCTTCATGCATTGATACCAATAGAGTTGCCGTATAGTCAATTCTAACAATTACAAGGCAGGGCAGTGGTTAAAAACTTAACTGGGTAAATCTGTGCATTAAGCATTTTCCACTAAAGCCACACCTATGCTTCCTCAAATTAATTCCTTAGCTCAATGCTAGAATTACTTATTGGTACTTCGGTGATGGCTGAGAGGAGGGGAAACTGTTAACATTACCTTACTTTTGTGAATTCACTGCTAGAGCTGGTTCCAGATGTTGCATCTCAAAGCTCATTGACTATAAATTTACCAATATATGAAATCTTCAAAGTAAATCCATGTAGGTAACTGTCACTGCAGAGGGTCAGAGCAACTGAAGAAGTATAGTCAGGATACAAGCCATACAAGGGATATACTCCTATGGAGAGGGCTTTTAAAAAAAATAATAATAATAACTAAGACAATGAATAAAAGAAATCCTGTTTGTGATTACCATGACCCAACAACACTAAACAATGTTGATGATTAAACTATCTCTTTCCTCCAAAAACTTTCACCAGTTTAAGTTCCAAATGATTGCAGCAGTAGGCATTAAATTTTAGTAATATGTATATGAGTGTCAACTTAGCAAAGCTTTTATGATGTTCTTTCACATTGTATTCTGTTGCACATAGAAATGTACTTGTATAGCACTGTGCACCCAAACATGCTCAGCAACACGGAGACATAGACATAACAACAAATATATGTCTGCACCTAAAGGGTTAATGACCATTCAAAACTCATGCAAATGTTAAACAAACATTTTTACCTTTATACCTGTTTGTCTTCACTTTGCCCATCCCCTATTTTTGCAAAGGCTCTGTTTTCCTGATGCCTCAAGCCAAAACCCTTTGGGTCTTTGACTTCATTGTCTTACAATACTCCACAATCACTGCACTAGATATTATTGACCTTACATGCTAAAGATACTCAGAATTCAACCTACTCTTCCACAACCCTACACCCCGACATCATCTTACATCATCTCACCTAGACCACTCTGATGGAATCTGGTCCACACTTTTTGCACCTACGGGGCCTTGTAGTTAGCAGCCTGAATCATCTGTGAAACACATCCATTCTTCTACTCTTCTCCAGGGGAAACTATTGGCTACTGATGGATGCCGGGAGTCATTGTCTTCAGTGTGTACCCATTGGTGAACCCACCAGCCTTTGCTCCTGCATATCTATAGCCTCAAAGATGACCATGGTGAACCTTGGTGGCTCACTAAACAAAACAAAAAGGAATCAAAGTGGGAACAAGACTTGTGGGAAAGAGGTAGGGTTGAAAATGGTGGCGGCGAGCTAAAAGAATGAGGGTAAGCATCCGCTCTATACATGGATGAAATGTCAAAGAACAAATCTTATCAATTAAAAAAAGACAAGAAGGGCATACGTTTGGTGTATGTTCCTTATCTGTTTGAAACTTTCTACTGGCTGTCCGCTTTTCTTTAAAGTGTTAGTCCTCACAGTTCACAGGCAGGGTGCCCTGGATCCTTCTACAGTTTTACTTAATGAAAAGTGAACAAATTAGAGGGGAAAATGGAACTTGAAACGTATGTGTCACTAATACTATTCCAAAGAACTCATCCTCAGAGGTAATCACAATGGAATCTCAACTTCACACACATTCCTCCTATGTTGTTTATAACATCCATAGTAACTGACATGGAGGGATTGTTGCATGACATAACCTGCCTCCATCCAATGACATGAGATTACAGGAACATGTGATGCCCATGCATGATGGTTTGGGATTTGAACTCTGGACCTCTTGATTTCACAGTAAGTACTCTTACACTATAAGCCAGTTCTTTAAGCCCTAGATATAATATTTTTAAAATCTGTAGTGATATAATATTTGTGAAAATGCTAACTGAAAAATAATTTGATCATGCAGTATAATCCAGTCTTAATAAATGTATGCACATGCATACACATGTGCTCTTTCTTTTTCATGCACAGGTGGGCACACACACTCAAACACACATATATAAAACAAATGTCAAAAAAACAAAGAAAAATGAAGTTTACTGCAGAACAGTCCATTTGCTAGATAGTTATCTTTATTTTTACTTTCTTATTTTCTATATTTCTTCTGTTGTATATTTATTTCAATACCAGATAGTTGAAACGGTTAAACTTTTATCTTCAGACTGCTAATTAAATGAACATACAATTAAGTTCACATGAAAATTATCATAGCTAAATATGGTGGCACATGACTGTAGCCCCAGCACTTGTAAGGCTGAAGCAATAGAATTGCAAATCTGAGACCTACTTAAACAATTATATATACTACAACAGTATATAATATGACCATTACACATTTCCAGTATTTTCCTACCACGGAGAGTTTATAATTTTCTCCGCATTAAGTCCCAAAGTTTATAAGAACCCATTTACTTTAAGACTCATCTGTTTGTTGATTTATTTATGTAATGTGTGTATGGTTTTGCCTCTCTGAGTTTAGGTGTATCATGTGCATGCAGGAGCCTTCAGATGTTAGAATGGAGAGTCAGAACACCTGGAACTGGAGTTACAGGGGCTTGTGAGTCATCATGTCAGTGATGGGAACTAAACCTCTGAAAGGATTGTAAATGTTCTTAACCACTGAACCATGTCTCAGACCCCCAAAGCCATCTACAGTAGGAGTATAAATGGCTCTGTATATTTTAACCATTTAATATATGTATGTTAAATATATATTAAATATATAGCAAATTCATAAATTTATTGTGTTAATTTATAATTATAATTATAACTATATGTGTATATTATAATACATATAATATATAAATATACATATATGTATAATTATAATTACACACACACACATGCACACACACACACACACATATCCAAAAACACTGTTCATGGCTCTGGAGCAAACTGAAAGGACCAATGTGTTTTCCTAGAATTCTGCCCAAAGCAAGAAAAATGTGATTATGGATTGAGGTAAATCAGACAGGATAACATAACCCAGAAGTTTCAAGGTCACAAATGACTCTAGTCTCCACCATTCAGAGAATTTTAAAGGGGTTGGTGGTTTACACTGAGCGAGGCTGTGCTGACAAGGCTCTGCCGAACTGCTCGAACTGCTCGATGAAAAGGCAAAGGAGAACCATGTTATTGCACTTGAAGTATGATGTCATTTGGAATGCATTCTGCCAGCCTTGGGAAACAGGAAACTCAACAAGCAGAGCTGGGTGCTCCCTCATCTGCATGCACACACATGTCCTGACTCTTTTTATCCTCACCACAGGAGGATACAGAGAGAGAAAAGAAAGAGGGATACGGGGGTTAAGAAACATTACTAAAATATGTAACTGTTAAATTGCAGAGCTGGCTTTCAAACTCAGGCATTGAATACTATGGTCCCTTCCTTCTTGATCTCACTCCCTGGGCACAAAAGAAAGAGGGACTCCTCAGATACTGCAAAATACATTCCTTGTGATCTGAGGGATTTTTTTAAGTGAGGGAGGAGTTACATTCTGTTTGTAGAAAGCTTTGATGGTATGCATGTGATGCATGTATGCATGTGTTTGTGTATATGTATGTGTGTATGTGTCTATATGTGTGTGTATATGTGTGTGCATGCGTTTGTGTGTATATATGTGTATATGTGTGGTTTGTGTGTGTGTGGTTTGTGTGTGTATGTGTGTGTGTTTGTGTGTGAAGTACGATGTTTGCTAAAGCAATCATTCTTCCACCCTTCTGTTACAGTAAGGCTAAAGTACCTTCCTCCTGGCAGGAATAAGCCCACAAATGAAACAAGGAGGTACAATTGTTCTCCTCTGTGAACTGCTTGAAGGGCAGACAATCCCTGGTCCATCTATTACTGCATAAATAATTAAATACCCAGAGCCTGCAGCCAGCCTAGGTTGGGCACTTGGTGAAACAATTCACATTAAATATTGGTGAGCAACACACTTGGTCAGTCATTAGCTCCTCCTAGTGGCCTCTTTGGCCCTTGGTCCGGAGGCAGCTAAGATGTTGTAGTCTTAGAGGAAGCCCAAAGTTTCTTCTGCAGTGGTAACCTTCTCCATCTCTCAAGCCATGGGACCTAGTCACACCATGGAAAAGACCACACTCCTGAGCACCAAAGCTGATTTTGTCAACTCATTTCCCAGAGCCATAACAGGGCCCTGACCCTTCTACTCCTGTGACAATTATAAGTCTGTCAACCCAGATGCCTAAGCCCATCTAGAAAGGAAGAACCACAATCAAGTTCTCTGCTGGAGATAATTAGAACTTCAAATGATAGAACAAAGCAAGTGATATATGGTGACCTACAGGAGTCTTTCAGTTACACTGTGCTCCTGCCTGGGAAAGGAAAAGCAAGTGTCACAGGAAAGTTTAATCACTTCAAATACAGTAACCAGGCCAGAACTCTGTGGTGGGGAGGGGACAAACACGGATGAGGTAAGAGAGACTGGCTACTTCTGATTTCTCCATTCAACCCCCCTACTCATCTTTTCTATGGAAAGGTCCCAGGCCACACCATCCATACGTGCCATGGATTTGGCCAAGTTTAGTATTTAGGTCTCCAAGGACATCGTGGCAACTCAGATGGAGGTAAGATGGTCTGAGTCCCACATAGAGGATAGGCATATTAGCGAACTAAAAAGGATACCCTTGGGCAAACCTAAAGCCTACCTCCAGGTAACTAGGACAGTGGCAGATTGGCAAATCCAAAGAGCAATGCAGTCAAACTTAGGGAGAACTCTATGTTCTTTTTGGATCCAAGGCCACTCTCTGTCACCTAGGCTGGCTTGTCAGGTCTCAATCTTGCCAGTCCATGTGTGATCACAGTTAGCTCTAAGACCTGTAATCTACCCCACATTTACATTGATTTTATTATTGATGCTATTGGGCATTAAAATTCTACCTCTTTCTTACAGTGGAAGTGACATAATTCAGATGGAAAAGTTATTCCAAAGAGCTATACAGGGCTAGACACTCAGCAATGCTTAGGATACAAGTGTTCCCATCACAACACGCACACACACACACACACACACACACATGTACACATGCACATGCGTGTGCACAAACAGCCTAGATTGCTCAAAAATGTTTTAAGCCCTCCAAAACGAGAAACCATTCAAGACCCACTTCACTTTGGAGATTGTCAAAAAACAAAAAGCAAACAAAAAAAAATTTAGGGATACTGGAATCAGTAATAAATCTAGGTTAAATACTGGCTTTGCCCTTGAGCAGGATTTCCGTAAGCAAATCTGATGACATCTGTTAGTAAAAGTAAAGTAGGGCCACTATCACCGGATTTACAAGTCTGCCTGTGGGAAGGAGATGCTGCTATGTATTACCTGCTTAACAGAGCCTGGTACCAAGTAAACCCCTTCAGATGCCCAGTGCATGCCCCTTTCCTCTTGCTGGCAAGTGACTGCTCCAGTGAATCTGGAGTACAGGGAGTAGTAGGGAGGGTGCGGGTAGAGGTATGTGTGTGCTCCAAGAGAATGTGAACACTCTAGAGTGTTCTTTTCCTTCTGTCTACTGCTTTGGGATTGCCTGGTGAGAGATTTGTTCTCCCCGCCCCCAGCAACCACATCTATGGGTGTCTAAACATCCTTGGACTTTACGGACAGATCAGTGTCCCCAGAATGAGCCAGCCTGTCGTACTCCTAGACGGTCTCCTCCATTTAGCTTGTGTGTTTTTTCAAAGCCTCTGACTCCTCCCTAGATTCCAACAATGTGTACTTACTCACACAGGCAATTATCCCAGAAATATTTATGATGAGCCAATCGCCCTGGGATATGAGGGTGAGCAGGGCATTCTCAGCTCTGCCTTCATGGGGAGCCTGTTCTTGAGGAGGAGACAGACAGGAGAATAAAGCAGGCACACTATGCTTTAATTATAACCTGTGACCCTTGAGCAACGGCTATGACAGGACTCCAGTAGACAACAGAGTTATCAGTATTGGGGGTGGCTCATCACGTAGTGTGTGCAGATTAATTGGGAATCTTTGGAAAAGAAGTATTAGGCCAAAGAAACAGAAACACCAGCTAGGAGGATCCACAGTAATCCTCAATGGGACCCTTGTAAGGGACGCGAGTGGGGGGAGGCGTGTGAAGGGCACGCCATCACTTTCTTCTCTAGATTCTATCCCGCTCTCACAATGCTGAGCTCCTGACTAAGGACTGAACCACAGAGATGATCTTGTGTGACTTCCTCCCGTGGTTTCTCTAGCAGCGTACTTTTTGTTGGTTGGTTTTAAATTTGTTCTCTGTATGTGTCAAAGTCATTTCATTAGCCATATCCCGACATCTCTTCCCTGCTCACACTCTCCCTCCCTAGAATCGTCTGCCAGTGTGTCCTTCACAGTTTCTGTTGCTCTGCCGGTCTCATAGATGCTGCCATGGGTGGCCTGGGTGACAAGATCCCAAGCCTGCCTCAGCATACTGGCTTTCCATAGGGTGTCCACCTGGGGTAGATACTTCGTACTCTGCAGGGTATGAAATACTTCTGCTGGCAGTACTGGACATTGTACTGTAGTCACCTGAGGCCACAGAGTCACATGCTTCTGGTAGCCACTGGGTCAGCAAAGCCAGTTCTAGCATTTTCTCCTGAAGGCTAACACTGAGGTCCCCACCCCCACCCACAGCTGATGCTCTTTCTAGACGGCACCACAAGTTCTCTTGGCACGTTTTTCCACCTTCCTCCCCCTTCCCCCCACTCCTACTCGCTCTCCTCAACCCCACGCAGATGCTGTGCTGATTGACTAACGTCACTGGCTTATATACCAGGGAATCAATCAGAAGATGCCTTCCCACGCAGAGCAAAGCTCTCGCCTTCTCTCCAGCAGGCTGTTGCCTCTGACATTTCTTGCATGCCCAGACTGAACCTTCGGAAGCCTCGCCCCCTCCTGTCACACTGGGCCAACCAGTGGTTCTCCACCTGTGGGTCATGACCATCGGAAAACAAACAGATATGTTTGATGGTCTTAGGAACTGAGACATAGTTCGGTAGCAAAATTGCAGTTTTGAGGTAGCGATCAAAATAAATTTATGTTTGAGGAGCTGTTCTAGAAGCTGGGCACTCACGGACCCAGCAGCGGCTGCTTAATACCAACCAGCAGTCAGCACGGGCCCTGCTGATTCTCCTCTGCACCCTCTTCTGAGTACAGACTTATTCCTGCTGACTCTTTCTCCCTTGTTTGAATGGGATCCAGTTAGGACGGGCTCCTTGAAGCCCTAGGTTCCAGCAGCTCACCCTTTGCAGCCTTCCGGATAAAGGATGTTGGCCCAGCTTCGCAGTCTTTGGTTCACAAAAAGAAATCCGTTCACCAATGTCTTTACCCAGCCCACTCAAAGAGTCCTCTGTGCAGACAGTGCCTGCTGGCCTGGGCACTGTCCTAATTTGATTTCTCAGAAGCTCCTTTTTCTGCCAGAGTGTGATGGGGCTCAAGGACTGGGGGAATTGATAAATGGATTGCATTTGAACCTTGATAAAGGATTTTTTTTTTGTCTCCTTTGAAGCCAAATCCTTCCTCTGCAGTCTAGAAAGAAAAGCATTCCACTTTTGCTGTCTCTTCCCACACAGATGTTCCCTTCTCATGTTTCTGGTTCCATTCCAGGTAGCTTAGCTAGAGGAAGAAACCACCGTTCCTTCTTACCCTAAATCTCAGCTCCCCTACCCCCAGGATCAACCATCTAAGAAATACCGAGAATGGCAAAGAATTCAATTTACAAATCACTCTTATCCAGGAATCAAGAGCTGATACCTGTTCACACATTAAAGTATTTCCTTACAGGTTTTTTTTTTTTTTTTTGCCTTATAGATGCAAAGAATAACCACCTGTGCTGCTTGATCTCTCTCTCTCTCTCTTTCCCTCCCTCCCTCCCTCCCTCCCTCCCTCCCTCCCTCCCTCCCTCCTTTCTTCCCTCCCTCCCTCCTCTCTGTATGTTAAAAGAACATCACTTGACACATCTTACAGCCTGCTCTGATTTCATAGTTTATGAATCTTCAAGTCAGGATTACTCTTTGATCCAGCTGTTGACCTTTAGAATAGACAAGTACATCCAAACACATGTTAGGGTGTTCACTACCATGACCATCATGTTTAGCTGTCTATCAGTTAGAGACTATTTAGAGCCCAAAGTGTAAGTGATAGGACAGAGAAACTGTAAGATAAACATGGAATATGACACTATGAAAACATTAAAAGTTATAAATACACCTGTGTTCAATACAAATATGTGCATAGAATCTTGTTTAAAAAGGCATTATGCTAAGGGAAAAATGCAGACCCAGAAACATGAGTGGCACTTGCGATCTCTTTTATAAGGAACCATTTTTAAAATTATATTTAGGTATGTGTGTTTGCAAATGTTTATGCAGGTCATGAAACTATAAAGGGGGTCAGTAGAGGTGAGGAAGAGACATTAGGGGTGATGAAAAGTGGAATACATAATGGATTCTGTGTAGAAGAGAGGCAGAAGGGAGGACTAATGGGGAAGGAAGGGAGCCAGCCTGAGAGAAGAGCCAGGTACAAAGGGCTGATGGCAGGAGGGACATGAATGAACAAAAACAAATGTACAAAACATGGGCATGCCACAGTGGAACTTATTAATTAAAATAATGACAAAAAAATCAAAAATAGAAGACCATAAGTTGATATATTTACTAGGCTGTATGTATGCCTTCATCTTGTCTTTGAGAGAAAGTCCTGAGTGTTAATTTTGCTTATCTATGGACAAATGTTTTATTTAAGAGTATGGTGTGTTTATAGCCCAGTTAGCTTACTGCTTTAACAATCATCATTAAATTTGTGCAAAAAGGAAGAAAGAGGCCACTAAGGATCATTTCCCCCCACCCCCAAATCCCTATTTTTCTCAAAACCAGCAGTTTCTGGCTGGGTGTTACAGTATGTTTAATTACTTCTTATCTCAACCCCCTGATTTTGTACTGAGGGGATGAGGGGGTGTGATATAGAAACAAGAACTACATGACTAATTTAGAGACAAGTCTAGACTAGAATCATCTTGCTTCATGGATATCATAAATCTAGAGACACATTATAACAATGGTTTAGTGTGAGTGTGTGTGTGTGTGTGTGTGTGTGTGTGTGTGACACATATGTACACTTTGTATCTTACACTGCTGTTTCCAAAGGGCAGTTGGAGCTATACATTTATACATCAGTATTATCTAACCCCTGGGATTTACTCCAACATCTTCTACTCTAACTTCATCTCGGCTCTCTCTGTGGCCCCTGAGCAGGGACCTCATTCAATAACATTAGTGCATTCATGTGACATTATGAAGAATGCAGATTCTAGGGACTCCTCGAGGTACATACGACTCTAGGGACCTGACCTAGTCTACCATGCTTGAAATGGTTCTCCAGGTAACTGATACTTGTGTCATCTAAAGTACTTCAGCAGAACCAGCAAGCAAAATCAGGACAAAACAAGACAAGAGGAAAGTAACAGTGGCCTTAGTATCTATTTATTTCCTTTCTTTGCCTGACTTCCCTTCTACCTCATCTTCTGAAAGCTAACCTAGGAAATTGTTAAGAACCTGAATTTCAAGATCAGATGGCCTGCACTTGCAACCAATTAGTTCACATGATAAGTCTATGAATTTACATTACCTACCTAACGTCTTTGTTCCTATTTCTCCATTTACAAAGTGGGCTACATGCCAATTCTACCCCGTTGGCATTACTATTTAGAGGTTTTTGGTTCCGATGAGCTTAATGGTCTCTATCAGATATCTCAATTATTGTCCCCAATTTCTATGTTGCCTTTTGTCTCATCAGATATGTTTCATTTGTGCCCAATGTCTACAGATCCAACACTGGGATTCCCAAGTTCCACAGGTTCTTAAGAATTTTCTTATAGTCTAGTCTTTATTGATAGATAATTTTCATGTTATGTTTTCTGAAAAGCATTCTTTGTCCTGGAGCAATACCTGTAAATATGACTTCATTATAAACATTGCCTTTGTACATTGCTATGGTTTTGGTCTGAAGTGTTCCCCCAAAGCACATGTGTTTAAGATTAAGTTCCCAGCATCGTGTTATTTTCAGGTGGGAAAAGCTTTAAGAGTTAGGGTCCAAGGAAAGTCTACCGATCACTGGAAGTGTGAACCCAAAGGGGATATTTTGACCCTAACTACTTCATCTCTCTCTTATTCTTTCCTAGATCTGAGGTGATTTTCTTGATCTGCCACATTCTCCAGCCATGATATGTTCCCTGTCACAAGCCAAAAGCAATAGACCCACCAATCAGGATAATCAACAAAGGACCGAATCCTCCAAAACTATGGGCCAAAATAAACATCTCTATAAATTGACTTATCACAAATATTTGTTATTCTAATAGAGAAGAGGCGAGCACAGAGATATTATCAAGCTAAGATGAAGTCACACAATGTAAGGGTAGGCTCTATAGAAAGACAAGGGCTCTTCTAAGAAGAGGAACATTCAGACACAAAAATACACAAGAAGGTCATGTGACATGCTGGTAACTATTGGAGTTACACTCTATAAGTCAATACCAAAGATTGTTGGCAACTACCAGAAGGTGAGTGTCACAAGGAAGAATCCTCCTTCTTTACCTCTTTCAGGCTGAGAATGGTCCTGCCAAACATCTTGACTTTGGGCTTCTGTATGATTGTGTGTGAGTTTTATTCCGTACATGTACACTCAGTTGGTGGCAAATTGTTGCACCCATTCTGCCAAACTGATATATAAATGGCTTGATATTATAAAATAAACAGATGCTGATACTTCAAAGATGAGAATTTAGGGTCAGGCAATGCACAGGGAAAAGCAATCTTCTGCAGGCAGGAAAAACTCTCAAGTGTATCGTGGTTTCATCCATCACAGTAAAGTGATTAGTGACAATCATTGCAACTCCATGTTGTTGCATAAAAGTTAATTTGCATGTGTCACATCATCTTTGGGAGAGCAAGACCATTGTGGAAATACTTCTCTCCAAATTTGAAAGCCAAATAAATCAAAGCACTAAGAGAATAATTTTATTTCTCCAAATATTTTCTTTCCAGTACATAAAATATCCTAGTAGTTTAAGTTCAAGTGCATACCCTTGCAAACCACTGAATGGTTACTTATTTTGCTTCCAGAGATAACTAGCCTATAAAAAGTGCTTTTAGAGGACTAATTAAATCAAAGGTATGGAGGAATAGATTGTTGGCTAATGTTTTGTGAAATAATAATGACTTAAAGGAGAAATGCCTCTTGAAGAAAATTTTAATGGAGTTACATTGTTACTCTCTCAAAAGACCAAAAATCAATTTCAAATGTTGTCCTATTTTTTTACAAATCTAATATCAGTGGAACTTTAGTTATTATTATTGAATAAAAATTAAACAAAAATATTGTCCCTGAACACATAAGGTTAAACAGAACACATGCACCTTTAAGGTCATGAAAATCACAAAGTATAAACATCACAGTGACAGAATTTCATACCTGAAGCTTTCATTTTATAGATTCAGCTGATGGCAGAAATGTCTGCCCTGCTTTAGCTTCAAGAAATCCTTACCAATGATCAACGGGAGCCTAGTCAGTGGGTGTGAATTTCACACAAGCACAAACTACAATAACAACTCATCACAGGCTATTCAATTAAATATGCTTTACTCTAAATGTGTTCAGTTCTCAGAGCTAAACCATTTTTGTTCTGTTTCAAAGCTTAGGAAGATCATCATGCAGAAGATAACCACAGCTAGAAATTATAAGCTATGGGAACGTGAAAAATCATAATTATTTATCCTAGAAAAGGTAATTAGCTGGCAGATGCCCTGCCCTAATTAAAACACTCTGTCAATTACTTGGTCCCATTTATCAAGATCTCCAACTTCTCCAGATCATTTTGTTGCTCAAATTATTATGTGCAGGGATATTTTTCCACTCCCTTCATTAGACTAATATGCTTCTCCTCTTGTATACTTAGAAATGATAGTAGAATCTGGTTCCACTACCTAACACCTCTCCGGGCACTTTCCCATGAGAGGAAAACACTTGAGACATCTTTCAAGATCATCCCACTTTAATTATAGCAAGTTTAAAAATATTAAATAATGATCATATACAGTCACCCAAATAAAGAGTGAAGAAAAATGAAGGTCAGAAGGAGGGATCCATGTTGAAGAAATATTTGTTATTGGAAGACTTACTGAGAGTTAAAAATAAAAGCACCACCCACATTGTTACAGGTCTTGCGGAAAAGTGTAATAGAACTCCAAGATCGTCTTTAAACTTTAATGTACAAAAAAAAAATTAGTTTTCAAGATTCTTTCCTACACTGCAATAATGGGAATTCTGGCCATGTATGAGGTCCACCAAGGGCAGAGAGGAGACACAGTAGTCATTTACATATTCATCTTACATTGTGCTGTGGCATAAAAAGGGGAAGACTAGTTCTGTCTTGATTTATGACATTGAAAAGGTATGGAGTTGTGGGTTGGTGAAATCACCCTGAGAATACCAGAGTCAAGTTGGGGCATCACAGCTCCAGAGCGAAGGCAGGAGATAAATTGGAAAGAGTTCAGAGACAAGCATGGAGAATGATAAAGGAGTTAGAAGACATGGCTTATGTGGCAGATTGAAGCTCCAGACTATGCATCCATGAGGATAGCTTGCCAGGGCGATGACTAAGGTGGTAACATGATAAGACTTGAAAAGCATAAACAGCCAACTGGAACACGAGGGAGGCTGGGGTTCGAGGTGCTTGTAACATTTGGAGATGAGTCACAGACAGGCTTTCAAAGATAAGATGGGATAGTCTGAATGTCAGGAACAACGATACTCACAAAGGACTCAATGTCCTTAGTCAAGTTCTTAGACCAATGCTCCATAATCATTCATAGATCATATGATGTATCAGAGAAAGGAAGAAAGATAGCCCCCGTGGTAACCATGGTTACAGTGCCTTCCCAGGATCACCACTCTTTGGATATAACCTGCCCGGATAAGTCAAACTAACCAGGATAACTTCTTGCAATAATGATGTTGATGTCAAATCTTCCACAAGCTATCCATGTTTAGTATAGGTAGCTTGTGGAAGATTTGACATCAAATCTGGCCCTTTTATGTGACCCTGTTTTTTAAGGTATATAGAACAGCTGACGTAAACATCTACAGAAATTCAAAAAGCTATGACATCTTCTTTCTTAATTCTTTTTAAGGTGCTTGGTCCATAATAATACATTGAAACCCTACTCCTCGGTTTTTTCTAGTATGTGTAGGTTGAGAATATCTACAACTCCCTGTTTATAAAATTTCAGCATCATGCTTTGAAGGCACTCATCTGGTTTAAAAATGTACTACATTGCTCACATTCCCTCCCTTGGCCTGACGTGTGTGTGTGTGTGTGTGTGTGTGTGTGTGTGTGTGTATAACAGACACATATGTACACTTGGTATCTTACACTGCTGTTTCTAAAGGGCAGTTGGAGCTACACATACGCACGTACACACATGCGCAATCATGGAAGCTCCCATACAGTATTTTGTTTGCTTTTAGAAGGGTATTTTTTTTATCTTATTGCTTTTCTTATTTTTAGGTTTGTCTGAGTTTTCTTTTTAATTTTTTGTTGAGTTTTTTTTCTTGTTGTTTTGGTCTGGTTTTATTTGGTTTGGGCAGGGCACACTGTCATAGTTTACACGAGTTTCGGAAATCAGAACTCAGGTCTTCACAATTGTGCATCAAGGACTTTATCAATTGAGCTATCTCTTCAGTCCAGAAAACCATTTTATTAGGGTTAAAAGGTTAACACTTGTAGCTATTTCCTTTCTGTGTTAACCATTCAAGGCTTCTATAGCTGTGGGAAAAGAACAATGGAACAGGACCAAGTGGGTGTGGCAGTAGCCCAATAAAACTTTATTTATAGACACAATGTAGATATCCTATCACTTCATGGGCTATACAAACGGCTTGTCTTTTGGCATTTTATACATTTAAATATTTAAAACATCTTTAGCTCCAAGGGCTTAAAACAATCAACAGGGAGGTGGATTTCCTAAGCTGAGAGCCTGAAGAGTATGTTATTTTATCTTTAGTCACACCATTTACATTATTGGGCTAAACAACTTCAGATCCTAAATGAGGCAATAAAGTCTGTGAATGGAGAGAAAGTCTTTCAGCCATAACACAGTCAATCGAAATGTATGAAAGCAAAGATGAAGGCTCTGAACACAGAAGTATGCCCTTATCAAATGAAATCTCCAGGGGCCTTCTGTTAGTCAGCTACTGTTACTTCCAAATAATCAAGTGAATTTCCTCAAAATCATGAACAAGGGGAATGACAGGCGAGCAAATTCTCTACTTACTCTCCACTCTTTTATCAAGTTACCTTATAAAAGGAAAACAACTAAGAAAATGGCACTGCCAGCCAAACCTCCTACCTTTGTGCCACGGAAGAAAACAATTCTACAACCTTAAAACCTTTCTTAGGTGTTCAAGTCCTACCTGCTTCCTCTCTGCAGGTTGGACAGCTGGTGGGCATTGGTATTTCCATGTGCTTCTGAGTTGCTAGGCTGCTGATGAACAGTTAATAACATACGGCCATTAGAACAAAGCCAGACTCACAACTGAGGTTAGTTAGCAACTGAGTTGTTCCTGTAAAGGCTGAAATGTAGGTACTCTTCTTCTGTGCTTTTCATGCAATTGCTTGGATTTCTTCCCTATGAATTCAAATGTCCATCAAATGGCCACTTTGACTCCTGTGTAAACAAGCCAGAATCTTAAAGCAGCACTCAGAGATGGGAAGGTCCTGTGAATGGGATGATTGTTTTAAAACTGATGCTTCCAGCTCAGAGAGTGACTCACAGGGATGGCAGCCTAAATGTTTACCTAATGTTGTCTAGGAGAGAAAGGGATGGCTTTGGCTTCTGATGTTGTCAATACACTTGACAGGGAGGAAGTAATACAAATGAATATGCATAGATATTTGTAACTAAATAGGAATGACTGGTTCCTTTCATTCAGCATAGCAAAAACAAGTTGGGGCTTCCCTAGTACAGCTTTCTCCCAGATTTATGGGGATAGTTTTGTGGTTTCCAATATCTTTTAATAGGTTTGCGGCATCAAAGCTGGCAACGTTTACTAAAGTCAATAAATAATGGCATGATATTATTTAAATGTCTATGTCCCTAAAAGGTAACAAATTCACTGCCTGTGGGGGAAAAATATTTCATGACAAAATCGTGGAAGACAGGAGAAGAAAGATCTGCACTGTGACAGTTGTCAAGCTGGGTGAATTACTAGCATTTTGTAAATCATATTTGGCAGTAAGAAGTTACAATAAAAGAATATTGTCTCTCCAAAATGAATTGCATGTTTGATCATTGCTACTAACTTAAAGGTATGGCCCATACCACCACATGGTATGCAATCAAGTGGGAAAATATTGTCAATTCCACAGCAAACACAAACTAATTTTTAATAAGTCTATATGTTTATAAACAGTGAAGTATATTTAGTCAACAGTTCTTTAAGAAAACAAAAAAAGAGGAAACACATAATTTGGAAGACATTCTGAAGTTTAGGAACAACTGGAGGGACAAGGGATGTAGTTCAGGCTGTGAAGTGCATGCTTGGTATGCGCAAAGTCGTAGACTTGATCCCCAGCATGGCTCCATAATCCCAGCGTTCAGGAGGTAGAGGCAAGGAGTGAGTTCAAGATCAGTTTGAACTGAATAAGGCTCTATCTCAAATAAAATGACAAATGGAATATGTGACCACAGGACCCTGGATGCACCCAATAGATTTAATCTCAGAAGCTAAGCAGGGTCAGGCCTGGTTGGTACTTGGATGGGGCAGCAGTTGATCAGGGGTAGGCGTTGTAAGAACTATTGTAAAAGTAGGATTTAGTGTAAACTCATAGACTCAGGAGTATGGACTCAGCAAACTGAAGCTTTGTTACTCTCTATGTGTCCTGGAGTCTCAGTTGCTGTTCTATTTCTTGTGAAGAGACCCCATCAGCAAGTGGGTTAGTCCATGCTCATCATGGCAGATAGGCAGCATGGTGCTGCAGAAGTAGCTGGAGCTGCATCCTGATCTGCAGCCAGAAGGCAGAAAGCAGAGAGAGGGGTGGGAGTTGAGCCTGGCATGGGTTGAAACCTGAAAACCCATCCCAAGTAACACATTTCTTCCAACAAGGCCACACCCCCTAGTCCTTCTAATCTTTCTCAAACTCTCTTTGGTGGCTAAGCATGCATTTAGGAGCCTATTGCACCATTCTAGATCAAACCTCAACACCTAGGTAAGCTGTCTTGCTTCCTTCCCTTTAGGTTCGTTTTTCATCTCTAAATGAGGGTAGCGCCTATTTCACAGGTTTAAAATGAGGATGCATTGTTTGATATACACAAAAATGTCTAGACTATTTCTTAAGAGTAAAACCTATCAGCATTGATGAATAATAGCTTGGGCTTCTTGACTTGGCTTCTCTTCAATAGCCAAGGTGATTACAGTAGTCCTGGAAGCCACCTTTAACCCCCTCAAAGGCAATTTCAAGCTCCACCCCAGGCTCTAATCTCATAAAATAACTCTGCCTTCTCTTACCAAAATCTGCCTATCCCTACAGCTCATTCTTCCGGTTTGCTGTGACAACATACTAGTGATAACTAACATTTAAGTGTGAGCTATGCTCTAGATCTAATGCCAAGCTTTTTCCCTAGATCAACTGTTGCCAGATGTTTGATCATACTGTAAACACTGAGATTGTATTATTTACTGAAAAAAAAAATCTGTTTCTACTTGTGGTGTGGCTCAGCCCTTAGCACACACCTTTAATCCCTCTGGTTGGAATACAGATACAACCTTAGTACATACTTTTAATATCAAAAAAATGAAGATAAAGTTAGTTTATAGAAGGAAGCAGCCATGTTTGAAAATGATGTCTAATTGAGTGGCAAAGTGACAAATCAGAGAAAGACTTGACAGAATATGATATGCCCAACTCTCACTAGAAGAGAGAGGAAAGAGAAGCTACTTAAGGGGCAATGCAAAGTGAGAGAGAAGAAAGGAAGAAGCCAATTTTACCAGGAAAGTTGGACATACAGAGACAGGTTGCAGAAAGAGAACAAGCTAGAAACAGCTATAAACAGAATGAGCCAGAGAATGAGAAGGAGCCAGAAGATCAGAACATATTGCCAAAGTTAGTATGAGGCCAAGCAGAACATTTCAGTCAGAAGCTGAAAGAAGGTAATTTGAATCAGTCAGCTTGGAGAGGAGTTTTGAGCCAGAACAGCTAGGTTAACCATCCGACCAGAGTTCGGAGTTAGAAAAGGTGAGCTTATTCCGAAATAATTCTAGGCTTAGATAAGATTGTATGGTGGCTAGAAGCTTTCAGAACTAGGCTTAGGCTAGCAAACAGAAACAGTAAGCCTCCGAGATGACTGTTACATCAGGAGAATCAAAAATACTTTTACTATCACCACATTTGACTTCATTTGACCCTGCAGGGTCTGAGGAAGAGATGCTCTAAAGAATGAACAAATCTCACAGCATCACACAACTAGCAAATGACAGACAGGAGGGTAAAGACCAAGAGCCAGGACTGAGCTCTCTACAGGAGATAACTGCTACAATCCTGCCACTGTAAACCTAACTAGGAACCAGCACTAGACACTCACATACACTGATGTATTTGAACAAAGGTCTCTGAGCCAGTGTGGAAACTCTACATTTCCGTTCCAAACACACTAATAAGGAAACGCTGGTGGGAAGGTGGGACTCACGTCTACTACTCAGTTACTCCCTCTCATCAACTGCACACAGTATTTCCTCTGCCAAGAATTTCCTCTTTCCACAGAATTATACATGAGTTAGGAAAAATCTGTCTTGGGTAGGAGCAATGAAAGGCGTTTTTGTTTCTCAATGGAGATAAGACTTTTTCCCATCTTTAAAATCATGTAAATAATCCAGCTCTGTTTCTCAACACGAATGTAAACACCAATCAGAATTGTGTATGCTGGAGTGTGGGTAGGGATCTTCTATGAAGTATTAAGAGTCTCAAAGAAGAAATGGCCTTGATCCTTCCAATGATAGCATCCCTAGTAGCACTCTAGAATCTATATAAAGAATAAACCTCTCACACTGCTTTTATCAATGAAAAAATATGCTTATTTAATTACTTAAGATGATAGAAAGACACACATGTATTATATACGCACATAGGTAGAAACATAGATGTGTAGATACTTAGGTTCATGATTTAAGTCATAGTTAATCAGCTCTGCAATGAGTCATTTCTAGCTCTCTGCTAACTGTTTAGCATCATCAGGTTACACAGGACCGATTCAACTCCGACTTACTTCCTCCAGTGACTGTCTCAACAGTGGGGACTTGCAAAGCAGGTTGAACAGTTAGAATTTAGGGCACTGGGCTCAGCATCTCTCAGCTTTGGGAAACCTGGTAGTAATGGCCCAATTCCTGGCAAAAGTGACCAACCAGAATCTGTCAGTAACATCACGAAATGGAAAAAACAGCTTCCCCTGACGTGGAAACTTAAGGGTTCTTTGGAATGTCAATTGTGTTGGATGGTGTGTTTCTGGGACAAACAGGTGAAAAAGTGTTTTCCTGAAGTGGACACAGGTGAAAGGATGTTTTACTAAAGCAGACACATGAAAGAATGTTTCACACAGGTGAAAGGCTAAGGCAGATTCATGAAGGAATGTTTCGTTGAAGCAGGTACAGGTGAAAGATATTCTGCTAAAGCAAGCACATGAAAGAACACATGGTAAAGGATTCTTCCCTAATGACATGCAGGTATTGGTCTCCCTTACACTTTGTAGTTGAGCACCATTTGTCGGAACTCCATAGATAGAAATGCACCAAAAATACTTCTGGTAGTGTGCTGTAACTTTTTTGCTGCTTCCACTGACTGGGGCTGATTGGCAGAGTGACGTCAGCTGAGACAGACTCACGTGCTGAGGCAAGACTCTCCCTTAGTGATGTTTGGAGGGAGTATAAAAGGACTCTATGAACAGTGACAGAGGCTGGGCTTGGGTTGCTTACAGAGCTATCTGGGCCACACTTGTTTGTCTCTCATGTTCATTGATTTTTTGCTTCACTGAGACACTGAGAGGCACAGCCAAGAACTTCGCCTGACATTCCTCCTGGTCCCTCTTGCTGACTTGTGCCGATTTGGCTGAGACTTGCTATCTCTGCAAGTAGTGCTACCACTACTGATTTGTGTTTGCTATCCCAACTCTACCATACTGGACTGCTGGTATATCTATGAAGTGTTTGCAAGTGGCTTGAGCTGTCGTTTCTGACCTGTGAACTGAACTGCTTATTTCCTGAAAACACAAATGAGATTTGCGCCAAAGACCCATTTCTAACAGGTCCACTTCCCCAGTATCCTTTCTTTCCCACTACCTCTAGTGGGTGGTGGGCTAGAAGGGAAGTTAAAGCATTTAAAAACCTTCATTAAAAGTCAGCATTGAAAAAAATAGTTATATTCCCTTCCAAAAATAGTAAGAATTAAGGAGAAAAGGATTCGAGCAGTATTTAGAAGGGCACAAAAATGATATGCATAGACTAAGAAAGCATTTGTTATGTAACCTAAAGTCCAAGTGTCAAGTTGAACTCTACATAACAGAAGCGGTAAAAGAAAAACGGATTTCCCTCAAGAGCACACAACTTCCCCCCTGGCTGGCTGGTTCAAGGTAAGGGTACTTGCTGCCAAGCTTGATAACCCATTTGGTTTCCTGGACCATGGTGGAAGGGTAGAAAAGACTCTTGAGAGATGTTATCTGACCTCCACACACCTACTGTGGCAGAGCCAAACACTTGTGCACACCAAGTAAATGAATAAATAAACAAGTAAATATAATAAAATTTTTAACAAGAGTCCATGGTCTTAGGCTAAGATGTCTGAGGTTTGCTCTGATGGACCCTCCCACCTTGTTTTCATTATATATATATATATATATATATATATATATATATATATATATATATAAAAAATTTATTGTTCACATATAATTTATAATATAATGTATATTAATATGTTTATGCATAACAAGATATTAATATGCATTATATAATATAAATATATTAATAAATATATATATTTTACAAATCATTTATAATTATATATTATATACTTATATGTAATTTATTTTGGGTATTTAAAGAGGTTGTAAACACACACACACAAACACACACACACAAACACACACACATACACACAAATTGCTGAGCCATCTTGTCTGCCTAAAAACCCCTTATGAATGAGGACTAGGTTGAGCTATATCCAGTACTGTACCAGTTCTGCTAGTACTTGGAGAACAAACCACCTTTTGCTAGTGTTGGCTGATTGGTCCATACAGAGGAACACATAGATATCTGAACCATGCGAATATTGGTTTTACTTAATTCTACAGCATTCTGCATGAGACAAGTGGTCAATCTTCACAGAAAGAAAAAAAAAGACAGAATGGTGTGCACTGAGACAGGCAAGTAGCTAGAGCTTGAGAGAAGAGGACTAGAACGAGTGGCCATGGATGAGTGAGCATCATTTGGAAGCACACCCAGTCATTGAAACATCAACACACTGCACATCTGATCATTTTTTTCTAATCTCTGCATTTCCAGATTCTGAGGCAATTGTTCCTTAAACCTTCTTGGGATCAGTGAACACTGTAAAATCCTCCTGATTGCAGACTGAGCTGCAGTTCTGAAATGCTTTCTCAAGCATGAGCTACATGACAGGTAAAGTCAAAACACAAAGTTAAGAAATTGCAGGTCCCTCTCCTCCTCCTTCCTTACCCAAATACTGCAGTGCCCAGACCACTCACACGACTTCCCTGCACACCGGGCGCCCAGCTTTCCTGTTCTAGTCTTCTCCCTTGTCAATCATTCATTTGCTTATAACTCATCATGATGGGTTTGATTTTAAAATTAATTCCCCTGCTAATGTTCAGATGCATAGCTGAGAATTTGTCTCTGAAACTGACTACATTGGGGGGGGGGGTCGGAAGGGAAGGGGAAATACAATTGAAAAATAACAAATCTGGTATTTCTAAACTGTCATCACACTAGGTTTGTAAGGGTTCATTTTCAATTCAATAAACTAGATCTAGCTTATGAATAAATCCTTTTTGTAAAGATAAGCAACATTTTTACATTTCCAGCAGGTTAAACTCTCAAGATTCATATGTCTTTAATTCTGTTAGAAAAATTGCCTGTACTAGAAGGACCTTGAAGATGGGGGCTCCTGTGACTGACCAGGCATAGACTGGTCAGACAAACCTATGCACAAGTTCCATGTAGCACCTAGAGAAGCCAGGCCTTCCTATCTCTCTACTCTGTACCTGTGGGATCGGGGTCGGGGAGACAGGCTACCCTAAAGTCTTTCTCACTCCAGTGCTTTGCACACTACTTCACCCCTGGTCTTCCCGTACTTCCAACTTAGCAGAGATCTAAGACCATACATGTGCACTCTACCTGCAGCCAAATCTCTCTCTGTTACCCCTCAGTATATGCTTTCCTTATGCTTCATAGCTGATGTTAGCAAATAAGATCTGGGTGTTCGATGACGTCCTTCAGTTAATTGGACTGAAATCCTCAAGTTGCTTTTTGAAAAACCCACTGTACCCCCAGCATCGATCCAAACACCTAACTACACAGGGTTCAAAGAACTAATGAGGTCATAAGAAGATGTCCTGGGGTTTATCTCCTATGTTTCCCTGGGGCTCTTGATAAGGGGTAAGGTGCCACCATTGAGTTTTATCCCCAAATTCCCCAATCCAGGCACTCACCATCCTGGGTCTCTGGCCAATGACAGACAGGGTGACAGCATCAGGGATAAGGATTATTGGGATGAAGGCAGAGATGCTGTAGTTATACAGAGAGCTGTGCAAAGATAACAGACTCCACAAAATAAAGAGAAATAAAAGTTCAGGAACACTGAAGGAAAGTTTCTCCAGTGGCCATATTCTTAATCAGACTTGTCAAATATTCTTCAGGAAAATCTCTGGGTAGGTTCTTCAGTGTTTTGTCATAACTTGGATGTTTTATTTTTATAATTAGAAAGAGCGCAATCCCTTCCCTTTGTGTTTTTAGGATACAGGGTACAAGTCACTCGGCTGCTCCGCTCCTGCTCCCTGTTGATCCTTGGAGCTGCCATTCATTGCCCAGCAATTGCTTTCATGAGATTTGGATGGCTTCCCAAAAGCCTTTTGGGTATTTCAAGATCAAAGCACACACATTTAAAACAATCAGACCAACAAACGTTAAAAGCATTTATTTACTCTTTCTCTGGGTCATTCTGCATAACCACTGTTATATTTGAACGGTGAAATTTGAGCATATTCAGGGGTGTGTCTACCTATGTTATAGAAGCACTCACCTTTCCCATGGTTCGTTGGGGCATGAAAATGTTTCAAAACCCTTTAGGCATTTCATGTCTGTCAAAAAACACCTTTGTGCTCTACAAGCACAAAGCAAGGCATTTATGGACAGATACTCATGCTGATCAAATAGTTTCTGGGCAGATCATAGTTCCCTGACTAACAAATAAAGAACATGACTCTTTAGCTTAAAAAAACAATACAATTCAGACTAGCAAGGTATCTCGTATTGATAGCTATTCAATGTAAATCTGAGAATACATTGGACACTGTTGTAAGGTATTGAAACAACCTAACAGCAAGCAGGGAAACAATGTAATCTATCTTCCAAAATAAAAGCCTTGTTACCGTGATTAAAGCCATAAACCACTAATCCAGGGGATGTGCACTTAGGAAGAGGTACAGATTACATAAAGGCATGCATGTCTTTTTGTGTTTTATTCCTGTCTTGCATTTGGTTCATCTTTAAATAATTTGATAAACATAACAATATCAGTGGCTAAACATAATTTTATAAACAAGGAAGAAAATAAACCAGGTTGTATTAAATATTAATATGCCATATGCTGCTTTAAAATTACACATAAAAGAGGTTTTTTATATACAAATACACAATTGGATAAAAAGTGAAGATTTAATTCAACTGGGATTTGGGGACACTGCAGCTTTAAATAAACATCTGGATTTTCTCTTAACTAAATGCATTAGTTGGTTTTTAAACCACATACAATGAATATATTTAAATAATTTTTAGGAATATGGAAAACAGAAGGATCTTATAGAAAGACAATTAGAAAGAAATGAGACTGGTTTTTCTTGTGTGTTCTATATGCCAACTCTGAAAGCAATTAAAGAAAAGATTTTTCAAAATATTTTTAGCATTCATGAAAACATATGGGCGTCAGGGTTCACATTTCATGTATTCCCTAGCTCCCCCTCCCCCTAAAAAAAAGCCTCCCAGTCTTAGGAAACTGATTTAAACACTCTAGGCTGCTAAGGGGCTGCAAACTCATCTGTAATGATAGGAATAGCGTCTGTCCCATAGATTTATAAAGATTCAAAGGGAATGAACGTGAAAAGTCGGCATCAAGTCTTCCTCACACCAAGTTCACGGTCCCTTCTGGCTGCCCTCATTCCCTCATTATCCTTTTATTATTATCATGATTGCTTTGCGGGAATTTACTGGGCTTGTTAAAAAGCCAGCATTTCACTTACTGTCAGGCCTCCTCTGATCCTACTTTTAAATCCAGTCAGGATAATGCATGATGGGTAAACAGATCATTCGGACAACCTGTGAACAATCCTCAATGCTGTAGCTGTTTGCAGATAACGTGTTAGGAAGAGAGCAAAGATCCAGAAAGCACGGAAAGAGCGGGGTTCCTAAGTTCAGAATGAATTAGGAAAGCTGTGCCATGCTGAGGCTTCATAATGTTAGTTTTGCGTATGCAGATAATGCAAGGGCTTCTCTGCCCAGCATCCTGGATGTTCCCCCTCGTTTGCAAAAACTAGAACAAGAAATAGTACAATTGACTTGTTGCTGATGCCCACGCGCACTAAGCACTTAGAACAGTCTGCGGGAGCCTTTGAATCCTTTCCTGGCTGGGCTGGTTTTGAGATCCTTAGGGATTAAGCACTCATTGACAGCTAAGCCTGGGAAATGTCTTGAGGGTTACATTTGGTACCAGTTCTTGTTAATAAATGTTAAAATACCTCTCTAGAAAATTGAATACAAATCCTGAGCAGACCAAAATCCAATTCTAAGAACGACGTTCAAGTTGGGGAGGATTTCTGTCTGTTTTAGTGAACGCATAGGTCGCATTCACTGCAAAGCACATTTAAATATAAAGGCTCCAGGGAGCCTTCAGTACTTCCCTATGTGAATTTTCAGTAGGGGAAAAAATGGGCCTTTCATGAAAAACAGTCTCAAACTACTCCCTTCCACTTGGAATTCATAATTATGCTTAATCTGCTGCTCCTCTTGGCTTGCTTACAGGTCCTGTTGGCAGGTAGTGAATGCAAGATCATTTTAATGGGGGGGTCCCCTGGGAGTGGAGCAAAAGTTTTGAGCATTTACTAGATCACAATGGAGGAAGGCCAGCTGTTGTGGGCGGTGAACTCCCCATAGAAGCAGCGGTGCACATGCATGGCTTCAAATCCACAACCTGGGAAAGACAGGGTGAGTGTGCAAAAGATGGCCCAGTGTGGGAATGGGGACGCAGCCAAGTACCCCACGATCATGTGCTGGCCTGCAACAAAGCCAGACAGGAAAGCCTGGTGGGACTGAGCCTATACACAGCATGGGGCATACTCCTGGGTCGTCTTTCCTTTGGCAGAGGTCTACCCCAAGGGGCAGGTGCTAATGAGACCCGAGCAGTGGGAGATGGGACATGTTTGGCCCCAGCAAAAAGGCTCATTCAGAGTTGCCCTGTCTCTGCCACCCACTCAGGATCCCCCAAGCCAGCTTAAGTTACTATCCTCATAGCATACCTAAGGATACGGTTACTCACAGACCCTCCTAGAAGTGAAAGGCATCTCTCTCTCTCTCTCTCTCTCTCTCTCTCTCTCTCTCTCTCTCTCTCTCTCTCTCTCTCTCTCTCTCTCTCTCTCGATGTGTGTGTGTGTGTGCGCGTATTCCATGTTTTGCTGTATTTTGTTGCTTCCGTGTATTCTTTATATTTAAACTAGATTTAAAAGGAAAACATGCTACCAACTCAAAAGGCAGCTCTTCGTTTTCATCGGAACCATTCACTCATTTGTTCTTTTATATCATTGACTTTTGCATTTGGATAAATACACTTGAGTATTTGTGGCCTCAGATCATAATGCACCCGTGCCCTTTTAAAGACTGAAACTGCTGCAGATGAAATCCCTTTAGCTAGTTTGCAGAAAGACACTCATCCTCGGGCTGACAGCTCTGTGCACACACTTCAGACGATGCCTTATACTTTCTCTTGGGAAAATAGTTTACAAACAATTTATACTTTTGAGTTCCATTGTCCCTTAAACCTACACATGGTGTGTGTGTCTGAGTGTGTGTGTGTGTGTGTGTGTGTGTGTGTGTATAAGCACACAGAAGCGAGCACAACATTAATAATGAACTCCTCTGCAGTGTCTCTATCTTGTTTTGAGGAATTCCTCCAAATTACACCGTGGTCCAGTGAGTGCCTAAGCAGCTGGGACCATATTTGCTGTGGGTTGTGGGATCTGAGGCAGTGCTTAGGTGCACAGCCTGGAGATTAACTTGTGTACAGGTCTGGTTGTCTTCAAGTGGGAAGGAAGTGTCTGGGATCATTCGTGTGGGTCTCATAACATCTTTAAATTCTACAAAGACTCACACTGGATCAATATGCAATTTAAATGGCAAAGAAAGGGAAAGATCCTGAACATAGGAACTTGTCTTAAATCATTCTGGGAAACTTCCTGAAAACCACACAGAAAGCATGACACAATTCAACAGGTTTTTATTATGGGGGATATTTATAAAATATGGTTAGGGACTGTTTGTTTGTGATAATAGCTGGCTACAAGCCATACAACAGAAACAAATGCATATCCTCATTTCTAAACAACAGATACTAACCAATGCCAGTTAAATCTACTCCACTGCTATTCTGGTAACTGGCATTTAGTTCCTATATGTGTCCTTTGAACCTTGGCAATTTGTGTATTATTTTGTTCAACCAACATTCATTGAACTTGCCTTTTGAGCCAGGCACTATTTGGGCCTCCCCATCCTTACCCTACCCCCAAGAAGTTCTCAGCTAAATGATTATACTCAACAACTACTTGCATAGGACAAATGAAATAATGGGAGAGAGGAGATATGAAGAGTGACTGGCAGTTTTTATTATTAATAGAAAGCCACTGAGGTCAAGAGCATATGCTAGCATATGAATAAAGGGGCAGGGGAAACAAAACTAAGAGGTACATAAGCTTGAGCTGGAGGGAACAAAAGGTAAAAGGAAATTCGAAGAAAATAGCTGGGAATGGCTAGTGCAGCTTCGAATCAGCAACAGTGCAGAAAGGAAGAAGATCTCTCATCTCTAGTTTCAATCGTTTCCCATGATTCCACCTCAATAGAGTTCAAATGGGGTTCTTTCCATGTAAAGTATCAGAAATCCAGGAAAAATGGAGTTCAGCCCAACAACATAGAAGGGCTGCATAAAGCTTTTGTTTACTTTGTGTGTGTGTGTGTGACACAAGGTCCCATGAAGCCCAGACTTGCTATGTAGCCAAAGATGACCCAGAACTTCTAATTCTCCTGCCCCCACTTCCCAAATGCTGGGAATACAGGCCTGTGCTACCAATCAGTGTTGGGTGTAGAACTTGGAGCCTCATGTACATGAGGCAAGCATTTTACTAGGCTGTATCTCCATCCTTTTATACAGACTGCTAAGACATCCGTATTGTGAGTACAGGAGCAATGAGCCCATCACCAGTCCTGCAGTGGCAGAGGCTGCTTGCTGCTTCTCTCTGTGCTGAGTTAGTGTTAGGATCTCAGTTGCAGTGGTATTCATTGGGCTGTTGTGTCTTAAGTACCTTTTCCTTGATGTTCATGTTTATTTCTGCTAGACTAAAAGGTAATTTTTATCAAAAATTCTTCTGGATCTCTGTAGCCTGAAAGAGCCCTGCTACCTTTACTTGCTGTTTCTGAAGTATGGCTTCCATACCCAAAGAAAGTAGCTATTATCTGCCATCTTCTCCTGCTGCTGTGTGCCCCCAGTGACCTTTCTCTGCCTTGTAGCCATCATCCCCCTGCTTTCTATAATTCTGCTGAAACACACACACACACACACACACACACACCTTTGGATTGCGAGCTAGCCCCAACTGGTCTTATTACCTGTGACTTTTTGTTTTGAATCTGTTGAAAAATCAGCACTGGACTGATTGATCTTTCCTCTCAACTGCTACTGACTTACCTCTTCCAGGGGTCCAGGGCAGGGGGGTCATTTCTTTTCTACTTTGTAACACTATGCTTTTTCTTTGCTTGCCTGTCTCCTGGCTCTTGACCCCCTGAGAGGATATTCCTCACTACAAATGGAGGCAGGACTCTATACTTATACAGCTACACTTGAAATATATATAACATCCTTTGCTCATAACTCTATGGCAGCAATCCTGATTCTTTCCTATTTTGTCTAATGTGCTCTATCTTAAACAAAACTTGAACCACAATGGTTTTCTTTCCAATCCTGAGCTTGGCCAGGTAGCTCTATCTATGAACTGTGCATGGCTTATTATTTTCTCCCTCTCCCTCCAGCCTCAGCTTTCTACCAAGTTTTCTACTTCCTTAAAATCGTAGCTCACAAGATCTTACAAAAGATAACTTCCCTGCAGGAACTGTGTTAGGGAATATAAAGCATGAGCCTTGAAAAGCCCTTGTTACCAGAAAAGTAAGGAGAAGGGTGTGTTTAGTCAAGATAGAGATATGTACATGGGCATCTGACATGACAGAGCTCTCAAGCAGACAAATCTAAAACATTCAGATCAACAATGTGTGTGTGTGTGTGAGTGTGTGTGTGTGTGTGTGTGTGCATTACTAGATGATTCAAGCTATTGAATAAAATGGGAATCCAAGAGAACTTACAGATATTTTAAAAAATTAGTAAGGAAAAATGAAAGTCATCTCAAGGGAAAGGGAAGGATAGAATCAGAAAACAGCATTTGGAAACTATCATCATAGTTAATGATTTGGGCAATAATTAGAGGAACTGTGATTGTGAAACTTTCAAAGTTTGAGAAGTAATGGGTGCTCTCTGCAAAGCATCACCTCAAAAGGTTCTTACTAATTACAAAGGGGAAAACAGTAACATTATGGTAAAGAAACATTAACTTTAACCAAATGATTCAAACTCACCTCATCAGAAATGGGGACCAATTAATCTCATGTGCATATTGATAGGATGCTTAATGTTGTTTTCATGGTACACACACATGTGTATGCATACACACTCATACACACATATACACACATACATGCACACACATTGCTGTTGTGTGAATGTGCAGTGTTCCTCATAGACTCATGTTTTGTGATCACCTGTTCCCAAAATGGTCACGTTGCTCAGAGAGATAGATCATAGTCACTACAAGGATAGCGAGCTGTTCAAGGCCAGCCTAGACTCCATGAATGAGAACCCTTGACAACAAAAAGAAAGAGAGAGAGAGAGAGAGAGAGAGAGAGAGAGAGAGAGAGAGAGAGGAAGGCAGACAGAAAGAAAGAAAGAAAGAAAGAAAGAAAGAAAGAAAGAAAGGGGGAGAGAGAGAGAGAGAGAGAGAAGGGAAGGAGGAAGGGAGAAAGGGAAAGAAGAAGGGAGAGGGAGGAAGGTAGAAAAGATAGATGGAAGGAAGGAAAAATAGATAGAAGGGAAGAAGGGAGGGAGGGAGGGAGGGGGAAAGGAGGAAGGGAAGGGAGGAAGGAGGAAGGGAGGGAGAAAGGGAGGGAGAGAGGGAGGGAGGGAGGGAGGAATAATTAATTCTTCCTTGGCCATATCTTTCATATTCTATCTAGTTCCTGTGTATTCCACTGGCCATTATTTCTCTGATATCTGACACTTTTTATAATTAGTTTATCTGTGTAGTTCTTACCTTCCCCACTAGACTAGATCCCAGGGAAGAAAATGCTTGTTTTTCTTATTTCGTGTAAGAATCATAACTAAAGGTCTCCATTTATGATTCAAAACATCCTTAACTCTCTCACTCCATTTAGCATTGCTGTTCTGAGTTAAGTCAACCAAACACCCCAGACAGCAAAAATCTGTCTCCTTCCAGATGGATTCTCCTCTCCCCTTCTTGTACAAGGACAGTTGCCTTACCAAAAGCATCAGTAGCATCACTTATAGGTGCCGCCCAGATTCCCTTTAACAAACCATCTGACTCCCTCAGATTGAGAAGATACTGTTTCTTCCCCATGGTTTATTAAGCCCCTTGCATTCGCTCACATTTTCTTCTGCTTCTCTCTCCTTTTCTGGATCCAGGTCACTTAACTAGCTATCCCCTGCACTATGGACTTGTTTCCTTACAATCACCTCCATTCACTTATAAACTCATTCAGATATTGCCTCCAACAATCCCTGATTTGTTTAAACAGCCTTTCCTTTGCTATTAGAGTATATAGCTCCCTAGTCTAAACCATTTGGGAATAAGCTGCTCCTTAGCTTCAGATACTTTAGCTCTCAACTATTGCTGGAGGTATTGCTTCATGTGTATTTCCAAGCTAGACTGACTTCCTAAAAGAAGGAGCTTATAGTGGGAGCAAGGATTTGTTGAAAACTTTATCCTTAGCCTAGGAACACAGTAGATGCTAAATTAATTTGTATGAAATAAATCAACATTTAGTGTTTACCAGAAATAGTAAATATGACAATAGAATATGCTTATATAAAATTTTAGATGTAACTGGTCTTTATGCCAGTGAACAACAGCACTCAGTCAACTCTTTGATAAACTGTTTATGATGAAGACATGTGGGCATTGTCCATAATTAATAATTTCTGGCTTAGACAATGCCTTACTCAGCAAAGCAACTTTTATAGTTATCGTAGACTTTTTGAATCATGAGTTATAAATATATGAATTGTGGTCACAGGTATCCTGTGAGAGCTCACTGTTCCCAGAAAACAAATTCACAATTTACCTCAAATGAAGGCACTCTTGATATCCTGTGGCCACAGACCCATTCTGGTCAGCAGGATCAATCCCACACTGGTCATCCTGACCTCACTTTGACAGAAATGGCCACAGTTGGCCAACCATTCCATGGTTTCCATTAAGGTATCAACCCCTCTCAGCCTGTCCCTGGCATTCTGTAAGGTTTGTTCTTTGCCTCTATAATTTGGAATAGACAGAGACAGTTACAATGGAAAGCACAGCAATGACAGAACTCCCTTAGGTAAATAAAAAAGATTGCTTTGTCCAGGATCCTTCTCTATTCTCTTTTGGAAATGTCCCCTGCATCAATGAAAAGAAGATAAAACATCTGTGCTTATTATTCTAAGTCCTCGCTTCTAGAAAACATGATGGAGCTTAATAGAAGAGACCTGGTCCTTTACCTCCTTCCTGTCCCTTGCTTCATTTTATAAAAAAATTTTTGCTATGCTCTCATATGCTATTATGGTCATAATCAGGATGCTACACAGTCACCCAAGGAACCAAAGTGTCTTGCTGGGAAAAAAAATAATTTTAGAACTACACAGACTTGGTTTCTAACCCTAGATTTACTACTGTGCATGACTAACAAGTGACCTTTGTTAAGTGACATAATCTCAGTGGCCTTTCAATTTGTCTGAGGCTTTAACTTCTGTCTCAGTGGGATTTGGGGAAGATTAAATGAGGAAACAGATGTTTGCCACCTAGCATGGAGTCTGACACAAAGTCAATGTCCATTGATTAGACTATGACTATTGTGTTGGTCTGGCACCTACAAGGCATATGATAAATATTTACAGAACAAAGGAGCAAACAAATCCCTGTAAGATGTGAATTGCCCACGCCTTCCTCTTGCTAGTAAGTCCCAACTCACCCTATCTCCCAACTTCCATAAGAACGCAGCAAGGATTTACCAGTGTGATTGACTTAAAATCACATCGTGCCTCCTCAGTTGATAATGAGCATTATCCAAAAGATTGTAGAGATGAATCTTTATAGAAAGAATAAAAGAAAAACAAATAAATAAAAAGAAGCTGGATAATAGAACTTTATTTGGTTCTGCTAGCCAAAATCTTATACCAGTTGGAAAATCTAACTTCCTAGCAAGTGACACTTTCAGAAAGAAAAGCAATACTAATAAAATTTCATTGATAATTAAAGTCAAATTCCAATTAATATATACATCAAGGCCCATCTAACATTTTATTTTATTTTATTTTATTTTATTTTATTCCAAGTTGTTTGATTCTTCAAGAAAACGTCTTAAAACTGAACAGGCAAAATTGATCACTGTACTGACCTAGCAGTCACTACTCCTAGCCGCATTGTTTATGGTGGAGACATATGGTCAAGCCTCCAATCCTAAATTCTCTCCTTAGTCTATACATACATGGACTACATTTCCCATCTCCCCTTGGGGTTGGGTATAGCCATCAATCAAGGGCTAGTCAATAGTTAATAGAGAAGAGAAATACAGTCTCTCACCTTGAGGTGTGGTCTACTGACACTTCACATTCTTCTCTTCCAGGTTTCCTTGCCTTGGGCTTCAGCAATGGAGACAATCTCAAAGTGGCCCTAGAACCTTCTATCTGAAGATGGCTGCACATCTTTAAAACTCAGTCCTTTGATGACCTTGAGAACCATCAATTCCACCAACATGTTTATGTGTCCTACAGTGTGTGTATATAAACTAAACTGCTTTTGTATTGAGTCTTGATACAGATGGTGACCCATTTGTGACAGCTCTTCCAACATACTGCTAAGAAGCAGTCTTTCTGTACGAATCATCCCACACAGAAGTGAGCAACCAACATCACTATGAATGTTTGACAGATGCAGAATTCCTAAATTATCTTCTTTAAAATTCCCTACTTAAATTTCTATTTGTCTTTGGTTTCTCACATCCTGTGCACCTTGTTCTGAACAACTACTTTAGCTAGCATGAACAAAAATAATACTCATTCATTCTTTTGTTATTCTTTTGTTACTACATTTCTATCATCAGTGTGAAAAAGAGAGAGTGCTTAAACATTCTTGAATGCAGCACATGGCAAGAACCTGCATATTCTTCATGCCATAGGAAGAATTCCTGCAGGGCAGAGCCAATGTCATTTATCCCTGAATACCTAGCATGCACAAGTAAACAGGGAAGGCATTGAATAAGTGTCAAGTTCCTTGTGAGTAAAGACACATAGTCGGGAAGTACATTCTATACTAATGGCATATACGGTGCCTAAAATGTTTGCACAGCTATACTGTGGACTACTCAAAGAATGGGATTAATAGGAAAAAAACAAAAGAAATGGCCTCTTCTCTCAGTAATGAGTGCTGGGGAAGGCATGGCACAGCAGGAGTACTGAGCTGGACTTTGTAACCACAGCAAAGGGCAAGTGCTGAGCTAGGAAGCCCATGTGCCTCCTCTCCTGTGCCTAGTGCGTTTGTACACACCACTCCTCTGCTACAGTTCTTAAAGGCTATTTTAAGATTCAGCAGCCTTTAAGCCTTTTTTTTTTTAAGAAGCTTCCCTAAGCCTTTTTTGTTACACAAAGAAAAAGCTGTTTCTCCTAAAATAAAGAGTTGCTGAAAGCCAGAAGCTTTTGATTTAACAGAAAAAACTCCAAACTCATCGATTTTAATCAACGCTAAAGTGGAAGATCTCAGAGTCTTAGATTTGATACATTTCTTAACATCCAGTGTTTTAGAGAATATTTAATTAAATCAGCCAACCTGGAAAAAATATGCAAGGAGAAAAATACAGAGAAATGTTTTGAGCCTTACATAGAGGATCCTTTTGTTCATTGCAAAAGCTGAAGGTCAATGGGCCTAGAAGTCAAGAAAAAATAGTTTATTCATCTTTAACTATATGCATGCATATGCTGCTCTTATTTTTTACCTGCCCATGCTTATTCATAACTGTCAATCAACTATTAAAAACTTTAATTATATATGATGACATATAAAATCACTATTTGCCACTTAAAAGGAATCTTCAGTGTAAGTTTGTATTTCCTACTCATTGAGCATCCAGAGTTTTATAATTGTTAAGAAAGTGATACACATATATTATACACAAAAGTCAGGAGAAATAATGAATTAAGCAGCTTTAATTACTAGTAAGGGAATTTGGATTCATTTTAAAGTTATATCAGCCTTTCTGGAAGGTTTCATAATGTGTTTTTGTTTAGCTTCTACAATAGAAAATTTCTGTGATAGCACTTAGAACTCCTGAAATATTCTGGGTTTTGTACAGAAGCACAATGTTCATAACTAGAAGTCCATCTGTTTAACTTCATGGCCTCACGTGGATCTCACCACACTTCCTGTATGTTTTTAAAAGCAAACGTGATCTTGCATAACCTGTTTACATGTGAATATATTATTTTCAAATTTCACTCAGTGAATTCTAATTATTTACTGAACACCACATATAAAATGAATACAATTTTTCAAAATTGTATTTCGGTTTCAGAATAAGGGCTAGAGATGGGTCTCATGATAGAACACTCTCATGTCCTTTGCACATGGCTCTGTGTTTGATCCCCAATGCCACACAAAAGATGAAAAGGTTGTACAGTCTTGTCCCTTTTTCTAATCTTTTTCTCCATCTCTCAGAAGTTTATGGTCATCCACCTCCTGTTTGCATATCTAGATTTCCTTTGTGCACACACAAATGTAAAACTCATTGCTACATGTTTGATACTATCACAGATTCTACCAATTCCTTATGGTCCCTTTTCCTATGTATATGAAGGGAAAATGATGAATATTACCTATAAATTCTAAAAATGTTCTCCAGATATCCTTCTCTAAACAACAAAAACATTCTTGCCTTATTATCATAAAGAGGAGAAGGAAATTACTAAGAAAAGATCAAAATGGTAAAAATCAAAAGATGCTATGAAGGCAATGAATTATGTATAAAATGTTGATTTAAAGACAGAACCAAAAAATATTGGCAGGATGGATGCCTTGTCAAAGACAAATCTTTTCTGAGCTGCTGACTAACCTCAATGGGACTGGTAAGATCACACTAATTTATGAAGTTGAGGGATAAAGAAAAAGCATGATTCAGAAGTCACTGGATTCATATTGGATGGTCACCTTTCTGATTTCTGACAGTTCACTTTTACATGTAATGACAGGAGAACAAATAGAAGCTCCTGGTGGCACTCCCATGCTAGTGGGATGAGTTCAAATCCTTGAGGTAACTGATGAAGGCAGTTCTCTGTGTGGAGACATCTTAACAAGTTTAGAAGCTGATCTATGGGGAGATAAATCTATAAAGGGAGACATGAAAGGGGATGAGTGTGGGTGACACACTTGAGGCACAAGATTCAAGAGGAAGAAGTTGTGGACTGGCAGAATCTTAACATTCTTGGCAATGAATTAGAGCAGTGCTTCTCAACCTTCCTAATGCTGGAACCTTTAATACAATTCTTCATGTTACGTTGACCCCCCCAACCATAAAATTATTTTTGTTCCTATTTCATAAATGTAATTTTGCTACTGTTATGAATCATAATACAAATACTTTAGGAGATAACGGTTTGCCAAAGGGGTCATAACCCATAGATTGAAAGCTTCTGAGTTAGAGTCTTCGAAGAATTTGATGGAAAGATCCTTTGAAGAGCAGAATGACATGCTCTTGTAACTGCTAGGATGTGATTACACATGAATGCCTTTCATGCATTTGGTCGCTGACTTTCCACACAGCTGAATTTAAATAGAGAGGGAAAAAAAATCTCCTTGCATTCTATTCCTGGGAATGTCCAAGGTAAGGGTAGTGATATCACTCTTCTTTTTATACAAGTCTTGAAAAAGTTAAATAGCCCAACCTTTACCTCCTAGGTCATGAGCTTCTCTGCTTGTTTGTAGGAGTCTCTATCAAACATGCTTAAGACTTTATATCTGCAATGATCTGTCCTTTTCAGTACCACAGTAACTATTCAGTCATAGGAGTTTCACTGAGAAAAATTAAGGGCTATAGATTGCAGATCCACAATGATCTTAGAGGCTTGTATCTGATTTTCTGGGGAGGCTGATCTACCAGTGGTCATATGTATACTCAATGTTTCAATAATACCAGAGCATCACGGTGATGAGCAATTGCTCTTTAGAAGTCTGAACTTCTCTATTTTATTACTTATTTTGACTGAGAAAGGATAAAAATTTTAAAAAGTACAGATGTTTAAAATGCCTTATTCCTAGAAAAGAATGATCTTTCAATTTGCTGATAAGATGCCCATTACTAGAATATGTTACAGTTGATAGCAAAGGCATAGTATCACATGTTTCTACAGAGGAAAGGGAAGAAGAAAAAAATTCCTCAAGATGAAGAGGAAAGAGCCAAACAGCTTTCTAAGAAGGAGAAACTTAGCAGCAACAAGAAATCCATTCATTTAACTGAAACCATTTAGGAACAAGTACCACTGGGAAGAATTCTTGCCCACTTTGCTGGATAGACTCAAAGCTCTTCCTGGCAAAAATGATAGAGATGGGTCAGTGAGATGGCTCAAGAGAAAAAGATTCCTACTTCCAAGACTGACAATCTGATATTAATCTTTGGGGACTACATGATGGGAAGAGAAAACCAAGTTCTGCATGTTGTCTTCTGACCTCCACATATGCTCCATTGCACATGTGTCTCACCCATATACATGTACATGTACACAATAAAGTAAGAATAAATTTTAACAAAACTAATGGGTAGTTAATAAATAATAATAAGTATCTTTTAATACAATATGTTTAAAGATTTTAAAGTGTGTAAATATAGCTAAGCAATAAATGCAATAAATTTAAAATGTCTTGAGTTGCACCCCCTATCTGCTCTTCCATTTCTATACCGCAACTGTTTTTCTTTATATGGATATTACTTTGTGTGGAGCAAGATAATGACTTCTTTTTAATATCAGATATGAAGAACAGAAGCAAAGGATTAGAGAGATATTTTAGAAATTAAGAGTATCCACTGTTCTTCCAGAAGACCAGTGTTCAGTTTCCGGCACCCACATCAGGCAGTTCACAACTTCCTGTAATTCCAGCTCCAGGTAAGGACATCCTCTTCTGGACTCCACCATTCCTGTACTCACTGGACACATACAAGCACAGACACATAGAGAAAGAAACATGATTAGAATTAAAATAAACATTGACAAACAAATTAAAACATATAGAAAATTAAGTCTCAAAAGACGAACATCAATCTTCACTATCTGTTACCCTTGAGGAGCCCATTCTAAAACTTGCTTTTTTAATTTCTTTATGTTTCATGCAAATAGCACCATTCTAAAATGGCAGAGTAACAAGGGAGGGGAACTATGAAAAGTTTAAAAAAACAGAACGAAAAAAGAAATACAAGGAAATATTTCCTTCTTGCCGTAATAAATAACTTCAAGACCTTAAACTAATCTACAAAATGCACATGATCAGTGTATTATACTTGTGATCCTCCTGCCTCTGCCTCTGCCTCTACCTCCTCAGCCTCCTCTGCCTCTTTAGAATATACTGCTGCATGTACCACCACAGTTGGTAGTGGGTTCTAATTGTAATAACGTGTCTTCCTAGCCGTGAAATCCCATTTCACCTTAACCAAGACTTTCACAATAATCACTAAACTATATAATAGGCCACTATGGACTTAAGGCTCAAGCTAATTCTGTATGCCAGCCACAGTCCCTGTCTAGAAATTAGATTCACAGTTCCTAGGTTGCTTGATAACATACTGGGAACAAATAAAAATATAGGTACAAAGGCTGGCTGGCTTATCTTCAGAACAGTTGGAAAATGACAGAAACCAGCACTGGCCTCAACAAATAGTAATATGACAAGAGGTTTACCCATTACTAAAATAAAAAGAGGAATACCAGATCAGAAGCATGCTTCAATTTGAGGACTTTTTTCAGATATCGCCAAAGTGGGGAGGGGGGGTATGTCTGTTAATTATTAAACAGGAGTTGTTCTGTTTCCTAATAACATAGAGGTCAGGTATCAACAGCACTGCATACAAGTCCAGAGGTATATTGGAAGCTCTATGAGTAATATATTCTGAAGCCTTGTCACAGAACTAAACAGTGAGGATACTTATAGGTCAATACCCACTGTTCAACAATAACACTTTTTCCTCTCTACCTACATTCCAGTCTTGAGAAACACTTCTCCTTCTCAAACAGTAGAGCTGTGCATCTAAATCCAATCCTATGCATAAGACCTTGCTGTGTTTCTTGGAGGATAAAGAAAGATTTGGTGATAAGACTTTAAGAAGGATGAGAAGAAGTTTGGGTTCTATCATACCCCAGAGTCCTAAGGGTCCTACTCAACCATTATGACCAAGTACAGACAGGGAGAAGCAGAGGCCAAAGTTGACTGTTTTTCAGAGATTTCCTGGCGAGCCAGGTATCAGGTGAGCTTCTGTAGGGCCTTTGTTCAGAGTGAAGTAGAGTAAAGGTCACTTTGAACCCTGCTCTCATACTGTGATACCAGAGTACCTAACACATAGGAAGCATTGGCGGCATCTATCAAAGTCTGAGTCACCTAGATCACAGCAGTGAGAAATTTCCTGAGGAGTATGGTTAGAGGGTGAAAAAGCACAGGTGTAAGCTTCCTAATGATCCCACTTTGGGCTCATGGGAAGTATTCCTTTAAATATGAATCCAAAGTACAAGAGGTCTGTTGCATTGCAAGTGAGCCTGAATTTCTATTACTTGGAAGATTAACTGATTGAAGTAATGAATATTTGGTTCTTAAAGGTGACTATGGACTCGCAGACATGGAGAACTGATTATAAAATTCACCGTTTAGCCCTAATGGATATTCAAAAGGTTACCTGAAATAATAAAATAATTCCTTGGCATGTAACCCTGTTTTTATCTTGTTTTAATAAAGCACCTGTAATATAGGTATCATATACTCATTAAAGTATAAAGACTTAAATATTTACATAATATACAAAGTATCCTATTTAAACCCAATTTATACCTTAATTATATTCCTTCATTAGATAGAGGGATCTAGTGATAGAAAGCATCTGTAAGAAAGGAAACTCTTAATCAAAGGGTGCATTCATTGCCTATTTTTACTGAACTAAATTACCCAAAATTATAAAATTACATCCAGTTAGTTCTAGAGTTCAGAAATGTAAATGGTCTGCAGAAATGCACTCCTCAAGGCTCTAGGCAAAAATCTTACTTCCTCTCCTCCCCTGACTTTGAAAAGCTGCCCACATAACTTGGCTTATGATCTATATCCAGCAAGAGACTCTCTGTAACTTCTACCACTGTCTTTATCTCCCCAGCCTCCATTCCTGCTAGCACATCCTCTTCTTCACTAGAGGCTACCTGCTCCTTCTGAAGGGTCTCTGTGAGTAGATTCCTCTCACCTGAATGATAACAGAATGTTATCGTTTTGATCTAGAATGTTCTCTGAGAGTTTATGGGCTGAAGGCTGGGTTGAGGTCATTGGGATTATACTTTTGAAAGGTGAAGACTGCCCCACTTTCTGCACTTCTCTATGACAGGATCCTGTTTCTAATGTTTCTAAGATGTTCTTCATTCATTTAAGTCCAAAACAATGGAACCAGCTGGCTTAGACTGAAACTTCTAAGTTAGTGAGCCAGAAATAGATCTTTCCTGTTTTTTTTTTTTAAGTTATTTGTCTCCGGTGTTTTGTCACAGTAACAAAAAGCTAATGAACACATGTACTCTTCCAATTTTAAGGTCCTTTACTCAATGGCATCTGCATAGTTTCTTTGCCATGCCAAATAAGATATTAATAGGTTCTGGGAAAAGACTATGTCATGGGTACTAAGGGGCAAGAAGACATCTTATTCATTTTATCTCAAGGAAAACAAAGAAGAAGACAGGTTTAAAAACAGACCAGATGAGTAAAATGAAAATCAACTGGAAGTCAGGCCAGTCCAGAAGTCCTGCCTTTACTGTGGGAACAGCCATGTTATATGTACCTTATAACTATAATGCAAGCCAGTTACCTATAGTTGTCCCTCCAGGCTTCCTGTGGTGATTTGAATATGGTTGGCCTAGAGAGTGGTACTAGTAGGGGTTGTGGCCTTGTTAGAAGATGTGTGTCACTGTAGGGGTGGGCTTTGAGCTTTCTACGCTCAAACTCTGCTCAGTGCACGAGAGACCCTCCTCCTAGCTGCCTGCAGAAGAAAGTTTTCTTCTAGTTGCCTTCATATCAAGACGTAGAACTCTTGAGTCCTCCAGCAGTAAGCCTGCCTGTATGATGCCATTTTTCTCACCTTGATGATAGTGAACTGAATGAACCTCTGATACGGTAAGCCAGCCTCAGTTAGATTTCTGCCTTTATAAGAGTTGCCTTCATCATGGTGTCTCTTCACAGCAATGAAATCCTAACTGAGATACTTCCCAAGCAACTATCTGTAAACCTAGCTATCCATGGACATCTAGAACACAATCCACATAACCAGCTTTTGTACATGATCTGCTATGTTGATCACCTGGCTCCCATAAGTGCTTTCCTAGCAAAAAAAAAAAAAAAACAGAGAGAGAACTGCCGAGAATCCCATCCACAGCCATGCTCCATCAGATAGTCTACTAGGGGCTGCCTATTAAGCACCATATGTCTTCTTAGGGAAAGTCTCCATATTCACAAACAGCAGAGCATCATTCCTATCAGACTCAGGGACAGGTTTGCCTCTGATTGGCCACTGTTGGCACAACCACAAGCAAGGATGAGGAAGGAGCACACATGTGCATGGCATTTGCTCTGAGTGGCTCATCAAGTTATTATTACTTTTTCTTCCCTTAACTACCAACAAATAGGTATATTCTCCCAGGGACAAACAGTCTTCTACTTGTTTATTCTATTGCCCCAGGAACTAGAGCAAAACTTTGTAAGCAGGACATCAGAACGGGCGCTCCTGCTACATCACCATGATTTTTTCCACATGAACAGGTCTAAAGTCCCTATCATCATTCTATGAAACACATGATTTTTACTCCTAGATATGAATCAGGTAGTTTTGCTATAAGCAAAGTTTGACACACTCCCCCCTTTTGTACAGTGTAAGAAATAAGGCTGTTTTTTTATATATTTTGAAAGGGCTGAGGAGAAACCCCAAAGGGCAAATAATACATTGTGACAAAGTCATGTAAGATTCAACTATCAGTGTCAATAAATAAATATTTTATTGATACACAGCCACACCTATTCATTTATATATTATCTGTTACTCTCATGCTACAATGAGCTGATTGAATATTTGTGACAAAGACCATGAGCCATAGGAAGTAAAAAGTATCTAATTAGTGTCTGCTTTTTTCAAGTTAAAATTGCTCTCCCCGATATTACAAAACATGTCTGCAAGGGCTGGGGATATATATATCTTGCAAGTACAAGGGCCTTATTTGAATCCTGGGAACCACATAAGCCAAGAATAGTGTCTTAGATTAGAAATACACTATGAGAAATGTGGGAGTGGAGGATTAAAAGTTCAAGTTCACCCCTAGCCACACAGCAAGTTCAAAACCAGTAAGGAGTCCAAGAGAGCCACTCCTCAAAAAGCAAAGGCAATTGAAGGAAGGGAGGGAGAGTGGGAAAAGAAATGGTAATGAAATTTGTTATAGAACCAAAGATAACAACAGTGACATGGTGTAGGGCACATTTGAGGAGCTGGTGCTGTCTTAGAAAGCACTCAGCATAATTTATAATAATATAAATTATCTTCTAACTCAATAACATCATATGTCGACTATCTATATTTATGTACAATGTGGTAAAATGCTACCTGGTACAAATTTGTAAAAAATGTGATACAAAAGAACAAGTCATGATGCTTAATAATTTACTGGACCACTGAGCTATCTGAGATAAAACTATGAACTTTCCCTTATTGCATGAATGATGCTATCACAAAATAGATCTCAGAGTGGAACTTACTAGGAAATGGGACTTTTAAATGGATAGTGTGGATCATGAGGTGATGTGTGGGTAGTTTGTAATGCTGTTTGGTTGCTACTTTTATGAAGAAGGAATTGTTACAAAAAGAGATGCCAGGGATGCCCAGGAACCAAGAAAAGTCCGTGTGGGATTGGGAAGTTGGCTCAGTGGTTCCAAACGCTTATTGCTTTTGTCAAGAATCCAGGTTAGGTTCCCAGCACGTCCTTGGTAACTCTCAACCATCTGTAACTCCAGTCCCAGGAGATCTAAAGCTCTAATCTGGCCTCTGTGAGCACCAGACACAACATGGTACATGGACATACATGCAAATAAAACACTCATATGCAATAAATAAATAAATAAATAAATAAATAAATAAATAAATAAATAAATATTAAAAAGAAAAGCAGAGGCTACCTGAGGACGTAGCTAGGCATCTGAAGCCAAGAATTTAATCCTGTAGTAAGTCTTTCAAGACTTTTTTTATGTGTGTTGGTTTGTTTGTATTGTAAGTTCTTCTTTTAAAAATTAATCAATTAATTAATTAATTAACTTATTCATTTTACATCCCACTTACTGATTCCCTTCTGGTCACCTCTACCCACAATTCTTCCCCCATCCCCCTCCTCTTCTCCTTGGAGTGGTGAGTACCCCTCGAGTATTCTCCCCAAGAATCTTACAGAGACTTCAAGTTTCTGTAAGGATGGCAGTTCCTCTCCCACTGAGGCCAGACAAGGCAGACCAACTAGTAAAACATATCCCACATACAGGCAACAGCTTTTGGGATAGCCCCTGTTCCAGTTTTTCCGAACCCACATGAAGGCCAACTTGCTTATCTGCTATATATGTGCAGGAAGGCCAAGGTCCAACCTGTGGATGTTCTTTGGTTGGTGGTTCAAACTCTGACAGTCCCCAAAGGACCAGGTTAGTTGACTCTTAAAACAAAACAAAAAACAACAACAACCTAGTACTCAGATATTGAGAACTCTCACTTTTCCTTCCTCGTCAGCAATAATGTGTGACTCTCCTATTTTCTCCCCTGAATATTGCATGGATAACTTTGATCAATGGTCTTTTGATGTAGACTTTTGTAACAATCTCTTCTTAGGTCATTGTGTGTTCTCATCTTAATTTAGAAAGACATCTCTTTTTCTTCCTTGAAATGAGTTGGCAAATCCTTTAACTATATAATATTTCATGTGAAGCTTCAGCAAACTTACGTATCTCAAACTTTTCTAAGGGGACCCAGTTCTATTATATGCTTGATGGAGGCAGGGGAATGCTTAGTGCTTAGGAGCCCAGTTTGTGGACACCATTCTTGGCTTGCTGGGACTTATTAGTGATGGGACCTTTTAAAGGCTCCCTATCTCTGTTCCTTACCTATATAACTCAAGTAATACATGTGTGTACATTTTACAGTTATTGACACGATTGAGCTAACTTAGGAATTAGAAGATAACTTGGTCCAGGATAAGGTTTACTATGATTGAATTTATTTATACTGCCAAATCCTCACACAACACATATGTTCCTTTTACTTCTTTACTTCCAGCTCTTACTTTTCCTTCCTGGTCAGGATATAGAAAACTTTTTGTATATATGCAGAAAGGTGATTTACACATACTTATACTTCAACACCTGCCTTCTCAACATGCCCCTGGTTATTGGCAACCAGTTTTAGCTAAAGCTATTCATATGGTTTTATATATGCCATATTTCATTACATCCAAGATATAACTATTTTATCCAAAACTACATACTCTGATGTATAAAAGCTAGAAGATAATGTCTCCTAGCACTTATAGAGGACATTCACATTATACAAATCTTAGAAATCATCTTCATTTTTAGCACATTTGCAGAGTAAAAGCACAAGTGCCTGTCAGTATCAATCAGCTAGAGCATTCCTATATGTTATGTTCGTGTGTAATTTAAGATGACTGATCAATAGGTTTGTAGATCTCGGAGGGGGGATTACATTCATCACGGAACACTTTGAGAAGGCAACCAGGAGTAATAAACTTAAAATAACATGCTTTCCAAGCTACTTTAATTAGGTGCCTGTGAGCGATGCATTTTTCCTCTTTTTTGATTTATTTCTCCTCCAGTGGTAATTTCCTTAGATAAAGTAATGGGAACAGTTTGGGGTGGGATATTCACGAATACTTTCTTGACAAAGAAAGGAACTGATGAGGTCTTCAGAGACAAAGAAATGAAGCCTTCAAGTGAACAAGAGGATTTCTGAACTCATAGTGAACCTGTCAGCTCTTTATAAGAATGCTTAAGACTTGTTCAAATTTCACAATTGAAATGCATTTCCACTCAATTATTAAGCTTCGATGTTTCATCTTCTTGAGCTGTATTCATGACTTTTCTTTATAAATGAAAGAAAACCATGGTTTTAACGAGAATTGTGTATGTAGCTATTTGTCATATACTGTACATATCTGAACGCTGTTGTCCTTAAATGGAGCAATTGCTCTGGTATTGTTGACCACATAAAACTGTGGTCAAGTTCAGATGTACTTTTTTACTGAGATGGATCGAGTTTGAATGCCACCTTTACCTCTTAGCAGCCTTAGGCAAGTTACTCAACATCTCTGAGACAGGTCTCCCTCGCCTGTAAGGTGGGAATTAAATGTATCTCCCTCGCCCTGTTTTAATGACAGAGTGAGTGATGCTAAAAGAATCTTACAGTGCCTCTGAAATGTGACAGGTGCTTTGGCAGGAACAGTCTCTGCAGGCAGGGAGAGGCAAGCCACCTCTGACATCTTAACTCTCCATGAGGATTAGTGAGGTGGCTCAGTGGTTGAGAGCACTGGCTGATCTTCTGGAAGACCTGGGTTTAGTTCCCAGCATCCACATGCTGTTTCACAACACTGAGTGATCTTTTGGCTCTGGGGAGCACCAGGCACAGCCCTGATACATGCATGCTAAAGAAACACTTGTACTCATAAAAATAAATACATAAAAAATCTAGTTTATTTCAGAAGTGTTCAGTTGCTTTTTGAGTGTTTTAGAAGAGTTTGAGTAAAGCAGAAAGATCTGCATAGAAATCAAGTAAGTCCAATTCCTGAATCAGTGCTATCTCAGAGAAAGTATTAAGAGAATACACTTCCACTTGGATGTATTCGACACAACTTCTGAAGACATTTCCATGCAATTCTATACGCTAAGCTGGGCTATGGACATACAGAATAGCTCTGAACTGGGTAGGGTAGAAAACTCAAAAAATCACTGTTACTCCAAGAAGCTTCACAGATGAAAGAAAGATGTAAACAAGTAGGATTATTTCAATATTTCAGAGTGTACATTATCATAAATAGAATGTTCTGTAGAATGCTTTGGGGGAAAGACTCTGTTCATTGTGACTACTCACAGTGCGTGGAACTATACAAGTAAAGTACAAGACATGACCATCGTCAGAAATAAGCATGGATGGAATGGAAGTTCATAACTGGCCTACAGGGGCAGAGACTTTGTGGAAGGGAAGATACACACAGACTCAAGTCCAGGAATCCACAAACCATATTGTATGGATTAAGGGTACAATCTTTGGAGACACGTTATTCAGGTTCATTCAGCTACTAAGTCTTTAACTTGTGCCTTGGTCCTAAATTTTACCACACCCTAGTTTTGTCTTATAAATTAGGGAGGACTAGTGAAGATAATTAAGTAAGATGACACAAAGGAACTACTGAGCACAGGGGAACATCTGTTTTAGATTGAGTTTCCATAACAGAAAGAGATGGACAGTTCAGAAGGCTAGAAGTCCAAGATGGTGGCAGCACCAGTTCTAGGGGATGCTCTGATAAAACCACACACACTTGCCCTCATTGTTCAACTGCTCCTATGCCTACTCTTACAATTCAGTCAGTAATACTTGTTGGCACAGCATTGTTGTTCATTGCATGTGTCTCTGCCCTTCCCTGTAGAGGACTCTAACATCTCTTCTTCACATGACAGGGAAGCAGCCAGTCAGCCAGCCTTATCTGTAATAACCCAAGGAAATCACACCACAAAGACCACTTCACTACTACCGTTGCCAGGCTGGCTACAGCCCCTCTCCACTCCTGGAGAACATCTACAGATGTGTATGTGCTTACTGCAAACTAAAACATGGGTGAGTCCTGTGGTTTAGCACAGACCCTGGAGTGCCACCTCCTAGGCACAAATCCAAGTGGCACCAATTACTTGGTCCAGCCATTTACTTCTTTGTGCCATAGTTTCCTTGTCTACAAAGAAGAGATAAAAAGTTATGGTACACATAAACTGCTTAGCATGAATAGCTGGCACAGTCATTGTTGTTGGTATGTAATTATCTAAGTCTTTGCCAGACCTTTTAAACTCGGTAATAACATACCAGTTCATATTTGTATTCCTAGTACCTAACATAGAATCTGTCAAGACAAATACACACACACACAGAGAGAGAGAGAGAGAGAGAGAGAGAGAGAGAGAGAGAGACAGAGACAGAGAGACAGAGACAGATAGAGACAGAGACACAGAATAAGACAGACACAGACACACATACACACAAACAGACACGCATATGAACTAAACCACACATAAAAAGAACACTTTTCAAAGGTATTAAGCACTTTGTTTTGTGCCCTGTTCCTCACTGACAGAATAAAAAGTCCACAGATTCATTCTCAGAACAATGGTTTTAAATATACACAAGGAAATGTGTCTTGTGTTACAAAAAAATCCAATTATATTGAAATAAAGCCATCAGGAATACGTGAAAATAAATTTGTGGCACAATAATATTGTGTTTCTGATTCAATAACAAAAACTAGCAGAAGATCCAGCTCCAGTCATTTCAGAGGAACAATGAGTTTAAACAATACTGAGAGAGATGTAGAACAATAAAAGCATGCCAGGAAAGTCACCACTGGCCCTGTTGCCAAAGCCAAGGTCAAAGCTAGCACTGTGAGCGCGTGTTGTTTTGATTAGTAGTAGAAGGAGATGCTAAATTTCATTTAGAGTGGTGCAAACATAGATAATGTTTTCATATCTAAGATTCCTCTACCTCCTAGTTAAGGTACACAAACTCAAAGCTTGGTTTGTGAGAGTCCATGAAATCTGCTAGCAGATGCTGCATTGTGTCTAGACGAAAGTGTGGGCTGTGCTTTCTGAACCCAGAAGCTACACATATCACCAGAGATGGGCACTGCCTGACTGTCTAGCCTGCTGGAGTTCCCTGAATTGATGGTGATACTTCAAAAACAAAGTGCTTTCTCCAGGCCTTTCCTGATACTTTCCTTCAAACACAGTCCAATTTAGAAGCCTCCTTCTTAATGGCTTAATTATTGCATTCAGAAAAAGTAAATATGATACTTTGGCTTTAGTTAGAGAAGAAATATGTCCCCTTTGCAGCGCTGGCACTGTGTCGAAGTGAGAGGCAATTTGCACTAGAGAAAGCTCTTTCTCCTTTGGGTTTGAGCCAGGCAGCTCAATAATGCTCCCTTTTATCTAAGTAGATCCTGGGCTGTTGCCCTGTTAACATTCAACCTCTCCTAAAAGGGAATTCAGCCTTTGAATAAAATACTGAAATTAGATAGGATTCCACATTCCTAAGTCCTCTCTCTTCAATGTCAGCGTTTTGCATCATTTTATTAGTGTGTATTAACTGCACTGAGTGAAGGATTTCATTATGGCATTTCCATACACACATGTGATGTGCTTTGATCATATGCATCCCTTCTGTGATTCTTTCTTAGCCCTCATCTCCCATTTCTCCTCCTCCACATACCACAGCCCTCTTTTTCCTGGTGCTTTCCTTCTACTACATCTATAAGAGAAGTCCCATGATGCCCCGTTCTCTGAATTTGGCTTTCTTGATTATTTTGTGGAAAGCAGCTTCACAAAGGACTAGGCTCCATTAGACGATGGCTTTCGCTACACTACCTCCATTTTTTTTCTCGCACACAACACAATTTTGTTCTTTTGTATGGCTGAATAATACTGCCTTGTGTATGTACAGCACATTTTCTTTATCCATTCATCTGTTGATGGACACCTACTCTGGCTGTTGTGAGGACTGCTTCAGTAATGTGGATGTAGAGTAACAGTGCGGTATGACTTCGATTCCTTCAGGTTTATACCCAGGAGTGGTACAGATGGGTCATCTGTTAGTTCTATGTTTAGCTTTTTTTTTTTTTTTTGAGGAGATTCCAGAATGATTTCCACAGCAGATGTCCTAATTTACATTTTTAGTGACAGTATATTTATGTTTCTTTTTCCTTCAAATGTTGATCTGTTGGGTTTTTTTTGTTTGTTTGTTTTTCATTTTCCTGGTGACAGCCTCTTTCACTGAGGTGGAATGGAATCTCATGGTAGTTTTCCATCTGCATGCTTGTGACAGCTAAAAATCTTGAAGAGCTGAAGAGCTTTATATATATATTTATTGGCAGTTTGTATTTTCTCTTTTGAGGATCATGTGTTCCATTCATTTATAGATTTATTGATTGAATTCTTTATTCTTTTTCTATTTAATATTTTTGAATTCTTTATATATTCTGGATATAAATTTCACCCACCCCCTCTCATTAACCAAAAGGCCAAAGGAAGACAAAGGAGACAGTTATACTAAAGAAACATCTCCTGTGCCTATAACTACATTGTTTGTGGAGAACTGAAAAAACTATGTGGATAATTCCAAATTGATCTCCTATCAAGACCAGGGCAATTAGAGGAGAGTGACTTTATTTTAATGAAAGTGGCACCAGGCCTGAGAGAATGGGAGAAGTTAACGAGGTCCTCCATACAGGGCGACCTTGAGTGTGTCTCCTGCCCTTGACTGTATAGTGAGCACTTGTCACACTAGTGGGAGAACTCCACTAGTTGTCAGTTCACAAGTTGGCAGACTCCAGCTTTAGATGATGGCTTTTGCTATATGCCGCCACCGTTCCTCTTTGCCAGAGAAGTATTACAGAAGAAATAATAAAAGACAAAGATGCTAAGGCTGATTTAGTAATGTGAACATGAAATGTAAGTCCATTGTGAAAACTTTTGATTATTCAGAAACATTGAACCCGAAGAGTTTCACAAAACTAAGGAACACTTAAATTATCATATTTCCTTTTTTTTTCTTAAATACTAGGATTTGTTAACACTTATAGTGGTGATCATCCAGGCTCTGCCTGACTCGACTGAAGACTGGCATGGTTGGCCTCAAGCATCCACTAACCCAGAGCAAACTGCAAGTGTCAAGTATTACAAGACTTGTCTTCAGTTTGAAAGTCACTCTCACGTGCTTGGGGAAGCAGCAGAAAACTGCTTTAACTCAACTGGTCTTTTATTATTTATAAAACAGCTAAAATATCAAACTGAAGCAGGCCATTGTTTTAAAATATTATTAAACTCTTTTCTCTGGATCCTCAAGGGCTGTGAAATCCACAAACCAGTTCAGAGAATTAAAAGTTTGTATATTTACAAAATAGCTAATCCCTAAGATCCTGGAATTCAAAAAAAAAGTTTCCAATTCCACAAATGATGAATGGCAGAAGTTTGTCCTCAATTATATTCCAAAGCATTGTAAAGATGTTTCTATTTGCATGCCTGTGTCTGTGCCTCTCTGTTCATTAGCTTTTTACTCCATATAATGTTTTTGACTATTAATTCAGTCAATAAAAACAGCTCAATAATTAGTTTTGCTGTATCTTGCACACACACACACACACACACACCTCCATTATTTGAAATAGTGGAGCATTTATGAATAAGTGGCAAATAGCTCAATATAACTTACAGATGTGAGTAGTTTGCAAGCAGAAACTAGAGGTCTAAATTAAATTCTATTGGCCTATGATTTGAAAGCCCTATTTTTCTTTACGTCACATTATTAAAACTTAGTATGAAACATGGACTGACAATCCCATATAAATTTGATTCTAGAAATTACAATTTGAGGCAACAGTATATATTTGAAACATCAATATCCAAAGCTATAATAATACAGTTATTTTAAAAGTATAAAACTTGATATGCAAGACTCCCATAAACTACAGTTTATGAAGAAGAAAGAGAGCACGCAGAAGTTCATTCTTGGAGAGTGGCTTAGGTTGTCTATTCTGGATTTTTTCCCTTTGGTTTTTCGAGAAAGGGCTTCTCTGTATACTCCTATATGTCCTAGAACTCACTCTGTAGACCAGGCTGGCCTCAAAGTCATAGATGTCTGCCTATCTCTGCCTCCTAAGAGTTGGGATTAAAGGTGTGTGCCACCACCACCCAGCTAGAGATGTCTATTCTTTAAAAACAAACTAAGTGGTTATTCCTTCTTAAAATGTAGCTAGCCAGGGGCTTGGAGATAGGCTTTGCTGAGCCAGGTGGACATTATTTTATAGCTTCTCACCCAGTTTGCTGTCTGTCATCGCAAGGAGTTAACATTGGGAACTGACAGGTTTCAAATATTGATAGGAAAAGGCAGGAAGATTTAAGAACTTGGGCCTCATCCAAGATAGCCAAACCCTGCCAGTCTATAACATGAAACATGAAAACAAGCTATATTATAGAATGCCCCCAGACTGCTCTTTTCACATGTAATAAAATAAAATATCTGTGGAGAAATGTGCCCTGTTGCTGCTTTAACACATGGCCATCTTGAAAGTGTCAGCTTCCCAGTTTAGAGCCCCCATTCAGAACAGCCACTACATCTCAATATAAAACCAGTGAATTTAATCAAACAGACTTAGCACTGTAAAAATTGACATTTTTTATTATTCATTTTGGTTTTCTTTGATGCCTTTTTAAAAATATGTTTCTCCTTTCACAGTGCTCAAGAGGGAACATGGACTGTACTCCCTATTTCAGAGAGAAGCCTCCTGTCAATATGGCCATGTCTCCTTTTGTGACAAGTGACAGTAGCTAGACTCATGTGTGCCTCAACAAAATACGTGCTCACTTCTTCTTTGTTGCCTCTCACCCTGTGACTAGTTGATGAAAAGGAAAATTGCTTTTTGCTGGCTCAGTGTACAAACAAAAGTATATGTGAGATCCACAGGACCTTACCATGAATAGTTATCTTAATAATTCCACGCTAAGCAACTGAGCATTTGGAAAGAGACTACTAAAAGAATCGTGAATAGCATTAAGACACTCTGTACTGTGTTTGCAAAAAGTCTGTTGTGGATGTGCATGTGTGTGTGTTTTTGTGTATACATGAAGTATGAATGTAAATGCAGTGCTGTGTGTGAGTATGTGTGTGTGTGCATGCGCATGCGTGTGCATTTGATGATTAATAAATACAAAGAAGTAGAATCAGGAGCAGCCACTTGAAATTCTAATGCTAAAGGAAAAAGAGCAGTCTTCAGGATTTGAATAATTTCATTTAGTCAATAAAGGGATAAATTATCCTGCAGGAGCTATTTTTCCTTGATGTGACTTTGAATTAGGAAGTCAGTCCATCTCTGCACAGCACTTATGCAAATGCTGGTGACAGTTGTGCAGCTGATCACATTAGACCCACAGGTTACTAGATTACCTGCGTGGCCATAATGAAAAGATCGGCATGTCTTCACGCTGAGATGAACTGATAAAGCACATTGGTATCATGTCATCAGCAAATGTCATTTTAATAGGACCACAAATCATTGTGACACCAACAACCTCAAATCCTCTAGATAGCTAAAAATGCTGATTTCTGCCCCTAGAGGCCAGGGAAAGATGTAAAACAAAACAAAGAGAGTGTCTTCATAATGTAGCAACATCTAGACTGGAGGATATTCCATGTAAAGTGCATGATACAGCTAGAAGACAAGCCAGGCTCTGACTCTGAAAAGACTGTGGAGGGCTAGCTCTAAGAAATTCACATCAACACTCAACCTGTATGCTGAACACAGGAGTTTGTGTGGATTTTTTTAAGTGGCAAGATAACCAGGAAAACCCAGTGTGTGTGTGTGTGTGTGCGTGTGTGTGTTTGTATATATATATGTATATGTATATGTATATGTATATGTATATGTATATGTATATATATTGATGATATATATATATTCAATATATATATGTTGCTCATATATATGCTAGTCATTCCTGTTGTCCCTGTAATTATAATTATTTCTAGGTAGAGAGTACAGCCAGCAACATTTGTTACACAACCCTGACTTTCAAATGTCCTTATAGTCAAAGCTAGTGTTTTCTCCTAACAGTCACTTATAAAACAAACAAACAAACAAAATGCAGCACAGACAAATAATTTATGCTCATGCTATCCTATGATCCTACTAGAGAAACAGATCATTAAATGGTACTGTTTCCAAATTCTCTGAAGATCAGTTCAATCAGCCCACAGAACGCAGCTGAGTGCCATAACTGCACGAACATGGGACAGTAACTACTGACCATTTCTCTAAGGACCCATCTTCTACATGTTGTGCATAAAGGCAGGAGTACACACAGTAGGGCTTTGCAATATCATACTCATATTGGCCTATTCCCAGTCTCTAGAAACCTAGCCGAAAAAAATGAAGGAAATGTTAGAGCAGCAGTTCTCAACCTTCCTAATGCCATGATCTTTTAAGGCAGTTCCTAATGTTGTACTGACCCCCAAGCATAAAATTATTTCCACTGCTACTTCAGAACTGTAATTGTTGCTACTGTTATGAATTATAAGTTTCTGGTATGCAGGATATCTGATAGGCAAGCCCCAAAAGGGTCAAGACTCACAGGTTGAGAACCACTGTGGCTGAGGAAACTCAATTGGATTTGCTTCTTCTTAGTGTTCTTTTAAAAGTGCATTGAAGGTGGTCTTGGAAATTATCTAAAGAATGCCATTCTATAGTCATTGAGAAGTCCAGAAAAGGCTTGTGGGTGGCTTTATGCATGTGCTATAATAGTTCTAGTGTAGAAGGCTCCGGAAAGCCAGCAAAGGTACTCAGGAAGCGTGTTCTGAGCTCCAGAGTGAGCAGCCCCAGCTTCAAGTAAGGGGATTAGCCCTCATTTATTTGGAAATTTCTAGATTACAAAAGTGTTTATAATGTGTTCTGTGTACAGATGAGAGTCTGTGATCACACTTAAACTAGTTTCAGTGTGGAATTATTTCAGGTTTGTGTGTGTGTGTGTGTGTGTGTGTGTGTGTGTTTTCAGTGTAGAATTATTTCAGAGTTCATAAGACAAGACCATGTAAAATGGCCAAAAACTTCTGAAAGTGTGTGGACGTTTAGGAAAGAATGAAAATCACTTACTTTTCCTACACAGTGGGTTCTCTAAGTTCCCTCACTGTGCAACCTAATCCTTGGTACTGACACCCACCCACAAAATTAAGCATTCCTTCCCCCAAATTATAAGCAGAATATCCATCTTGCCATCCTATACTATTTTTCTTGAACAAACACCAAAATGCTCTTTTACCTTTTGTTTATTTTAGAAATATATGTCCTTAAAAAAATACTTCATGTGTTATCTAGTGTGTGTATGTGTGTGTCTATGTGCATGAATGCATTTGTGCACATATTCATATGTAGGTGTGTTCATGTATGGAGATGCTAGAGGACAACCTTCAGCACAGTGTCTCTCCCTCAAGCATCACTCAGTTTTCTGAGATGGAATTTGCCAATATGCAGGGTTGGCTGGCCAGTGAATCCCAGATGTCTAACTGCCTTTACTACCTGTCACTGGGATTACAATCACGTAATACCAGGCCTGACTGTTTTTCTATACAGCTTCTGAGTTGGAACTCAGGTCCCTGTGTCTGCAAGGCAAGCACCTTATCAACCCAGCTATTGCCCTGGTCCCTTCTCTTTCTTAAGTCTACAAACACAAGGCCTGCTTTTACAGTCTTCACAACCCATGGGACTGCATTTAGACCAAAATACTTCAGTACTGAGCATATGGTGTTATTTATCTAAATTTCAAAATGATGGTTGGGACCTCTCTCTGTAGCTGGTGAAGATGGATATACTAGCATACTGTGAAAATAATAACATAATTTAACCACCCAGTTCTTCAGTCCCAAAGCCTAATGCAAATTCCTACTGACAACAGATTTACTTCTCTAAGCAACTCACAGGAAGTGATCAAAATGCACAACAGATACCATGCCTCATAGCTTATTCTTGAAACGCTGAGTATGTGGACATACCCAACAAAGAATCGGCAGAGTTAATTTCTTAACTAGTGTCCTCATTGGATCAATCTACCAACACAACAATAAATTTATGGGAGGTAAAAAAATGAAGGACCTTCCACTTTTAGCAATGCCACTGTAAGAATCGGCTCTAAACTATGAGGTAAGGTGAAGGCACCCCTAGCCTGGAACAGAGGAGCCTCCTCATATATTAACTGTGCGCATTATTATGAATCAGCATTGAAACTGCAGCTTTCAATGTAAAGCTATTCTTGAAGACTTCGACTCCAAATCAGTCAGGTAAAGAATATGACTTTCAAAGTCAACAGTAAAGTCCATAGCATGTCCAAATTGGCCACAGATGCAAATCCATAAGAAAAGATTTTCCAAGGAAGTTGCGTTGGGTAAATCAATATTAAGATGTAGAAGGCTGGAATTTTTTGTTTTGTTTTGTGTTTTGTTTTATTTTGTTTTGTTTTATTCAAGTCAGAGTCTCAGTATGTAGCCCTGGCTCCAGTGGAACTAGCGTTGTAGACTAGGCTAGCCTCGACCTCAGAGGTCTGCCTGCCTCTGCCTCCCAAATGCTTGGATTAAAAGAAATGCACCCAGCTTTGAAACGTTTCTTAATTGTGTTTACCTATAAAGTTAATTTGTCATGTTAGGCATTAAAGTCATTGATATTGTTATCAGTGACCTCCCAAAATTATTACTTTGAAATATTCTAAAGGCCAGAAAACTATCAAAAACTGCTTATAATTGCTCAGTAAGTGAAAGATTGTTATGGAATTATGACTATTCTTTACCTGGCATTTGTAAACCTGGCAAGTGAATAGACCTATAGACATGGCCCATTTGCGCTGATATCTTTCCCTTCTCAGACAACTGGTACAAGCCAGTTACTGGGCTGGACACCAACAAACATTGACAAGTGAGGAGAGACCCCTCTCTTCCCTAGAGCATGGGCTAGTGGAATAGAGCATCTCTCCTTCTAGCCATGTGACCTCAAAACAATTTCTTAAACTATGGGTCCAAGTGAGTATCCCCTTGGGTGACACGAAGACAAAAAAAAAAAAAAATCCCTGTTACAGAACTGAGAAGCAAATTGACACTCAGAGTTGTCATTCAGCTGATAACAGTTATTATTCCAAATGGTCAAACGTCAAGTCATCTAAAAAAAGGCTTTCTCTGAGAGGAGGGAAAAGGAAAGAGGAGAAATGGCAAGTAGTTCTTGAACCACTTTTAGTTTTCTAGACCTTAAGTTGTGATAGCTGACAAAAAGATGTCTCCATTACAAGCCCAGACAGCCACTTCCGGAAAGCACCGATGTCAGATATGGTGACCACAAGAGTCTTGATACGCCTTTCATGGTCAATTTCATCTGGTATCAAAAAAAATACTGCAGAAGTTTGCTTTCCCGAACTGAAATTCACAGTTTGCTGTAAGAAGTAGCCCAAAGGATTGTGATAAAAATATGAACGGTATCATAATTTGGTTTTAGAGCTACATTTTTGTTAAGCATGGCACAGCTTAGAAAAATCTAATAAAACATCTGACAAAAGCAATAGATTCTGGCTGACAGCGTAGCCTGGGGGCATGTGCTCTCACTGACTAGGAAGTTAAGATGTCATGAAGTTCTCAACCCTTCCCGTCACTTTACCCCATAAGCATTGGCTGTGAAGTACAGTACAGATGCTGTCATATTTAAATTTTAAATAGATTCATATGAGAAAACACTTTCTTTCTATCCTTTTAGCAAGATTTTTGTGCTCATTTCCCATGGAACCAATAGTCAAGAGATGAACACAGTCTTTCCACAGATCATGTTAAGGCCTTTGATGCAGCTGCGTTTACACCTACACACAAATCCCAAACTGGCAACAGTTTTAATTCCCACTGAAATAAGAGTATAAGTGTTTCCCAGGGGAGTAAGTTTAGGATACCTTTTACAACCACTCTCCTGGGTTTTCCTTCTCCCTCCCATTATGAAGCTGCTCCTGATTTGAGACCTAGAACCGACCTCAACTATCTGCTTATGCCTGGAGAAATATTACTCTCAAGTTCCTAATTTTTCTAATGTAGAGTAGCGCCTTTTCATCTTCTTTAGGTAAGTATGTACTAAAAAAAAGCGAAAGGTATGAACAAGAATATACACTTAATAAAGGTAGATTGTTAGGTGAGGTTTCATTTGGAAGGGTGATCTCTTCTATGATAAAACTCATGAATTTGCCCCAAAGCTCAGATTCTGCCTAGTCTGATAAGCCACCATGTTATAGAAATGGAGAAAGTAAAAAGTACACTGTGGTAGAAAAAAGCAAACAGAAACCCCAGTTCTCACAAATAATTTACATAGTGGCCTTTTAATTACCCTGGAGGACAATGGGGAAAAATTAAGAAACAAAAACAAAATAAGAGAAATGGTCCCCCAGGGTCTTTGACATACGCTCCATGGCCTTTCTTTGAAGAATAGCAGAGAAGCTGTTGGGATTATTAAGAAGAACAGGATTCAGAAAGAGGTCAGGACTGAAAACAGACATCCTAGTGATCTGAAGCCTCCCACAGTGAGGTGGGGTATGCGGCCTGCCATTCCTCAAGTGCACGCCCCATTTCATGAACTAACAAGAGACTGCTTTGAAAAGGGTCATTCGGGTTTCTCGGTAGGACAGACTGGATTCCAATTGTATGGAGAGCCAGTGAAGGAAAAGGACATTTTCAAACCTTTCAAAACAGAGAAAGAAGAAACTACTGAACTCATTTGTGCATTTCCAAAGACATGATAAAGGGTAAGATGTGTAGCTCTACTATGGATCTTAGGTAAGAGTAGCTGACATATCACAGGACGACGGGTGCTTATAAAGCAGAAGACATTAATAATTCCAGATCCAGTCACCACAGGACACAAAACCTTATCTATTAAAGAAGAAAAATTTGATTGTGCTATAGCCTATCATTTATTTTAGTACTATCTGTTAATTGATTCCTCAGACACTATTTCCTATATCTACCTCATTCTTTCACTGTTTATATCATACACCCCCTAACAAAATGAATGGGATATTTTGGTAAAATAATAAAGAAATTAATGTTATGAAATATACTGATGCTTTTTGTATGTGAGTAGCAGTATATTCCCTGAACCAGCACTTTTATTTTGTTTTACTTTTATTTATATACCCAAGAGTGGTTTAGCTGGGTCTTGAGCTAGAACAATTCCCATCTTCCTGAGGAACTGGCACACTGATTTCCATGGTGGCTGTATAAGTTCTCACTCCCACCAGCAATGGGATGTTCCCCTTATTCTGTGAGTTCATCAGCAGGAGCTATTACTTAATTTTATTGATCTTAGCCATTCTGATGAGCATAAAATGAAATCTCAAAGAAGTGTTGATTTATATTTCTCTAATAACTAAGAATGTTGAACATTTCCCTAAATGTTTCTCAGCTATTTGAGTTTCCTCTTTTTGAGAATTCTCTTTTCGGATCTCTACCCAATTTAATTTAGTTATTAGTTTTCTTTATATTTAGTTTTTTCACTTTATATATTCTGAATATTAGGCCTTTATTGGTTGTACAGTTGGTAAAAGTCTTTTCCCATTCTGAAGGATGCTGCAACAGAAACTTTTGTATTACAGCTTTATTAGTTCATTCCTTCAAACAAAGGGAATCCTAAAATCACTGAAAACTTTCATAGATAAAATTGATAGAGCTCTTCAAATAAGGCAAAATTCATAAAGTATATAAATATGTGTGAAAGTTTGCACAAATATGCATGTGTGCACATGCATAACGCCACAAAGATGCACATAGCTACAACACATAGCTAGTGTCATGTTCAAAAAATGAATAAATAAAAAGCCCTAAATATAGTAATGCTAGGACATTTTCTTTTAAAATTTTTAAAGATTTATTTTAATTATATATATGAATTCTTTTCCTGAACATATGTACATGCAACACATGCATGCCTGATGCCCATGCAGATTTCAGAAGAGAACATGGGATTCTCTTGAGCTGGTGATGGATATAAGCCACCATCTGTGTTGTAGGAATCAAACATGGCTCCTCTGCAAGAGCAGTAAGTGCTGTGACCCCCTGAGCCATCTCTCCAGCATCTAGGTTGCTTTCTTTTTAAGTTAAATTTTGTGGCCTTAGTTCCTTTAATGATGGGGTATTAAGTATGGAGGCCATACTTAATATTAGCAAGGTTATGGGTGAATAGACTCTTCCATAGATTGTTGGCTGAAGTAGAATTGGTAAACAGGTTTTAGAGAATAATTTGGCAATACAAAGTAAATGCTTTTTTAAAAAACATGACAGATAGAAAAGCATCAAGCCATTAATTTCACCTCTCAGGATTTATAAGGCATCAATGTACAGTCAGGTATTTTCATGGCTAATTTTTATAATTTGATCTGTAAAAACAAAAAAAAAAGCAGACCATTTCAATGTGTGATAAAGTACACTGTGATAGCTATAGAAACCACTTAATTCCATAAATCAGTTAAAATTATGACACGAGCCTGTATTTATTGGCATGGAAAGATGTTCATTGTTAACTGAATAAAGGATTTGTAAGAGGTAATGGGACGTGCTATTATACAGTGCTCTCGAACGAGGGGTGTGTGTCCTTGCATCGAAGACACGGTAGTTGGTTTTTACCTCACTGATACTGTCCCTGGTTTATCAATCAAGAAACAAAGCCCAGAAATCTGAAGTGATTTGCCAAGAGTAAAACAACTAGTAAATGACAAATGTGAACCTTACAGGCAGGCAGTCTGGCTATAGAGACCGCTTTCTCTCTCCGGCATAAGACCTGTCACTGTCTAGACACATGTGAGGACTTGCTCATAAATTCACTTCTGTATGCAGACATACAGAAAACAAAATATAGAATGACATTCATCAAGACTTCTTGGGGTTATCCTTGAGCGGCTAGATTCTAACTTTAATTTCTATTCAGCCGTGCAGTCTGTGGTGAGCAGTATATTGTGTGTATCCATTTTTAAGACGGGGAAAGAACTACAAACATATTCTGCCTCATGTAACCTGAGCACATGCTAGGGGGATGGGGCAGTAGTGTTGTCTTCCTCACCAGCTCATGGATGTATCAGTGAAGGAGTTGTAAGGGCTAAGGATGATGTGTTATACATGACCGCTGCTCCTTGAACAGCGTGATTTTCACAGCTTACTAGAAGGTAAGAATGACCCTTCTGGCTAATAGATTACTGCTAGTGTGTGGGTTTCTTCTTCTTCTTCTTCTTCTTCTTCTTCTTCTTCTTCTTCTTCTTCTTCTTCTTCTTCTTCTTCTTC
>NW_021621338.1:6507721-6539354 GCF_004785775.1 Grammomys surdaster
TCTTCTTCTTCTTCTTCTTCTTCTTCTTCTTCTTCTTCTTCTTCTTCACCTTTGCCTCCTCCTCCTCCTCCTCCTCCTCCTCCTCCTCCTCCTCTCTCTCTATCTATCTATCTATCTATCTATCTATCTATCTATCTATCTCTATCTCTATCTCTATCTCTCTTTCTGCTTTCTGGTTTTTCAAAAGAGGGTTTGTCTGTGCAATAGTCCCAGTACTAGTGTCCTGGAACTCCATTTGTAGATCAGGCTGGCCTCGACCTTGCAGAGATCCACCTGCCTCTGCCTCTCACATGCTTGTGCCACCATGTCTGTGTGCTTTTTTACCCCATAGCTGTTTGAATGAATGCATGCCACATACATGTATTCTGTATGGGACTCTGTAGTTTTCTTTAAGGGATTAGTTCCTGTTAGATCTAACATGTTCCTGTGGGTGGCCCCACAAGTGTGAATGTACAGGCAGCATAAATTGGACTTAGTGGTAATAAAAAAAAAAAAACAAAACACAGAGGGCATGAGTGGGTGGGGAGTGGATAGAAATGGGAGGAAGTAAGGGAAGGAGTGGGGAGTAAATACAATCAAAGTATTTGCCATGCAAATATGAGATTCTCAAAGAATTAATTTAAAATATATAATATGTAATATATACAGACTATATAAATATCTTATATACTATGTATACATATGTAATATACTACAGACTATATATGTAATATATTATAGACTATAGATAGATAGATAGATAGATAGATAGATAGATAGATAGATAGATAGATAATCTGAGTCTAGCACAAACAGATTCAGGTTAACTTGTTAAGCTGCTATAAATCCTACAGATTGTTTCCAACTCTAATTGAAAGTAAAATTTCATTGCTTAAAATTTACATATATAAGAGATTGCAAGGCACAGCTTGCCACCATGACTCTTTTATTTTGCTTCAGGGTTAACCAAGGCAGATTGCTCACTGTTATTTACATCCATGAGCCTTTTAAAAGGACTGCTGGAGACACCTGAAAAAGCATAATCCTTTAAGGCATCTGCCAGGGATGGAATAGAGCCCTAGCCGCTTCAGGCCCCTGGAAGGGACCCTTCTCTGCTGGTAGAACAGGCTGACACTGTCTTCCAACTTAAAGCCATGGTAAGTAGCTTTCTGCTTCTGTCTCCAGTGGGCAAACAGGAGAGTCTCCAGGAGGGCAAAGTGGGCATATTTAAACTATTTCCCTCTTGTTTTCTGTTTCCTGTTGCCTTGCAGACACTGACCTAGAAGGAGGACACCATTAGTCCAGTTCTCTTCCAGGAAGCCTGCAACCTTATCCAAGCTTTCACAAAGAGTTAGGTTTTCAGGGACTGAAACTTTAGCCACTCCTGCACACTACTCTTGTCGGAGCTCAGCGATTGCTTCATTATTTCTCTCCTGGGGATTCAGTGGATTCGGTTCAAGCACTGTTGAATGCGATGCTGTATTAATTGCCCTGGAGGGTAGCGAGGCCTTTGAACTGTGGCTGTGAGGGATATTTTGCTGTAAGACATGTGTCAGCACTTGGCTGGTTAACTCTAGGGCTCTGCTCTGCAGCATGCTGGGACCAAGGATCTGGAAAACTACTTTCCATCCTAATCTTCCATCTGTTTTCCATCATGGAGTGAGATTGACTGGCCATTCTAACAGGGAAGCGTCATTCTGGAATAGCCAGAATCCAAGTACAAATATTGGGCTGTCAAAGAATATTAAGAATTTTCCATCCTCTTTTCAAGTTCTCCCAAACAGCTGGCACATATAGGTAAGTGGGTGATGCAATGGGTTAATTGGCTAACCTTTCACCCCAACAGGAATCATATATGTGTAAGTTATATGTCAGTATTACAATACTGAAACTCAAATTGAAGATGATCTCTATGCTTTCAATAAAAAAATAGAGCCTCATTTTTCACTGGCCTAATTGGGAGCCCACTCTAGGTTTCCCATACCACTCCAAGGTCACTAGTACTTGGCTCAAAAGCAGTTTCAGCTCAAAGGCAATCAGCACCTCTATTTCAGAGACCAGTGGATGGTGGATTCTGCTGGACTGGTTTCTCCCTTCCTCTAACCTTCCTCAATAGTCGCTGTCATCCCATTACTACCGAAGCAGCCAACAAAAAATGTTTATAGTTGTATAGTAAATGCAAGAAGTAAATTCTAGACTGTGTTAGAAGCTGACTCCTCCATTTCTGCCTTCACTATTGATTTTAATACGAGTTAAATAATAACAGGGCCTCTATTCTCCCTATTGTTCAGCCTCCATGAAAAGGAGGCTTTCCAAAACTGGCTGACCCCAATGACCTTAAAAACTTGTACCAATGTGTTTATGCTAAATGCTTATCACAAAAGCTCTGCTTTTGTTTAGCTTTGCCTGCTTGCAAAAGTTATAAAGGACCCAATTCAAGAAATCCTCGGTTTCAGCTTGGATGCTACTTCATCCTTCTACTAAGAGGTACTGTAAACTTAGCCCAGCAATAAAAATACAAATATTTGCCTTGCAGATATCTCAGTATTAGCTTCTGGTTTTCAATGCTGTAACAGATTGTATTACCAAGCTGTACTTCTACTCCTGGTCTTGTGAATAAAGACCAGGTTCCATTTGGTTTCATCAGGATGCTGTACTCTCTCAAACAAGACCAGTCAGTCTTACCTTGTAGAATCTCAGATTTACCACTGTTACAGATGTGAATACATGTGGTATTGGAAAGAAACTGGTGAATTCTAAATTTCAACTGAAGTAGCACTTGTAAGAGTAATTTGTTCTCAAAGTTCTATGATAAAAAACAATGGAACCCCTTCCTCCCCTGCCTGGCCCTGTGGGCTGGGGAAGACACAGAGATGGTCTGCTCCTGTCCTGTGGAGATACTGACTCCTGAGTCATCCTAGAGGAGCCACTGCACTCAGAGCAGCCGGTAAGAACTCCATCTCACTCCCTAAGCCCCAGAGATACATCTGGGAGCCAGGGACAGTCAGGACACAGCAGCTACCCAAACCCCGCCCCTCCAGAATTCCACTTCCCTTCCTCCCCTGCCTGGTCCTTTGGGCTGGGGCAGACACAGAGTTGGTCTGCTCCTGTCCTGTGGAGTTACTGACTCCTGAGTCATCCTAGAGGAGCCACTGCACTCAGAGCAGCTGACACAGAGTTGATCTGCTCCTGTCCTGTGGAGAAACTGACCCCTGAGTCATCCTAGAGGAGCCACTGCACTCAGAGCAGCAGACACCAAGGTGGTTTGCACTTGGGAGACATCGTATCCTCAGCCATCCTAGAGAATCCACTGCACCCAGAGCAGGAGGAATTCCAGATCCAAGAGGTGGCCTGAGTCCCAGGAGTTCTTCCCCCCAGGAGATTAGGATCATAAGACTACAGAGACATCTGGACTCTGAGGAACTCTGCAACAAGCAAGATAACTGGAAATACAGACTCCAGTCTTACACAGTGAGGGCGGGCAACACTAGAGTTAACCAGATGGCGAAAGGCAAGCACAAGAACATAAGCAACAGAAACCAAAGTTTCTTGGCATCATCAGTACCCAGTTCTCCCAATATAGCAAGCCCTGAACACCCCATCACACCTGAAAAGCAGGATTCAGAATTAAAATCACTTCTCATGATGATAATAGAGGATTATAAGAAGGAATTAAGTAACTCCCTTAAAGAAATACAGGAGAATACAAGTAAACAGATAGAAGCCCTTAAAGAGGAATCACAGAAATCCCTTAAGGAAATGCAAGAAAACACAACGAAGGAATTAAACAAAAACATTCAGGATCTGAAAATGGAAATAGAAACAATAAAGAAAGCTCAAAGGGAGACAACCATGGAAATAGAAAACTTAAAAAAAAGAGATCAGGAGTCATAGATGCAAGCATCACCAACCGAATACAAGAGATAGAAGAGAGAATCTCAAATGCACAAGATACGGTAGAAAATATTAACAAAGTTGCCAAAGAAAATGCAAAATGCAAAAAACTCCTAACTCAAAACATCCAGGAAATCCAGGACACAATGAGAAGATCAAACCTAAGGATAATAGGTATAGATGAGAATGAAGATTCCCAACTTAAAGGGACAGTAAATATCTTCAACAAAATTACTGAGGAGAACTTCCCTAACCTAAAGAACAAGATGCCCATAAACATACAAGAAGCCTACAGAACACCAAATAGAATAGACCAGAAAAGAAATACCTCCCGTCACATAATAATCAAAACATCAGATGCACAAAACAAAGAAAAAATACTAAAAGCAGTAAGGGAAAAAGGTCAAGTACCATACAAAGGCAGACATATAAGAATTACACCAGACTTCTCACCAGAGACTATAAAAGTCAGAAGAGCCTGGACAGACATCATACAGACCATAAGAGAACACAATTGCCAGCCCAGATTACTATACCCAGCAAAACTCTCAATCACTATAGATGGTGAAACCAAGATATTCCATGACAAAACCAAATTTGCACAATATCTTCCCACAAACCCAGCACTTCAAAGGATAATTGGTGGAAAACGCCAACACAAGGAGGGAAACTACAACTTAGAAAAAGCAAGGAAGTAATCTTCCAACAACCCCAAAAGAAGATAACTATACAAACATAACTTTACCTCTAATAACAAAAATAACAGGAAGCAACAATCATTTTTCCTTAATATCTCTTAACATCAATGGTCTCAATTCCCCAATAAAAAGACGCAGACTATCAGACTGGATACACAAACAAGACCCAGAATTTTGCTGCATACAAGAAAAGCACCTCAATGACAAAGACAGACACTACCCCAGAATAAAAGGATGGAAAACAATTTTCCAAGCCAATGGTCCCAAGAAACAAGCTGGAGTAGCCATTCTAATATCAAATAAAATCGACTTTCATCCAAAATTAATCAAAAAAGATAAGGAAGGACACTTCATACTCATCAAAGGAAAAATCTACCAAGGTGAACTCTCAATTCTGAACATCTATGCTCCAAATGCAAGGGCACCTACATACATAAAAGAAACTTTACTAAAGCTCAAAACACACATTACACCTCATACAATAATAGTGGGGGATTTCAACACCCCACTCTCAGCAATGGACAGATCATGGAAACAGAAACTAAACCGAGACACTTTGACATTAACAGAAGTTATGAACCAAATGGACTTAACAGACATCTATAGAACATTTCATCCTAAAACAAAAGAATATACCTTTTTCTCAGCACCTCATGGTACCTTCTCCAAAATAGACCATATAATTGGTCACAAAGCAGGCCTCTACAGATACAAAAAGATTGAAATAATCCCTTGCATCTTATCAGATCACCACGGACTAAGACTGGTCTTTAATAATGACAAAACCAATGGAAAACCCACGTGCACATGGAAACTGAACAACTCTCTACTCAATGATGACTTGCTCAAGGAAGAAATAAAGAAAGAAATTAAAGACTTTTTAGAATTCAATGAAAATGAGGACACATCATACCAGAACTTGTGGGACTCCATGAAGGTAGTGCTAAGAGGAAAACTCATAGCTCTAAGTGCCTACAAAAAGAAACTGGAAAGAGCACACACTAACAAGTTGACTGCACAACTAAAAGCTCTAGAACAAAAAGAAGCAAGTACACCCAGGAGGAGTAGAAGGCAGGAAATAATCAAACTCAGGGCTGAAATCAACCAAATAGAAACAGAAAGAACAATACAAAATATCAACAAAACCAGGAGCTGGTTCTTTGAGAAAATCAACAAGATAGATAAACCGTTAGCCAGATTAACCAGAGGGCACAGAGACAGTATCCAAATTAATAAAATCAGAACTGAAAAGGGAGACATAACAACAGAAACTGAAGAAATTCAAAAAATCATCAGATCCTACTACAAAGGCCTATACTCAACAAAACTGGAAAACCTGGATGAAATGGACAATTTCCTAGACAGATACCAGGTCCCAAAGTTAAACCAGGAGCAGATAAACCATCTAAATAGTCCCATAACCCCTAGGGAAATAGCAGCAGTCATTAAAAGTCTCCCCACTAAAAAAAGCCCAGGACCAGATGGTTTTAGTGCTGAATTTTATCAGACCTTCAAGGAAGACCTAATACCAATTCTCTTCAAACTATTCCACAAAATAGAAACAGAAGGAACACTACCCAATTCGTTCTATGAAGCTACAATTACACTCATACCCAAACCCCACAAAGACCCGACAAAGAAAGAGAACTTCAGACCAATCTCCCTTATGAACATCGATGCAAAAATACTCAATAAAATTCTAGCAAACTGAATCCAAGAACACATCAAAACAATCATCCATCATGATCAAGTAGGTTTTATCCCAGGAATGCAGGGATGGTTCAATATTTGTAAATCCATCAATGTAATCCCCTATATAAACAAACTCAAAGAAAAAAACCACATGATCATCTCACTAGATGCTGAGAAAGCATTTGACAAAATTCAACATCCCTTCATGATAAAAGTCTTAGAAAGATCAGGAATTCAAGGCCCATACCTAAACATAGTAAAAGCAATTTACAGCAAACCAGTAGCCAACATCAAGCTAAATGGAGAGAAACTTGAAGCAATCCCACTAAGATCAGGGACTAGACAAGGCTGCCCACTCTCCCCCTACCTATTCAATATAGTACTGGAAGTCCTAGCCAGAGCAATTAGACAACAAAAAGAAGTCAAAGGGTTACAAATAGGAAAGGAAGAAGTCAAAATATCACTATTTGCAGATGATATGATAGTATACTTAAGTGACCCCCAAACTTCCACCAGAGAACTCCTAAACCTGATAAACAGCTTCAGCAAAGTGGCTGGTTATAAAATCAACTCAAACAAATCAGTAGCCTTCCTCTACATTAAAGATAAACAGACTGAAAAAGAAATTAGGGAAATGACACCCTTCACAATAGTTGCAAATAATATGAAATACCTTGGTGTGAATCTAACCAACCAAGTGAAAGACCTGTACGACAAGAACTTCAAGTCCCTGAAGAAAGAAATCGAAGAAGATCTCAGAAGATGGAAAGATCTCCCATGCTCATGGATTGGCAGGATTAATATAATAAAAATGGCCATCTTGCCAAAAGCAATCTACAGATTCAATGCAATCCCTATTAAAATCCCAACTCAATTCTTCACAGAGTTAGAAAAGGAAATTCTCAAATTCATATGGAATAACAAAAAACCCAGGATAGCGAAAACTATTCTCAACAATAAAAGAACTTCTGGAGGAATTACCATCCCTGACCTCAAGCTGTACTACAGAGCAATAGTGATAAAAACTACCTGGTATTGGTACAGAGACAGGCAGGAAGATCAATGGAATAGAATTGAAGACCCAGAAATGAACCCACACACTTATGGTCACTTGATCTTTGACAAAGGAGCTAAAACTGTCCAGTGGAAAAAGGACAGCATTTTCAACAAATGGTGCTGGTTCAACTGGAAGACAACATGTAGAAGAATGAAAATTGATCCATTCTTATCTCCTTGTACAAAGCTCAAGTCTAAGTGGATAAAGGACCTCCACATAAAACCAGATACAGTGAAACTAATAGAAGAGAAGGTGGGGAAAAGCCTCGAATACTTGGGCACAGGGGAAAAGTTCCTGAACAGAACTCCAATGGCATATGCTCTAAGATCGAGAATTGACAAATGGGACTTCATAAAATTGCAAAGTTTCTGTAAGGCAAAGGATACTGTCAATAGGACAAAACGACAACCAACAAATTGGGAAAAGATCTTTACCAATCCTTCATCTGATAGAGGGCTAATATCCAATATATACAAAGAACTCAAGAAATTAGACTCCAGACAACCAAATTACCCTATTAAAAAATGGGGTATAGAGCTTAACAAAGAATTTTCAACGGAAGAAACTCGAATGGCCGAGAAGCACCTAAAGAAATGTTCAGTGTCCTTAGTCATCAGGGAAATGCAAATCAAAACAACCCTGAGATTCCATCTCACACCAGTCAGAATGGCTAAGATTAAAAACTCAGGTGATAGTAGATGCTGTTGAGGGTGTGGAGAAAGGAACACTCCTCCATTGTTGGTGAGACTGCAAGATGGTGCAACCACTTTGGAAATCAGTGTGGCGGTTCCTCAGAAAATTGGACATAGCATTACCTGAGGATCCAGCTATATCACTCCTAGGCATATACTCAGAAGATGCTCGAACATATAATAAGGACATATGCTCAACTATGTTCATAGCAGCCTTATTTATAATAGCCAGGAGCTGGAAAGAACCCAGATGTCCTTCAACTGAGGAATGGATTCAAAAAATGTGGTATATTTACACAATGGAGTATTAATCAGCTATTAAAAACAATGAATTCGAGAGTTTCCTAGGTAAATGGATGGAACTAGAAATTATCATCCTGAGTGAAGTAAGCCAATCACAAAAGAACACATATGGTATTCACTCACTGATTATTGGATATTAGCCCAGAACCTTGAAATGCCCAAGATGCAATTCACAGGCCACATGAAGCTCATAAAAAAGAAGACCAAGTGGGGGTGATTCAGTTCTTCTTAGAAGGAGCAACAAAATACTCAAGGGAGCAAATATGGAGACAAAGTGAGGGACAGAAACTGAAGGAGGGGCCATTTGAAGACCTTTCCACCTGAGTATCCATCCCATGTGCAGTCACCAAAGGTAGATGCTGATGTGGAAGTCAGGAAGTGCATGCTGATAAGGGCCTGATATGGATGTCTCCTCAGAGGCCTTCAAGAGTCTGACATATTCAGAGGCAGATGCTCACAACTAGCCATTGAACTGATCCTGAGGTTCTCAATGGAGGAGTTAGAGTGAGGACTGAAGGAGCTGAAAGGGTTTGTGGCACCATGAGGAGAGCAACAATACCAACCAACCGCAGCTCCCAGGGTCCTAACCACCAGCCTGGGAGCACTTAGGGAGGGATCCAGGGCTTCAGCTGAATATGTAAGTGTGGAGGGCCCTGCCGGTCACAGGTGGAAGATGAGATCGTTGACCTCATGAAGGCTGGACGCCCCAGGGGTGGGAATTTTGAGGGTGGGGAAGTGGGAGTGGGGGGGTAGGTGGGGGTTACATCCACGGAGAAGAAGGAGGAGGGGTAAGGGGATGGGGGGTTCCCGGGTGGGTGGAGGATGGGGTAAGGGGATAACATATGAATTGTAAATAAAATATCCAATAAAAAAAAACTTTCAAAAAAAAAACCAATGTAAAAAAAAAAAAAGGACATTGATCATCTTTCCATATGACTCTGCAGCACTTAACCCTCTATCCCCAACACACACTATTGTGTACTTTTTGTTCTTTGGAGAGAAGGGAAGTTTGGGGAAAATAGGGGAAGGCTAGACCTATTAAGAATGCTTCAATATCAGATGCTGTGCAAACTGCCAAGGGAGTAGAACACTCAGTTGTCCTTAAAGAGCTGATAAATCACAACAATAACCAACACAAGAACATATCCCTCAAGCAGCAATAGAAGCATTTTTATCTTAGAGGTAACCATTTGTCTCTTGTAGTCTAATTGGACTTAAAGCATGAAAACAAGGAGGGAACTCATGCTTGATACTGTAAACATAGCCAACCATTTGCAGCCAGAGGGGTCATAGACCCTAGAGGAGAGCCTACTACTGTCATTTTCTCAAACCTGTGTTTTTACAACTTTATTCAAATTCTAAATTACTTTCCTTGTATCCACACAGAAGTACAGCTCTTACTTCTCATGAAAGAAACTTCTTCCCATGACAGAGGAAGAATAAAAAGAAAAGTGACTATGGGCTGCCCAACACCAACAGATAGGCCTGGTTCAATATAATCAAAATACTGAAGGATCTTGAAAGTGAGCAGAATGATCGAAAGTGCCAGAGTCTCAGTACACCTGCTTCTAGATAGTGTCCCCTAGTCATGACAGGAATGATGCACTACTGAACTCAATAACATGGCTGCCTGAACAAGACCAGCACAATGACTACAGCTAGCATGTCATCGTAGACAAGGGAAATGTCACGCATTCCCACCCTTAGATGAAGAGCTACAGGTGGTCTGTGGCTGCTGCCAGAAGGAGAAGCAGTCTCATCCTCCAGGGATGAGTGCTTGCATAGGATGTCCAGTCCCACATGGCTAGTCTGGATACATGTACCTATGAGTAATGTTAAATGAGTTTAGAACATTGTATACACATGTCTGTGGGGTTTGTAACAATAATAACTAAAGGAGCGATTACAGATTTTGAAGGTAGGAGAGGGAGGACCAGAGGAGCTGGGGTGATGCAGATGCAATACAGCTTAATTAACTATGGTGTTTAGAAGTTGAGGCACGGAGAAATGGTTAGATTGCTTTAGGACATTGGACTTGAACTCTCATGACTGAGCCCAATATCTTTACAAGCAGGAGAGAGGCCATACACACAGACGCACAGGTGCTCTCATTGTGACATGATGTGATTAGCATGGGCACTCACTGTGGCTAGTGGCACATTCAGACTTCAAACCGCCAACACAGCAAGATAAAACAACTTCTTTACCACTTATTTGGCCTTGGGTATTTCCATATAGTGACAACAAGCTGACTAATACAGAAACCCAGACATTATGTTTTGTTATTGTTAATTAATTTATTTTGTCATACTCATATGACCAGGCTGACTATCTGCCTATTTTTATTTCATTTGAATGCAACAGAATACTGAGAAAATAATAATAATAATAATAATATCCTTTGGAAGTATTATTTTGAGGTTAAGGGACCAAAATGACTTTTAGAAAGCTATTACTTAATCCAAAAGTTTCATTTTGCAAGGTAGAAGTAGGTTGTCATCTTGAAATATTTGGAAGATATATATATATGTGTGTGTGTATATGTATATATGTATATAATTTTTAAATTTAAACAGAAAGAAGTGGCATTTCTCTATGGCAGGAGCTGTCTTTTTTTATACAGCAGCTTCTGTTGTTCAAAATGATTGTATGACAGATTGGTGCCCCAGGTTTTAAAGGATAAAAAAAAAACAAAATATAATCTCCACAGTTGTTTAGTTCCTAGATGGGGAACAGGAGCACAACCCACTGAGTTTGGTATTTTGGAGGCTCAGAAATCCTATACCTTTCAATAAAGTAGGCAACAAGAGGAAATGGGAGCTATCCAACTGTTTTAATCATTTTCTTTACCTTCAGGAAGGAAAGGATACAAAGACAAGACAAAAATGTTATGTATTATTGAAAATATGATATAAGAAGTATAAAAGAGATACATGTAGTTACACAATGATCCAGCAGTCTCCAAGAGATTTTACAGCTGATATAGAAAGAAGGAAAGAGAGAAAGAGAGAAAGGAAGGAAGGAAGGAAGGAAGGAAGGAAGGAAGGAAGGAAGGAAGGAAGGAAGGACAAAAACTCAATAGACTGTTGGTAGGCTAAGATCACTTTACTGCCTTTATAGAGGACCTGCATTCAATTCCCAGCACCCACACCAGGAAACTACCTGTAACTCCAGTGTCAAAGGATCTGAAGCCTTCTTCTGGACTCTACACATCCACTCTGACACCCCCACACTTGGCCACATGTACACATATACACATAAATACAAATATAGACAATCTTAAAAATAAGGACATACTCTGGTCATACCATCCTGAACACACTCACTCTTGTCTGATCTTAAAAGCTAAGCAGGTTAGTACCTAGATGGAAGAAAGTAAATGCTTTTCCAAGTCATATAGGGCTGAAGAGGGGCAAAAAATCCAACAAGCTTAGTAGTAAGTGTATAAAGCTTTCCTTCATATCTTTTCCCAATCCAGAGACAAGACTTTGAATCATTTTCAACAGCTAATTAAAGTAAGATACAGTCAGTAATATGATGAATTTGGAAAATATCTGGATTTAAATCATGATGACTAGACCTGACTGCCTTTCCGTGGGTAAACTTGAATATAGATAATTCCTAGGGGTTTGTTTTTGTTTTATTGTGTTTGATTTTTTTAAAATGTGGCACCAAGTTTATAGTCATCTTTTCTAGGCAATTTTTCTTTAGGAACTAGCATATGTATTTATTGGAAGTCATCCATCCACATTCATGCCTGGGTCCATCCCATGATGGCTTCCCATCCCTACTAAGTTGCTGAGTAGCTCCTGAAGTGTCTATGGACACAGGTTCATGGGGTGGGGAAGAGAAGTCTAGAACCTACACAGAGAACTATGAAGAAAGCTGTGGACGGTCAGGCACTGGAGAGAGAGCTCTGAGTGAAGCTCAGAAAAAGTAGTGTGTGTAATTTTTAGAGCAGTATATCATATATCAGTAAACTTTGGTACTGAGATAGACTTGGCTGTAAACTTTATAAAAAAAAAAAACCTTTAAATAAGTTCTTCCATAACATATAATGTATGTATATATGTATACAATACCTTCTGATTCCTTTCTCCCTCCCATACTGTTTTATGTCCCATCCCACCTCTCCCATCAGTCTTTCCGGCTCTCTACCAGTTCTCTTCCCACATCCATGAATTTTGGGTTTATTTTATGACCTATTTAGTTTAACCAGGACCATTGGTGTGACCACTGTTAGTATTCTGCCTAAACTCCACCTTCACAGTTACCTGGCAACACCAGATATGCTCCTCCCCACAGTTACCTGGCAACAGCCAGGTAGGCCTGCCCACTATAAAAGGGGCTGCTTGCCTCCTCCTCTCTCTCTCTGGCTCCCTTGATCCCTCTGCCTGCAGGTTCTCTGCCCCCTTTCTCCTCCCCCCTTTCCTTCCCCCTCTCTCCACGTGGTCATAGCCGGCCTCCGCTTCTCTCTTCTCTCGCCATTCCTCCCGTTTCTCTCCCCACCTTTGCCCTCCGCCCTAAATAACCCCCCCTCGTGGAACCGTTTGGTCTGGCATTATCTGTCTAAGCTACGTGCAAAATCTAACAATGGTGCCGAAACCCAGGAACGAAGACTTTGGGGACCTCGAGACCAGTGCAGCCGCTGGCTCTGGCTGCTGTGACCATGCAAGACGGACACAACACAACGCCACCACCACCACTGCTACACCACACAGACTTCATCAGCTGCTACCCGCCATCACCGAGCGTGTGAATTAACATCCGCTGCTGCAGACAAGCCCAACACGCTACTGCGAGGTTCACCAAACTTCCACTATATGAGCTGTGCCGCTGAGTGGTGCTCTGCCACATGGGCTGGGTAGCAGGACAGACACGCAGATCCCTCGGTTCCACAGGTTCCACATTTCCTGATAACAGACTGCACAAATTCACAAACATACACCAGCATATTAATCAGTAAGGAGTTTCTGTTCAGCGTGAGGGACCCTGAATGCCTGGTTAGCCCCTGGCCAGTGTTTCCTGGACTAAGGGGTTGGCTTTTCATGGCCCCAGTCCATATGACTGGCCTCTAGCTGATCTGCAACTTAGGACATTGGCCCATTGGGTGATTTTTCCTTCTCAGAAATAGCTTCCCCCCAACCCCCAAGCTCTCGTAGCTGTCGGAAGTCCTGGTACCAGGTGGCTATTTCCTGGCTGACTAGCTTCTGGTAGGCTAGCTTGGCCGAGGCCCCTAGATAGTCTCATGACGACCTGATTATCTAGCCTAAGCCTGACTTCCGTTACCAATTTTTCTTTTGGGACACCAGCTGATAACTTGGTAACAGCCACGATCACCCAGTGGGGACATTGTCTTTGTCCATACCCACAGACACATACTTCCATCAGTCTGATAACTGGAAACAAATTCCCTCTGTTTGTGCATTTATCTACCTTTATTATATCCCTTTCCATGTGTTCTACCTGCTCCTCACCCAAGGTTCTCTTAGCCATGAAACCTGCTCAACCCCACACCTCTTTCTAATCTTTTTTTTTTTTAATTAAACCAAAATAGGGGAATTGCTGCGACTCTACAGACGTCTGCAGGTTCCACAGTCACTAGCCTAGCCTAGAACTAGTAAGCTTCCCCATCCCCCACTGGCCAGAGTAACCGTCCACATGGTCCCAGGAAGATTTCTTGAGCTCAGAGCTAACCCTGCGCTTCCCTGAACCTTGTTCTACGATTGCTCCCCTTGGATGAGACACTTCCCCTCTCCTCTCGAGACAGTTTCTCCAGTTTTTCGTGGCTGAGTACCCCAGGCCAGGCCTGGACAGACTGTTTTCTCTCAAGAGTACTGGCTCCAGCTGTAGTCCCCAGCGTGTCTCTTCCAAGGGTCAGCCTTTCACGTGCTTCTCCCCTTCGCCTCCTCCGTGTCATTTGTGGGCTGACTGGACCCATTTAGTTCCGCCAGTTCGCCTGGAAAGCAGCAGGTTCAATACCCGGCTCACTCCCTCCCCCTTCGCCTCCTTCAGCAAATCTTACCGGTATGCACCAGCACAACCGGCTTGATTGGGAAAGTTCACTGTAGCCTGTCCAGCCATTGTGCCATTAGATGAAGGGAAAGTTCAAGGGTTTCCCTGCTTGAACTGATCTCTGTTCACTTCCACAGATAAAAATAAAAGAAGTTCTATAGTGGTGTAGAACAAAACTAATAAATAACAACATATTATACAACAAACTACATAACTACATAACAACAAATGAGTATCCATCATTGACAAGAACATCCCACAGCCTCCTGAACTTGGACATGGAAGCTACCAGCCTGGAACACATTCTATGATTTAGAGTTTGACAATCTCATGCCAAAAGGCTAGATTTTAAAGCAAAAGAATAGTTAAACTTCTTAAATCCCAACTGTCAAACAATACATTTATACTAACTGTAGAAATACACTTTGGCAACCATTTACCAAGACAGCTTATTTGAGGGACACTTAACAAGTCAATTGCAGAATAAATCCGACAGATGAAATATGAGCGCTCCGCTTGACTCTCTGTCTTATGAAGTTGCCGTGTTACAGACTTTTTCAAGCATTCTTGAAATTTTCAGACCTTGAGTTGATTTCCATGTTGATATTTAATCTGATTAAGTTTAAACCATCTGTCTATAAACATTTGGTATTTTTTTCCCTCTAGCTTTAAAAAAAAATCAGATATACAAGAAGTAAAATGTAATAAACCAACTTGCGGAGATTTCATTAAGTTGTGGTATTCTAGAATTATTTATTGCTTATGGAAATTGGACCCATTTTAGTAAATCCAGTCCTATACACAGAGAGAGAGAGAGAGAGAGAGAGAGAGAGAGAGAGAGAGAGGGAGAGAGGGAGAGAGGGAGAGAGGGAGAGAGGGAGAGGGGGAGAGGGGGAGAGAGGGAGAGAGGGAGAGAGGGAGAGAGGGAGAGAGGGAGAGAGGGAGAGAGGGAGAGAGGGAGAGAGGGAGAGAGGGAGAGAGGGAGAGAGGGAGAGAGGGAGAGAGGGAGAGAGGGAGAGAGGGAGAGAGGGAGAGAGGGAGAGAGGGAGAGAGGGAGAGAGGGAGAGAGGGAGAGAGGGAGAGAGGGAGAGAGGGAGAGAGGGAGAGAGGGAGAGAGGGAGAGAGGGAGAGAGGGAGAGAGGGAGAGAGGGAGAGAAAGGGGAATGGAGGCAGGCTTTCTCCTTCAGGGATAATACTAATAGGATAGAACTTAAGAATTAATGAGAATCAAACTCAATATTAAGTTATATCTACATTTCTTTTCTCCAAACGTGAAGGCCATTTTACTTACTTGTATAAAGTATACTTGTTGATGGCTCTTAACCTTAAAAACCCTTTTAATACACTCCTATTTCTAAAAATAAATAACTCTATGGCAGAGAAATATTCTTGCATTTATATTAAAAGCTGAATACCAACATTAAAATATGCTTTCTAGAGCCAGAGAGGTGTATCTGGTAAAGGTGCTTGTCACCAAGCCTGACCATTCCTAGGACACATGTAGTGGCAGAAGAACACTGACTGTCACAGTTGTCCTCTGTGGCATGCATATATACACACACACACCATACACATGTATGCATACACAAAGAGAGAGAGAGAGGGAGAGAATAATTTTAAAATATCTCTAAGTGTGATAGAAAAAAATAAATCTACATGCTTTACAAATTATGAATACATATTTATTTTAAGTTGATACGACAAAAAATTAAGGTAAGGCTTTAGAAGAAAAAAAATGAGATGTGTCTTGTGTGTGTACTCCAGCCCACTGGAGCCTGAAGGTGGCAGCCAGCATTCTTCTTTCCTTTAAAATCTGGCTCATGCTGTGGCAATTGTAGTAGGTTATACAATCACTTCTAGTTGGAGATTTCAGGTCTCTTCTTGGCCTAGAAAAAGTTAGTTTAAGAATTCTGCTAAAACTGGTAGGAGTCCTAGTTATGGATAAGTTAGTGGCTCCCAAAAAGAGTGCAAGAGAGGGAGAGAAAACAAGAACAAAAAACCACTATTATTCTTAAATATACCTTGCAAAATAACAACCTCCAGGCTAAGGGAAGTCATAAAATGGAAAACACTGCCATTCAGCTGTGTAACACCCACGTCTCTCTTCTTCCAGAATGTTATTTGTATGTATTCTTGTGTCCTGTTGGTAGGAAAAATAGCTGCCGCCCCCTGCATGAGCAGTGCCACCTGGGTGACTCCAGTGTTTAGAGGTTATTAACACCCACATGGAATCCATACCTCTATTTGTGAGCAAACATTTACAGGGATCATTTACTCAGAAACAATATGAACTATAACGTGATAAGTAAAAAGAGCACCTGTCATTGGGCCCCATACTTGTCTCATGATGTCGGCATTGAGTTTCTCTGCCAGCCCACAGTACCAGCATAAGTGAGAGAGGACTTGTTCCTATGGCCTTCTAATGGTGACTGGTATGATCTTATAAATTGTATGCAGACTCCCTGACACTTAGAAAATTCCAGAACAAGAGTTGGGGGAAAAGGGAGGAGACAGAAATGGAGAAAGATAGGGAGACAGGGATGGGAGAACAGACTTGTGTGAGATCAAGGAATTTTATTGCTTGGCTAGGATATCTATATATCTTTGACCTTAACCATTGTGGTGGTTTGAATAGGTGTGGCCCCCATAGGCTCATGTGTTTGAATGCTTGGGCCCATAAGAAGTGTCACTATTAAGAGATTTGAGTGGGTGTGGTCTTGTTGGAGGATATGTGTCACTGTGGAGGTGGGCTTTGAGGTCATATATACTAAGCTGTGCCCAATGTGTTGTGCACATGGTCACTTTTGCTGCCTGCAGATCAGATGTAGAACTCTCAGCTCCTACTCCATCACCACGTCTGCCTGTATGCTGCCATGGTGATAATGGATTGAATCTCTGAGACTGCAAGCCATCCCCAATTAATTGTTTTCCTTTATAAGAGTTGCCACGGTCAGGGTGTCTTTTGACACTAAGAGAAACCCCAACTAAGACAGCCACACTGTCTTCTATTCAGCCATCATGCTATTTCCTTCTAACATGAGCCACCCCAGGTTCATAATACTGATTCCATTGTTTTCTGACATCCATACCTGGCCCTGTGGGCAGAAGCCTTTTTTACTATCCTTCTGTACAGTGAAACATGTGTTGCCCCTGCAAACCAGCAACATGTGTGTCTTCATTTCCAGTGTTAATCTACCTATCTTAAAGCCTTGTCATATCCACTGCACCTATGTCCCCAATCACCCTCCTTACATGCACAAGTCAGTTCTATTATAAAAATAGAAAACTTTCCTTTTTCTCACAAACTCTTCCATCTATTACCTTTCCCTAACTGATCTTGCATTCCCTAGCTGTTAGGAAAAAGGATTCTATGCCTTCTGTCTCTGCTCTCGCAAGAAACACTTTTCTTTTTAATTGGTGAAATGTTGCTTTAGTCCCTCACTTTTTATTAAGGAACCCAAAGCAACCCTGGGTGAAAAGAAAATTGTTAAGGCAGCACCACACATGATTTCAAATTATACTATAGAGCCACAGTAACAAAAATATCACCATACTGGCACAGAAACAGACACATAGACTGAAGGGCTCTAGCAAGTCCCAGAATGGCAAGCATGGTACTAGCAGGTCTTGCCTTTCCCCCTTCCTTCTCCCTTGCTAAACCTTTAGATTATATTCCTAAAGCTAGCCACCAAAGTCTGTTTCCTTATTTGGCCACTTCTTACGCCTGACTTATTTCTGAAGCTGATCTCCAAGATCCAACTAACAAAAACATCAAAGTCCAGCAATCAAAAATCCATATTTGGTTTCCCTAATTAACATACCCAATCAGAAATTACCAACCCATCCATGCTTATTCAAAAACAGAACTCCACTTTCACTTCTTAAAATTAACACTTGCAAAGCTATTTGTTGCCGTTTCTGCCCATTCAGATTCAGCCACCTTGTCTCTTTACCCTGCTTAATAAGGGATCTCAAGTCTTGCACCACAGAGTACCAGGTGGGGAGCATGCTTGAGATGACCCCTGCCTGATACCACACAGGCCAAGGCAGGCAGACCAAGTTTAAGGTGACACCTGCCGGGTGCCACTTAGCATGAGTGGGACATACCACCCCTGAGACCACTCCTGAGAGGACCACACATGCATACACAGAGACTCCAGGCACCACTAAGGTGAATAAACAAGTGGAGGAGAGATAGGAGAGGAAGAGAAGCAGAAGGATGTTTGTACGATAAAGAGAGGGGAGACTGAAGATCCAAAGCAGCAGAATTGCCAGGACACGGGGAAACAAGATATCTGAGCAGCTTACCAGTGAGGATCCAGTACTGACAGAGTTGCAGAAGCCTGAGCTTTGAACCAAACCAATGATTCATTGCAAGGAACACCTGCAAGCAAAGAAATGTGGACAAAAGGGTATACCGCTACGACAGAACACAGTGGAACACATTACAGCTTCCATCAGTGAGGTTTTTTTGTTTTGTTTTGTTTTTTGTTCCTTGAATGGGAGCAGGTTACAAGGGAGAAGTGCAGGTACGAAGGGATAAGGAGATGAGTGGGCTTGGGGTGCATGATGTGAAATTCACAAGGAATCAATAAAAAGTTAAAGAATTATAAATAAATAAATAAATAAATAAATAATCTCTTTGAGTTTAAAAATTGGTGTTTGGATGCTGTCTGTGCCTAATCTGGGTTCCAGAGGGGAGCACCCTGAAGCATCATAGACCAATGGAATAGAACAAGAGATTCAGATATAAATCCATGTATCACATACCTTCTCTCTTGCCTTGCTTTAAAAAAAAAGTTTTAAATAAAACACAAACATTAACATAAGAACCAGAATTTTAAAAACTGCTATAGGAAAAGGTAGGAAAAATACATCCTAACTCACAGGTGTGTAGACAAGGATTTTCTGAATAGGACCCCAGTCGTTTGATAAGAAAAAACAGTTAACAAGTGAATAATTAAAATTAAATAAAAGGACAGACTAGAGAATGAGAGAGAATCTGTGCTAACAATCCAGGTGACAAGATATCTATATCTAGAATATGCAAATGATCTTGAAAACAAAACCATGGGAGACTAAGCAACCTCTGCAACAAATGGGCTGATAAACTATTCACAAAAGATGAAATAAGACGGGCCAATAAACAGAAAACAGTGTCCAACATCACTAACCATCTACGCAATGTAATCCAACCTGAGATTTCACCTCAGCCCAGTGAGAAGGTTAGTCACTAAGACAACCAACTCAAGAGTCTGGAGAGATGGATCAGTGGCTAAGAGCACCTGATATTCTTGCAGAGGACCCAACTTTGGTTCCTAGAAGTATTCTCCTAAACACCTGAAATTCCAACCCCAGGGGAATCCAGTCCCCTCTTCTGCCTTCCATGGGCACTCACATGTAAATGTACATACATATATATACATATGTGTGTGTATGTGTGTATGTGTGTATATATATATATACACACATGTAGGGGGCGGTTCTGATGCTAAGGTCCTCTTCTCCAATTGGTTCTTGGTCTATCAGTAAAGATGTCAGGGGCCAATTGCTGGGCAGAAGGAAAGAGGTGAGACTTCGGGATCCCCAGAGGAGAAGGCAAGGAGATGCAGAGGAGGAAGAGAGTTTTTCTCCCCTGCTTCAGAGGGAGAAAAGCCAACCAGCCATGTGAAATCTCGGGTGGTGTGGCCATATGCCACTTCTCCAGGTGGGAGATTAAAGTGTTGAGCTGGGACTAAAGCTAACTGAGCAACTGAAGCTGAGGGCAGGCTGAGAGCTGCTGAGAGCACTGGAAGGGCATGCTAGATGCGGTAACAATAAGGGAGGTTGAAACTGAGCAATGTGTGTGTGTCTGTGTTTTTCATCCAAAGATCCAACATTCTCTGGGCAGAGGCTGGTAGCGTGGTCTGCCCAGAGCTAATAGCAGGGTAGCAAAAACTATATGCTACAAATACACATAAAGATAAACATTTTTAAAGGAAACGACAGTGGCGGCAAGGATACGGACAAAAGAAAACCCTTGTACACTGTTGGTGAGACCATGTGCCACTATCAAAATCAACATCTCAAAAAACTAAAAATAGACCTACCAGAGGACCCAGCTATACCAATCCTATACCAAATTCTTTACCTAATGAAATCCAAACTGACACACCACAGACATACGTGCACATTCGTGTCAATGGCAGCACTACTCACAAGGTCTGAGCTACAGAACCAGCCTTGTATTCAACAGCAGAGGAACTAAGAGACAAAATGTGGTCTATATACACAGGGGGATTTTTCAGCTATAAAGAAGAATGCAATTAGGCTGCATGAAAATGGATACAACCAAGGATGATAATATTAAAAGAATTAGAATAGTCTCAGAAGAATGAATACATATTTTGGCATTTTTGGTTCTTGTTTCATAGATTCGTATATGCATAAGTAACATGGAAATACAATCAAATTGTCTAGGGGAAGAAAGGAGATACACAGGAATGGAGGGAAAACAGGAGAGGGAAGATACAAGGGTCAATGTATATTATATACCTGTATGAAAATTTTTAAAGTCAATTTTTTTTATGAGTTCAGATCACCAAAATTATGAAACTTTGTACAGTTTTCCTTAGACTTCATTTCCTTAGCCTTATTTGGACAAGTAGAAAACACTGAATAGCTGTTGTGAGCCCAACCTGCTGTGTTAGAAGGTAGTTCGTATCCAGACAGATCACACCAGGCCAGCACAGCTCCATGAGAAGAGGTTTATTGGGGGAAGCAGGGAAGAGAAGAAGGAGTGAAGTTGGATGAAGAAGGGGCGAGGGGTTAGGGTCTCTGCCTTTTATTTGGGACATGATGTATTCACCCATACCACTGCACAGATAAGGCACTCAGATAACAGGTGAGGTGCACGCAGGGAATGTGTGGCAGTTGCTTTGGCAACAGATGCAAGAGGGCCCTTGTTGCCTAGGGGTGATGTCATCTCCGAGTTCGGAAACTGTAAACAGCTTCTGATGACAACGCTACCCAACTACAGCAAACACAACAGAGTAGACCTCCACAAAGAGGCTACCTGGATTCTGTAATTGAATGTTGATATTTCTTGCCAAGAGCATTAATTCTAAGGCTTTTGGGGTTTTCTTTGTTGTTGTTATTGTTGTTGGCTTTGGGGGGGTGCTTGGGGGGGAGGGGGTTGAGACAGAGTCTCTTGCACAAGACTGGCCTCAAGTTTGCCACATAACTAAGAGTGACCTTGAACTCCTAATCATCCTGCTTCCACTTCGTCAACACTGGGATTACAGGTGTGTGCATGCCTGACCCATTATGAATTATTTATGGAAGGGCAAAGACTGAATTTGGACAAAGCAAAAATGAGTATACAGGGGAAACTGTCTCCTTGTACACATACATAGATAAATAAACTGGATCAATTGAGATGTAGAATGAAAAAAGGTAGTGTACAAAAAAGAGAAACAGAATCCAGAAATGAATAGGATGCGGATATGTACATGAGATGATGTTCTAGATAACTAGGTAAAAATCAAGAAATGTTGTATGGAAATATGAGAGGAATGCTTTTCAAATATTCCAATTTCATTCATTAAAGAAAACTCCAGTCCTAGTTAATGAATGTGAGTTTCAGAAGAACTCTTATAACCATAGCTGATATATTCAATTAAAAAAAATCATACTTAAAAACATGGATGAAAAGCTAGACTGAGAACTAGAACAAATTCTGATCGAGGACTGGGGAAACTCTCACTCTTCCCGGAGGCCTAGAAAGTGTGCATCACAATTAACTCTGGAGCCTATATTCCATTAGCAAATATCGTGAAGTGTGAAGATTCTAGGTGCTGTGTCTTAGCACTGCAGGTTTATTACATGAACTGAGATGGTCCTTTTAAGCAAAGGACTTCCAGGGCCAGAAAGATGGCTCAGTGAACAAAAGGGCTTGCTGCCAAGCTTGGTCACCTGAGTCTGACAGAAAAATACAAGTCTTTTAAAAGACAACACAAAGCATGAGACTCTTTAAAGAAGTTTTAAAACAGAGGACAAAACGCCCTGTTATGTAGAAACCATGTAACCAAACTGAACTGGGGCAAGAAGGTACTAGTTATTGTGCAGGGAGGTAGAGAAACAATAGCTGAGTTCATAATAGATATTGCTAACATGTTAGTTCTTAGCTACAAATACTGTATTCCATATTATAAAAAAAATATATAAACAAGAAAGCTACCCAAGGCTACCTGGTTGTGAATCAAGGATTGTGCTAACCCAATTCTGCAGAACTACCTATATTAAGAACACACACATTCAGTTCCTTTCCCAGTGCAGCCGCAGACCTTAGCCATTCAGGTTTTCATGTATGATTTCTAGGATGCATCCGGGTCGTCAGTTAAGGTACATCAGTGCTGACTGAAGATAGAGTATACTCACAAACTGCCTGGAGTACCAGAGAAGTTTCTAAATGCAAGCAACAGGTACCACATTCTCCCAATCTGAGAATCATGTTGTTCAACTTAGGGCTTTCATCTGTGTTCTGCCTCCATCTCTGCCAATCTTTCCCCACCCTTCCCCTTTTGCCTGGCTTGCCTTATCCTTGAAGGTTCTTTTCAATGGTTTCGAGAAGCACAGGGATATGATCCTGTACAGAATCACCAAACAATTAACTCAAAGCCCATCCAGGTAAGAGTACACAGAGACTGGGGGAGCTTTCGCCAATCCTTGAACAAATTCAAGAAAGTTATTTTGATCTGTTGAGCTCATTTGCCAGCATCAAGGATTAGAGAGGCAGAATAACTTGGACTAGGGTGTGAACAAGGAGGAGGAGAGAGAAATGTATACTAGAAAAGCAGTCAATTACCTTCTCCACTTCATGAGAAATTAACTAGTAATCAGCCATAATTTAAAATATCATAGGAACTGGATAGATGGCTGAGTCAGTAAGGGTTTACTGTACATACATAAGGACCTGGGTTCGAGTCCTTAACCCACACACAAAATACCAGATGCAGTGGCATACATTTGTAATCTCAGCACTTGGGACGGTAAAGACAGCTGAATCCCTGGAGCTCTTTGACAGCCAACTTAGCCTTCTTAGTGAGCTGCGGGACAGTGGGAGACCCTGTGTGACTGATGCCTGGAGTTGAAACACACACACAATCCACATAAACTTACATATTTACACAGACAAACATGCACATACCTATATACATATGCACTTATACACATATGAATATATACACATGTTAATTAAAGAATTACCACAATTAAAACATGGAAGACTTTTTTTATATATTAGCTACTTGTCTCATCCCTCTGACAATATACTCGACAAAAGTGACTTACGGGAGATATTTATTTTGGTTCTCAGTTCCGAAAGATACTGGCCATCAGGATGGGTGAAGCACTTGGACTTGGACTATCGTGCCATGAGTTTGAGGTTCTGTGATCTCACATCAAATCAGGAAAGAGAAAGAAAGAAAGTAGACAGAAGACCAGGCTATAAGCCTCAAAGAGCCAACCCAAGAGGACCCACTTCCACCAACCTGGCCCCACAAACTCTCAAATGAGCACAACTAGCTACGAACCACAAGTTCAAACATTCCAGGCTATGGGGCGCACTTTACATCTAAAGCACAGCAGTAGGCATCAAGCATTCTTCATCTTAAGAGGCTCTTTGTTACTGGCATCATATCATCCTGATTCTAAGCTCACTCTTTCTTTCATTTAAATTCTAGGGAAGTGGATCTGCACATCAGAACTACCAGCCAGCAAAGTGATAATTATGCAATTCACTTCCACTAGCCAAATGCAACGGGATTTCAGAAACCTCTTACTTCACATGCCTTAATAATGCTAATTTTTTAAACCATAAAATGAAGTGCACAGTGTTTAAGGAGACAATTCATTAGCCCTCGAGATGAGTTTCGAATGAGAAAACAAGTCTGCAAATGGAATGGAAAACGAAGTACAGAACACTCTTGGAGTTCAAACTAGGGGTAATTTCTCCCATGGAAAATTATTTCCAATCATTCGGTTCCCCACAAGCTACTGTTTGCTATCGGCCACAAATTTTTGACCAGTTGCTACCCTATGCTTAAACAACCAGATTTTCAAATGCCATCTCTTTGGAAGGCCATGGCCCATCTTTAAGTCATTAATACAGCCATCCCTCTGTGGCAAGCTTGTCCATCTGGAGTGGCTGCAGTCAAGATTCATTCCTACTGCTTGTGGAGGTTTGGTCTGTTGCTATGTATTGTAATGCTAAATACTGGCCCCTAAGGATTAGTTTCCCCCAGGGATGAGGACATCTCACATACATCAAGTGATGCTATGTGACCTTGCTCCTTAATTTAAAACTATTGGTTGAATAAAGATGCCTGTAGCCTATAGCTGGAGAAAAGAGAGGTAGGCAGAGTTTCCCAGTCCCTTGGCTTAGGGTCAGAGGTAGGACCATGAAGGAGGAGGAGAGAGAGAAGGTAGAGGATAGAAAGATGCCATGGGGTGAGGGATTGTGAGAACTGGCCATGAGGACTGGACAGTCATTAAGAGGCGGCCAGGCAGAATATGACAAGTCATGTCTCGGGCTTATTGGCAGAGAAGTAGACATAACAGCATAGAGGGTAGATATCTGAACAGCTCTAGGGCTTTAAAGGCTTATTATAAGTATAAAGGTTGTGTGTCTTTTATCTGGGAACTAAATGATCAAAGGCGGGGTAGAAACCCCAGATTGAGATTAAATATTTACTATAGCAATGGCTTTGACGTCATCATTCAATAAAAATGGATTGCTTTTCAAATCTAGAATAAAAACATACTGGCATTGAACATAGGAATGAGGACTGGAGAGACGACTCAATGAGTAAAGTGATGGCCATATAACCATGAACACCAGTACCTGTATAATTCCCAGGGAGTTATGGTGGCCTGCCTATAATCCAAGCACTCAGAGGTAGAGATAGGGGATCCATAGAGCAAGCTGGCTGACTGAACTAGCTATGTCAGTGACCTTGGGGTTCAAGTGGGAAATCCTGCCTCAATATGGAAGTGGAGAACAATCTGGGAAGATGCCTGATACCATTCTTTGCCCCCAACCATCCCATATGTGTATTCATACCCCTATATGAGATTACACATGTAATCAGCTATACGCATACAATACCACACACACACACACACACACACACACGAAGGAACAAAACACCATCCAATTTGATGCAATTTTTTTGACACTCTTGTGTCCTTTATGTTCACACTTACTGTCAGGGTGGCATGCACTAATTTTTAAAGATTTGCATGCCTTAAGTGCTAGACCCTATGAGTAAGGTGCACATGATACACATGGGCATTCATAGCTACAATTAAGTTAAAGACCTTGACATAGAGAGATTATGTTGCAAAATTATTGTGACATTTGCATTTTATTTCTTCCTAAATACTCAATTCTTTAGTTAAACTAAAAAGATAGTCTTCCCTTTTACAGGACTTGCCATTCTTGGGTATTCTTTATCTCCCAGTATAATGAGACTATTATGAGTGCCTTTAAAATGTTGTAGGTGTAGTTCTTCCCAAGCCTAGCACTTGTTTCCATTGTAAATGGTGAACTGTGTCTCCTTTACAACAAAAGAGATGTCTAAAACACATCAATCAGTCGGTGAGCAAAGATGAACCACAGTTCTGACCTGTATACTTTGCTGGTTTTCCATATATTAAGAAGCCCTAAAGCTAGGGCTGAGTTATTGTGAAAACTCGGTTCCAAATGATGACTCAATGTAACATTACCCATGGGCAGGGCTGCTCATATGACGGACCACCTCAGCAGACATGTGGGAGGCTGATGGTGACCACACTACCAATGTGTACACCTGGGCTTGTCATGTGCGACTGGACACTCCCATCTCCTCTGCTCCTTCTCTTCCTCTGTCCTTTCCACCTGCAAGCATTGCCAGGCAGGGACACCCATGCCAAGTCTCACCCTTGCTACACCCTGTTTGTTATTTCTTAACTGCTTAGGTTTCCTTCCAGAAATCATAGATCTGGCATGCAGCTGTTTTACTCAAGTCAGCACCATGTAACCATATGCGTAGATCATTATTTTCATGAGTCCTGAAACTCTCATGCCCATTAGACCAGAGGCAGCCTTTATACACAGAGCAACTGCCGCCCTGGGTCACATAGCAAGCCTGAAGGATATACCTAAATATACAGATATTTGTATTCCCATCCTAGCACAAAGACAGTAAGAAACAGGGACCAGTCCAAGTCCCAAGACCTCTCCTGAAGACAGAAAGTACATACTCATATAATGTTATCTGCCTACTTAATCACTGGGGCAAGACAGAAGTAGTCCATCTAAACTGTACTCTATTTATGAAAACATTATGAATTATATAATCTCAATAAAAACAATGCCTCTAGACTCTTTAATTATGCAAATAGGAAAGGACCTTTGTGAATAAGTAACAAAATGTATTAGTATCGGAAGGTACCAATTTCTTTCAAATCTTAACCTCTCACCACCAAGCATAGCTTGCTGGGTACTTTCCTCTTAGTGGGCACCTGTAATTTTAGCAAATGAGCATAAGAGATATCGAGATTTGGGACTTGCTGTGAGTGTAATTTTTAAATAACTTTTTATGTTGCATTGTTATTATTGTTTTGATTTCATAGCCCTCCTCCTCTGACATCTTTTCTCATGTACATGTATGTAGTCATTGTAACTACATGCATGCTGTGTATATATATATACTTGAGCATGTTTTAGGGTTATTTTGTATATGACACTAAAGATAAAGATTTACATTAAATATTTGCTTCAAAAAAATGTTTCAAAGAAGGCTGGAATGACAGCTCGGTGGTTAAGAGCATGCGCCATTCTTCCAGAAGACCTGGGTTTGGCTCCTAATCCACATGAGGCAGTTGACAATTGCCTGTAATTACAGTTCCACAGGTTCTAATACCCTCCTCCTCACTCCATAGGGACCAACATGTGTGCTGTACATACATACATACATACATACATACATACACACACACACACTCACACAAATAGAATCAGTCTCTCCCATGGGTGGGCCACCTTATTAATGCTTAGCCGTGAAATCGTACACATATAAGCAACACTAAAAGCACAAGATCATTCATTGATTATTAAAATTAAAAAGTATTTCAACCAGCTTTACAGTTGATGTCCAGAGTTGGTTGGAGAGGAAGAGTATTTGTCTAGAGGAGAATAGTTTTTGGAAAGCAGCCGTAGCTTCCGGTGAACTAGGAAGCACAAAGCCTACCACAGAGACAAAGCTGGAAAAGTATCTGAACACCAGGTCCTGTAGTACTGGAGGATAAGATGCTGGCCGTCTGGACTCTCCTGGTGACACGAGCAGCTTGATGCATCAACACACCTGGAGACAACTGCAGCTGGTATTTTCTATTGTTGCCCAGGTGGCATCATGTTGTAATTCCCCACATGCAAATCCAAGTAGAAGTCTCAGTGACTCCGTCCATAGAGAAATAGGAGTGGATCAGCACAGGGGAACGGGCGGGGTCCAGAAAACACCATGAAAGCAGAAATGAGAAAGAGAGAAGAAATGAGCACAGAGGAGCTCCAAGGACTTCAGAGGAGAGGCAGTGTAGAATTTGCACGAGGAAAAACACGTTGAATATTAAAAAAAATTACAATCAAAGAGTTGTACAAATTGGTTGTGGAGTAGGCCAATGATTTGGATTATAATTTTTAAACAAAGTTTTGCAAGAAAAGCTATGAAGTCATTGACTATTATAAATATATATTTTATTTATTTATTTATTTATTTATTTATTTACATTTCAGATGTACTCCCCTTTCCTCATTTTCCTCCCAGAAATCCTCTATCCCATCGTCCCTCCTCCTGCTTAGGGTTAGGAAGAACATATGAACACAGATTTTCCTGGAAGCTCGAAGAAGGCATCTCTTAGAACTGGAGTATAGGTGATAGGAGGTGATAGGAGACTACTGAGCTGGGTGCAAGGAACTGAACGTGGGTCTTCTGAAGAGTAATAGGCACTCTATACCACAGAAGATATCTCAAGACAATATATATATATATATATGTATATATATATATATACATATATATATGTATAATTGATATAGCTATATTTATATATTATTCATATATAACTATATTTCATCCATTTTATATATGAACTTTAAAAAATATTTTATTTCTTTATATATATGAGTGCTTTGCCTGCATCTATGTCTGTACCATGGACATGCAGTGTCCAAGGAGGGCCAGAAGAGGGTCTGGATCCCCTGGAACTAGAGTTAAAGATGGTTGACTCCATGTGCATTCTGGGAACAAAACCTGCGTTCTCTGTAAAAGCAGCATGGACTCTTAACTACTGACCCATCTCTCTGTCCTTTGATGACGTATTTTAATTCTACTTCATTCGGTGAATATTTAAATATTTTAATGTGCTTTTCATATCCAGAACAAAAGTGAATGTCTTTTGTTGTTGTTGTTAATTTTACAGGTAAAAGATTATATAGCCTAAAAACATAAATTGGCAATCTTGGACTCTTAAAATGAAGAAGATTTTTTTTTAATTTCTTTTCCTCTGAGCTTAGATTTCACAATACTAAATTCTATTGTTGGAAAATAACCACCTAATCCAGTAATCTCTTCATGAAAGTATTTTACATTTAAGTTACCATTTTTTAAATGTAGCAAAAAGGGTCATTTATTTATTTATTTATTTATTTATTTATTTACTTTTTTTGCAAAAGAATTTCTCTGTGCATTCCTGTCTGCCCTAGCTAGAACTCACTCTGTAAACCAGTCTGGCCTTGAACTCAGAGATCCACCTGTCTCTGCCTCCCAAGTGCTGGGATTAAAGGTATGTAGGTATGTGTCATCACTGTCTGGCTAAAAGGGAATTTTTAAAAAGAATTGTCTAATCCATGTTAAAGGATTAGAATTGGGTTCCTCTTACTGAACACTTAAACAAAAGGCTTGTTTGTCTACCTGTTTGTTTATTTTAAGGAACAAATCTTATTTTCATTTTTCATAAGTGAGTGCTAGAAAGCTGAAATCCATAAGATGGGTATGACCAACAAACTTATCTGTCCTGGTCAAGTGTTTTTTTTTGTTTTTGTTGTTTGTTGTTGTTGTTTTGTTTTCCTAAGAATTTTCTATTCTGCCCACTCTGGGCTGTCCATCTCAAGCTGAGAGGAAAGGAATTATGATTCTTGCCAGCCTGAGTTGGTTCTAAAACTTGGATCTTCTAGCTACACAACAACATGACATCCATGGCCACATCCTTACAACAAGAACTAGCCCCAGACTCAAGATAGAGAACTTGTGCTACTCTGCTGGCACCAAAAATAAATAAATAAATAAATAAATAAATAAATAAATAAATAAAAAATCTGGGCTGTGATCTAAACAACAATATTAATTTCTCACAGTTCTTCTCATAGTTGGAGACTATCAGGCCAACATTCAGTTCTGACAAGGCTGGTCTCCATGAAGCCTTCTTTCCTGTTCTTTCTGCATGCTCACCTGGTGTCCTTCAAGCTGTTCTTGGTATCTGGTCCTCATTTTATGCAGACACTTGTCCTATTGAATTCATTCTTCACCTTGAAGATGTATTTGATCTCAGCTGCCTTCTTGCAGGGGCAAAGGTCTCCAAACAGAGTCACACTGGGAGTTAAGGTTGCATGTAGGAATCTCAGGAGGATACGAGTCAATCTATACACAAGAGGCCACATTTTATTGTTGTTGTAGAACAGAGATTTCCTGGAGAGACAGCATACACATATGCACTCACTCCCGAAAGAGAACCCATGATAGACCAAGGTGACAACTGCAGTAATTCCCAAGTTGTTGAACCAATGCTCTGGGGTTGGATGGGGAGTTAGTGACAGGAGTATGGGTGAGGGATTACTTACAAGGAGCAGACATGACTCAAAAGTAGCTGCATTACCCCCAAACCTAAGCCTACAAAGGGGACAACTCATGAAAGCTGTGTCCCCAGAGCTCACTGCTCAACTCTAAGAGCAGGTCTGAGAGATTGGCTCTCCTGCTGGTCAGAGTCTTTTCCCAGCAGCTATGCTCCAGGAGCTTGCAAGTTTTACCCTTCCCAGACACAAGTTTGCATACTTCCAGTAACATGTCTCAAGAGAGAATGTTTTAGTTCAGAGAAAACTGCCATTTAACAACAGTGTACATCATACCCCTTGGTATGTAGACTCTTCTAGAAATAACAGCATACTGTGTAGACCAAAGGAAGGATCCCATGAGTTGCATTTTTTCTTCACAGAAGTGACATTTCTGGTTTTCAGCAGGAGATGTACAAGACTGGGAGTTAAACAAATACTGATTCTACATTGAGTCATACAGTATTATAATAAACAGTTGTGTGTGTGTGATAAATAGAAAAAGCTATGCAAGCTTTAGCCAGAACCCAGATGATCTTTTATTAAAAAAAAAAAATCACTCCAGAGCTAAATGTATTAACATAACACTGCACATTGAAAATGGTTTAACTGGTTGGGGCTGTGTTAGCACAGGGCTGTGTTAACACAGGGATGTGTGAGGAAAACCAATCATCAGCAAACATTCTACCCAGGAAATTTTACCTTCAGTTTTCCTGACATCTGAAAAGGTCCACTCCTCCCTCCTTTTATTATTCATGAGTTAGGGGGCCTTATGGCTCTAACGCATCTTTGAAGTTACAATCTTCATAGGACTATTGACTTTCTCCAGCCTATCTGCCTAAATCCTCTTAGAGACTGTGATGGCCAGTGCTTTTGTTCTATAAAATCATTCCCTGATGGGAAGATCCAGTCAGAACCAATCAACCTGGCTGCCTGAGTATTTAAGCTCTGTTCATCAACATCTCAAACCTTGATCTCATCCCCCACACCACTCCCACACCCCAGATGCAGCAAGGTATCACCAAGTGTTCAGGATTATGGTCAGGAAGTAAGCTCTATCTTTGAGGACTCATTGAAGAATCCTTACTTGGAAACGTCATTCACAGAAGCCAAGTAGGCAAACAGAAACAGCAGGAGCCCAGAAAAGAACATTGAGAGCTGAGTAAAGGTGCATTTTCTTATAGAGAGATGCTTTAGGAGATGAGTTTATTTACTTTTCAAGAATTTCATACACAAGTATAATGTGTCTTGACTATATTAACTCCTTACTCCACCCCTCGACCTCCTCTCAGAGATCCTCCCCACTGCTCAGATCCTCCTCCCAATTTCATTTCTTCCACTTCCTCCTCCTCCTCCTCCTCCTCCTCCTCCTCCTCCTCCTCCTCCTCCTCCTCCTCCT
>NW_021621338.1:6539364-6541332 GCF_004785775.1 Grammomys surdaster
CTCCTCCTCCTCCTCCTCCTCCTCCTCCTCCTCCTCCTCCTCCTCCTGCCCCTCCTCCTCTTTTTCTTCTTGTTCTTCTTCAGTATAACTGAGTCTCATTACTGCTACCTGTATGTGCATGGGCGTAGGGCTTCCAATTGGGAATAAATGACCTACATAGCCTCTCTCTCCCTCCTCTAACAACCTCAAACTGCTTATAGTTCTTCAGCCAAGAGTGGGGCTGTGTGGGCCCTTCTCCTTCATAGTGTAACATTGACAGGTTTCATCTCATGCAGATCTTGGGGTGATAGTTCACAGGTGCGATTTCCCTGTAATGTCCAGATAATTTGCATCAGTCCTTCTGGCCTTTTGGCTTTTATAATCATCTGTCCCCTCCCTCTTCACTGAGTCAAGAGAGAAGCAGGTTTGATACAGAAGTATCCCTGGTGAGTGGGCGCTCCACAGCCACCTACTCTGGGCTCTTTAACCAGTTGTGATTCTCTCTGTTGACTTCTACACACTGCAAAGAGTTTCAGAGATGAGGGTGAAAGTGGAGCCCTGGAATCGGGATCCTGGATGCGTGTCTTTATTTTATCTTTTTGGATGCCATCTAGTACCTCCTAAAGGTTTGTTGATTTGTTCTCTCCTTGTATTTTGAGACAGTGTCTTGCTCTGTAGCCCAGGCTGGGAAGTCTTCCTACCCTTACCTCCCAAGTGCTGGAATGGCAGGTATGTACTGCACAGAGCTTCATCAAGACCTTAGAGAAAGGCAAACAGCAAAACCTGTTTTCCTTATTGCCACTGAGGTTCCTTTCCATTTCAAGTGCTCCATTTATTACAGTAGTACTATTTAAAATAATAACCAAATGTGGCATTTCAAGGACACTCAACCAGCATTTTCTATAAAAGATTTTTGTGCACCATCCCTTTATGAACTTTGACGTTTTCTAGACAATTCCAGAGACTCTAAGGTACATTCTCCAGCATGACTCAGGCTACTGTCAGAAGAAAGACCTCATCAATAAAACATGGGCTAAAAAAGCTAGTTCCTGACCACAGGGGGTTTCAAGGTAGAGTTCTCTGACACAGTACGACTAATATAGATTCCTGGAGAAGGTGTCCTCTGATGGTAAGAACATTCTTTTGCCCTTTCAAAAGGTCATAAGGGACTAGACTGAAGCAACTTACAATCCTCACTAGGGATGCCAAAGACTTGATGAACTTTCTGCCTCCCCTAGATGCTGCTTGATGGTGTAGGATATATTTTGCTATGCCACTCTTACCACTGAAGTGTGGCCCATCTCAGAGATCAACTAGGATAAAAACTGAGAACACATACACCAAATACACATATGATCTGTGTGGGGGCTATATGTGAATAGGGGATATATGTGGATATACACACATATGTGTAAGTGTGTACCCCCTGCATTCAAAGGCAGAGGAAGACATCAGATGTCTGGCTCTATAGTTCTCTGCTCTTTTCCCTTGAGACAGGGTCTTTCACTCAACCTGGAGCTCATGACTCGACCGGAACTAGAACTATGGACATTCAAGGTTTTTTTTTTCATTTTTTTCAATTAAGTGCTAAGGATCTTAACTCTGATTCTTATGCTTGCACAGCAAGTGTTCTTGTCCACTGACCCATCTCTTCTACCTGAAAATGCACACACACATATAATGCACATACATACAAACATATACACACATATATACACACATGTATATATGTTACATATAATATACTACATATAATATATGCTAAATGTATATATTATATGTACAATTATATATGATATATTATATATATATATATATGCTAAAATCTGTGTGGAAACAAAAATGACCACCAATGACCAAATCAATTATAGCAAAAGGATAAAGTCATACTGTCTGGCTCTAAGATATACTACAAATATATAGTAAGCCAAACAGCATGCCACTAACATTAAAAGGAAAAAAAAGAGAAAAGAAGAGAAGAGAGGAGAG
>NW_021621338.1:6541732-6570466 GCF_004785775.1 Grammomys surdaster
GGGGAGGGGAGGGGAGGGGAGGGGAGGGGAGGGGAGAGGAGAGGAGAGGAAAGGAACCACAAGCAACCAATGAAACAAGAGAGAAAACAGAGAAGTAAATCCACAGATTTACATCCATGGGATATAGAAGAATCAACCTTCCAGTTAATGTGCTGGAGAAACAGATTTCTCATGCAGAGTAGAAACTGCACCTTTCCCCCACACCACGTATACCAAAATGTAAGAATCAAGCTCTCAAACTATTGGGAAAAAGCATAGAAAAAGCTCCCATTGCTTTGATCTGGGCCATGGCGTTTCCAGATGTGGCCCCTAGCTCACAGGTGTAAAGCCACCAGAAAGGCAAAGGGAATCCACAAAGGAAACAGACAGCAGATAAAGAGGCCCTCGGTGGGAGAGTGATAAAGTTGTATATTACATAGCTCACCAGGAAATAATACTCAAATCATAAGGGGAACCTGAACAACTCAATAACAAACACACAAATGACCTGATTTACACATTGACAAAGGTAGGTACACAGCAATAGCTATACAACCAGAGACATATAGAATACAGAATATGTGGATATACAAACAGAGACTCAACTGAGGCAATATCTGGGAAGTGTACATAAAAACCACAGTGACACATCATCCTGTTCCCGCTGGATTGTGTCATTACTAAAATATAAGGTAAATGCTGAGAAATCTGTGGGAAAGGGGAACCTTGTTGGAGATGTACATTAATACAGCCATTATGTAGCACAAAGGGTTCTTTAAATATTCAAAATAGAATTACCATATGATCCCACAACCCTATGCTACATGTGCATCTAAAGAAAGTGAAATCAGCATGTTTAAGAGGTGTCTGCATTGTCCTGTTTATCAAAACCATTTTGGACTAGAGAAGACAGGACAACATGTTACTAGATAGATGCAGAATGAATATGGGATGTGTTTAAACAGTGGAAACTAGTCATCCATGAGGAAGAGACAGAAACCTTGTCATGTGCAGCACATGAACAAACCCAGAGAACCTTATGTTATATGAAATCAGCCAGGCAGAGAACATAAGGACCAAGAGATTTCAGAGACATGAAGTCTAAAGGTGACCTCAGAGAATGATGGTGACCAGGAACTAAGGCCAAAGCCTGTGGGTATGCTTGGGATACATTGGTCAAAGGTGAAAGACTCTCTTATGAATCTTCTACTGCTAGTAGCCTTTGAATGATGCAGCACACGTGTACAAAGAATTTTGTGAGTTCCCTGAGCCATTTAGTAAGTTACCAAACCTCGTAAGTGGGAATGTGGGAACCTATGACTTATAAACAGTTGGCCAAAGGTACGAAAGACACAAGACTGTTGATTGTCAACTGAAGTAGGGTTAAGTGACACTAGGATGGTCGCTATAGCTATATATATGTCAGGACTAAATTGAATCATGGGACATTTGTCTAGTATCCAAGTGAGAATTTCATTGCTGAAGAATACAACTGAAAGCTGCATCCAATGAAACATTCAACATACATGAAACATTGTTTGTCTTATTGTATTCAGATTAAAGACATTAGAGACATAAGAATTTGAAAAGCCATCAGATGTTCTATGACTACTCTTAGATCAAGATAAATAGAGAACTATGAACCAATGAAATAGTATTTGTCTGTAATGGTGCTACATGAAGACATCTTCTTATGAAATCCAAAAGTAGCCTTTCTCAAGATTTACCAGAACTTGGAGAATACTCAGCTGTCTTTATGATATCTGGAGAGGCATGCTTGTCAATTGTCTAGCTGATGACTGAAAGACGATAAGGTTCCGTTTTTAACCATCACTTAACATGTTCTCTAGCAGTAGAGGATTCATGACCTACTGCATATCTACCCAGAATTCTCTGTCCATGAACTATTTTATGACCATTATTTCATTGGATCTTACTTATTGACAACCAGGACTGTTCCTGAATCTTAAAGAGCATAGTCAAATTCAAGATTCTAGGTAGAGCTAAAAAAAAAAAATTCTAATGCTCTTTCAGGTGTTATGTTATCATGGTAGCTTATGTACATAAATGAACTAGCTGGGTGGTCCCAGTCATTGCTTAGACTTTCCAGTCTGCCTTTGTAAAAGTGAAATTGTGATTTAAGAGGCATGCTGCATGGCTTCAGAACTCTGCCACAGAACATATTTCAAACTCTATTTGCTTCTGACTTTTGCCTAAAAATGGAAAGCAAACATTCCCTGGTACTCTCCATGTTTATGACTTAAAAAAATTATTCTCAAAAAGGTATTTTGGACCATCAGTGATGAAAGTCCTTATTATCATAGGTAGAGAAGAAAGGCCTTTGATGGCTCAAAAACTTCAAAGAGGAGGGGAAAGAAAAGAACGGTCATTCTAGACCACTGGGGAATAACATATCATTCTTAAAAGAGTAATTCAGCAAAAATGAAATAAATACAATGTGAATAAAATACCTTCATATAAAAAGGAAATTGTGACTAAATTTCCTGGCTGGCTTTGAAAGGAGCCAACAACACTTGAAATGGGAACAATATTGATCAGAGCCCTTGCCAAACTGCAATACCTATTTTAGCCAATATGTAAAGCATAATTTTGTAAACAGAAGTACAATTTTGGGTAATAGAAAGTGTGCATTCACCTCCCGTGGTGCAATCAGAAAACCAAAGTGTTCTAAGCTTTCTTCACCAGTCACTGTGTCACTTCCATAAATTCAGAGTTCATTGGCATTTCCTGAACTGAACATATCAAACAAAATAAAACCTGACAAAAGGAACAATCAAATTGACTTGATTCTTCACGCAAATAGGTTCAAATCACTCAAACTATGCATACTAGCATGAAGCCCTGTAGCTTGAGTTATAACTCTCAGCACCCAACAGAGAGATCAAATCCATCAGCATGTCTTCCTGTACACATTAAGTTTTGTGTCACCAAAGCATGGAGAAGCTGCAGAAGTTTATAAAAACCAATTGGAAAATCAAGAGAGAAACCTAGGTCCAAGCAACATCTAGCCTGAGAGAGCTAACAGGCTTCTCTTCTGAGTGGAAACTATCATATACCTGGGGTTCAAATCTCAAGCCAGCCATCTAGGACTCAAGTTAATAAGTTGATGAATTCTAAATTTGCCTTATGGGTAAAAATGGGAAAACAATGACTTGTAAAGTATTAGCCAATCAAATACTACTATTGTTACTAAGGTTGAACAAGTCTATGTTTATCCAGCTGAGATCCAATATGGGCCAACCACGTATGTTAAGGTTGGCTGGAGGCAAGGGGGACATAAATGACAAGATGTCCTAGCACATGCATCCACTCCTGCATTTACCAAGTGCCTACTGTATGCCAAGTGTTATGCTAAGACCAAGACAGATACAAGTAATCAAACAGAGCCCTTATCCCATGATCCTTAGCTTCACATGCAACACTTGATATCACGGGCTTTGTTTGTGTTTCCAGTTATACACATGGTTTTAGTGGTTTGTCCGCACCAAGTTTGGAAGACATTAGGTTGGAAGTAATCTCTCTCTTCTGTGTCAGGCACTGTTTACTGCTTTACATTTATTAACTCTGAGTTGTTGTGAATATCCAATGAAACAATTGCTTACATTATCCCTAACTTCATGGACAAGTAGACACAGGTCAAGGAATATGTTCAAGGTTATGCAATGGGGTTTTTCCATACTTAGTGTGTGTTTTTAATTTCTGAAAATACATATTTTCTCAGCTTTTTCTTTTTTTAGACTATTTACATTTTCCCCTCCAACTAAAAATAATAACACCTAGCTTATGCTCAGGATTTACAGTAGCTAGACTATGTTCAAGGCCTTACCGTAGCTAGCCTGTGCTCAGGTTTTACAATCACTTCTAGAGCACAGGAAACAGATGGGAAACAGACTGGGCACTGAGGATAGTGTCATGGCAGGCTCTTTCAGAACACCTAGCAATGATAGTACCACGGAGCCTGGGATCCTTAGTGAGCCATAAATTAGATGAGGAGGAGGAATCTGACAAGACTTTCATAACAAGATCAAAGAGATTATGACAGATTGTGAAAACACTGCCTTATTTTGCAAGTCGTTAATTTGTCTTCCTGCTGCTTCTCCAAGAAGCTGTGTATGAAGGGCCTTTCATAGAAAATGTTTAATATCCGGTAAAGACCAGCCTTGTCCACCAGAGGCTTGACCTTCCAAGCCAATAGGACTTTAGTTTGCAAAAGACAAGAGGCAAAGTCAAAATGGACTTTACATTTTAACTTAAACAAAATGTTTTAAATTTTGTTGGAATTTGACACAAGGTCACTGTTTTGTGTTGTTTGAATCAGTGAGGTTTGAAGCCAGGGCACCGAGCTTGCTAGACAAATTCTGAACCACTGGGCTGCATCCTCAGCCGTGGGCTCTGAGCTTTAAAGCAACATAAGCATGGGCCATTGTGGACTTTGTAGAAGTAAAATAAAATATGCCAAAGGAAATAATGTGGCTATACTTAGCACTAGTTCCTACTAGAATTATGAATGCATCTGAGTCTTCCTGATAACCTCAAATATAAACATCCTTAAAAAAAATCTACCAATGACAAAATGGTCAAATTGCTCATTACCTTGATCAAACCTAAGCAGTTTCCTCTGTGCATTATATGCCCCCAGCACACATTTAATAGACAGACTTTATAAGGATGCCCCCATGATTTTTTTTTCTTCCATTTTCTGTACATCAGTTTAATAGAGGTCAAATTTGAGGAACGTTTTTTTAAAAGAAAGGATTTCAAATGCATTAAATATCTCTGGCCAAGAAATGCCAAACTGAAATAGTAATTAAAATTACATAGATCTCTTACAGTTTACAAAGCACAAAGAGGAAGCAGAGAATGTTGGTGACAGGCAGGTGACAGGTGTTTTGCCTAACAGTCAATTGTCACTCAGGAATATGAGTGAAGGTCATTACCATGGAAGGCACAGGTCACGGGAGCACGGAGTAGCTAACTGAGGTTTGTGACCAAACTGTAAAGTGCAGATATTCAGCAACCTGTATAATTTTCTTATGTATCCCTGACTGTGTCCATATGCAGAGTACAGACAAGGTTTTTACCCTGAACAGGTGTCTTAGTTAGGGTTTCCATTGCTGTGAAGAGACACCATGGTCAAGGCAACTCTTATAAAGATAAATGTTTAGGTGGGGCTGGCTTAGAGTTTCAGGGGTTTAGTCCATTATCACTATGGCAAGAAGCATGGAGGCATGCAAGCAGACATGGCGCTGAAGACAAAGCTGAGAGTTGGTAGAAATATACCATTAAAACTCATGATTACAAGAAGTTAGCCTGTTTCACACATCACTGTGATTCTTGGGTGGATGAGGAACTTGACTTAAAAAAAAAAAAGGCTCTCATTGGTGTGATGGTTGGTTATCAGCCTGGCTGGATTTAGAATCAGTAAGGACATATGATTCTGGATGGGTCTATGAGAGTCAACTCCAGAGAGGTTTAACTGAGGATGGAAAACTCAGTCTGAATGTGAATCCAGCTATCTTGCAGGCTGGAGTCCCACAGGATAAAAAGGTAGGGGTCAAGAAAGCGAGTGGAGCACCAGCCATTCATTTCTCTGTTCTTCCTCACTGTGAACACAAGGTAAGCAGCTGTCTCAAGCTCTTCAGACCGCAGCTAGTGCTACTGTTATCATATGCCTTCTCCATTACGGTAGATTATACCCTCTAACTGTGAGGCAAAAACCCTTCCCTCTCTAAGTTGTTTTTGTTATAGCAATAAGAAAAGTTAACTAATGCACGGGGGTGAGGGGAGGATTGTTAAGGATACACAGGAGAAACACATCATCAGAACTCAGACTACTTATTCAACATCATAATGGCTGAAACATGGGAAAGGTTTCATGGGGGAGAAAAAAATGGATCTATTCTTATTTAATGACTAAGAGAAACAAGAAAACTTCAGGTAAACAAATCTTTTTCATTTCGATGTAGATTGTAAATTCTGCAGAACTAGACAGCTATTGGGGAGTAAATATCATGAGGTAGAGTGTGCACAAGTATGCCAGCAAAACTTTACAATCCATTCAGTGCTTTTGCTTTATGAGCAGAGAGACTGATTTATTTATGCTCTGCCTTATTTTTATAGGATATAAGGTACATGAATCCACACCATAAAGAATGGGGAAACGTAAATAAGGACACAAAAACCAGAACCAGGGAAAATGTATGTAGGAGTACAAAACAAAGATTAGTAGGGGAAAAAAATCAATGGCCAACTATACAAGGTAGGAAGGTCTCTCTTGCTCACTAGGATAGTTCTACAAATGTGGCTTACATTTGCTAGCAGACAGGGAAGGCTCAGAGAGGTTGACAAAGTCACATGGTTATTTAATAACCAATGTGTGTTATTGGAAGCACAGGTTTCAAGAGTTCTTCCTCTTGGCTTCTTCTTTCACTCAGGGCAAACTCCAGCTCAGCCAGCACCTGGCTCTTATGTTGACCAGACCAGAGGCCCCATGCCGTTCTCAAAAGAGAACAGCTAAGTGTATTTACCCAACAGCTGCTGAGCTGCTATGGGGGGGAGGTGTCTGACCCACAATTATCTCTTTGCTGTTTATGTTATTATCTCTGTTATTGGCCATGAGTTACTTTTATACCATCTTTCCCAATACCTGGACCTTCCAGCTTGGGGACCATCGTCCTGGTTTACAGATGGCTTTGTGTTACCTGCAGGTGTACCATTTAGAGTTCCACAAACTGTCCACTGCCACTTTCTCTTGGCATCCTGGATTAATGAGCCAACATAATCCTGAACATAGTTCAAAGTCTCCTCTCTCCATCTGTAGGACTTAAACTGAGTGATTTTGAAAAGATCCTATTGACTTGAAAACTATGAAATGACCTAAGAATTGAAAAGTTATTGACAGTCCACCACATGGAGAGTATCCAAAGTCCTTGTGAGCAAACCAAACCATCAATGAAAAAAAAAAGTAAAACAAGATTTAAAAGACACAGGCAATGCCTATATCTCTCTTTCCTGAAAGTCAAAGGCCACATGTTGTTGATTAACTATATGATCTCATTTGCATCGTCTGTAATGCGTCCCTATGACACAGAGGCAGGTAAAAGGCATTTGCAATGAAAGCTGGCACCGTGCCCAGCACACCATGTAGTCTACACCACACAGAGTTCCCGACGATGCAAACTTAAGAAGGGTGGGAGTCACTCAGAAATCCTTTGGAGACAAGCAACAAAAATGGCTACTAACTCAGTGGAGAGTAGTCTACATTCGAGGAAAAGCTGGTAGAAGCAGGCTAGTTAGCTAGTTAGCAGAAGAGGCCATTGAGTACACTTGTAAATCCATGTTGTCATGACTTGAGTAGGAAATGTCGCTCCCCAGCTGGAGGTACAGTTTTGGGAAGCTGTGGAACCTCAGGATGTACTAGCTGATGCATGGAACCCAAGTGAAGCAGGCTTTGAAGACTATAGTTTCTGGCAAATTCTCTTTCTAGTGCCATTTCTGCACAAACCATCAAAAGATTGTTGCCAACACTTTTGTGTTGGGACCCTTCCCGATGCCATGTCTTCAAGACTCCGATGGACTGTACTCTCAGTATGTATGATCCAAAATAGTCCTTTCCTCCCTTTAGTGATCGAAGGCAGGATAGAAATATAACAAATACAAATGAATTCACAGCCTGGGCTATGAAAAAGGACTTAAATAATAATTCCCAACCAATTACAGCATAGGAAGCAAAGAGCAGGATCAGGAAATACAGAAGTTCTTTTCCATACAAGCTGAGTTTCGTCCTTTGATGATGTTTCCATAACCAGATTTGGGTCTTGTGGCAAGGAGTCTGTAATTCATCTGTGCTAAAACATTTCCTTTATCGAATGAATATCTTTATTGTTCACCAGCTGCAATATCCTTTCAGGGTTTTTATATTTTACATATATGCATCTATTTTGATAGCAGACATCTGGCTAAGGAGTGTGAGGTAGTTAGTGTATTTGATTTCATGCTTAAAAGCAGCCATTTAAAGTGCCTAGTTCTAACACCCCACGACTACACCTCGACACTGGTCAATTTCAGTGGTCTATTTAAATCTAGATTATCTACTTCAAGCGTATAAACATGCTAGTACCCAGAAACTGACCCTCTTCTGAACCCTTGTTATTATTTAAAGTTGTTATAGATGGATTTGGTTACTAATTTTTAATGGCGCCGGGACACATTACTACATAATATAAACAGTTTCTTCTAGCACATAAATCACCCTTCCCTCTTTCTCAGAGTAGCCCCTGGGGCAGCTGGTATCTGGGGAGGGCTATTTATTTCAGACTTTGTTCTCAAAGAGATAAGAATTGCTAAGCTAGGAAGTATGCATGTGTGTGTGTGTGTGTGTGTGTCTTGCACATACACATGCACACACACACATATACCTCTTATTTCAGGGGTGGGGAGTGTCTCAGACTTAAGGCATAAAATCTCCATTATTTAGAATTCATTTCACATCAGTATTCAGTGATATAAATGGATCCTTTTGGTTGGATTTATCCTTGTTCAATTAAAGTTGAATTTCTGTAATATCATCAAACATCAGTATTGACATTCAATGGCATTCAAGATGGTATTTACATTCAGTCATGGACATCCGAGAAACTGTTTGCATTAGGTTCAAGCCCACGGCTCCTTGTTTGTTGAGGTTCGGCTAACACACTTTAGCCCCATAAAGATTCCTGAAAGAGGCTCTCCATGCTAAGGCAACTCCACAGAAAGCCATGCATGTGCAGCTCAGTGAGCAGCAGCCATCTGTCCAGAAAAATATGTATCCATATGCTTCCTAGTACAGTTTATCAGATCAGACTTCAGTCTAAGCCCTCACAGTCACATTGCAGAAAGAGACATTCCCAGCTCCCCCAGCACCAATGCTGATCTCAAAGGGCTTTCCATTTGTTTCTCCTGTATTATTACATTTAATTTTTGCCATATCCCACTGAAGTGGCAGCATTTTCATGTTCTATGAAAAGAAACAAAGGCTAAGGAGGTCTGAGACTTGGCCCAAATTGCATAGGCAGTAAATAGCAGAACTTCTGATTTCCAAGAAAGGGGACACTTCTTCTCTACTCTTGGCAGGAGGGGAATACTTTGTATACATACATGTCTACATAATACACAGACACAAAGGCACATGTATAGGTGAGCACGTATGCTGGGCATATGTATCGCATAGTGCATGCTTGTGTCTATGCCTGTATCTATAGACCATAAGGCTAGCAAATGTCCCCACTTCTTTGGTCAAATAGCTTAGTGTTTTTAAAATATATATTTAATTAAAAAGTCAGGGTTTGATTACATAATACTTTGAAGTCCTTAGAAGAAAGGCCTAATAAATTGCAGACATTATTGGACTCAACTTTACAAATAGAAGGAGACTTGCCCTGGAACTTTCTTGGCACCATAAAGAAGAGTCATTTTTCTCTACCTCAAAGCCTCCCATATCGTTATCACATTTTAAATATTTATTGAACTGGATTTACTGATTTGCCCTCTACACTCACACTTCTCCAGTGCCAGCCAGGGCAAGCTTGGACAACCTCTATTAGAATTTTCTGTGTCTCAGAACATGAGTTACTCAGCTCTGGGACATGAATACATTATCTAACGAGGATGAAATAGTTGTGACCTCGTGGTGGCTTGGCACAGTGAAGTTAAAATGTGCCTAGATAGACATATGGCAAGATGTCAAGGGATTGTAAGTTCTGATCGATACCTTCTTCCTTGATAGCTGGAAAGATATAGAACTAGACTGAGGTAGTTCTAGCAATCTCAATGCTTTTCCAAAAGATCGAGAGATAGATGATTGTCACATGGTTCAACTGTATCAGTGATAATGGAGAGTTGAGACGATATGCCTAAGCAACCATTCAGGTATGAACCCATGGCAGAGAGGAGAGAGCACATCAGAACTAGGTTTCTTTTGCCCCACGATATTCGACAGTTCTGCAGGACATAGGAATAAGGGATTTATATAGAATACAAAACAGTTCTAGCTTAGCTCTTGACTCTGGTGAATGAGGAAAGTCCTTGAATTCCTAGGACTTAAGCAGAGTTGTGAGTTGGAGGTCACTGGGAACTGGATTGAGAAATTTCCAGAAAAAAAGGTTATGGATTAAGTATGGTCTATGGACTTGAGGAAAACAGCCTTTGATTTGAACATCTAGGTGTGCACTCTAGACATTACTGTTCTCTTGTGTGACTCCTGCATGTTCAGACAAGAAGGAGACAATAAATATGGTTGTTGCTTTGCATTAGTAATGTCTTCAGAATGAAGAGAAGGCTCTTGTTTTGTATTGTGGGGCTGGAAATGACCAAACTGGACATTTCTCTCTGTCCTTCACAGTCTACATTGCCCTACAGGAACAGCCTAGTCAACACATTCTTATTTTAAGGAGCAGATTAGGCTAGACGTAGCAGGTAAGTAACTACCAGGGTGTGGGGTAGTCCCTAGAACTCTCAGGAATATTTGTTATCTGTGCTGCTTCAAAAATTTAGCCAGTGGTTTTACACATGTCTGTGCACACAGACACACACACAATGAACAAAGAGACCCTTGGAATGGGGGAAACACCTGCCTACACAGAAGAAGACATTCCAGGGACCAACATAAAGATGTTTTAGGGCGCCAGTGGAGTGTGGAGAAGGAGAAGGAGAGAGAGAATGGAGATAAGAAAACCAGTTAGGAGACTTTTGCAATCAAGATGAAGAGATCCTGAATCAGGGTGGGGCCAGATGGTAAAGACAAAGAGACACATCAAACACTCTAGGAGGCTGGGAACCTCCAGAGGTGGAAAGCTGAAGAACACTGTTCTCTTTAAACACAAGCTAGTGGACCTGGCATGATGTCATATGAGGAAAATTCAATTCTCTGGCAACAGAGTCAAAACAATTTATTATTGGTGATGGTCAAGTTACCACCTTGTGGCCTTGTTACAGGAAGTGTGTCAGTGGGAGCAGGTTTTGAGGTTTCAAAATTTCAGACCATTCCAGTTATATTTTTCTTTTTTCCTCATGGTTGTAGATCAGATGTAAACTCCCAGTTGTAAACTCTTGTGCCACACCCACCTGCCTCCTGACTACTATGCTCCCTGCCATGATTGTCGTGTGTTCCAACCTTCCCAAGTTAAATGCTTTTGCTTTGGCCATGGTGTTTTGTCACAACAATAGAAAAGTAACTAAGATATCCAATAAATATTTCCTAAATTTGAAGATACCCATCCCCCTAGTGATACGCTTCCATCCCTTAGAAAGGACAGTTCTTGCAGGAATCTTTCATGCTTTAGTGTTACATCCCTAACCTATAAGATGTACTGCATACAGCACAGCTGAAGAGTAATTAAGCGCAAAGATGAACCAAAAACCCCAGCTGTAGTTCTGCCATTTATTGAAAATGTGGACAGAGCCAAGTCAGTAAATCTCTTTATTTCCACTTTTCTCATCTATAAAATGAGAATATGATATTAAATGTGATATGATTTAATTTATGGCACCTACATTAGGATGCCTAATTGCCATTGTTCTTATTTAGGTATTCCGAGAACATCTCTCTTTACCCTTCCCAGTCTACTACTGCCCTACATGAACAGTCTAGTCAACCTGTTCTTCTTTTAAGGACCTTTAATTTGTATTTGACAAATAGTGATCACATATGTTTGGGGGGCACAGAGTGACATTTCAAAAGCAACCATGATACTTTCTCACCATACAGCCCTCTCATAAGAGTAGGTTCGTCAAATTACAGTCCAGGAGCCATACGTACCCTAACAAACATTTTTATGTGGCCTCATAAGTTAAAATGAGTTTTTGTATTTTCAATCATTGGAGAAAAATTCAAAATAAACAACATCTACAAGACCTAAAGCCTATGAAAATACAAACCACCACCACTGTATTTTACAAAATATGTTTTGTTTTGGAAAATATAATGGTCACTGACATAGCTCAGCAAAACAAATATTCTTTGAGAGTCTCAAAACTTTGTGTGTGTGTGTGCGCACACGTGCATGCGTGTGTGTGTGTGTGTGTGTGTGTGTGTATGAGAGAGAGAGAGACAGACAGACAGACAGACAGACAGACAGACAGATGAAGACAGAATGTTCATGTGTTTACAGTTCAACATGTGTGTCAGTGTGCATATACAACATGGGGAGACCAGTGTACAACATTGGCTATTTCTTCTTAATTGTCATTCACTTTTTTATTTATTCACATTTTTCTGAGGCAGAGTCTCTACCTAGAATACAGATGAACAAATATGAAAGACTGGCTGACCAGCAAGTCCTGGAAATGTATCTGTCTCTGCCAGCCTGGCTCTGGTTGACAAGCAAGATGGTTCTAGGTGAGGTCTGAGGATTGAACTCACGTACTCACACTTGTGTGATAAGCACTTTACTGACAGAACTATCACTCTGATTCTCTCAGCTATTCTTTAAGCAAGCAAACAATGCCATCAGGAAACAGGGCTGAGAACTGCTAAGTTGGGTTAACCGAAGGTCCTAGAAAGACTTCTGTATAAATGCCTGACCTTGGGAAAACCTACAGGTGGGTTGCCAGCTCCATTTGTAGATGAGGCAGCAATAAGAAGGAAGAGAAGAGACCATGGAAGAAGCTAAAGGCATTACAGAAATGCATTCTAGAGAGCCCAAGAGGATCTCTCACGTAGCTATGGAACTGGCCCTCCCAGTTACATGAGAGCTTGCTTCAGCCCTGCTTCCTTTTATGGAACAGAAGTGTAATTTACATCATGACGTATGTTACAGGGATTGCATTATCGTTTCATTTTCCCACTCTTTCACTAATGGCAACCATTGTTGATTAAGGGTTCAGCTTTAGCCCATGAATTGAGCAAATGGGACGTAAACTAGCTTGACCCACTATTTCTTATGAGCTTCCATGTTTGTTCTTGCTGCTCTACTGTGCCTCTGAGAGCGCAGACAGGAGAGATACTGGAAGGATGGAAGAGAAATATGGCCAGGAGCCACTGTCATCTCACACCAGGTACTAGTCTGCTAGCCTAACCTCCAAGCTTTCTAAGAGATTCAACAAGATGGGCATGTCCCTGTACCCAAAGGCAAAATCCCACAGATGCATAGGTGAGTCTGGTTGTATTAGTCATAATCATACACAACCCATCCCTTGCAGGCTCTGTGCACTCCAGGACAGTGACAAATGCAGTCAACACAGAACCATAAACGTACTAAATCTGTGAGACTTTTGTGTGATTTAAAAAAATTCAATTATTTGGTTTTGGAGCGTGAACTTTCTAGATAATACTATTTTGCAATGTCAAAAGTTTGTGTGTGACTGCTGGGAGAGCCATTCAGGTGGTTTATAGGCTCATGCACAAGACTAAATGGTTAGCTTTCAAGCCAGCAGGTTTTATGGGAATTGTTACATAGCAATAGCTAACTGACACAAAGGGTAACTATGAGCAGCAAATAAAGTCTGTCACAAGGAAATCCTTTTTATGCTTGGGACTTAGAAGGCATATCTCACCCCATCTCTCATGCTTGCCTTCTCTACTTATCACTCACTGCTTAGATGCTAGAGTGTAGTGGGTTTGACCTAAGGCTGCTTGTATTATAATGTTAATTTTGATCCATAAACCTGCTGCACATAAGACACGGAGAGACCCTTCCCCCAGTTGGTTCTGATTGGTAAGTAAAGATGCTAGCAGCCAAAGACTGGGCAGGGCAGACAGAGGCAAGACTTTTAGGATTTGGGGGCTTGAGCCAGAAAGGAAGGAGGAAGAGGCAGATCCACCATGCTGGGAGAAGAAGAGAGAAGCCATGCCTGAGAAGAGTGGAGGACAGGGAGGCATAGCCAGCATGTGAAGGAGCCGGGAGAGAGTGCAGCCCAGTTGGGCAGCTCTCTGGGTCCAGGGCAGCTCTCTGGGTCAAGCACAGCCAAGGTAAAATATAGAATTTAGTAAGTAATAACACAGGATTATGGGCAGGAGGTGAATTAACCATGTAGAGGTGACAAAGTGGTCCAGCTATTGTACTGTTTAAAGAATATCAAAATATAAAAGCTGTGTGTGTCTGTGTGTTTGTGTGTGTGTGTGTGTGTGTGTGTGTGTCTTTCATTCTGGAACATAAAGCATTGAGGTAAGTAGTGAACCCACTGCCAGGATTTATATATAAAAAATATTGCAACACTAGAGTATATAACCTAGAACTGAACGTTCTTTCCTTAGAGCTAATCCATGAGAGTCTGTTCTCTGACATATGCATAGGCATTGTCGATGTTTAGGTCAGAAATTACTGTTCTGGCAGAACTCAGTTGTGTAAGACTTGTCCTGGAAAGCCTGTGTGGAATCATGTACCAATGTGCCCCAATGTGCCCCAGGGAACAATATTAACAATAATGGCAGAATGTGCACTCAACAGAGTGTAGACTGAATGAGTGGCCATGAGCAGGGAAAGGAACTGGAACTACATATACTTGTTTTTCTCTATAAGTATGATGTCTATGTGTGTGTGTGGCTTACATGTATATGTGTAGATGCACTTATGCATATGTACGGTGGATAGAGGAGGACATTGAGTGCCCTGATTAAACACTGTCCACCTTATTCCTCAGAGACAGGATCTCTCTCTGAATCTGGATCTATATTGACACCCAGCAAGCCCCTATAATCAATCCTTCTATCTCCATCTGTCATATCACTCCAGGGGTGGACAGCCACAACTGGATTTTTGTCACAGGTGTTGGAATCTGAACTCAGTTCCTCTTGATTGTACAATGAGCACTCTGACCCACTGAACCCATCTCTTCAGCCCCCAGCCTGCCCCCAACACAGGCATGAGCATGTGTGCACGCGCATGCTCACGTGCACACACACACACACACACATACGCACACACTTTTTGCCTTGGATCGGTTTCTTTAGAATATAAAAAAGTCAACTGGGAGACTGACTATAGAAATTCTTAAAGTCCTTGAAACCAAAAGCCATAAAATCACCCTAACAGGAAGCATTCAACATCCATTACTTGGAAATGACTTCTAAAGAACACAGACTTGATTCAAAACAATTTCCTGGAGGCTATATGCTTTATCACTTACTTTCTCAGCTCTAGCCACAGACTGAAGTTCCTGCCATGGCTCCCAGCATCATCTCATTCAGGCACATTCCCTTTGAAGATCTGTCTTCATTGAGCAAAAGACATGCTACTCTCCTCAGCCCTGTAAAGACAGACAGATGCATAATAGGTTGTAATTGAAACAGCAAGGCTTAACTTTACAGACATTCAAATATTTGACTTAACAGTGTTCTAAGATGTATAATTCAAAATTGAACAGAGTCCACAGCGTGGAATTTTCTTGCTTCCATGAATAAAGTCCTACTATTTTGTTTGATTTTAACCAATGGCTGCCTGTACTTCTTAGTTACTATTCAGGATTAAAGTCTCAAATTGTTATCTGTCATATTTGGTTCACATGCATGAAAGAAATTAGCATAAGTTACTGTAACATTTGGGTCTTATTTCCCTTGGTCTTTTAAAATATATAACACCTAATTCTAAAATTCTGTGACAAAGTCAAGAGGTAGACCTTTAAAGTATCCTAGATTTTCAAAGGTCCAAGCAAACAGCATTTTTTAAGGTTAATTTGCAACCAGCCTTTTTCCTTCTAAGGAGAAAGAGAGAATGGTAAGTGAATATTTCCAGCATTCAGGGAGTCTAAGCTGGTGGCATATCCTGTTTGAAACCACATGGATGAGCTTTGGCTATGTACACATGCTTCTGTATTTGGCAGGTAAGTTTCAAAAATAAAGTGTTTCAGAAGAGGGCGTTTGTCCGGGCGTGGAGTAGATTTTTGTGGTGAGCGTAAGCAGGTCTTTAATTTTACCACATATACAGGAAATTTTCTTTTAATTGAGGTTTTGCTCATAAATTCCTGTTTTGTGAGTGCTTGTGTGGTCTTTCATATGCATCCAAGGCAAGGAGGTTGGGAGATTTCCTAAGTTCCTTTTGTGTAATTCAAACTTCAGAGGAAGGCTCACCAGGGAAAGACTAAACAGCCACGGATATTCTTTCCAGCTCTGCCACCCATACTCTAGCCGGTAAGTTTGTTCCTGACTTTATTACCTGCAAAAGGAATGACAGACCTGTAGTAACAGAACAGCAGGAGGCAGCTCCAAATCCTCTCCATATCTATCACATCTCCTTCCTTTCAGTCCTGTGCTTAGGGATGGATGATATGAAGGTACAACTACACACAACTACAAATTACAGACAACAACAAACAGTTCATGTCTCCTTCATTTGGCATGGCCACCATGGCTCAAAGAATATCTCTCACAATAATTAAGTTGAGGTTTTTTCCATGCACACATGAAGATTGAAGTTTGGATTATGAGCTCTGCTTAGCAAGAGATTCTATATTATTAAGTAGAGGGCCACCTAGGAAGACACCCCACATCAACTTTGGACCTCCATATGCATGTTCATCCATGTGCATGGATGCCCATAGAGACACACATGTGATCATGGACATGTGAGCATGCATACATACATAAACAAGTGCACATCACATATACACTTGTAGAAAATAAGTGAAAGAGAATTTTGGACCCAGAGGTGTACATGATCACCAACTGGACCATCCACGCAGTGATTTTTAGCAAAATCATTAGACACACATGTGACTATGCAAAACCCCATAGCATTTCAATTCTGAAATGTTATACTGAGTCATCAAGACATTTTGTAGAGAGCTCTAGGTGGGAAAATTTAGAACAAGCTTGCTTGTGAGACTACTTCCAATCATAGGAAACAGTCTACTCTCGGAATTGAAAACTGACCCCTTCCCAGGGTCTTTCTTCCATCTTCCCTGTGGCTTAGCAGAGTTCAGGGGAAATTTCTGAGCTCAATTACAGTTGTTTTCCTCCCTTCCTCCAGCAAACCAAGATGCTCTCTGAACTTTTGTAGAAAGGGATCATTTTTGCAATATGCTTTCTCCTGTCCTTGCCAAGCCTGGTCCTCGATTAGAAAGCACGTGATCCAAGTCAGGGACAGTAGCAGCTGTAGGAAAACTGTGAAGGGCAGATCTAGAGCTTAAGGAAGAGTCTGTAAGATGGTGATTGTCAAGTTTAGGCTCCAGAGAACAACACTGAATGTCTAGCTTGAGCATAAGAGTTAAGGAGAATCAGAATCAAATATGTGAGAAGTGGTCCAACTTTCTGCTGGATGCTGACAGCTGATGTTTCTTGGTGCTCAACATTTCCTGGGAACTCATCCTGTACTCTGCATGTATTAGTTCATTTAAACCTCAACATCAATAAGTTCTGGGACACACGGATATTAGGTAGCATGTTCAAGGTCAGACATGACTGGACGTATCAAAGCTAGAATTTGAACCTAGAAAACTGGGTTTAGCGCTTCTGCATTTTATCCCTGCATTGTACAGTCTCATGGGACAGTCAGGCAAGCAGATGGTTGAAACTCAAACAAACAGAAGTCTTCAGCACTGTCCTGCAGAACCTCCTGTAATGACAGAAGCAGTAGCCTTTAGGTTCACCACCCAAGGCTAGTGGTTCTTCAACATCATTTTCAAACACCTGAGATCTGGTAGTGGAATTAAGTACATGAATTAGCAGGAATGGTGACACAGTTACAATTTTTTAACTTAATTCTCATTAATTCAGGTTTACATTTTCATAGTCACATGTAGCTAATCACTACTGCTACTGGTGCAAATGGATGGGCAGCTTAGAGGCCAAGAACATACCTCAATAAGAACTACTGAAATATAGGCAGTCGACCTCAAAAGGAAGGCAAATATTTGCCAAGCCAAAGCCATATCTCTGATCAAACACGTCTCCCGTTTAAACCTTCTCCACTGCTTTCAAGAAGAAAACACAAATCGCTTCCTGCTCTTCTCAGCCTCTTCACAGAGCATGCTCAGCTCAGAGTGGCACCATCATCTGCAGGCTGGATACCAGGCCTACTTCCATGGCCCTCTGCCTCAGCATGCCCCTGATGCCTCTGGATACAAAACTACAGTTTGTTTTTCTTACCAGGAAAACACACTTGCTCTTCATTTTGCCTACCCAGTTTTGCTTACCCTATCCAACTTAGCTTTTGAGGGGCAAGGTCAAAGTCATCTCTTCAAAGAAAGCTGCATGTGTTTGACAGGGTCTCCTTCCATTATACCTATACTAGAATCTTTCCCACACCTCCATTCTGCATAAAGCTTGTGTTTCCAACTCTCCCCTAAGGATGCAACCTTCCTAAAGACCACTATGTTTTTATGCCTAAATTCTCAGCTTCTAATCTGTCAATCAATTGGCCCACAGTAGGTACTCTGGAAATGTTTGCTGAATGTGTAGCTGGAAGTCTGCCTGCAGTGAGCAAGTGGGACAGGCATTTTAAGGAGAGCAGAAAGAGTCCTTAGCTTATGCATTATTGCTTCCTGAACCACTCCTAGGAGACTGAAGGTCACAGAAAGACACATTGTTGGGAGGATCAGTGGCTCCTGACAGGCACAGATATTTATTTCCTTTATACCTCATTTCATATTTAGATAGCACCTCGCTGATATTATCTCCCTAATCTTTCCATTAGAGAAGTGAGAAGGGAAGAGAGAAATGACTTGTTCAAGGTTATAAAAGGCAGAGCAGGCAGGAAAAATGCTTTAACAGCCCCCAACTAATCCCAGGTCCTATGTGCATAGGATTTAGGATGTGCCATATTAGCACTTTAAAACTAACTTTCTAGAAAGTAATTATGAGTTGGCTCTGTGCCTTGGCTTTTATACCTGGGATGTCCAACAGGCTATGCATGCCTGCAGCTTTGTGGAAACCAGTATACGATACAAGTGGGGAAGTGGGTAGTTGGCAGATTAAGAAATAGTAGTGAGAAGTGAGATGAGGGTCCACTGAGATCAGAGGAGACAGCATGGGGAGAGGGGCAGGCAGAAGATAGAACTCCAGCTGTAATACCCTGGCAGCAAGCAACATGATGATACCAAAGACAAGGAAGAAAATCAGCAAAATGAGAATAGCCAAGATGGTCAGCCTTCCTTGTCTGCTTGGCTGGATTCAGAAGCACCTAGGAGACACATGTCGGGGCTTGTCTGTGAGGGTATTTCCCTAAGAGATTTAGGTGGGCACAGAAGATCCATGTGGCTGGCATGATCCCAAGAACTGGGATCCTGAGCTAAAGAAGGAAATGAAATAGGAAGCAAGAGACCCAGCATCCACTTTTCTTCCCTTCCCTGAATGAAATCGTGAGATGAGCTGTTACTTCATATTCCCTCCACCATGAGTTCCCTGCCATAGATTCAATTCCCTCAAACCGTGAGCCAAGATAAACGCTTCCTTCCCCGAGTTGCCTTTGTCTGGTGTCTTGTTGCAGAAAGAAGAAAAGTTAACTCCTATAGTTAACTTTTGTAGCAAAATGGACAAACACTAAAAAAATTACAATGGTAGCTATTCCATAACAGTTAAGTACTTAGCATATATTATTTTAGTTTTCCCTAAAAGTCAAATAGGCAAATTTGAGCATTATGTCCATTTGAGGTTGAGAGAAATTAGGTGGTTTCACAGCTGTTGGAGGGCAGGGTCTAACAGTGTAAACACAGTTTGCGTGAAGCAGCTGTTTCCTGCATTGTTGCACACATGTGCTGAGAAGCTCTGCTGCCCAGAGTCACTCACCACTACTTTGCATCGAGGCAGATGTTCCTCTTTAGAAAGATTGCCACACCCATACTCCTTAGGAAGATCCAACTGGCTCAGCAAGATATTTCAGTAATTGATTTGTATATCTCAGACTGCAAGAATCGCGCGCGCGCACACACACACACACACACACACAAACACACACACCTCACAATGACTGGACCATGATGTGTTTTGTTCTCCTGAAGTCTTTCTCATCCAGAGGGAGTGTTTAAGATAAAACATAGTGTTATTCCTTGACAGTCTACACAAAAGCTAAAAATGATCCTGTCGTGTGACAAAAATAAGTCTCTGTAATTAAAAATAACAACATGGGACTGTGTTTTTAACCACAACAAAACACTGCTGCCTACTGCCATATGTACCATGTATCACGTATTCCCCCACAGAACCTTGTGTTTACTGAGGGAGAGATAGAGGCTCTGTTGGAACGGGTGCCTGTCTCAGCAAGGATGGAGATAAAACAACATCCCAGGACTTAACAGAGTTCTCTAGCATCCAAAACGTGTATTCCCTTCCAGTGCAGGACTCTACTTGTTGATTCCTTTTAAGAAACAGAGAGAAAATGAGGGACTAGTGTGAGGTCCACACATAGTTCTCACTTTCTGTGCTCATGCACTTTATCCTCATTAAACAGATCAGCAAGCTGAGGCTCAAGACACGATAGAAAGCAAGAAAGCAGAAGAGCAGACTGGAGAAAGGCCTAAGCTGTTGAGAACACTCATTCCGCTGACAGAGGGCTTTGATTTGATTCCCAGTACCCACATGATGGCTCACAACCATCTGCAACTCCAGGGGATCCTATGCTCTCTTATGACCTCTACATAGACACCTGACATGCACCTGCTACAAACACATACATAGAGACAAAGTGTTAATACACATAATATACCATAAATAAATTCTTAAAAATAAATAGATAAGTAAATGGAAGATGGAAATTCAACTTGTAATAAAGTTTTTTCTGGTCTTTTTCTGGTCTCTAAGAAGAAAATGGGTAAATAAAATGGAAAATTCCGGGGGGACACAGGCTAAGTAAATCATCTGTAACATAGGATGCTTGCTGGGTTTACTTCAATATTTTATCAGAAATATTTTTCCTCTGTTTCTAGTGTGTTACAGCTCCAAGCTTAAATGTTTCCTGCATACTCATGTGGTGACACTTTGGTCCCTAATAAGCAGCATTCAGAGATAGGGGCTTTGGAAAAGTTATGAGATTACAAAGCTCTGCCCTCATATGTGCACTGACTCGTTGACTTCATAGCTTCACAGGCTACTAGGGAATGATGGAAACTTTGAGATATAGGACCTGGTGGTAGATGTCAGTCACTCAGGGATGTGCTCAAAGGTTACATTTTCTTCTCCACCCCTTCCTCTCTTCTTGTGGCCTGGTTGTTATGGTGTGACTAGCTTTGTTCTATCACACTCTCCCTGTCCTAAGGTCTGCCTCACCACAAACCCACTAAGTCAGATCCCTAAATAAAAGCCACCAGAAGAGGCATGAGAGAGACAAGAAGGAATTCCTGTTCAACATGACTTAGCTGGGCTGGTTCAAACTTCTAGAGTCCGACAATATACAGTCTGTCTTAGACAAATTTAGGTACAGTTCAATTTTTGGAAAATGTTTCCTTGTAACAATTATCACAATAAAGCTTAAGGTGTGACAACATTGAGCCATGTCTTTTACAAAGCACACATGACCTCTCCCACAAGAACAGCTTTTATAATTTAAGAGCCTAGGGGAGGAATCTGATGTGGCCTAAATCATCATAGTGGTCACCAAGTAAACAAAAACATGTGACATCTCCCCTGAGGATAGGTTCTATTGGCTCAGAAGCAATTCTCAAGATAAAGGTCTAGGGAGGAAGAATTTGGTATGCATGTAATAGTCTGGGGGGTTCAAGTGTGGCCCCACCCTAGAGATAGCACAGATAGCCAGGCTATTAACCACATCCACTCCTAGCCTTCTGGGTAGAATATGGACATACATACCCCTTCCTTTGAAGAGAGAGCATGGGTCTTTCAGATTCCTTGTGTCTCTCGTGCTGATCTGTGAGCAAGAGGACCTCACGCTCTCTACATCCCACAAACAACAGAGTCATGTGATCATGGATTGAAACCTTTGAACACATGAATCAAAGTGAGCCTTGCTTCTTAAATGCTGTGTCACAGCAGTGGAAAGTTCACTGATACTACTTCTCAGCAAAACTCTGAAGTAATGAATCCAGGATGCTTGTGTTCTATACTACCGTCATCTTCCTTTCTTCACACATATACAGAAAATCTTTCCATTATCCCATGGCTTGGTTCCAAATTATTCAAAAGTATGGTCTCCTGAGCCCAAAGCCTGAGACCTTGCAGAACTCCTGGTATCATCAAAAGATAGTGCTCTCCACAAAATCTCCCTGTCTTTTTTAAATCAGAATAATATTCTTCCATTTTGGATTATCATAATCTCAGATTCTCTTTCAAGATGAATTCTGTATTGCTTTCTTTCCCTCAGTCCTGAACAACAGTGAAAGTCTCTTATGCTCTTATCTTTGTCTAAAAGTCAAAGATTCCCAGTTATTTCCTGTTGAAAACAACACACACACACACACACAGACAGAGAGGGGGGAGGGGGAGAGGGAGGGAGGGAGGGAGGGAGGGAGGGAGGGAGAGAGAGAAAGAGAGAGAGAGAGAGAGAGAGAGAGAGAGAGAGAGAGAGAGAGAGAGTCCTCAAAGTCAAAAGAACACTACTGTTGGAATATTAACAGTCCAGAAGGGGATATTTTGAGGTTCACCCTCAATATATAACCTTGGCAGCCATACCCTTGCCTTATCTTCTTGGGGCACTAGGTATTCCTGTATTCATTCATCCCTCCTGGCAAGAACACTAGAACCAGCTCAATGGACAGAGGGTATGCCTCAGCCTGCCTTCATGGTGGCCTCAGTCTTTCTAAGATAGGGGTATGGGAAAATGGAGTGTTTAAGGGTCTCCCATAGATCATAGGTAGATATGTATATGCATGTGCAGACACTTACTTCCTGTGGGCTACACTTGACAAATTCAAAATGCATTTTCATTTAAAGGTACTACAAGGATGGGGGAGTTGGCTGTCAGCAAATCACTCCTAGCACAAGCACAGAACTCGGATCCCTAGTGCATGTGTATACACACACACACACACAAATGCATTTGCATTCAATTGTATACCCAGCTACAGGAACATATACACACACCCCATACAGGCACAGAAGCAACTGGGGTTTTGAAAAGTCTCATCATGTGCAGAAGGAACAAGCTCAAGTATTTGAGTGAGCCTTTCTAAAAATCTAATTTTCTTATAAATTACCCCCACCTCCACACTTTTTTCTTGTTTATTTCTCCACTAACCCTGTGCCTCCACAGAACATATGTTGAAGCAGGGTTAGAAAACCTCAGGGCACTCATCTAGCTTTGAGATCCCGCCGTTTCTGTTCAACTTTCTCACTAAAATCTGCTGATTTTCAAAATCTGTTATCTTACTAGTTTTCAAAGTAATAATTCTCAAGGTTGTAACTTGCACTCACGTGTGCTTTAGGGTATGATATAGTGCACACACAGTCTCTTTATTTCTTGTTCCTACCGTCTATGCACAGGAGCCTGGAGAAAATTCCCCGACTCATACATGGCGCCTTAATTCTTGATGATCTGAACCATCACTGATAGTATGGGTTCAAATTTTAAAAGGTGCCTTTCCTTGGATGATCATGTCTGGATTGAATGAGATGATACCGTCCTTGCAGGATTAAAGACAAGGAAATGCACACCCAAATCTCTTTATCTTATCACGGTCCTTACCAGTACTTTCTCTGCCATGTGAAATAACTGTTTTATTTAAATCTCATTCTTTAATTCCTTTTTTATTCTTTGAAAGTTCTGTGCACTTTACATCTCCCTCCCCTCTCCACATCCTCCTCTAGTGTTTTCACCCCTTCCAACATACTTAAGGATTTCCTCCCTTTTATATTCTCTGGTTTTCCCCAAATGTATTTAATAAATATGTCCACCCCACAAAGAACTGAGTATTTTCTAGCCCACAGTCTTCATAATGGTTTTTGTTCCTTTTTCCTCATTATGCTTTTGGCAGCAATAACTGACATGGTGCCAAAAGAGAAAACATCTTAGCCATGTTTTACTTAATACTCCATATAATTTTTTTTTCCTTATGGAACAGTTGGTGAGTTTTCTTCCTTGATTTTTTTAAACGTCTCAGCAGCTCCCCTCCTCCACACAAAATCTTGTTAGTAATTCCACGGCAATCAACAATTAATCAAAATGTAGCCTTCCACTCCAACAGGAAAGCTGGGTAATAAAAGGTCCATGTAACTTTATGGGCTCCAATAACAGCTGAATTAGGCAGGACACAATAATGATAAGTCTAATCAGATTGCTTATTTCAAAGTATAAACAAGTTTCCTGAGTGGGTCAAATGTCACATCCTCCTCTATCCCAGGTGGACCATAGAAGTGAAGAAGGAAGCTGAGGAAGGAAGGTAAATACAGGATTATATTCTTTCTCATCTATTAAAAAAAAAAAACTAACCATGTAAGAATCGAGTTTCTCTCCTGTATGTATTTCCCAAACTCTATGATTTAGACATTCGGACAACTTTGACAGAATGTAGGTGTCCTGTCTGATTTCTAGTGTCCCATATAGGCATGGGTGTTTAAGCAGGGGTGAGTGATGAAAGAAAGCCCATACGTTATTGCTTATTATGTTCTGACTCAGTGCAGTGTGTGGTTAGATCAGCCTTTCACCAAATGAGTCTTTGTCACAAGCCTCAGTCATTTCAATGAGGAGGTTATTCTTCTTAATTTGAATACGAATGTAAACAGAATTTGAAAAGCCCTGTCTCAACCCTTTGGAAATGACATGAGGGCTTGTGTGGGCCAGGTGGACAATGTTTGTGTCAATAAAATGTCAATTGAGGTTTTTTTTTTCAATTGTAAACCCTTTATTACAAAAGACTATTCCAACCCTGCTGATTTTCTGCTGGTAATTCTTATGCCGTTATCATTTCCCATTGATTCTGCAGACTTCCTTGTCCTCTGTAATAGTCCAAATTAGCCTAGCAGGACACATTTGTGAAAAGCACCTGATTAGTACCCATAAAAATGTTTTGCTAAAAAGGTTGATTTGATTAATTCATTCTCTCACAATGTTTTGCCTTGGACCTTGTAGGTCTATAATTTACAAGATGTATCCACTCACCTTACCAGTGTTACCACTGACATGGAGTCACATGGGCTACAGCTATCCAGAATAGCTCCAGGTTCTAGAATCATTAAGAACCTTAAACGTGTAAATAACATCTTCCTGTATTTGTCTGTTTGGTAAACTAGGAGGTTTTCTTATTACCACCAATTAACACTAAGAAAATTAAGCATCATTTACAAACAAGATTAAAGACATTTTTCCTTCCACAACCAATTAAGAAAATCACAAGGAAAATGTTTTGATTCATGCTCATCATATATATGTAAATATATCACATAATGGCTCATATTTAGCAAATATGAAATACTAAAACACAAATGGAAAATATTTTGGCATCTGTCCGGTCCTTGAGCTGGCTGGCACAAAGTGCGACTCAAAAGTGTTTTAATCCTGCTGTTAAATAGTCACTGAGCTGAATACATTAATTGTAGACTGTTTTTATCAGAGACTCCATGAACTTTTGGAAAACAAAGTAAAGGAGAAGCCTGTTCCAATCCTCCCCATCCAACATAGGAGAGGACAATTGTCTCTGAAGAGCTGGTCTAATTAAGACAGAAGTGTGGGGCACATTGCCACTGATAGCTCATACTTTGAAGGAAACCTTGCATCACAAACAAAGCAAGTAAAAGAGTTTTTTAAAAGCCAACAAAAGCAAAAGTGATCCTCTTGGAACAGAACAACTGAAACATTGAAACATCCATGAAAGAGAGGAGAAGGCATCATGGACCTGCTGGCATCTGAATCTGTAATTAGGGATAAAGAGATAAGAGGTTGGGAAGAGCCTGGCCACGGTAGCACACACCTTTAATCCCAGCACTTGAGAGGCAGAGTCAGGTAAATCTCTGAGTTTGAGGCCAGCCTGGACTACAGAGTTATAGGACAGCCAGAGCTACACAAAGAAAACTTGTCTATAAATAAATAAATAAATAAATAAATAAATACAGGTGGGGGAGGTTATGTGCCAGATTATAGTGCTAAACTAAACTTTAGGAATTGCTTCCTCAACTTTTCAAATAGTCTGCACAGAAACCTTGTTCCATTCCTGAACCTACAGCATCCACAGTTGGCATGGCTTAGAGCTCTAAGCCACCAGCACAAGATCTAACCTGAGAACAAATGGGACCAGCTGAAGGAAGCTATAAAATGATGAGACAGGAGTCATTCGGCAAAGGGCTGGAAACAATGCCCTCCCAGGATGAGCCTTTAAATGAGTATTCTGAAGCAACTCATGGCAATAGTGCTGCAAAGAGTAATGAGGAGATAGATGGGTTTGTATACAATGGAATCTTAGCATACAAGCTCGGCACCAAAAAAGCTAAAGGGATGAAAGGGATACAAAACCAGAGGAGCCAAGAAAAACACATGCCACACTCTGAATTCCAAAAACATGAAATAACACCATGACATCAATGTCTCTAAACTCACGGTTTACCAAGTAGGGCGACTTGGAATAAGTCATGCAGCCATCTTTGCTCTTGTCTAACTTCTTCCACCACTTTGATTTGGACAGCTCTGTGTGAAAAATATTAGACCAAAGCACTTGACCCTCTGCCTCAAATCTCACGAGATGGAAAATAAAAGTTAGTATGAAGCTATGTTAATACAGAGCAAGATAGAATGCCACCTGAAGGCCCAAGATTTTGAGACTCTAAATGTGAGAAGCTGAAGGTCATATTAATGAGAGCAGAAGAGAGATATTACACACATGCAAGGTAAGCAAAGAGCTTTCCCAGAACTCCCAGTCTGAGGAATTCATATGCTAAAAACAGGACAAAGTCACTGGCTGATGACCAGAAGTAAACAGCTTTAAGTAGTTATTCTTCATCGCCACCATCACTACCACCTCTGTCTCTGTCTCTGTCTCTGTCTCTCTCTGAGTTGTGGATCTCAAACCCAGGGCTTCACACATAAACGTACTTATCACTAAGCTGTGTGCTCAGCCCACATTCTCTTTTGTACCCATATTAAATATCAGATGACCACAATTTAAGGATCATAAAGCAATATTTACATATTATCTCATATTTTCCACATCATGACTCCAGAAATTACATACCTGGATTGTCTGCTTAGGATCTCACAAGATGACATTCCAAGTCCCCACTGGAATTTTCATTTTACATGCATTCAGTAATTCTCCTCCAAATTCATGATGCTATGAACATTCATCATTGCATGGCTAACGTGGAAGCCAGCTGCAAGGAATATTTGACTCTTGATTCTCTTTTAAAAGGGTCATTCAATCAAGTCAGGCCTATCCAGGTTTTAAAAAATTCTCCTCTTGATTAAGTTAAAGCCTAGTGATTTGGGATCTTAAACACATCTGAGAAATCCCTTCATCTTTGCTATATAAGATAATACAGACACTGGAAGGCCACAGTCTACTAGATGCAAAGGCATTATAGTTTGCTGCCCGCACTCAAAAAAAGGGACTATATAAATTATTTTATATTGATTATAACCACAGGCTATAGAACTTTACTTAGCACTTTAAATATGGAAACTTTAAAATACAACAATCAGAATATAGGATGAAAACTAAAAGGCTAAGTGGTTTAAGAGATTAGACAAAACTAAACAATAATTATCACTGAAAATGATATTAATGCCTTAAAATGCTCAGATTAGAATGAACACAGCCATAGGAGTTAGACCCCTCAGAGCTCTGTCTGATGCCTCCCTGACCAACATTCACCATAGCCCCAGGGGGCACCTCTGATGTCTCTGACTAAAGGATAGTTTGACAGCTTCAGAATAAAAATTTTGAAGATGAAAACTCTTGTCTTTTTCAGAAAAAAAAAAATGCCAGGAAAGTTACAGTCATACAACATGAAGCACAGTGCTATCTGCATGACTTCTGAAAAAGCCTTTTGTTAGGATTTCCCACCTTCCTGTCATTCTGGAGTTTTAATTGTTATCTTTAATGATAAACAGGTAAATATTCTCAAATTATTGATCCACGTCCATTGAGATAATATATTAAAATTTTATCTTACTTACAGAATAAGTTGCAGTCATTGATTTTTAAATAGTCAACCATTTTTTGTTCCTAGAACAAATGAACTTAATATTACTGCAGCTTTTGATATAAAGTTCATTTGTATCCTAGAGATATCAGGGCTACAAATGTTATTCAATTATAATATCTTCACCTTGCCTTGAAGATAGAGTTTTGTTGGTCTGATGGAATGAGACATTTTCTTACATTTCTTTTTTAATCTATGTTTGTGGAGGATTTCTGTCATTCTATAGACAAATGTTTCTTTTAGTTTACTACTGAATCCCAATAAAGTTTTTTAGTTGTAAATTCCATTTCCTTAACACACAAAGGGCTAGTCCAGCATTCTATTTCTTCTTGTGTCAGTACTGTTAGTCTATGTCCTTAGTCAGTGTTATTATTAGCCTATGTTCTTCGTCAGTGTTATTAGCCTGTGTTCTTAGTCAGTATTCTTAGCCCATGTCCTTCCAGGAATGTTCCAGTTTCATTTGTATTGGTAAATTGAAACAGTAACATGTCATGAGAGTCCTTTCTGCATTATACAATAATACCGATATATGTTCATGTCTCTTTTGCGTTTTTCCCCCTCCAAAGTTACATAGTTTTTGTTTCCCCAAGTCTGTCATACTGTGGTGTTATTTCATTAATCCTATTTACTTTGTGTTAAGCTGCCTTGAACAGATCAATTGTCCAATGAATTTTTTTATTTTACTTTTTTCTTTTTCCGTGTGTGTGTGTGTGTGTGTGTGTGTGTGTGTGTGTGTGTGTGTGTGT
>NW_021621338.1:6570476-6574601 GCF_004785775.1 Grammomys surdaster
TGTGTGTGTGTGTGTGTGTGTGTGTGTGTGTGTGTGTGTGTGTGTGTTTGAGACAGGTTCTCTCTATGTAGGCCTGGTTATCCTGAAACTCAGTATGTAGCCTGAGCTAGGCTCAAACTCACAGAGATCCTTCCTCCAATGTTCTGAGAATAAAGGTATAAGCTTCCGTGCTGGCTGAAAATTTTATGAATCCTGAATTTGTCACAACTCATCAAATGGCAAACTTAAATATTCTTCAGCTCTGCTGCATTCGCATTATACCTTGACAGAACTACAAACAAACAGTGAACTTCACCTCATCAGCTTGTGTTTTGCAATAATATGATGAACAACTCTGAAATTGCTTTTCACATATTCTAGACAGGAACAAATGAATATTTATAGTCAAGACAATGGGAGCCAAATTTCTCACTTTTGGAAAAGAGAAATAATAATTGTAGTAAAAAGCAAAATCCCATGGAATTTGTCTGGAACTAGATGATCCAAAATGTCCCTTACTCCTGAATGTTTCCCCAAAATAATTGTGTGTGTGTGTGTGTGTGTAGGGTGGGAAGAATATGGAGGGACAAAGAAAAATATAAACATTTTACAAATAGCATGTAGACCACTGCTTTATTCTTAAAGATGGTCTACTGACTGATACCATACCAAAAAACACGTCATTAAAAATTAAAGAATGATTTATCCATAACGAATTTCTTTTAAGACTGAGAGATGGTGTTTCTCAAGTTCCTTGGCTGTTCTGTTGTACAAATAAGTATTACTCAATCTCTTAATTGCTGAGAGCTCCACTCCAGTCAGTGAGGGGACACTGAGGCTGGCTCTGTTTCCTGCCTGACTGAAGCGGAGCTGGCAATTTTCCATGATGCTCAGGGGGGACAGAGGCACAGGGCACATTTTCTTGCAAGATCAAGGCCAAGATCTGTTTGTTATTGAGGACCCCAAACAGAAAGCCTTGTTTTCTTCTAAGAACACTTGCTGGGAGTGGGATTGGGGGAGTAAAATCAAACATTTCTGCAACTGTACAGGAAGCTGCTTTGGGGATACCTTTGGTAACCTTTCTGGTAATTTTCCACGCCCTGAACGACACCATAAAAATCTGTAATCTTCAGTCCCCAAAACAAATTGTTCTTTTTCTTGAGATTTATGTGACACATTCATTTCCACCTTTGTCCTTTTGTGATTTTAGAACAAAGCAAGCTGCTGCTTAGTTGTCTTTTGTATTCATCGTATGAAAACCCCCGGTTGAGACTTCCTTGAAAGCTGAAATGACAGAAATTTTATATACTGATTTTTGGCAGGGATACGGGTAGAGTCTGTAAATATAAAGATAAATGCCTAAAATTACCACAATATAATTTAATTCCTTTCAAATTCTGACAAGGTCTTAATAACAACTTGGTGTTAGAGAACATATTTAAAGTCCTTATGTTAATTTACCTTTATGTCCATGTACTTGACTACAGTGCTTTATCCCAAATTCTATCAAGACAGAAAATGTGTATTCCTTTTGCCCTAGCTTGGGAGAAACATGCTCAAATAATGTCAAGGAGAGAGGTTTTCTTTTTCACCTTCTATCTGACACCCAGGTCTCCAGAAGCCTTGCTGTGAGTGATTGACATTTCTGGTGAATTTGCACACAGCTTTAAAGCCAAATATTCTCTATTGTTCTTTTTACACCATGCAGATTGCTATTAAAGGGCCATGATTCTTTTCCTTAAAAAAAAAAAAAAAAAAACCTGTAGAGAATGCATGAACAGTGTACTTCGGGGGTTAGCCTGTTCTGTTCCTAGTAGACCATGTTTGAGGAACTACCAGATGTTAGCATATTTTTAATTCAAATCATCAGGTTCAATTACATCATCAGGAAGGGCTGTTGTGTTCTTCCTGTATTTGAGCTATTAATAAAATATGTTCTTAATTTTCAAAATTGCCTGGCTTTGGTATGGGGTGTTTCTCTGGGGAGGTAGAAATACAGGAAAGCAACATATTTAGACCACTAAGGTTTTCAAGACACACATGAAAATAAATTTCACATATTTTAGAGTCATTTCCTGTTTACATTATATGTTGTCTGTGATCTAACACTGACTTAAATTCACTTACTAGCACCGATAATTACATGTTCATCGGAAGACGTAAAGCAGGTTCATGAACCCAATACCAGCTTAAGTCCTGAAAGAAGCTGGGGGTTGGGGCACATACAATACAAAGACAAATTTTTTCCTACAATCTGAAGGTTTTTCTTTCCAGGACTTGAAGTAAGGGGAGTGAACCCTGTGGGAGGCATTCACCCAACCATTGTGCAAATGTTTGGGCTGTGAAGTAGTGGGCACATGTGGAAACCATTCACCTTACACAAAACATAGCTGAGATAAGTCACACCTAGATAAAGGTTTTCATGATCTTCAAGAGTCTAAGTAATCCAGAGTAAAGGTAAAATCCAAATATTCTTAAAAGTCAGTAAGCCAAGGGAATATGACTCAGTGGTTGAAAGTACTGTCTGCTCTCTTCCAGACACCCTGATTCAATTCCCAGCATCCACACAGTGGCTTACAATCATCTGTAGCTCCAGTTCGAGAGGATTTAACGCTGTCTTCTGTCCTCTATGGGCACCAGGCATGCACATAGTACACAGATATACATGTTGGTAAAACACTGATACATATAAAATAAAATAACTGATTTTTAAAAAGCCACTGATCCAGAAAAAAATAGAGTAACTTGGATTTTCAGGCTTAAAAGAGATTATTTTTTAAGAAAATAATTATTTACTAACATTATTTTTAAGTATTTATATGGTCGATAGTGTGCTGCAATATTTTACTACTTAAGGAAAATACTATATTTCACTTTAAGGAAGCTAACAGACAATTTACCAAAGTTGTATTTTAAGAGGCACTAATTTTTGGATGGGAGAAAAAATCTAAGTAGTAGATAGCAAATCCCAGAGTACCAGTTTCTATTGAGTTGATAGCAACTACTCTCAATTATAACGTCTGCAGGTGCACAGAGTGGGAGAAGGTAAAGGACTTCTACTTGTCAAATATAGGCAGTGTTAACTTTGCCAGCTCCTCTTAAAAACCTCCGTGTTTAAAGTACAAACTCAAAATTATAACATCAAAATAACCATTGTAGATATTATTATAAAAGAAAATAAATTCATACAAAATAAACAAGAGGCTAAAGTGAATTAAGAACAAGAGAGAAACCATCCCACTGCTGTGTCTTTGAGCTAAGCAACAGATTTGCCTCTTGACCTTGGATTTGTCAGTTGAAGAGGAAATTCTTGGTTTGCTAATTCTAAAAATCTCTAGATAAAAGAATAGTTTTCCAGGATGGAGAGATGGATTAGTGGTTAAGAGTATTCATTGCTCTTACACAGGACCCGAGTTCAGTTCTCAGCACCCCATGGCAGCTCCTAACAGTCTGACTCAGTTCTCGAGATTCTGATGCCCTCTTTTGGCCTCTTTGGGTACTACATGCATATGGCACACATCTGTACATGCAGGTAAACCACTCAGACACATAAAATAAAAATAAATATTTTTTTTTAAATAAAGAAGTAGTTTTCAGCTCACTAATTCATACTCATTCCTTGACATGTAGTCTGTGGCCAGAGGAGAGGAGAGTACTTGTAGCATCCCAAGAAGCAGACAGAGTGATATAACCAGGGGCCAGGATAGAATATTCAAAGGCCTGCCCCTCGTAACGTGCTTCCAACAGCTAGAGCCACCTCCTAAAAGTTCCACAGACTCCAAAACCAGAACTACTGGCAAGGGAACCAGTGCTCAAACCATGATGAGCTCGTGGGAGACAATTTACATGCAAACTTTACCCAGAGGAGGGGAGAGAAAAGCTTTCAATTAGGCTTTTCCCTCACCCCATAATCTTATACCTTGAGGATGAGATAGTAATTTGGCAACAAAATATAGTAAAAATATAGAGACCAGCTTGTAAAGACACCAAAGCCACGGATGACCATGTAAATTCAGTCTCTGGAACCTGCATGGTAGAAGGAGAGAACCAACTCCCTCAAGGTATTATCTTGCCATGTGTGAGAGCACTCAGTGAGTGAGTGTGTGTGTGTGTGTGTGTGTGTGTGTGTGTGTGTGTGTGTGTGTG
>NW_021621338.1:6574611-6596195 GCF_004785775.1 Grammomys surdaster
TGTGTGTGTGTGTGTGTGTGTGTGTGTGTGTGTGTGTGTGTGTGTGTTTGTGTGTGTATGTGAGTGTGTGTGCATCCACGCGCACACATCACACACATACATACACACACACAGACCACAGAGAGAGAGAAAATATCAGTCAATCATCAATCAATCAATCAATCAATCGAGATGTTTAAAATGGGGGAGCACAATTTTGTGGGTGGAGATCAAGAGTATATAAAAAAGTATTCCCAGCTTTTCTTTTCTAACTACTGAACTTTGCCATTTCAGAGTTAGCAGCCATATGCAATCTATAACCATAGCCACAACAGCTGCACTTCAGTGAGACTTTACTTACCAAAGAAAACAGTAAAGCAGACTGGTCCCAGGGGTGACAGTTTGATGACCCATCCCTGCTCTGAACATGTAACGCTGTTTGATCATATATTAGCAACCCATTAAATTTAACTTTCCAAAGTGAGACTTTCAAATCCATTTTGCATTACCACTGACAACTTTATCTCTTACTGTCTTTCAAACTTCTTTGTTCTGTGAATATAAAGATCATCTAAATTTGGTCCTAATTACAATATTGGAAAGGAGCAGGAAGCAGAGAACAATAGGCAAGTGTAAAAGCATTAGCCAGGAAGACAGAGGCCCAGCTTGTGTCCCTTTCAGCATTTCCCAAATCATTAGGAATTAATAAATCAAGATGATGGACTTGTTAGGTTTGAGACCAGATACCTCGGAGTGCAGTCAAAGTTCACCTCATCTCTGGAGAACTCCAGTGCTTGTCTGTGGCTTACACAACCTCTTGACTCGCCCATGTCTACCTGGACGTTCGAGACCCAAACACTACTAGCTAACCCTGGCAGAAGAGTCTCTGCACTGTGGACAATATTCTAAAAGAATTCAAAACAATGGCTAAGTATTGAAACTAGGTGAATGCTGAAGGAAATAAAAACTGTCCCCAAATTTTTATATTATCTGATTTAGAAACACTCTGATCTTTATAATTTCTTTATTTAAGAAGGGATTTGTGTATGTATGTATATATGCATGCATGTATGTATGTGTATATGAATTATTTATGTATGTATATGTGTATGTATGCAGGTATGTATGAATTATGTATGTATGTTTGTATGCATGTATGTATTATGTATGTGTACATGCATGTATGTATGTATGTGTATGTATGTATATATGTATGTTTTTTATGTATTATGTATGTTTGTATGTATTTATGTATTATGTATGTATGTATCTTGGCTTTCAGAGTTTACATGTCCTTCCATTAGGCAAATTCCATGTTTTATGATGAAAAAAGAGATAGTTTCACAATGAAAAGTCTGGGTGCTTGTAGATATTTTTGAAGGATACACAAAACGAAAGTATTTTTTGCTTGGCTTTACTTATTTGAGTCGCCTGCTTCTTATATCAAAAGCACCTTAACTCCACTGGTAGGCAGATTGCTCAGTGATGCTTATATTGCTATTTTTTTCTTTTACCAAATATATGTGGAATACTTTGAAAGAAGACTGTTGTTTTCCTCCTTTAGATAGCCTTATTATGGCCACAAGAGTCACATGAGGAAAACTGGCCAGCAGTAGTGGGATATACCTATAATGCCAATATTCATGAGGGGGAGGCAGGAGGACTATAGCCATATCAAGGCCAGCAACATAGTGAAATTGTGTCTCAAAAAAAAATCCAAAGAAACAATATAAACTCCACCATTTCCTTCTATAAATCATACTGGTGTGACACTTCCCTAAACTTGGGTGCTAAGAATAGCCTCCTGTTGTAGCCCTGAAATATCTGCTTCCTCCTGCAGATTATTAAAAGAAGGTAGGAATGAGGCCACTCCTCCCTGGCTCATGCCTACGTGGTAATGTCTACCTTGCACACCTCTGCGGCTCTTCCCTTTCACATGTGTTTTAGAAATTCTAGGATGCTCTTTCTTCCTGTGATGACTAACCCCTCAGCCTCTGTTGAAAACCTTAGCTTTTGAAAGTATCTGACTTGTCGTAAATAAGCTAAATGGTGTAAACTTAAACACTTGAGACTTTCTTGAAGCCCATTCTTCCCTAGCATCTGAATACACATAATCCATCTCCCCATACCCAAGAGGTCAGATCATTGAGGACACCCTGTTCCTCCAGCTTCTGAGGAGGCCTAATGGGGTAGCATTAATTAGCTCCCAATTCCAGTGTCAGCACAAGCCATTTGTACTGAAAACTTAAAATACTGACCATTTCCTTTGTGTTATATTTGTGGTATTGTCAGAGTACCTGAGCATTTTGCTCACAGATTGTTACATTTGAAAGAACAAAATGCATTGCCATTATTAGTATCTGACAGAGAAATATAAGTGATCAATAGAAATGTCTTATTAACCAGACATCAACACAGATGTCTATAGGAGGAGATGCAACCTAGCACAGAAGATAAAGTCTGCTATGTGGATAGCAACTGAAGTAGATTCAAAACTGGAAAGAATTTTGACTGTGTTCAGTCATGTTCCAGGTCTATATAATTCCGACAGTGTCAACAGTGGGTGTTATGGTTTAGATATGAGATTTCCCTCAGAACAGCTTACTTTCTAGCTGGTGGGAATACTGAGAGGAACTTGGTCTGTAAGGCCACTACTAACTACATTGATGGATCATTTCATTGAACGAGCCTCTAGGAGGACTCTGGCTGAAGGAAGTCTAGCTGGGCGTGTCATTGAAGAACATATCTTGCCCCTTGACTCTTCCTGTTTTGTGATCGCCTTGAAGAAAACGGCTTTACTCCAGCATGTGCTCACCTCTCCACAAGCTAACAGCAGGGCAGCCCTAGCACCTTGGGCTGAAACCATGAGCCAGAATAAACATTTCCTCACTTAAGTTGCTTAGCTCAGGTGCGACTCAGTCACAGCAAATGATAAATAATAGATAACACGATCTTCTTTGTGGTCATCACCCCTAAGTGCTCTGGCTCAGATGGCAATATAAACAAGGATTTTGTTTGTTTGTTTGTTTGTTTAAATTCAGAATAATTCTACAATGATCTTAGGTCAATGAGTCATAATGGCTCTGCTATGAGCAGAAGTGTAATTTCTTTTTATTCAGCTCAATGTTTGACATCTTCAGCTTACTCAAACCATGGGTATCTGGTAAGATGACCCTTAGCTAACTTACTTAATATTTATAGGAAACTGTTATTCCCAGTACTTGTACTCAGAATAGTTAACAACAATAGTCTACCATTATATTAATAGGAAAAAAATGGTTCCTCCACTTTATTAATGAGAAGCCTAAGATTAGTCCTACTTTGTTGCTGGTATTTCATGTCCTTCAAATATTTTAAAATTATTTTCCTCACATTATCATTTCATGGATGAAGACAATGCACCAGCCCAAGACGCCACTTTTAAACTCAATCCTTGACATGAGAAAAATTACTTCCTCATAGTTTGGATTTCTGTTGTCGCTTCTACACTCAACTGAAAGCTGAGGTTTTATGACAACACCCAAACAAGGGAAGCCAAACAGGAAGCCCTGCGAGCCTTTATTATGAGCAGGAAAGTTAGCTGAGGAATACAATGACTGTTGGCCATTTGCAACCCCAAGGGAATGGGTCTTGCAGAGAGCCAAGAACTGGAAATCCCTGAGGGCAAACTCCCAGAGTCTTGGAATTTGGTTGATCAGTTATTTTCAATTGAAACACTCTGACAGTTACCAGGCATTCCCTGAACCAGAAGTTGAACTGGTCATTTCTTAAGTCGTCCAAAGCATTTTAACAAAAAACACCTATTCAAACACTATATAAAATGTCCTTAGATTTGAGAATTTGCCCCTTCTCTGTCCTGAGTGTGTATATGCATGTGTGTGTGTGTGTGCATGTGTGTGTGCATGTTTGTATGTGCACCCACACGTGTGAGCGCACATGTGTGTGTGTACATGCGCACATATGTTTGCCTTTGGACTGTTAGTCCTAATACCTTACTTATAATAAACTTTCTTCTATTCTTTCATAAACTCTTTCTCCCTTTTAGTTTGCAGAGTTGAATGTCCATGCAGCCAAGTCTGTTAAAGCTGTCAAAATTAGGCGAGAACAAACTAAAGGAAGGCTCGAGCTCCTCTGTAAAAATCCATGAGGTGTCTTTGTCTCATGATGCTTTCTTTTACTGTCTGGATCTAATTTGAGTTCTTAACTACTTTGGCATGGTCTAAGATAAAATAGCTTAAATGATTTTAAAATCAATGGTGCATAGACGTGCTTGTGAATTTAATATTAATTTGGGTTCTTGGAGCTATTTTTAAAAGAAATATGTGTATATCCAAATTTCTCTTGGAACACAAACTATCATAACAAATTATTTTAAGACTACAAAGCAAAATCTTAGCAATTAATGCATTAACCCAAGAAATATCTACTAAATGGTAACCACACGCAGAGACACTCTCTGGTATTCAGTATGCAAATAAATTGAACCAATGTCATGTCTATTCCTTATCAAATTTACCTAATTTTGCTGTTAGCTAGCTATTTATTCATGTCAGTATTTACTGTCTTCCAGATTTTCTGGAATTAATGGTGAGCCATAACAGATACATCCCAGCTCAATGTAGCTTGTAGACTCTTGGGAAAATTAGGCAATCTGATAATCACCAAATATATAAAATGCACTGTGGTCAGGATATACAGAAACCAAAGAGCCCCACTGAGAGCCCATGACTGAGCACAATGACTTTGGCATGTCCAGAGAGGTTAGAAAAAGATATTGGATCCCCTGAGTCTAGACATAAAGACAATTGTGAGCTGCTAGTGTGTGTGCTCAGAACCAATTTCTAGTCCTCTGCAAAGGCACTAAGTACTTTTAATTGCTAAGCCATCTTTCCTGTCCTTCTTCCTCTCCATGTTGTTATCTAAAGAGTCCTGAGATCCCTGAATCCAGCATATTGGACCTTCTTCAGGACCAGTTGCTAACATGGAACAATACATTGCTGCTTTGGGAAGCTTACATTAGATACCATGTTACTTAGAGCATGACAATGTATAGGTTATTCAAGATAGTTGTTTTGTTCTGTCACAAAGTAACAATGATTCTTCAGTTTACTTTCACTTTCTTCCATTTAAAAGATTTCATTTAAATAAGTATCTAAAGAGGGGGCCTGAAGACAGAAGCCTACAATTCTAGCTTTCATGAGGCTAAGGCAGAAAAATGGTCAGCCTGGACTATTACAAAGTGAAGGCCTGTCTCAAGAAACAAATGAACCAATCAAAGTATAAATCATTTAGACACCCAGGCCACTCTACAATACTAATAACATAATAATATTGAAGATTTCCCACAAGGTTGCTGGATTCAACATATAAACAATCCATCCCAATATTTTCCTACTACACCGAGATTACTCCAGGTCAGCTAAAAGGAATCCTCTACCCCGAAATCCCTCATTATACAATTGGAGAGGCAAAGACTCATACTGGAGTAACTTGCTCAAACCCAGTTAATTATTTGCAAAGTGAGGGCTAGAATCCAGGTATTCTAATCTGTCCCCCCTGCCTTTTTCCCCCTTTGTTGCTTATTAATTCATGACAAAGAGACTGCCGACTCTTCTTCTGTTGCATTCAGATTAAAGCCTGTGGCATAGTGTTTTGAATCCCTTCAGTGTTAAGAAATACCTTTGAAGATGGATTTGATTTGGAGGAACAATCAGAAGTCATTTAGAGCCAAGTGCAGTAAACAAGGTAGGTAATCAAACCAAGCAATTCATGTTTGGGTCCAAAAAGGGTGTAACATTGAAGTAATGAGGCTGATCTTTCTTTTCATGTAGCTCATAACTGAGCTTTGATGTCATTATATTGAAATGAAATTCCATTGACATTCATTTCAGAGTTTTATTACTCACAATTTTATTCTGCCTGTTCCCTGGATTTTAAAGTAGGTGCTGCTAGATTCCCATGTAATTAAAGTAACAGCCATGATACCTGGCTGCAGAGCATGCAACCAAGAAGGGAAATAAATAACTTAATGTATTAAATGCTTATTATAGAGAAAGCAGAGGACAGAACTGTGTGGCACCATTTGTCTTGTTCTTTATTCCGTATTTTAATGGTGAGAAGTGAATTAAGGCTTGGAGCTTATGTGAACTTTGTAAAGAAGATTCTTGACTTCCATTGGTTTGTTAAACAACCAATATGCATTAACACACCCATCCCTGAATTAATCAAATATAACATAAAAGCCAACTCCAGCAAAGCTAGATTGGTACCAAAAATTAATAATGCGTACTTGTGAAAATGACCTAGAATATGTAAAGTTATGGTTCTGGTTAGCTTCATGGAATTCAATGAGACTTTTAATATAGACCCTGGACTAGGGAAGGGATGATATCATCTTAAAATCATGAAGATAATGCAAATCATAAAACTTGTAGAAAGGAGTATGGAGCCTTAAAGAGTGGTGTGGAGGGAGAGATGAATATAGTATGAGAAAATTCTGTGTCAGTGGAGTATCTGTCACTGATGGACCCATACATAAACATGCTTGCTGCCGATCTGAGTTCCATCCTTGGAATCCACATGGAGGAACTGAAGAACCAAGTCCTCTAAGTTGTCCTCTGACCTCCAGATTTGCATTGTGGAACGTGTACATGAACACACAATAAATTATTTAAACATGATAATAAAATGTTTTAAGTGGGAGAAACAGCTCATGATTCTGGACCGTTGTTTAAGATTCTACATTCACTGAGGAGCTCACATATTAATTTAGTTTCAGAGTTGGATTTCTACTACAAAGGTTCCTAGAGAAAGTCCCTGAGCTAGTGGTAACTCCTCCCATCACATGGCTTTTCTGGATTCTGCTAGGTCCCTGGCACTTCAGATTCATGAGGCTGGTTACCTGGGGAGATGCCTTGCTATGGCATGAGGATCCTGCATGCTTCCCTGGCATTATCAAACCTGAGGAGCTGATGTTCCTATTCATATGAAGCATAGACCTAGGTGCCCAGAGCTAGAACAGAAGTCAATGTTATTGAATACTTTTGTTTTAAGATCTATTTTTATTTTATATGAATGTTCACCAGCGTGTAACAAATCCGCTCGTGATAACTTGCTTCCAGTAACTGTGAGTAAATCACCCTAAACCCATATTAGGCTTTTTGTATAGAGTGACAGCCTGGGTTCTGTCTCTTGGCTTTGGACATTAAACAAGAAAGAGATATAATTCCATTAAAGAGAAGGGTGGATGTGGATGTGTATATGGAAGATGGAAAGATACAAGATTGTCATTTACAAAATGCACTTGTAATGCATCTGGAGTATGTCAGGTGTTTGATGGTTAAGGAACTACACATGGCCCATAACCACCCTTTCTTCCTCCTCTTCTTCCTCCTCCTCCTCTTCTTCCTCTTTCCTCCCTCTCCTCCTCCTCTTCCTCCTCAATATGTGTGAGATTCAAAAATGTGCCATAGACTGAAAAATCTCATGAACTATTACATTTAATGAGCTGACCCTTCATGCCTGCCACACAGGAGGAAAAGATGAGCGTGAGCTTAGATGTAAGATTGAAACCCTGTAGATTTGTCCAAGTGTGGATATTCTGAGACAAGGGGGTAATTAGCTGTGTAGTCCCACCCTTGAGCATATGCTCACAGAGGAAAGGTTCCTATGATAGTTCTCGTGTGCTCCTTTATCTTAGGAGAGAATCTCTGTGGATACAGGGATCTGACTGTATACGGAAACCAAACCTGTTGTTGATTGGTATGACATTAAAATCAGGCATATTGGTTTACTGGAGATGTACTTTTTTTGAGTAATTTAGTTCCTTTGGGTTCTTTCACTTGTCAAATGGCTATATAGTAGTAAATGCCAGAATGTTCTAACAAGCCAGAATGTATTGAAAGAACTTAAATAATGCAAGATTTATATATATAAAATCATCCCTGCCTCAATAATAATTAGAAATCTTGTAATATAAGTGAGAATTTTTTGCGGCTTAAGAAAAAAAGAAAGAAGGATAGAGTTTATAGCATAATTTCATTTTCTTCTAATCTATACATTGAATAACTTAGTTTTTTAGTAAGATGCCTCATATTCCTCATGAGTGTCATGCTGAGGATGACACAGCTTTAAATATCTCAATTACTTCCTGTATGCTGTGTGGGAAAGGGGCTGTCGGAATGCTGGGTGGAGTCATGTAAAGTCACCTTCCACTGACTGGAGGAAAATTGCCCCTGTGGAACAACAACAACAAAATTAATGACACCTTCCAGGTAGAAGAAGTATCTTGTGTAGCAAGGCTCTACCTCAGAGACAGATGGAACAAAAGTGCTTCCTCTCCCTGCCCTAAGCCATGCTTCAACAGGCATCTCCACCCTTTGGATATTGCAACATGGTGTTGTCATCTACTGAGTTCATGCCCTTCTAGAACCTTACAATCAAGTTACAATAAAAATTGGCAAAAATCAGTTCATAATAATTTAAGTTCATGATTTTGTGTTGGGCTGAATTTGTAGCTATTGCAGCCACATAGCCCATGGGCTGCAGGTTGAGCATGTCTGGCTGAAGAACAAAGACTGGAATTAAATAACTCCACCAACTGAACTCATGTTTAAAAGGCACTGGATACGCTAATTGCTTCAGAAGAAGAAATGGCCCTCTCTAAAGAAAATTGTTATGGAATTTTTTACAAGACATGGGAATTAATCCAATTTTTATATAACTGGAGAAAATAAATACATGTAACTCTCATTTGTGTTATATGTATTCTCCTTAGTTTTTCAGCTCTTGTGGAAGATTTTCATACAAGTCTCTCTTTTACAGAGTATCTTGAAAATGATGATGACCATAGAGTTTATTTAATACAAGGGTGTCATGAAGTCAAAGGGCTGAAAAGGACCGTGTTCCCAAAGCTTTGCAAGATGTACCAGCCTGCATTGCCATGGGAAACAGAAACCATGCAAGGTACTTCAAGAACAGGGAAATGAATTGAGTGACTCCTGCCATATTTTAAAGGGTCAAGGTCTAAGAGATGGCTTTGGAGCAGCAGAGAGCAAATACCAGCCTTAGAGTAACAAAGGACAGTGACAGTAGGTGGTTTTGCTAGAGCCTAGAGTTAAGAGTCAGAAGAGAGAGGGGACCCTCCTAACTAACCTGGTGGAATCTAGGAACTCTGAGAATAAAATTCTCAGTAGGTAATGGACATAGAGAGGGACTGTAAGCACATCGCATACTCTGAGCTGGGGATGGGGAGTCAGCTTCCCACCATCATTGCTAGGTTTGGTGTTTTTCATTAGCCAATCTACTCCACAGATGAGTATCAAGGAAAAATGGGTAATGTTTTCTGGGACACACAGCAGACCAGAAGGAATGGCTCCCTCAGCCATCAGAGAGGCAAACAATTAAAGTCCATATAGAACATGGGCACACACTCCTCAACAGAATGCACATCTAACAAGTCTACTTCAGGACATTTCGATCAAGTGGCTTAAATAAAAGGGATACAGTTATTCAAGATTATCAGGAAATAAAAGGCACAATTTCAACTTTAGACTTCCTAGCAAAGAATAGGAGGAATATTCTTAACCTGTTGCAAATTACCAATTAAACACCTACCGCAATCATAATAAATAATTAATGATGTAATATTTAAAGAATTCCCATTAAATCAGGAACACTATAAATATGTCTTCAACCTCTCATTAATTCGGCATTATAATACACTCCATTAAAAAAACACAAGAAGTATATGATTAGAAAAGGAAGATAAACATATGATAATTTATAAATATTTTGATTATTTTCACCTCCAAAAAGGTTCAGAAACTTTAAAGAAAAACTATTAAAACCAATAAGAGATTGGCCTGCTTCAAGAATATCAGCATTTGATAGCTTCTGGGAGAGGAAGAATTGGTTTTCATTAGTGATATGACCCCTGGTAGGTCTACCACATGCTGGGGCAGGCTTTACACCTGAGATTAGCCGGACAACACAAATTGGATGCAATGGGAAAAGAAAACAAAGAAAAAGAAATCTCAAAGATGGATAGGAAGATGGGTGAATGGAGAGGTACTTGTGGGATTTTTTTTGGGGTGGGGAGAAGTGAATATGTTCAACATATACTATAGGAAATTCTCAAGGAATTAATAAGAATAATGGTTAAATGTATCACCATACATAGGATTAAACTCTAGATGGACTGAAGAAATGCCAAAATGTTCAATGAATAGAAGCAATTAAAAGATATCATGCTATCACTGCCTAAATTTTTACACCTTAAGCAGAATGGGTTTTGCTGACTCTCCTCTTTTACAATTGTGTTCAAGTGTCACCAACATGATGACGTTTTATGATGATGTTTTATATGAAACATTTATCTGAGATCCCATACCTACTCTACCATCTGTTTTTATCACATTGTATTTGACTTGTCTTACTCAAATAGATAGGTAGCACTAAGTATGCAGCAAGCACTTTATATAAGTTCAGGTACTCTTGTAGTTACTCCAAATCATTGTGTACATTCAGTATCTAGGAGACATTGCTAATATTCTCTCTCAGAGTAAGGAAACTGAGGCACAAAACAGCAAGTGAATCACTTCCTTCAGCTCCTAAGTGAAGGGCACCAGGATAGAAATCTAGACAATGAAGCTCCAAAGGTAAACCCATCAGTATGCTGCTACTCGAACTTTCTGTTCACCAATAATCAGTACCTGAAGTTCAGTTTGGTGCGACTCTGGCAGCATGCATCTTACTTAGTTTTCTTATTTTTCTTTCTAGCCATCATATTCTCCAGTGCCTAGAAAAGATCCTATAACATAATAGATGTTGAAAACTATGAGTGAAAAATGTCATAGATATTTTAGAGAGATTATCAACAATAAAAATCATAAAACAAAATATAATTAAACTTGACTCCACTTGTTCCAGTCTCATTTCAGTTGTAATAAAACATTCAGAACCAAAGTAACTTGGGGAGGACTGGAAGTCAAGCAGGAACTTGAAGCAGAACCCCTGTCTTGTTTCTAAGCTTGTTAGGTGGCTTTCCTAACAGTCTAAGGCACAGGGAATTGGGACGCCCATAGTGGACTGGGCCCTATTAGACCAGTCAGAACAACTCTTTTATCTTTAACTCTTCACCATATCACAGACCTTCCCACAGGCCAAATCTGGGCAACCTGTCAACTGAAAATCCCATCACAGATGATTCTAAGCTATGTCAAGCTGACATTCAAAGGTAAATAGGGTATCATTAAAATTTAGACTAATTTTTGTCTGGATTCATGGTCTTGTGCAGTCCATGCTGCCCTTGTATCCACCTACCTACATGGTTTAGGCTGGCCTAGAACTCCTGAGCCTCCTGCATCTACATTCCAAGTGCTGGGAATCCAAGACTTGGAATACCACATCTGGCTTACAACCCAGACTGGTTTATTGGAAACTATGCCATGAATTAAGCTAAAATATAAGCAACAAAGTCAGAAGAAAATGTTTGCAATGAAAAGGATGAGAAATCAGGAAATACATGGAACATTCCCACAAGTCAACAAGAAGAAAACCTCTAATTAAAAAATGAAAAAAAAAGTCCATGAATTGGTAATTCATAGGAGAAGCAACATGAAACATCAGTATGTATGACAATTTGCTCAGCCTCATAAGTAATTAGGGAATTAGAGATAAAAACAGCAATCAGTCAACATTCCTCACATTAAGATAACAATTTGTTTAATCACAGATAATACCAAATATTGGACAGAATGTGGAGAGATAGAGGTTGAAATGTGGCTGCCCTGAGCACGCAGCAGAAAAATTTAGCAATTCTTACTCAAGTCAAAGTTCAGACCTTAGGATCCCCAAATTTCCGTTTCTTCATCGTAATCTCCAATGCAAATACATAAAGACATGGGTGTAATGAAAATTCTCCCAACCGTTTTGTATAATTAAAATAGAGCACCGAAGGTCTAGGGATACCTGAATAAATAAGTAAGTGTTGCCAGCCAGTTGGAATACTGTATGGCGACTCAAGAGACCAGTAAGCACAGAGATGAGTCTGTTCCCAACTGATCCTCCCTGCAATGGAGACTGAGCAATCTGAGTTGGGGTAGTCAGTACTGAAAGCTGCCAGACAAGGTAGTAGCAAGAATGACAAGGGCTGCTTGCATTCCACTTGGAGGAATGATGGAGAAGAGCCAGCTGAAACCAAGGATGCCTTAGGACCTTGAGAACTCAATGAAAGAAGTAAAGAAGGGGACTCTTGCCTGTTTCAGAACCCAGTCTGGCTAACCCCTGATCCAAGCATGCACCAGACAAACAGAAAGCACTTGAACTGAGATTGGATTAAAAAGCTGATCACAGTCATGGTATCTGATAAATGATAGCTGCACCCCCTGGCTCCTAAGCTGGAATACTGGGCCAGACAATGTCATCACCAGAAGACCTTCTCTATGTCCAGGATCATAACTTCAAAGTCTCAACAGACAAAAAGTCAAGAAAATATAAACAGCTCTCAAGGAGAAAGACAAGCAGCTGCTAACTCTGGTTCTGAAATGAGCAGTTGCTAATGCGTTCTCCACAGTGATTGCCAGGAACCAAGCAGGACGTTTCAGGAAAGAAATAGAAAGCACAAAAGAAGTACTGATCCATACGTCTTTTCTCATTTTTCAAAGAGCCATGTAGGAAAAGAGTTGACACAAGGAAGTGCTGATCAGTATGAAATAGATCAATTAAAAGCATATACTCTGGAGAAGGAAGAAAACATGGAATAAATGGGCAAACTTTCAGGTGCAATGATACTATTTCAGAAAATGTAGTGTACATTTAAAACATCACAGATGGAATATAGATATTATGTATAGGCATTTTTAAAAGTTTAAACATATACGTACAATATGAACCTTGGCCTTTTCTCAAGAGAAAACAAAACATATTTATACACCAGGATAACACACATGGAAATGTTATTGGAAGCTTCATTTCATGATAACCTGAACTGGAAACAGCCCAGCTGTCTGCTTACAGATGAGCAAACAAACAGTACTCTGAGCGTGTGTGGAAACAGAGTACTTCTCAATGAAAGGGGGAGTCTTGAAGTACACAACCTGAGTGAGTCTCAGAAAACAAAGTGCTGTGGTGAACAAGGCAGGCAGAGGGAAATGCAGGCTGTGTAATTTAACTTATATAAAATGCAAGGAATTCTATGGTGACAAAACATCAATCAGTAGTTGCCCTAGATGAGGGGCAAAGAAGCGATGTATAAAAGATGCTTTAGACATAAGAGGATGCCTTTCTAGACAATGAAGACCTACAGTTACTTCTTATTATGCAAGCGTTTTCATGAATGTAAACAACTCACTCAGAGGTGCATTTTAAATGTTTGCAGATTATTTCCCTAAGTCATTGTTCAACAAAGTTAGTATGAAAAAATGAATGAAACATACATTTATAAATAATTTGGTGAATATATGGCTCTTCGTGTTAAAATAGAGAAACAATGCATGAGGAGTTGGCCTTATAGCTGCCATAATGCATATAGCTGTCTGGCTATAATATGATACCATTCACACACAATTATACAGTACGCAAACATACCACAGCATGCTTTGTATGTATTAAATATGATAACAATGACACAAGCTGTATTTGATATTATTTGATATATAACTCTGTACATGTCTTATAGAATTTAGGGATGGTTGTTTATTGATTTTTTTTATATATTTGCACACCTACTCTCTCATGGTTACCAGGCACTTATCACACTGCAGAAGCTTCTGGGCTGGTGGATCAAAGGTTTCTGGTAGACATCTGTACCTCCTGAGTGGTGAATACAAGCTTTTTGGTGACGGTGGTCCTTTGTAACAATGCCTGACTACTTGTTTAACACAGAAGTAAATGCAATGAAAACTGCAGAGATTGAAAATTTCTGTTGTCTATTTATATTTAGCCTTTTATTGATGGATAGCTACATCCATACCTCCACTAAGGCTTTATTGCTTTTTCGAATTTTATAGCTATGGAAGGAGAAAGGCTGCTAAGAAATATTAGAGAAAATGTTTCTCTTACTGCTTGAAATAGGTATAAGTGTGTGGAATAAAGTCTGAATAATAAATACCCAGATATGAAGCAGGGGTGTTGGTGTACTAGAATTTTAGAGCTAAATATCCCTTTATTAATGAATTTTCTTACACACATTCTCTAATTCTTTAAATTGTCTTAATATCTATTATTCTAAAAGAGAATGTGTTGAAACTATTATTAGTAACTTAAGAATATAGTAATTACTGTAATATAACAGAATATAGTTATATACTATATAAATAATTTTATCCTATTATTTACATATAAAATATAAATACTGGCATTGAAGTATGGAAGCTACGTATATCACTATTGTACATCTAAAAGTATATATGTGTGTATATGTAAAAAGTTTACTTTATACACATATATACAGAGACATAGACATATACATAGACAGATAGATAGACAGACAGACAGATAGATAGACAGATAGACAGACAGATAGATAAATAGATAGATAGATAGATGCTACTTTGTGCCTTTTAAAAAACTGGCTAGACAATCTTCTACTTAAAAAGAGACAAAGAAAAGGTGTGGATTTGTCTGGGTTGGGAAGTGAGAAGGATTTGGGAGGAGTTGGAAGATGGAAAACCTTAATTAGAAAAACAATCTATTTTCAATAAGTAAATAAATAAATAAAAATTACCAAAATTTTATTATTTGTACATTGAAAAAAATGGATATTATTAGTACACAAAAATTTCTGTTTTTCTTTTTTATAGCATGTAGTTTAACTCCTTACAGTAGACTCATTAGGTTAAGATATGACATTCCTACTTCTTCCTTCCTCCTTCCTCTTTCTCCCTGTGGTTTGAATCCCACTGGCTGACACATTGTCTTCCATACAAAAGAAGCCCTTAAGTCATGTATCAAAAGTGCCTTGGATAGATCCACATGTTTGAGATCCTTCTAATTCAATAAGGGAACAAGGGTCACCTCAGAGAGGATTGAGGGTAAGGCTGTACACAGTCACTTAGAAATTGAAGACGATTACACCCACAGATTTCTCTAGCTAGCAGTCATCCTATGTGCTACCTACTATTTCAATTCCCCAGATGCAATCATGTGACATTGTTTGTTGATTTGGTGTTCAAATGAAATTTGTGGTATATTCAAGTATAGGGAAGAGCTCTCCTGCTCCAGGTCCTGGTGACTTCGATTGTCACCCAGGTGGTTTAGGACCCAGAGACAGCACCCTCTCTTGCTTCCTGGTCCCTCTGTCCTTTTGAGTCATGGCTCAGAGTTAGACATGGATCTTCAAAGCCATGGCAGGGGCTAAAATTCCAGCATTCTCCCTCTTTAGAGCCTCTATGTTGTGTTAGAATCTCCTAACCACAGCCTACCTTTCATAGTCCAACCTTGTTCACCACCAGGGTATATCAGTGGGCCTCATTTAGATGTCAGGATGTCTTTGCAGAGGTGAGAAAATTGCTGATCAATAAAGACGAATGATCTGTACAACAGAGCACCTGTCATGTCTACAAATCATCCAGTACTTATTACTGATACGCAATTAACACAGAATTAAAGGGTTATTAGAACATGTCTTCTACTATACCACATATGTCAAAGTCAGTTCAAATTGTGAATTTTGACTGATACAAGGCAGTGGCTTTTAATGGAGGGAATACTGGCCCAAGAGAATAGTTCTGAAATGAGGCTGGACAGTTGTGTGTTGTCATGATAGAATGAATAAAGAAGCCATTGATAGTTACTGGGGCAAGTATTAAGATTGGCAGGCAAAAAACTGTGAGCAAGACCATCTCAAACAAGTAATAACCTTTCTGAAACTAAGACTATATTTCAGACACAGATATAGACAGTGATGTTGGTGAATTCCTAAGACATATTGAGTATTCCAAGAGATATACTGGGCTTTTTCAATTTAGTCCGACGTGTTCTCCATTCCAGAAAACATGACATAAAGAAGTAGTATCAAAACAACCCCCTGTAACATTCTTGTAGGTCCTTGCACAAGCACCTGCTCAGTCCTTTATATTTAGATGACATTCTCCAATTCACATAGAAGCACATAGTTTTGTTATGTGCTTTTTTATAGCACGGGCGGAGTGTTCTATTGATTTTTTTAAAAAAGTGTTATGCGAATGGAGAATGCATTAGAGAACCTATTTTATTTCAGATAACATTGTGGCCATCACAAAATATTTGTCATAGAAGAGCACCTTCTGGTAAGATTCAGCTGAGGGCCCATTGTCTGTAGGGTCACCTGAACAGCTATCCAGCCAATGAGAAGGCCAATGCTCAGCTTATCAAGCTCCAGGCTGGTTGTCCATCCAGTTCAGTAGCTCAACACATGCTTAATGTCTGAAAGATAGGCCAATTATTTGCCAAGAATTTGAAGAAAAAGAGTACAGTAAACTAACTGATTCATTCTCTCTCTCTCTCTCTCTCTCTCTCACACACACACACACACACACACACACACACACCCCTTCTGTCTGTCTATCTGTCTGTCTGTCTGCCTCTGCCTCTGCCTTTCTCCCTGAGAGACAATTTATCAAATGCTACTGAACGTGACAAAAGGCACAGTACAGAGCTTCAGGATGTATAGTTGTCTCCTTTTGTTCCCTTCTTTCTAAATGCCTTCTCTCTGTTCCCATTGGCTAATCCTTCCTAATTGTGTGATGTCACCCAGGGCTGTGCTCACCATAAGTCCTCTCCTGAAAGCAGGAGCCAAGAGTATTTATGCTTCTCTGAACCACTCTATTTTTTATACCCCCCCCATACCCATCTCTCTGTTTCTTTTACTGTAATTTAGGTTCCTGCCTGCACTTTACATGGTTAAAGCAAGGAGCATGACTTACAGTTCATGATAGTTTTTCTGATGATCCACCAAGCACTGAAAGATTATTTGCTAATGAAGAAAAATATCTAATGTAGCTTTATGATGTCAGTAGTAAAAAGGTATTCTGGATGAATATAAAAGTACCAGAATGGATACTCAGCAAATCAGAAGCCATAGTTTGCATTCTGTAAGATAAAACCATCAGGGTAAGAATGTGTTTAGTAACTACACTCTGACAGCCTTCACATTTTAGAGACTTTCATATAGAACACTTAATCGTTCATTTATGTATTTGAGATGAATTAACTAAATCTTAAAATAAATAATTTATCTTGTGTTTATAGGAACTGAGTCTTTCTTGATTGTAGGTTGTCTTGGCAATTTTGTGCCAAGCAGGGACCTTATGTATCTGACCTAGTTTTTAGTTTTACAAAAGACAGGCCAAGGAAAGAAAATGACTTGTCCAAGTAGCCAAGAAGGCTGGGGGCTTACTAGGACTGAAATCTATCAATCGCTTCAGCTAAGGATAGAGTATTCTCATTGGGAATTAACTATTTTTGCTCTTTTTGGATTAATATGTACTTGCATATTAATCTTTGATTCCTTTTTGGTGTAAAATCCATAAGACTTCCTCAGGTGGGAGTTTAAGGGATCAAAGAGATATCAGTTCCTGCTATTTTTGTTCTTCATAAAATGAGACAAGTATCATCTCTTTTGGGGGATATAGAATGGGGAATATACTCACCATTGGGGTTACTCTTTGAATCAGTGTCATAAGTCATGTCCATGTAGAAGGTCAATACATACACATCTGTTCATGAAGCATGGCACATGAGAAGTATATTGTTTGTTATGTCAAGGTCAAAGGTGCTGAACTGAAATGTGCATCAAAACCATTCTTTTGTTATAATTACTATTGTTTAAGGCAGTGTGCTGCATGCACAAATATCATTTCCCCAAAGCATCTGCCTTTTCTCTTTTCAAAAATCACCAAAGAGCGCCGGGCGGTGGTGGCGCACGCCTTTAATCCCAGCACTTGGGAGGCAGAGGCAGGTGGATTTCTGAGTTCGAGGCCAGCCTGGTCTACAGAGTGAGTTCCAGGACAGCCAGGGCTACACAGAGAAACCCTGTCTCGAAAAACCAAAAAAAAAAAAAAAAAAAAAAATCACCAAAGAGCCAGGCAGTGGTGGCACATGCCTTTAATCGCAGCCCTCGGGAGGCAAAAGGCAGATTTCTGAGTTCAAGATAAGCCTGGTCTATAGAGTGAGTTCTAGGATAGCCAAGGCTACACAGAGAAAATCTTTCTCAAAAACAAAAACCAAACAAACAAACAAATCACCCAAATCTGAAAATGTAGAATACTTCAATCGCTATGGAAGTGTCTGAAGGATAAGGACAGATCTGTCATATGACCCTGCTATATGACTTGCTGGTATTTATCCACAGGACTCCACACTTCCATTTCATGGAGTTATTTGCACAGTCAACAGTTGCTGCAGCTCTGGTTACAACAGCTACGTTGTGAAACCAACCTAGCAGAGGACTGGGTAAGAAAATCATAGCATGTATACACAATGGAATTTTTCAGCCCTAAAGAAGATCAAAATTAATTTCATTTGGAGGAAAATGGATACAACTAGTGAGAATCACATTAAGGAAATTAAGCCAGTTTCAGAAAGACAAACACCATATGTCTTTTCTTGTTCATTGTTTTTAGATTTTAGATTTTATAAAATCAAGCAAAAATATGTAAGGCATGAAGCAGAAGTAAAATGGTCTAAGAAAGATTAAGATGAGGGAGCAGGGGAAAGGGAAGCATGGCAGCACACAGGTTGCAAGTGATAAGTTCTGTGTTCAATATACACATATTCACATATACACATATACAATATACACAGACATACATATAGAAATATACAATATACACACAAACACATGTATACACATGCACAATATACACATACACACACATACAGCAATACACAAATTATACAATATACACATATACAATATACACAATATATGCACATGCACATACACATGTACACACATACACAATATACACATATACACATACACAATATGCACATATACAAAGACCTAAAAGTAAATGAGAAAAAAAATCAACCTAGTAGACAGGGTATGGTGGCACACACCATAGATCAGCCTAGATTATATATATGTAGCAAATTCCAGGTCAGCTAAGGCTACATGGAGAGACCCTGTCTTAAAAAAAGAAAAAGAAAAAGAAAAAGAAGAAGAAAAAGAAGGAAGGAAGGAAGGAAGGAAGGAAGGAAGGAAGGAAGGAAGGAAGACAGAAAGACAAGAAATCTAGTAGTAGTAACAATAATAATAAGGGTTGCCAATGTGTCTTTGTCTTGTTTGGCTTTCAGGCAGCCTCATTGTAGCTCAGGCTGGTTTTAAACTTACAGTGATCCTCCCATACTTTTTCCTGTTGTGTGGAGCAAAAGACACATTTGACTTGCCATTTTTCCCCTTTAAAAATTGGCTTTGTCCTTTAATTCGGGGCACTTAGGCATGAAATGACACAGGGACCTGGAAGAGTAAAAGAGTATTAGCCATCTTCCCTTTCTTCCTGTTAAGACAAAGACAACCTTGTTTTGTTAAATTCCATCCAGACTTGTGTGTGTGTGTGTGTGTGTGTGTGTGTGTGTGTGTGATCTTTTGTGACAGCTGCTACTCTTTTGTTTATAAATGCAGTTTGGGCAAAATGACTAATATTAAAACAAACTGATACCTGCTTGTCAGAACTTTATAGCCCTTCCCACCTGCATCCTTCCTCTTTTGTACAATTGGCAGCTTCCCAGAGTACAGCCCCACCTGTGCACTGCCTGAGCCAACCTGCCCCACCTGCTTCTCAGGTGAAGTCTTTTTCTGCCAACTAACTGCAGCTAGCTGTCGCCTTCCTCTGTCCCTCCCTCCTCTTCCTCATTCCTCCTGCAGCAGCTGCTACTAAGAAAGTGTCCCCACCTTTTTCTTCTGCTCTCTTCTCCTTTCATGGGGCTTCTTCATTGTCTACTTGCTGTGTCTGAACACGTTACAGATCTTGGACAGGTGAGGACACTCCACCTTGTTCCCCTCTGGTGACTGCCTTCTGCCCTGAGGGCAACGCTTCTCTCCTTTGCAAAGATTGTACTGTCCCTTATCCCTACAATGGTTGCCTTTGTGCTTGGCTGCTCAGAACCTGACTCACACAGAAAAGCAGGCCACATAACATCATCAGGAAGCATTCGGAGGTGACAGCAGATAATGACCTTTTGTGACCTCCACAGGAAGGGTCTGTTCTGTAGTCACCTTAAGGACTAGAGGCACCAGAATGGTCCTCATTGAGGACAGGATGTGAACGGCATGGCTAGCCTTTCATTCTGAGCTTCTGCAATGTGATTGACATCTGAGCTGCAAACAGAGGGCTCATGGCTGGCCCTTTATCCACACAAAAACTCTGATAATTAGAACCTCTACTCTGTAATTTCAGGGTAGGTGGAGTTGGCTCATACCAGAGCCAATTGTTAAATTTAAGGAATTTCATGAGTCAGTTGATATATTGGCTGCTGGAAATTGGCCATCAGGGTCTATTTACACAGCTAAAACCTGCACTAACCAGGACTTCCCCCAACCCTTTTTCCTAAAGAGTTAGTTATTAAATATTTACCGGAATGCCAATGACAAGAGCTTTGCTTTAAAAAAAAAAAAGTGAATGTAAAACCCACACATGAAATGTGATATTTAGCTTTGTAAAAACGCTTTGACTCTTGTGTCCAAAGTTCTTGATAGCCCTTCAAAGGTCCTGTTTTGAAAGATGTTTCTGCAGCTTCTCTCCCTAACATGTGGTCTCCCCATTTCCCTTGTTTAACAGCAGACACCCCTACTAAAGCCGAAGTCACCTGCTAATGGTATGAGGTGTCTTCCTGTTTCCATAGCTGATTTTCTTCATGCCTTACTTGTCTGAGGCCTACAATTACAGCCAGTGGTTGATAAATGGGCCATCATATCCTATCAGCAAGCAACTCCATTGCCCATGTACAGCCTATGACCCTCCTCCTTCTGCAGCTCTTGCCTGCAGCCCCTCCCTTCAGGCCCTCCTTTATCTAGGTCAGCCACCTTTCATGGTCTGCACCTGGGAACTACCTCACAGACACTGTATCACACAAAAGGTTGATTTGTGAAGCCTGGTTCAGTGAGACATTCTGGTGCTGTGACACAGAGAAACAGCCTGACACAGGGGTACTCGGGGACTCGAGAGTCAAGTATTCAAGCTGATCTGGTATTTTCACAGACCTGTGGGTTTGCATATTTTGATGAAGAAGTGCTCGAAAGTCACTCTGCCTGAACATCAGTCAAACCTGAGCCAAGTTCTGACTGTAAACTTACGCCCCCTATTAAAAAATAGTCAAGGAGGGAGGGAGAGAGAGTAGGAGAGAGGGAGAGAAAAAGCAAGGAAGGAAGGGATGGAGGAAGGGAAGGAAGGAAGGAAGGAAGGAAGGTAATGAAGGGAAGAGGGAAGGAAGCAGGGAGAAGAGGAGATGGGGTGAGGAAGGGAGGAAGAATGGAGGGAAGGAAGGTTGAGTAAAAAACTGAAAAGGAAGAAAAAGAAAGAAAGAAGGAAGAAAAAGAAAGAAAGAAGGAAGAAAAAGAAAGGGAAGACAGGAGAGAGAGAGAGAGAGAGAGAGAGAGAGAGAGAGAGAGAGAGAGAGAGAGA
>NW_021621338.1:6596205-6609239 GCF_004785775.1 Grammomys surdaster
AGAGAGAGAGAGAGAGAGAGAGAGAGAGAGAGAGAGAGAGAGAGAGATATTTAATGATTCACCCTGAATAGTCTTGATTTGGGCTTTCAAAACCCATCATCAAGGGGCAGGGATATGGCTCAAGTCAGAGTGCTTATTGTGCAAACATGAGGACCTGAGTTCAGTTCCAAGCACCCAAGTAAAAGCCAGGTATAGTGGCAAATCCATAACTCCAGTACTTGGGCTATGGCGGAAGAGAGACATAAAGATCCCTGGAGCTCCCAAGCCGGGAGGTAAGATGCACGTTCAGTGAGAGATGGAGAAGTGAATTAAGAAACTGTCCAACAATAACATCACTGAGAATCTCCTTTCCCCTGCCTGCCTGATCTCTTTTCTGTCCTCTTGGTTTCACTCCCATTTCTACTGGAGTCCCCACTTGCAAGTTGAAAAAATTCAATGAAAATGAGCCAACATTTCTGCAAAGACTACCACAGGCTAAGAACTCAACTCCAACAAATTGGAGTCAGCTCTGAGACGCTACTGGTAAAGCCTGGGGAAGAAATGTCAAATAGGGCTGGAGAGATGGTTCAGTGGTTAAAAGAGCACTTGCTGCTCTTACAGCGGGGCACAGTTCTTAGCAGCTACATGGTGGTTCATGGCCATCTGTAACTCCAGTTGTATGGAATCCAATATCCTCTTCTGGTCTTCATGGGTACTAAGTGTGTACCTCATACATATACATAAGCAGGCAAAACACTCATACACATAAAATAAAATAAGCTTTGGGAAAAAGTGATTCTGGACAGTCAAGCATGACAGAAGTCCAGTAGAATCCCTTGAAGAACGAACAGTAGTAGCTGCCATTGTATGTGGCTATACTTCTGCAGAGCCAGTGCCCAGCCATGGAGCTTGACCATATACCCCAGCTTTCTGGAATGTGAGGCCAGGCTGAGAACATCAGGGGAGACCAGTTGACCCAATGAAGGTGTGAATGCTAGAAAAGACAGAACTCTCCTCATTTCTCATAGACAGAGAAACTAACACCACCACAGTTGCTTTTGTAGCTCTGGACATTTGAGTGGAAAAAATTATTTTCTTTCAAGTGTCCTTTTCCTTTTAAATATCTCACTCCTTCATTTCCTAGGTTATAATAATTTTGGAGAAAGTGGAGGAAATAGCAGGTAGTATCCATGTGTTGACAACATCATGACATGGGTAGTGACATTGGTCCCTCCAGTTCTGTATGGCCATAGTGACATTGGTTCCCCCTGTACCAAGTCGACATGATTTTTAAGGGCACAGACAATACAAGAAGTAGTAAAGTCATTTGCCACGGTGAAACTCAATGTTCATAGGGGCATGATAGTCCAATCCCACTTCATCTACCCTGCATCAGTAGATTTTTCTATCATCTGGACTCCGTTTGGGTTGTTGGTCTGGTAATAGGCTGTCCTTCTCTTCCTGCACATGAGGAATCTGTCAGTCTCAGTTTCTCCTGCACTGGAATTACAGGCACTCATTGCCACCTGGACTTTTTCATATAGGTGCTGAGCATGTGACCTCAGGTCCTCATGCTTGTACTCCTCACCCACTGAGCCATTTCATCAGCCCCAAAGGTTATCCCTATGCTCCCTACGCCTCATCATCTGCAACATGGACACAGCATCTAATCAGAAGATTTGTCATGGTTATTATTAGGGTCTAATTTATTATTTTTAGTATTATCATTAATAACTAAATATGACCGCAGGACTGGAGAAGGACCCCAAACTTAGCTGCCACATCCTCACTGGATAGATGACAACCACCTGTAACTGCAGCTCCTGGGGATCCAACCCTCTCATTTGGCTCCCACAGGTACCTGCACTTACATGTTCATTCCTCCACATGGGTACACATGTAGACAAATAATAAAAAGTAAATATGACTACATTTCAAAAGTATGATCAGTGTCCAAGTTTTCTGAGAAATAAGTGAGGCTGTATAAAATACAACACCAGATTTTTTTCCCATAAAGGAGAGAAAAGCAACCTTGAATAGTGTGTGTAAAATGATCCAATTCTTAATGAAAGATGGTGATAGAGTAATTATACCAGTTTCTGGTGGCTTGGGCAACTGTCTAATATGTACTGCCTATTATCAGTCTCACTGAATTTATCCCTTGATTCTCATTTCAACAGAACTAGGTAAAAGAAAATCCTGTATCTTCAATTGCAGAAACTGTTTCCCTAGAGGAAGACAGAGCTTGATTTAAGCAGTCTTCTGCTCATAGGAAGGGTAATGAAGGCAAATATTTCACAAATGCCTTTTCCCAAACAGACATAATCACCTTTCCATTCAATCTTGAGATTCTTTAAATCTGGGAATTAGCTTGCAATTACCTATTATCTCCCAATCGAATCTTATAAAACAGATGAAAACATTTCTTTGCCACAATTAACTTCCATTTCATCCCAAAATCTAGTGGGACAAATTTTTTTTCATTGTAAATTCTGCCTAAATTTATTTTGAGTCTTCAAACCTGGAGGCAGGAGGCTGGGGGGGGGCAGTTAAGAAAGAAGGTTTCAGAAAGGAGGATAAGATGCACATTCGGTTCCAATTAGCTACCTGGAAATTCATCTTTGAGATACACAGCATCCTTCAGACATCAGCCATTCACTAGGGAATCCCATTTCCCTTCGCTTCCCTCTGGGAGACGAAATAAGATTTTTACATGCTTTATGATTTGTAGGCTCCTGAAAGGCTGTCCTGGAAATCGAAGAGAACTCAACTCAAGTGGCCTCAGCTTCAGGAGCAACGACCTGAGATTTTATCTCACACAACTGTATTTACTTAAAACACCAAATATCTGAAGTCACAAAGGCCCTGGGAGCAGGGAGTTCAGTGAAGGTTTTAGACTCTAGTTCAGCATGGATTGGTCTGTATTACATTTTCCCTCTACTAGTGGATCAATTCCAGGTCTGCAAAGCTTATGTTTTAAAATGATGGTAATCAAGAAGGCACTGAATCAGACCATATAAAAATCTGTAGATGTGTGGCTTTGTCATTTGCTGGCTGGTAGATTTAAATAACTACCTGGTGTCTAAGGCTCCGTTTCTAGGACTGTACAATGGAGTCGATCATTCACCTACTTCAGTTATTGGTATGAAAATCATGTGACAGATGCCTAGCATAGGTCCCCTTTCGAGGGACCTAGAGAAATGCATACTTAAGCTATGTAAAGCGGCAGCAGAGGCTGAGATGTGGCTCACTTGGTAGACAGCTTGCCTAGCATGCACAACACTCTGGGTTCAGTCCTGAGCACAGTGTCAACTGGAAATGGTGGCATATGCCTGTGATGTCAACACTTGAGAGGTGGAGGCAGGAGGATAAGGAGTTCAAGATCCTTGCTAAATAGCAAGTTCAAGGCCAATCTGGCCTATATGAGATTCTGTCTCAGATGGAGGTGTGGGGTGAGGGGGACAGGAAGGTGGGAGGGGAAGGGAAGGAGAGAAAGGAAATCAACCATTTTTAAAAAACAATTCTCCCTCCCCCCTCCTCCTTCTCTTCCTCCCTCTCCTCCTCCCTCTCCTTCTCCCTCTTCCTTCCCCCTTCCCCCTCTCTCATACACACACACAAACACACACACACACACACACACACGAGTCATCATGAAAGCAGGCTTCTGCTTCCTCTCACTGATTCATTGTTCACACTACTGTCTCATATTGCTGTTTAATCCTGACTGTGAGTATTTGTATATTTGTAAGCACAAGTGGTCCTTTCTGCTACACTACCTAGCAAATTTTTCCGGGACTGTTCATTCCTTTTTTTTTTTTTTTTTTTTTTTTTTAGAGATATCTGTTTCTATCACATCACACTGCAGTTCAAAGGGGCTCAGTGAATACTTTTTAATTATTTCACACAATTATGTTTACCATATGATGAATCTGTTATAAAATTTAATGATATCATAAAAGTTGGGAGTGCCAACTTTTGAAGTGATACAGGCAGCCAGTATCTAAACCATTTAGGGAAAAATTTTGCCATATTCCCAAGAAATCAAGCAAAGTGAATCTTCTTTTAAATTGCTGAGGCTAGAGGGATAGCTCAGTGGTACACAGCACTAGTTGCTCTTCAAAGGCCTGGATTCATTTCTCAGCACCCACAGGATGGCTCACAGCCATCTGTAATTCCAGTTCCAGCGGATCCCAGGCCTACTTCCTGACATTGAGGCACCAGGCACACATGTGGTACACATACATACATGGATGGAAAACACTCATATGCATAAAATAAAAATAAATAAAATCTTTTCAAAATAAATTCAATATACAAAAACGGCGGTAATGATGTTGTGTTTTGTGTGTGGGTTATAAAAACATGAACAAACCCAACTGGTTATCTATGGCAGTGACTTTGTTCTGATTCTCAACAGCTTGGGTTGTATATGCGATCACGCTATTTCTTTATCAAAGGAATAGCTGCAAGGTCTTTACCATCTATTCAGGCCTCTGAGGTTATTCTGCCCTCCTGGGTCAGAAGTGGAAATATATATAAACAGCCTTCTTGTGCTTGAACTTGAAAGAGGAATAAGTCATCTGTACATGATCTGTGTTACAGCAAAATGTAATTTTTCCCTCTGACAATGTGTTTGTGGTTCTTAAGTTATCTTGATTGCCAAGAGAAATCTGTTCTGTGTGGCAGGCTTTTCTGACTTTAAAATGTCACATGCCACCACTCCCTACCCCCAACCTCTCAACTAAGTCACAAATTGATTTGACTCTCTGCTAGGTTAAAAAAATAATTTCCTGAAAATTAAAAGTCTGGCACAATACCACACTAAAAGTCCATTTATCTTGTCTATTTTTATAAAGCTTCGCTGCAGCATCTGGCACAGTGCCCACTTCTAGTAACAAAGGTCCCCAGGGACACTTGGCAAGCGAGACTTTGGTTCTAAGAACCTGAAAGTGATCCTGAGCTTCCTAACACACGGTTTTAAAAGCTTACAATTAGGCTCTGTAATAGTATCTTGTGTATGATCTTAAAAAGTAAAGAACAATTAAAGTGACTTTGGCGGGAAGGTGGCAATCGAATGTCTGCATATGGCATGCATGGGAAGAGTGCCCTCTACCCCTTCACAGGCATCAGTCAGAGGAGAATGGATCCCTCAAGAGTCCCTGTTATTATAAAAGATAATGGCTGGAGATTATCTAGATGGGGCCGAGCAATGACTCCCTCTTGTTTAATCAGCCACAACGTGTGCTAAGCCCTCTCCTCAGCTCCATATAAACCAGGCTAATCTTTCCACTTCCCTGCAGGAAACGACCAAGGGCACTTGTTTACGAAGCACTCTGGTATTGAGTAAACCCTTCCCTTCTCTCCTGTCTTTCCCCACCGATCAGTTGAGAAAGAGATTTCCAACATTCCCTGCCTGAGACTGATTGCACCTTCCTGTTCATGTCAAGTTGAAGCATTCCACCCACAAAGCAGCCAGGCAGCCTGAGGAGTGTGGGCTTTTCTGGTGACTCTGGAGCTAACCAAAGGATTACACTACACCCTCCCTCCTTTGAAGCTGTGAAAGAGAAATGGTCTGTGAAGAACCCTTCGCTTGGAATGCCTCTGGAGGAAGTTAACGTTGTGTTGAAGAGATTGCAGGCACACGACGCCCCATTTGATAGGAGGTTTCCCCTTTCTGACCACAGCTCAACACAGCAGATTCTTCTTTATCGTGGAAAAGGGACAAAGTAGCTTTGTTACAATCAATAGTCATTCTGCCTTGGTGATTTACCCTCAACCTATGACCCATAAACCCAATGCTTTTCGCCAGTGAACTCCTTACACCGAAACCATTGATACCAAATTCCTATGTGATTGAGAATTAAGCTTTTTGCTTTATTGCATTTAGAATTTTAGATGATTTTTTTTCTTTCTTTATTAAATTAAGTCTTTTAGAAAAGCTTGAAACTGTTCTGGGGCATGACCAAAGACGTAATTCCATCTGTTTTGTTTTTCTTATTCATGACATAGATGATTTTATTTTAAACAGTGCATGCATTTCACTTTAATTCTTCATGTCTGTCAGAACACATCGTCTGTGATGTGTGGAGATTCGGCCATGGCTCTCGGCAAGAAGACTTAGGCAGAAAGTAAAAACAGCTTTGAACAAAAGAGTCAGCTAAAAGAGGAAGTTAGGCATTTATGAGACTGTTATATACCCCTTCTGTGCTGAGTGAAAGGGTTAAAGAGAACCTGTGGGTACCAGAACCCCATAGGAAGTTGTTTTCCCCTAATTAGTGTATGTTGGATCCCTTTGGACTGGACAGGTGTCAAATGTCCGAGTGACTGTAGCCAGTGTCTCTTTTGAGTGTTTTGTGGGAAGGATGTAAGCCAGGGATGGAGCAGTCGTGTAAATAAAGCCCCCCTTTGGGAACATTCCTCAGTCTCCCCTTATTAAAACTGAGTTGTCCCAGGGAGAAGCTTCTACCTCTAAAGCAGCAATACTCACATTCTTAATGCTGCAACCCTTTAATACAGGTCCTCATGTTATGGTGACCTCCACCATAAAACTATTTTCCCTGCTACTTCCTAACTGTAATTTTGCTGCTGTTATGAATCTTAATGTATATATCTGATATGCAGATGATCTTAAAGAGCCTCTGTGAAAAGGTGTTCCACCTTTTAGGTGGTCACGACCCACAGGTTGACAACCACTGCTCTAAAGATTGTCTGCCTTTATCAGTATACCTCTGCGTGCTTGTGCTTACATGATCTCCTTAGCTGCAGTACTACAGAGACCAGAATTCTAAGGTCCAATGGATAAATAAGCAATTTCTCCCAAAAATATCAGTTTTGCGAGCTGAGGAAAATGAGACTTGAGACCTGAGTTTAATTTCTAGAAACCCCAGTAAGAAAAAGAATCCAAGTACAGAAAACACCTGTAATCCCAGCAGTGGGAGTCAGAGAGGAGAATGGGGAAGATGGCGACACAGGAAGATCCATACATAGGACTTGCTGGACAGCCACCCTCTATGAATCAGTGAGCTCCAGGTTCAATCAGAGATCACAGTTCAAAAATTAAGACCGAACACCAGCAAAATGGCTCATCAGGTAAAAGCATTTGGCACCATGTTTGATGACTTGAGTTCTAGCTCCCAAATCTACACGGCAGAAGGAGACAACCACAAACTGTCTTCTGACCTCCATACACATGGTATGATACATGTACAAATCCATGGATGCAGCCTCCTGCATGCATGCAACAAAATGTAATACAATTCAAAAAGTAGCCCCAGTTTTTGAAATAAATACAGTAGTGATTGAAGAAGGCAGTTGACATGGACCTCTGCCCTTTGCAGAGGAAAGCACATATACAAGACACCAGCTTTGCTCAATACTATGAAATTAAGAATACCTAATCAAGCAGAAAAATACCACAGAACAGAAAACGAATTTGTCAAATTCTCAATAAAAAGGGCTTTTTAGGAGCGGTAGGCCTGAAGTGGAAACTTAAAGGTTCTTTGAAAGTCAGTTGTGTCAGATGGTGTTTTGCTGGGGCGAACACGTGACAGAGTGTTTTCCTGAAGCTACTTGTAAAGGAACATTTCATTCAAGTGGACACAGGTATAAACCTAAGGCAGACTCAGGAAGGAGGGTTTCACTGAAGCAGGCACAGGAGAAAGGATGTTTTGCTAAAACATGCTGTGAAAGAACACGTGATGAAAGATTCTTCACTAACAGCGCACATGTATTAGTCTACCTTGTGTGCATTGTTGAGCTCTCTTTGTCAGACTCCGTAGAGAGAAACACACCATAAAACTTCTGTTGCTGTGCTGCAGTTTCTTGCCGCTTCCACAGACTTGGGCTGAAAGGGGAAGTGACGTCAACTGAGGTAAGACACGTGATGTCTGGAAGGTATAAACAGAACCGGAGGGACAGTGATGGAGGTGGAGCTAGGCTTGCTTATAGAGCTAGCTGTGCAATGCTTGTGAGTCTTCACTGATGTTCACTTTGCTGAGAGAGATACAGCAAGAACTTCTGGTGTTCCTGCCGACTCGTGCCAGTTTGGCTGAGGCCTGGCTGTCTCTGCTAGTAGTGCCACTGCTGCTGATTCATGTTTGCTCTCCTGACTCTACTGAACTGGACTACTGGTGTATCTGTGTCATTGCTGACCTGTGAACTAAACTGCTAATTTCCTCACAACACAGATGGGATTTACTCCAAAGAACCTTTCTAAACAGGTCCACTCCCCCCCCAACCCCCTGTATCCCTTCTTTTCTACTACCTCTGGTGGGCGGTGGGCTAGAAGGGAGGTTAAAGCATTTAAGAACTACTATTAAAATAGACACTGAAAAAGTTAAAGTTACATAGGCCCTGTGGGCTACACCTCAGAGCACATACTGACTTGAGTGTAAGACCTGCAGCCCCGTAGATGACCTGCATATTATTAAGTTATTTTGGTTTAACGCCCATCACTCTCTAGCCCTTAAACTTCCCTCATGCACTCCTTCAGCCTCTACCGAGCCAAAGTCGACTCTATGAAAACTGTCGAACTCTTGCGGATTCAAGTTCATCTGAGATGTATTTGCAGGTCATAATACTGCTCAGTGCTCACTTACACAACCCTAATTATGAACCTTGGAAATGATTTGGAGTTGGTTTATGATATTTTTCCTGGTAAGATTCACTAACCTCAAATATTTTGAAAAAAAAAATATGATTACAGAATTTGGTTTTCTTTCCTTTTTTTTTTTAATCTTTATTGAATTTTGAATACTGGAAGGGCTTTTTTCCATTCAGTTAAGTACTTGAGGATCTGCATTTCAAAGTCACAATTCGATTTAATTCAAGTGATATATATCTACAGGTTATAATATTTTCTCCGTGTTCATTTTGTAAAATACAAATGATGGTTTCTGGAAACAGTTTGATATCACTTTTATGGCATGTGTCCAGTAAGGCTCATTAAGGTCAAGCATTCAAAAAAATTCCTATGTTCGTAATTAGTCATTATATCATGATTTAATCCTGCACCAAATGTTTCAAGGGTACTCCTGTCCATTCTCTTTCAAGGCCATTACTCCTATTCCATCGCTACTCCCAAAATAAAATGCTCATGAGATTCAAAACTCAGCTTCTTGTAGGAACCATACAGGACAAATAAAAGAATAAAGCTACTGGCTAAAATATCGGATGCTATACTCTCTGTGTTTTGAGCAGTCATATCATCTCTCTTCTAGCATAGTGCTTATTCAGTTGCCAGTAAATATATACAATAACTAACTTTACCCCATCTGCCTCCAGCAAGCAAGCGCTACCTGGAATATCTGTCTTTTTCTTTTCTTCCTAAAGTAGCAATTTCCCAATGCTTTGTCGTGAAGCCATCAACTCCATGAATGCTTGTTCTATTTCTTCACCTGTCACAGTGTCGGTGATAGGATAATAGCCATGTCTATGTAGACAGTAAATGGTTGGACTATCATTGTATTTTTAAGGTGCCCATAGCTGGGTCTAAAATAATGGCTCAGAAGTTAATAGCACTTACTGTTCTTCCAGGGGATTCAAATTTGGTTCCTAGCACCCATGTTGGGCAGCTCACAACTGCCTGTTAACTCTTCCTTCTTCTGGCCTCTGCAGGCAATTGTACACACGTAGTATATATGCACACAGACATACACATGTATATATAAATGAAAATAAAGCTATCAACTGTTGCTCAGGAACAGCCTGGAAAGTAGTTATTCAGTGTATTTCTGCCTAGCTACTCTCTTTTTGGCACTTGAATCATGGTTGTAGAGATCTCTGACATTCTTTTAGTGTAAGAATTCTATATAACAGCAACTGATGCTTGTGTTCTTCACCTTAGGTATCAAGATGGCAGAAGGCATCACTGAATACAAGAATCAATGTAAGAGTGTAAACTCCAGACAGCTTGCCAATTAGCAATGCTATCTACCAAACAAATTAAAAGTGAAAAATACATATCTATCTCAGATATGTGATTTCCAACAGAATTGCTGGGGCTTTCAGTGGGTGTGATTAAAGAAGCCATTTGTTTTCAGCTCCCTACTTAAAATTTCTCTTTATTGTGGCCTTGTGACATTATGTCTGTCCTACACTATCTATCTTGGGATGATACCTGGATCAGAGCTTTTAAAACAAATAAAACACAAATATTGAAGCCTGGTACCTTAAGGAAACTACACACTGGCATCCATGATCACCAAGAGAGCAATGAACTCTAAACAAGGTAGATTCAGTATCACAGAAAAAGTATGGATGGCACAGCATGAACTGTTTTGTCGATGGAGTGTAAGAACTACTAAGGAACAAACTATCTTATAGTAGTGTCTGTTGAACAAAGGGTGAAATGAGTTTGATGTCCAGGGTGGTCAATTTTAAGTATTGAAATGACCCATGGCAGTGTGCTGTGTTATACTTTAATTATTGACTAGCAATGTGAGTGATGTTAAAAGGGTTCATGTTGTGTGTTGTGTGTCCTTTCTATCCTAGAATAAGTGTAGAAGTTTCATAAAACCAAGACAGGTTTCCTCTCGTGTTTAGTCAGCTTCTCAGGGTTCCAGAGGATCTTTAGAATATACATGGAAGGTCCATCTGCCTGGCAATCCTTCCTCTTATTTTAACACACTGCTGGAAGTTTATCCCAAAAAAAAAAAAAAAAAAAAAAAAAAAAAAAAAAAAAAAAAAAAAAAGAACATGGATACAGTTGCCGTTGTGATGAGTTTTATTTGGTAGTTTCATTAGGAGTCATTACATAGCTAAGGCTGATATTGAACTTGTCATCCCCTTCTCATGCCCATCAGTGTTGTGATAGCTCATCCTATCTGTGTTAAATTTCTACTTTTTATTCAAAGAAACAACTACATAAAGACCTAGAAAGTTAATACAGAGCCTTTCCCTTAAGATGGGGGAGGGGGGAAGTAAAGTTTTTCTTTCCCAAGGAAAAGGTAGATTATACCACTTCAGGGCTTGAAGCCTTCACAAAGGTGAAGGAATCCTTATGCAACTCACCTAGCCAAAGACTTTCCATTCTCTTCCTTTCAGTTTGAATTTTCCACCATGTGTTCTTATGCCTCACAATGCTTAAAACAGAATCATGTCTCACTAAAGCAATGAGAGGCTTTTGCCAATACAGCAGTTCCATTCCTTCCCACCATGAGTAGGCCATGTATGTCTCTATTGTGTCAAAGTCTTCCAAATCAATAAATTAATTGAGTTTCTGCTTTGTAGTGAGTTGGAGACAGCAGAAGCCTCCTGACCACAGCTGTTCCTTTCAAGTCAATGCTTAAATTCTCTGGGCACAGGAAGGAATTACCTATAAACCCAACAAACGTTCCATCCCTGCATGATATATCTATTTTTATTATACCCACAGGGAGACGATGATGGACCTCTTTTTACCCTAAAGCAGAGACATTAACAAACAAAATGGAGCTATGGCTATCAAAAAGGGATGATTTCTTACCTGAATAGCTGTCAGAATATATGCCAAGCTCAAGCTCAGGCAAGAGTCAAAGGAAATGAAGAAAATAAGTGGTATAGACATATTCTAGAAAGTTCCCTTAAAAGTCACAACCCCTTTGTTTTGTACCCAGTAATCTTTCTCCTTAAACTCTGGTTTTTGGTTTAGTGTATTCAGAGTCTCTAAAAGTTTGTTTCCTCTGTAAATTCAGCCAAAAGCTATTCTGAATTTCTCAGTTGCTTTACAGGTAAGGTCTACACGGTAATTCCAACATGATTGTGATACTTAGAGAAAATATTGGCAAAAAACATTACAACACAATATGATAAACACTTTGACAAGAAGAGAAGTTCGGCTGCAGTGAGGCTGTGTCTGGTCTGACCAGATTGACCTCCTTGTGGGAGTTCTTGGGGGGAGAAAAAAAAACACTGATATAATCAATCTTAACAGGGTAACAGTGGCTTTGATTCCACCCCACATAACACACACATCAATTAAGTGAAAAAACAAGGTCTGAACTACTCAGCTATGGGGTGAGTGGAAAAACAGCTGGAAAGTCAGACCCAGAGAGAGGTTATCAATGGATCAGTGTCAGCCAGGGGACACTGAACAAATGGTGCCATGATCGCTCTAGCTTCAGCTCTAAGTGTTGGGGAGTTTTACATGTCTCTGGGTGACCTAAGAACACATTCAATGGAGAAAATGTCTTCACTAAACTCTGAAGATGAAAAGTGGCAGCCAGATTCCTGGAACTCAGGCAATACAATCCAACACATCAGAGTGAGTTACCAAAGCAATTGTCTACAACCAAAATAAGGTTTAATGGGGAGAAAGAGTGCTTCTGCCTAACAAAGACAAGAGTATGTCAGATGTATGGATATCAGACATCAGGCACCGTGTAGGATTTCCACCAAACTCTGGTTCTTTGGTCGGTATAGAAGCTCTTTCCTTGGCTTATCCTCACACAAATTTCATTTTGAAGTATGTATGTATGTATGTATGTATGTATGTATGTATGTATGTGTATGTATGTTTGCTTATTTGTATACTCAGTATATGTTTAATATTTATATTCATTATTTCTTCTTACAACCTTTTAAATAGGTGAGTATTCCCTGGAATCATTCCTGTCAATTGAAGGATATGAAGAAAGATCTCAGAATTGAAGAGGCAACACGGGGCAGCCAGCTTTATATTAGTACTCAGAAGGCTAGGGTGAAAAGACAGGGCAAGGCATTCAAGATCACAGCAACACAATGTCTCAAAAAAAAAAGAGAAAGAAAAGAAAAAAGAAGAGGAAAGGAAAAGCAAAGAAGGCAGAAGTGAAGAGATGGCTTAGTGGCTTTCAGGGACCCATGTTCAATTCCCAACATCCACAAAGCAGCTAAGGACCATCTGTAACTCTAGTTCCAGGGGATCTGCCTCTCTCTTCTGGGTTCCATGGGCACTGACTACACCTGGTATACAGACACATATAGTCAAAACAAAAATACATATAAAAAGAAACTGTTTTTTAAAAGGGAAATGAAGATGGAAGGAAGGAAGGAAGGAAGGAAGGAAGGAAGGAAGGAAGGAAGGAAGGAAGGAAGGCATT
>NW_021621338.1:6609339-6640281 GCF_004785775.1 Grammomys surdaster
GGACGGAAGGAAGGAAGGAAGGAAGGAAGGAAGGAAGGAGGGAGGGAGGGAGGGAGGGAGGGAGGGAAGGAGGGAAGGAGGGAAGGAGGGAAGGAGGGAAGGAAGGAAGGAAGGAAGGAAGGAAGGAAGGAAGGAAGGAAGGAAGGAAGGAAGGCTCAAGTGAACACAATATAAAAATAGGATTTTCCATTAAATGTGCTGTCACTTAGATCTCCTTTCATGCATAAAACACCAATGATCTTCGTTAGATGAAGTCTCAAGTGATTTCCAACATGAAAACTTGTTGAAATGCCATAAATTTGAGAGTTTTAAGTTGTTTTTTCAAGTGTTAATAAATTTCTGTTTCTGGCCTAATCTCCCCTGTCCCCTCTCCATCTCCCCAAACTTTATATTGAACATCCTTTCTGATGATGAAGATCCATATTCTCTTGACCCAATCATTATCTAGAAGTGTATAATAGTTACACCGTTTTTGATATTTATGTCTTTCATTATTAAGTCATTCCAGGTGGCAATAAAAACATTCTTTTGTAGATTATACAAATATGAGGATAGAGAGGTAGTTTCAATGTGACGGGAAACAAAAGTAGATTCTTCAAATATGCTTCATAGAATTTTCATGACTCTAGATGATATTCAATTATAAGTGGCCAAGATAAATAATGAATACACAAGTAGGGAAAATTGCTAAAGCACAGGTTTTCCATTATATAAATTTATTTATACATCCATGCATACATTTCCACTAGAAGATTTCCACACAAATAAATATCTGTGTTTGTGTCTATGTGCTGTTGAAACTGAGAGGCCTGGGAAGGGAGCCATTAATTACGAAGACATCTTGCTTATTCATAATGTCAAATCAAATCATTCAAACATAAGGATGTTATTTATTTGAGTTCTGCAGAGCGATTGTGATAAATCATCAGAGCTGACCAGTAGAAACACTTAGATTCTCAAGATAATATACAACCATCCTTTCTCATGGATGTATGAAATAGAAACTAAAATCAACTGAAGTCAGAATGCATTATCCGTTCCAGATTTCGAGACAACGTTTGAGACACATTGGTTCCAAATAGGTCCTGGATGAAGGGGCTACCAGACAAAGTGCCTGTGATTCTCATCTTATCCTATCATCTCAGCTTCACGTTTCACAAGAATTGAATTGAAATCCTTCCTTCCTTTTGTGGTCTAGAAAAAAATTACCTTCCCCATCCTCAAGAACTCCCAGAAGACGTATCAGAAAATCCAAAGGCTTTATGGAACAAGAGTTTGAGGGGGAAAAAATCCTTCCTACACAAGTACACAGTAGAAGGAGAGGAGACTAATGAGAAACCAGTCAGGAGACAGTGGGGCAGAATTGCTCTCCTGGACAATGGGGCAATGTTGCTCTATCATCTAGGTAAGAGAAACGATGGCCCTCATCAGGGTAACTACTCTCCAGGTATTCCTGAAGGGAAAGGAAAATGCTTCGTGCAGCCTAAAGAGTTAAGTTACAGAGTCTGAGGGAAGAATGAGAAGCCACATCACACAGAGTTCAGTCAAATAAATGAGGGCTGTTTGGCTTAGAGAAGAACTCTATGTGTGTATTCAAATACATACAAGACTATAGTGAGGGGATGAGAACACATCTGGAATGGACTCCAGTAGTGGTCAACTGTATCTCATCACTAAGTAGACTGTCTAAATACATCCTGCTTTCTGGATCTTGAACAATGTCTGGGAACTTATTACCTCAACTGATTGGGTCTTTTGCTCTCAAGCCAGGTGTGGATTAAGTCTTCAGGCATATGGGAGAACTTTTCCCTTTCAATGGTCTCCTTAGGGGAAATGGCTCAGTGAGCAAAGTGCTTTCCTTGCAAGTACTGATGCCCTGAGCTTGGTCCAAAACCCACATCTGAGATTCAGAGATAGATGATTCACTGGAACACGATGGTCAGCTAGCCTTGCCTACTTGTTGAACTGCAGACCAGAGAGAGATATACCCTGTTTCCAGGGAAAGAAAATGGAAGACACTGGAGGAATGACACCCGGAGTTGTTCTCTACCCTCTATAATCTTGTAACACCCACATGTACATACAAGCAAACAAGAATACATGCATGCATGCATGCATGACATCTGTGGAAACTTTAAGTATGCATATTTATTGCCTATTTGTTTAAAATCTACATTCTGTGCTGAAATGGAGAGGACTTGTCGCCTACTCTACAGGAAAAGTCAGAATATCCCGCTCTTAGTGTTTAAACATTTAGAAAAAAGTGGTGCTAGAGAGAGGTTGGAAGTAGAAGACTTTCTAATGTTTGAAAGAAAAAAAAAGCTCTCTGAAAATAGGTTTCATTAGCTGAAAGAAGGCAAAGACAGAGGATGGGAAGAAAGGAAGTCAAGAGAGATAAACTTTGTGGAAACCATATTTGCTGTACAAATATAACTCTTGTTCACATAGACTCACATTCACACTAAGAAAACACTGATTAATAAAGAATAAGATCCTGGAAGACCTTGAGAAATATTGTCTTTGCAATATAATTATTAAGAAAGAAAAAGTAACCCAGTGCCTTAGTTAATTCCAGATGCTATTTTTTAAAAATACCATTGACTGGGTGACTTATAAATGATAGAAAAGAATTTCTCATAACACAGGACACTAGGGGTCTAATAGGAAAGTGTCAACAGATGAGAGGTCTGATGGGTACCCATTTCCTAGTTTCTAGATGGCTCTCCTGCTAGTTCATAGTAGAATTGGTGAGAAGTGTCTCAGATCCTTTTACAAGGAGATTAATTCCGTTTTCATGGCTCTGTTCCATGACTAAATAGGTTCCCAAGGCTCCAACTCCTGATCCATTATGGTGAGGGTTAAAATTGTGTCATATAAATTTGGTGGGGGGACCATAGCATTTAAAGGACAGAAATAGAGAAAATTGAAATTAGTATAAAAGGTAAATATGTGTAGAGAACATTGCTATGTAGATATCCATATGTACTATAAATATATTTATATGTACCATATGTGTATATACCAGATATGTAAATCTCTATATAACATACACATACATTTTTAAAATATCCACATATGCCACTCTGATCATGAAGCATAAATTTATTTCAAAGTATTACTAAATTCACTTTGCTTTCTGTCACATTGTTCTATCACAAAATACCGATGCTATCACACTAGAGTATTTTAAAAAGCGTTCTTTCTTTCTCTTTCTTTCTTTCTTTCTTTCTTTCTTTCTTTCTTCCTTTCTTTCTTTCTTTCTTTTTTTTTTTTAAAAAAGGCTCCTTGTGCTCAAAAACTACATTCTCCCATTTGCTCATCCTCTAATATTTGGCATTTCTAAGCCCTTTAAAATGTATTAAAAACAAAACTCTTAGAATATAGCAAGTCCCCAGTAAATATTAGTTACAATTACATATTACTGCTTTAAGATGTGATCCTGGTTAGTTTTTGGTCAACATGGCCCATGCTAAGATTATCTGGAAAGAGAAACCCCAAGTGAGAAAACGCCTCCATCAGATTGACTCTAGGCACATCGATTGATGTGGAAGAACCCAGTCCACTGAGGGGGATGCCAGTTCTGGGTAGGTGGTACTGGATGCTATAAGAAAGCAAGTTGAGCAAGCCATGAGGAACAAGCCAATAAGAAGTGTTTCACCATGGTCTCTGCTTCAGTTCCTGCCTCTAGGTACCTGCCCTGTCTTGTGTTCCCACTTTGGCTTCTTTTAATGATGGGCTGTATTCAGAACATATAAGCCAAATAAAGCCTTTCCTCTCCCCAAGTTGCTTTTGATCATTATGTTTTATCACAGCAATTAGAAAGCACATAAAGATAGATACTTTTTCACGTCCTAGACTTCCAAGGCAATAGAAAATAGAATGTGGAAGGAAACTGTATTTGGTGAGACAGACACTGCCTTGTGTTGCTTTAAAAAAAAAAAAACTATTTGCCAGTAGGGGCACACCACACCTAGGAACTCTTCTACTCCATGAAGACTGGTTTTGGAGATCTCTTTTTTTCCTATGCTAAATGTGCATAATAAATCATGGTGGGGAAAGAAGGCTTGAATGGTTGGCTGATGATCCAAAATTTCCTGTCATATGCCAAGCAAGTGATGTCTCCTTACTTTAATCTTGTAATAATAAGGTTCATTTAGGTTGAGATCAACCCCCCAAAAAAATAAAAATAAAAAATAACATCTGGTTTTTGCTCACAGGTTCTGTAAGATGTCTTCTTACATATTTTATTGATTAGTCCTTGAGATAGGTATTTTTCTGCCTACATATATATTTCTAAATGTAAACTATCTCGAGGACTTTCAGATAATGTAGGAAGCTCAGTTTCTCCTGCCATTGTGTCAATGTCAATGTCGCAGTCTTCTGAGAGAATTAGAGAACCTTGGCTCACCCTCGTGGGACTGTGTGTATGCTCCCATTACCACTGGCTTCTTAGCCACCTGGCTGAGAAATATATCAGAGACAATCAATATATTTGCTTGTAAGTGTTGTATAAAGGGCCTTTCTCCAAATGTTTAATTTTTTAACTCTCCTGTCTATCAAGTATTACATGCAAAAAATAATTTTAGAAAAGTAAATGCACTTGAAACTAATACATGTAACTAAATCACATGGTTCATTGAAAGGTCATGGAATCCAACTTATTTTAAGTTGAATGAACATATTTGGCAAAGAAGATGACTTTGAGAAAATAGATTCTTGATCTGTTTTAAATAATGTTCTAGTATAGCAAGAACCCTACCCAGCATGCTCACTACCTGAATATACATATTACCTGTATTCATACACACACACACACACACACACACACACACACACACACACACATATGTTCGGATAAATTATTACACCTTTGAAAGGGAGGGTGGAGCTCTTTACAGCAAATGGAACTCATTACAGAAAATCACAAATGAACACAGTGCAGAAATCAATGGATCATGGGGACTACAGTCACATCGGAAACATCTGCAGCAAAGCTACTGCATCTATGTCTCAGGAAACATCACAGAGATGGGAAAGAAACACTGTAAGAACTAGAGTACCAGGAAGTCTGCTGTGAGACCTCTCCTAGAAATGGCTGCAAAAGCCAAACATAAGCAATGACAATATCAATAGACATGCTAACTCAGAAAGAGATAACCTCATGGGGCCTCACCTTTAGACAAAGAACTACAGGCAACTAATGGCTACTGAGAGAGTGAGAGTTAGGAGTTAGCTTCTCCCAAAGACAGGCCCCTAATGGGCTACCCAATACAAAATGATCAGCCCTAAAACCATATACACACAAACAACAAAAATAGACTCAGCCTGTTATATGTATGTTTTTTTGCATATATATTTTAATCAAAGAACAAGGGTATAAATTTGAGAGGGTGCTTGGAAGAAGGGGCATGGAAGACGATGAAGGAAGAAAAGGAAAAGGTGGAGTGATGTAATTAAATGTTAATTTAAATTGATTCAAAATTAATAAATACATAATTTAGTAACCTATATAGTAATTATAACCCACAATTCAGCTAACAGCTTTATTCAACAATTAAAAGGCTATTAAAATGTTGTATCTTGTGTGTGTGTGTGTGTGTGTGTGTGTGTGTGTGTGTGTGTGTGTCTGTGTCTGTCTGTCTGTCTGTCTTAATATGTGCACATGCTTGTGGGCACCCTTAGAGGACAAGCAAGGAAATCAGTTCCCTTGGAGTTGGAGCTAAAGACAGTACAGTGATCCACTTGACAAGTTTTGAGGACCAAAGTTGGGTCTTCTGGAAGGACAGTGTGCACTATTAACTATGTCTAGAGCCCTCCTCATTGCATTCAATAAGTAAGTCTATTTCAGCCCTTTGCTTCTACATATAATTAGTTGATGTAGGTGTCCTCCTGTTGCTTGACTAGAGCTTTTAATTGAATGAAAATCTGTCCCTTTTTTCAGTCAATAACAAAGATAAGACAATATACAACATAAAACTCTCCTCTCAAGGAAGACCTCACATGCACGGTTGCTTTGGAAAATTAAATTTATTAGGGCAGTGCCCATTTTTTTTTTTTTAGACAATGCCAAATAATTATGAGTCAGATCTAAGTTTGATTTGAGGCTTCTCTTCTATTTGAAAAAACAAGGTAGCAACACTGTTTTATCTCAAGGTAAGATGTTGTTTGAGAGCCAACAATAAGTTCCTGAAGATATATGTATCTGTTCAGGGATTGAGAAAGCAATCTCTGTCTTACAAACGAGCAAGATAATTATAGATGCATTTATAATGAAAATACTTAGCAAAGTATTTTTTTAAGTGCCCATCATGCTCCAGGATAAAGTCACTTTACATCAGTGGTCACAAGTTTCCTACTAGCAAAATAAGACATTGTTTGGACTTTGTACTGCCTAATAATACACGATTCCTATGGGAAATAAAGTCTCCAGGATCAACATATATGAAAATATATAAAATCTCTCTGCATACAATTGAACGGATATCTGTTATTCTTCTTAACATCAAAAGATGGTGACCTTACACTCTCTGTTCTTATGGAACCTTATTTATCCTCACCTTTTGAAATTCATTTTCAATCAGGACCAGATGGCTTGAGACCACCCATTTTCACATGCAGAGCTGAGTATCTAGGGTTTTTTCCATCTTGAACCCAAACATCTTGATTCAGCTTCCAAGGGCTTGCAAAAAGTATGAAAATACATGTAAGAAGTAAAGAACATGTACTAACATTTATCTGTGAATTAGGATATGTTCTAATAAAAAGGGTTCTTTTCACTGTAAAATGGGTAGTGTTGGCTGAGACATTGGTACAAACTGCTATATGAAGTGATGACAATATACTAGGCTTAGTCTACTTTTTGGTCTACTTTGTGACATAATCTCTTTGACCTTGCTTTAATGATTTGACTCCATGAGTGTTTATGTCCTCATCTCCAGATGGAGATCTCAGCAGGAGTGAGTACTAAGACCTTTCCCAGCTCTAAATCCCAAACTGCTTGTCAATGTAGACATGGCAAATCATGAGATTATTCTCAAATGGAGAGAAATTCAGGGCTGAGGTGTAGTTCAGTTGTAGAGAGCTTGCTTAGCATATGTGAGGCCCTGGGTTCAGCTCTCAGCATTACAAAAAAAAAAAAAAAAAAAAAAAAAACCAAAAGCAAACACATATAGAGAAAATGTCTCCACTACTTTTAGTCAAGAGTCTTTATAGACTGACTATTGAAGTGTACTAACTCCCAGATGATACAACATCACCCGACAATGAAACTGAGGTTTCATTACCTCCACATCATGGCACTGACTCAGAGATTATTGATACCTGATCTTTCCATGCCAGATTCATCAATGTGTCTATTTTTCTTTTCTTTTGTCTCATCCCTCCTTCCCTCTTCTCACTTAAGGGGTGTATGGAAGTGTTTAATCCACAGTGAAAAGCAGCATTTCTCCCAGAACTAACTAACCCACAGCAGGCAAGGGATGTGAGTAGGCTGCTATTGGTGGGGTTCTACATAAGCTAGGTACCACTTCTGAAATACAACATCCAATTATGCATATCCTTATTATTACTAATTAATTTTCATGAGTCATCATTGAAGCTCTCTAGACAAACTAACTCCACAGTATTGTGGAAGATAAAAAGACTGCTGAAAGTTTAAATCTTACAAAAGGTTAATAGTTTATAAGTGATAGAAAAAATACCAGAATCCCATTTATCTTGTTATTTTAACAACCTTCTGTCTCAGAAATGAAGATATAAGAATCCTTATAAATTAAATTTGAGGCCATGCCTGTGGCTCAGATCTGTGATCTGAGCTGCTTGGGAGGACGACACACAAAGATAGGCAAGTTCAAGACCTGCCTGGATTACAGTGTGAATTCAAGACCAGTTTGGGTGGCTTACTCAAACACTGTTCAAAATAAAATATAGAACAGGGAGTTGTATAACATTATATACATATACATATATACATATATATAAAAGATACTCAGAAGTGAATATTTGATGAGAAAAATATTCACATTTATGCATTTATGCTGTGAATCTCTCATACCTAAATACATTGAATATTTTATTAATTCCTCAGCACCATGATCTACCCACAATGCTCATTTTTCTATTCTGGTGTTCTCAACTTGTTTTTTACATTTTATTATGTCTCTGTCTGTCCACAGACTATCTCTAAAACTATCTTTTATTTAGGTCAGTCAGATGATCCTGGGCAGTAAAGTGCTTGTTATACAAGCCTGACTGCCTGAGGTCAATCTCTTGGAACTCATGTGGAAAAAAAAAACTGCTAGAAAGGACGAGATGCTCCTGCAATCCCAACGCTAGCAGTGGTATGCAAGGCAGAGACAAGAGGTTCACCCAGAAGTTCATGGCAGAAGCAAGAGACTGTACCCCAACAAGGTGGAGGGCTAGGACCAACTCCTGAAAGTTGACCTCAAGTGTGACACACACACACACACACTAACAACAGCATCAAAATTAAGTTAAAAATGTAATTATTTTTGTCTGAAGTTTGGAGCCTGTAAATGAATATTCTGTTTTATTTCTGTTTTCTTCACTTCGAGTATTTTCTTTTATTTTAGATCTGTACCTTTTATTTTTGAGAACATGTTGATAATAAGAATGATGAAGGGGTAATGTCCTGGGTTTTATATAGTTATGATCCTTTTTCTATTGTCCTACACAATTATGTTTATCATATGATGGATTAGTTAAATAATTTGATGAAATCATAAAGTTTGAGGGTACCCATTGAGAGCTTCCTTAGAATAGAATTCTGTGATCAGCTCTCCAGAGCAAGCAGGCTGTACTGGAAGAAAAATGTATAGAAGACACAATGTTTGAAGTCTTTCAAGGTGGAAAGCCCCTGTGTGTTCTGGTTTATGAAACCTGACTTGTTTTTCTCTAGCGTAGTGTATTCAAAGATTGTTCATTAAAGTACCTTTCACCCTTCCTTCTACTTGCTCTGATTTTCTTACTGAAGAATAGGAAAGGAGAGACAATTATGTATTTTATAGTCAGGGGACTATATGCGAAGTTAACATTTTATGTGCTCATGACAAGGGCAGGTGCTTTGAAAACAATGAAGTTATACTTATTAGAAATAATAGGCCAGGGGCTAAAGAGATAGCTCAGGAATTAAAAGCCCTTTCTTCCCTTCCAAAGGACCTGGGTTCAGTTCCTGACACCCACATGACAGCTCACAACTTCTTGTAACTCCAGTTCAAGGAGCTTTTACTTTTTGGTTATATTTTTTTCTTAATTTAAAAAGGAAATAGTAATTCTTTACACACAAGCACACAAGTCCAGCCATAACTATGACCCAGAAAGATAATTTACATTGTATTGTATCATCATTAAATATATTTCTCATGTAAGAAGACATACATAAAATAACTATTTCATTAAATAATCAATATTTATTTTTATTGATTATGATATCAAATAGAATTATAGTAAATAAAGAATAAATAATAATACTAAGTAATTAAAGCCAATATAGCAAAAATACTATGTCATACTTGATCATTGTCAGCATGAAAATTATCAACAGGAAATCAGTTTCTTCTTGTGCTAAAGTTTGAAAGTCAATAACTAGTTTACATTGACAGCATGTTTTAATTTGGATTATTCACATCCTAAGGGACACAGGTAGGTAATGGCTACAATACTGAGTTCAGATAACTAATCTGAGACTTTTGCTTATTGGTTCATTAGCTGTAGAAAGTAGTTCTTTGCTTGAGTTGCCTTTTATTCATTTATGGAGGAAAAAATGCTAAGATAGAAGACTTCACAAGGAAAATCTCAGATTTTTAGATACTTGGGAATTGGGGATTTGAATAGCATTGGGCCATTTGACCACACTCTCCTTTTGTAGACCTGAGATCAGCTGCAGTTCAGTGATAACTGCCTCTGCCCTGTCACTTACAGACTGTTTCACATGTGAGGGTCACCTGCTTGGCCCTACGGGGATTTATCTTACAGATAAGAAAGGAGAGACCCAGAGAAGTCTCTTGTCATTCAAGCCTTGGCTGCTGACAGACCTAAAACTAACACCAGAGTCCTTGATAAGGCTTCCTAGAGACACCATTTCTTAAGAGTAAACACAAATTTTCCCATTTTAATTAGGCAATTTAGACTCTGTTCCTTCACAGCTGTTTATGTGGTACTCAGGATCTTTCCTCTAACAGCAACTGAATTGCTCACAATCCGAAGTTTCTAGCAGCCTTCTGGTCTCTTAGTCTGGCTTTAGGCAAACTTGACTTTAAGTCAACAGGAGTAGCCACCAGGTTTGAACTTTTAGAACATCTGTCTTCCTCTCCTAGTCTTGCTTTGGTTTATTTAGAATTTCTAAACAAAGTTTATAGGAGAAAATGATTTCTAAAATGCACATTTGCTGTATGATAGAATTCCTCCCCAGCAATGTGCTGAACGCTGAGCATACAAAAATATCCCACCTGCCATTCTCCTTCGTGAGAATTAGATTGTGATTAAAATACTAATAATTGTATACATGAGTCTAGATGAATATGTGTGTGTGTTTGTGTGTTGTTATTAAAGTGAGTTTTAAGCATGAAATTAATTGGTGGCCATAAAAATCAGAATTACTACTTTCCAGAGAAGGAGAGTATGTCAAGCTGGAAAAACTTCTGGACTGATGGACATGAGTAGTTTTGATGTACATGGTGACTTCACAACTTTTGGAGTAAAAAAAATGTTGCTTTAGATTACTGTAGCCTCCTGCTTTGTTCAATAAAGCAAGTCATTTCTTTTACTGGTTTTTTAGGGCTCTCTCTCTCTCTCTCTCTCTCTCTCTCTCTCTCTCTCTCTCTCTGTATGTGTCTGTGTGTCTGTGTGTCTGTGTGTCTGTGTGTCTGTGTGTCTTTTTCTCTAATTGCCAAATAAGATGTAAAAGAATTGCTAAATGGAGTTAAGCAAATGTCATAAGAAGCAACAGAGCTCAGAGTCCAAGGACACAAGAGATAGAAAACAATAATATATGCTCATGCTGGCTGACAGACATCTTTAGTTTCACCCAAGATTCACAATCATCAACCTTCTATATGCTTAAATATACAATCATCTACTTTGGAATCTTTGCAAATCAGATTTTACATTGGCCCATGCCCCAGGCCATTCAGACAGTGACTGGTGCCAGGGGAGGGTAACGTGTGACGAATAGAGGCAAATTGCATTTCTTCTGCTTCGTTTACTTTGTTTAAATTGTGTTAAGTACCTAAATAATTAGTTTAAACCTGTTCAAAGCCAAACTAAAATAAAAAATATTGCAAAGGGAAAGAAAGAATGTGTCTGCCTTTATTCTCAAAACTAGCGCTATCCTGTGGGGAGCTGAGCGTGACTGACCACTGTAATTGCTGTTGCAGGGATGAGGGACAAGTACACTCTCATTCCTCTGCCACCACAAATACTAACCAGTCACTGGAATGTCTCCTGTGGTCCATCTGTGGTTTCATATCATGTCACTCCTACTAGAATTATAATCATTAATTGCTCAAGAGTTCATTCAGTTTAAAATATTTTCCATCAAAAGCCACTCTCGAATAAATACTTGGAATGAACTGGGAAGTAGCAATGGGTTTTGAAAGCAAACCTTAACCACCCCATACTCTATCCGATAAACTGCCTGTTTCAAAGGCAACTTGCACAGCAATTGTCTTCTATTTATGAACATGGAATTATTTCTTGATCCCATACTGTTTCTTTCCTGTTGGTTTATAGTATTTCAAACAATTTTTTAAAAAGGCATTAAGAGAGAAAGACCTCACAGTCTTTGGCAGCTAAGCCAGAAGGTTCCTTACAACAAACCTGCAGGGGATAAATTCCAGTAGGAAAATTGCTTTCTGCCGGTTAATTTTCTTTTTGATGTTTCAACAATGAACAGTCAACCCATGTTTCAAGTTAATACGAGGCACAAAAAGAGATAATGTTTGTAGATAAATTTCATTCTTCACCTCCGAGTCTTTAAATATTAAAATTTTTCCTTATTCTGATAGAAGGAAAGAAATAATCGAGGAAAGCTAGTTCTCTGTTCCCGTGGTAATTGATCTCCCAGTATTCAGAAGCTGTTTATATAAATGGGATATTTGCTTTTTAAGCTTTATTTACAGATTTTGCCAGATGAGCATGTACCCTGTGAACTATAATTATGGGTTTCCAGCTGTTCCCAGAAATCTTGGTATGCACAGTTTTGGAGCCTGAAGCATGCTTAAGAATCAGCCACTGGTTAGTCTAAAATAATATCAACTATTAATGACTGGTAAACCTACTGAGAACAGGCTGCTGATTCATGAAGACTGTAGAATTATAGGGGTGGATTGCTTCTAATAAGTCCCCCCCTTTTTTTTTTGGTGTCCACTGCAGGCTTGAATCCACTATACTTGCATGAGCCTAAATAGAGGAGACATTCTGTGTTTTAAAGACCAGCCATTACAGTAATTGAGTAACTCTTTAAGAGAATTCTATGGTGTTTCACCTCTCTTCTTTTTAGAATATTTTCCCTTATTTGTAATCAAAAGCCTTCTGCTTCGAGTTGAAATATGGGCTATGTCTGCAATTTTTCCACTTTTTGTAGAAGTGGCATCTTTTCTGGTCTTGTTTTTCGTGGCTTTGGAACCAACTCCTAAGACAGAGAGACCATTAGAGGCTTAGAAGCGGCACCAGTGGTTTTTCCATCCACTGTTGCTAAGCACATTCACTTTCTTTCTAGTCTGAGCATGGCTACATGTTTTTATTCCCGAAACATAACAACATAAATTCTCTTTGGGTCCTGGATTAGGAAAAGATGCAACCTGCCAATATTAAATCTAAACTGAGTTGTTCTGGGTAAGTGACAATCAGTAGGTGAAGAACCACCACCTGGGACCAAGTCAAAAGTCCAGAGATAATATCAGGAACACAAAGCCCAGAGCATGGGGCAGGGTGGATTCATAAGGCATAAGGATAAGTCTAGTCAGAATCACAGAACTTCTAAATGCTCTCTCCTGCCTCAGGTCAGAGTCAATGCTTAGAACGTACGAAGGTATAAAAATCACTGCTACCTCTGAAAAAGGAAAGGAGAGCTGCATCCGCAAGGAAGGGTTCTCCAGAGGAAAACGACTGATAAAACCCGAGATAAGCATGGACTTATTACAGTGATTTACATGATCAGGATGATTAGTCCCACAATGACCATCCTTAAATTACAGAGCTATTGAAACCAGTAGCTGTTCAGTTCAAGAAGCTAGAAGCTTCAGAACAAGGATCAAAAAAGATGCTGTTCAAATCTGAGGCTGAAGGCCTGACCCTGGAGAACCAGTTGCTGGCATGAGCCTGTGCTCAAAGGCTGAAGAAGCTGGAAGTTCTGAAGTTGGAGTTGGGTGCTCAGAGTTGATGGCAGTGGCAAAAATTTCACCCACTTGAAAAGAGTTCAGCATTCCAATGTGAACCTGCTCATTGGATTGTCAAGTATGGGGTTGGGCTTTCTTCCAGTGTTGGTTTGTTTCATATGCTAGTTGGACTTGACACTCAGGGCAGGTCTTCTCCACTCAGTTTGCCTACTCACAGGCTATAATCTCTAGAAATGCCCTAGTAAACATATCCAAAAGTCAGCCTTAACTAACTTTCTAATTTTTTTTCAGTCAAGTTGATAACCAAGATTAGAAGCTACAAAATTATATATTTTCATGAAAACAGCCTTATGTAACCCTGTATAATAAACTTTGAAAAAAGAAGCCAGCCTGGCCCTGTAAAGGTTATTTACATTGGAACAAGAACATTAAATATCTATTTGAATTGTAGACTCTACAGCATCTCTGGGACATTGTACACAGCCATTCATACATTCCTGCGAATGGCCATGTGCAAGAAGAACCCACACTGGTAGTTGTTTTATTTTGCAAGACTATCATAACAAAATACCTCAGACTGGGTGAGCTTAGCAGTCAGAAATTACATTTCTTGCAACTCAGAATACTGAGATCTAGGTGTCATCAGGAATTTTTTTTTCCTGAACTCCCCTCCCTTGTCTTATGAATGACTTTCTTCTGAGTGTGTCTTCATGAAGGCTTTGCTTTGAGCAGCTCAGCCCTGGTATCTGTATCTAAATTGTCCTTATTAGGAGAACAGCATTCAGAATGAACCTGTCCTAAGGGCCTCCTTTTAACTCAATTGCCTCTTGAAAGGGCCTCTCTTCAAATATGAGTTATATTCTGAAAATCAACCTATAAACTAATAGTTTCCAAAACGAGATCCTAAGATTATATGTATTAAAATGACCTAGAATGATTGTTTGACAACCACTTTCTGAGCTATAGTTAATTTGGGCTTTCTGGAGGCTAAGCCTGGGATTCTCAATTTTTAAATTTTTTTTTGTCACTTGATTTTATATGTGTGGGTGTGTTACCCTTATGAATGCCTATGTGCAACATGCATGCAGCACTCATGGCAGCCACAAAAAGGTGGTATATCCCTTGAGAATAGAGTTATATATAATTGTGACACTCAAAATGGGTTCTTGGAACCTAACTTAAGCTCTCTGGAAGAGTAACCAGTGCTCTTCACCACAGGGCCATCTCTCCAGCCCCAAATCTTAATTCTTAAGAGACTGACACCTAAAGTATGTGATTTTTTTTAATCCATAGCTGATTGTGTTCAAATCTGCAATGATTATATACTGTGACAAAGTCTACCTCCTAAACTCAGTGTGGCTCAAAACAATAAATTCTCTTTTAGTCAATGATGACTCTGAAGCCAGGGGCTGAGTATAATTTATTTGTCCGTCTTTGCCTGAGGGATCCACACAACCCGCCAAGACTGACATCTCAAAGGGTTGGCAAAAGAAAGATGAGCTTCACCTAGCTTGATCCTTTTTCTATGGCAGACTCCTAGCTGGTCTACTCCCATGAAGACACCCTATCCTGACCCATCCTAGAGGAACCACTGTACTCAGAGCAGGAGGTAAGAACCCTCCCCCACAACCAGAAGCCCCAGAGCTGCAGCTGGAAGCCTGGAGCACTCAGGACCCATCACCCACCAAAACTCTGCCCTCTCAAATACCCTTCCACCACTCCCTTAGTCTTTTTGCTGGGGCAGACTACTAGCTGGTCTGTTCCTGTGAAGACACTGTATACTGACCCATCCTAGAGGAACCACTGTACTCAGAACAGCAGAGAATCCACTGCACTCAGAGCAGTTAAGGAAGCTGGACTCCCAGGGGCTCTAACATGCCCAGGATCATAGGATTTCAGGATCCCAGAGGCAGCCTGAGTCCAAGGAGCTCTTTCATGGGAAATCTCAGGATCACAGGATCACAGAGACAGCTGAACTCTGAGAAGTTCTGATACAACTAAGAAAACAGGAAGGACAGGCTCCAGTCAGAGACAGTGAGTGCAGGTAGCACAAGAGATAACCAGATGGCAAAAGGCAAACACAAGAACATAAGCAACAGAAACCAAGGTTACCTGGCATCATCAGAACCCAGTTCTCCCACCATAGCAAGTCCTGGATACCTCATGACACCAGAAAAGTTAAGATTCGGATTTAAAATCACTACTCATGTTGATGATGGAGGAATTTCAGAAGGACATAAATAACTCCCTTAAAGAAATACAGGAGAACACATGTAAACAAACGGGTAGAAGCCCTTAAAGAGGAAACACAAAAATCCCTTAAAGAATTACAAGAAAACACAACCAAAGAGGTGAAGGAATTAGACAAAACTATCTAGGATCTAAAAATGGAAGTAGAAACAATAAAGAAATCACAAAGAGAGACTACTCTAGAGATAGAAAACTAGGAAAGAGATTAGGAGTCATAGACACAAGTATTAACAACAGAATACAAGAGATAGAAGAGAGAATCTCATGTGCAGAAGATACCATGGAAAACATTGACACAACTGCCAAAGAAAATGCAAAATATAAAAAGCTCCTAACCCAAAACATCCAGGAAATACAGGACACAATGAGAAGGTCAAACCTAAAGATAATATATAGAGAGATGAGAGTGAAGATTTCCAACTAAAAGGGCCAGTAAATATCTTCAACAAAATTATACAAGAAAACTTCCCTAACCTAAAGAAACAGATGCCCATGAACATATAAGAGGACTACAGAATTCCAAATAGACTAGACCACAAAAGAAATTCCTCCTGTCACATAATAATTGAAATATCAAATGCACAAAACAAAGAAAGAATATTAAAAGCAGTAAGGGGAAAGGGTCAAATAACATATAAAGGCAGACCTGTAAGAATTACACCAGAATTCTCTTTAAAAGCCAGAAGATCCTGGACTGATGTCATACAGATCCTAAGAGAAAACAATTGCCAGCCCAGACTACTATACCCAGCAAAACTTTCAATTACTGTAGCTAGAGAAACCAAGAAATTCAATAACAAAAGCAAATTTACACAACATCTTTCCACTAATCCAGCCCTACAAAGGATAAATGGAAAACTTCAACACGAGGGAAACTATAACCTAGAAAAAGCAAGACAGTAATCTTTCAACAAATCCAAAAGAAGATAGCCACACAAATATAATTCTACCTCTAATAACAAAAATAACAGGAAGCAACAATCACTTTTCCTTAATATCTCTTAAAATCAATGGACTCAATTCCCCAATAAAAAGACATAGACCAACGGACTAGATATGTAAACAGGATGCAGCATTTTGCTGCATACAGGAAACATATCTCAGTAACAAAGACAGACTCTACCTCAGAGTAAAAGGCTGGAGAAATATTTCCCAAGCAAATGGTCCCAAGAAACAGTCTGGAGTAGCCATTCTAATATCAAATAAAATCAACTTTCAACCAAAAGTTATCAAAAAAGATAAGGAAGGACACTTCATACATGTCAAAGGAAAAATCTACCAAGATGAACTCTCAATTCTGAATATCTATGCTCCAAATGCAAGGGCACCGACATTCATAAAAGAAACCTTATTAATGTTCAAAGCACACAATGCATCTCACTCAATAATAGATGGGGACTTCAACACCCCACTCTCAGAAATGGACAAATCATGGAAACAGAAACTAAACAGAGACATAGTGAAACTAAGAGAAGTTATGAACCAAATGGATTTAAGAGATATCTATAGAATATTTCATCCTAAAACAAAAGAATATATTTTTTTCTCAGCACCTCACAGTACCTTCTCCAAAACAGACCATATAATTGGCCACAAAACAAGCCTTAACAGATACAAACAGATTGAAATAATCCCTTGCATCCTATCAAATCACCACGGACTAAGGCTGGTCTTCAATAATAACAAAAACAATGGAAAGCCCACATACATGTGGAAACTGAACAACATTCTACTCAATGATTACTTGGTCAAGGAAGAAATAAAGAAATTAAAGACTTTTTAGAATTTGATGAAAATGAAGGCACATAATACCAAAAATTATGGGACACAACAAAAGCAGTACTAAGAGGAAAACTCATAGTTCTAAGTGCCTACAAAAAGAAACTGGAAAGAGCATACACTAGCAGCTTGACAACACACCTAAAAGCTCTAGAACAAAAAGAAGCAAATACACCCAAGGGGAGTAGACAGCAGGAAATAATCAAACTCAGGGCTGAAATCACCCAAGTAGAAACAAAAAGAACTATACAAAGAATCAACAAAACCAGGAGCTGGTTCTTTGAGAAAATCAACAAGATAGATAAATCCTTAGCCAGACTAACCAGAGAGCACAGAGATAGTATTCAAATTAATAAAATCAGAACTGAAAGGGGAGAGTTAACAACAGAAACTGAAGAAATTTAAAAAAAAATTCAGATCCTACTACAAAAGCCTATACTCAACAAAACTGGAAAATCTGGAGGTAATGGACAATTTTCTAGACTGATACCAGGTACCAAACCTAAACCAGGAGCAGGTACACCATCTAATCAGTCCCATAACACCTACAGAAACAGCAGCAGTCATTAAAAGTCTCCCCACCAAGAAAAGTCCAGGACCAGATGGTTTTAGTACAAAATTCTGTCAGATCTTCAAGGAAGACCTAATACCAATTCTCTTCAAATTATTCCACAAAATAGAAACAGAAGGAATACTACCCAATTCATTCTATGAAGCCAGAATTACAGTCATACCAAAACCACACAACGACACAACAAAGAAAGAGAACTTCAGACCAATCTCCCCTATGAATATCAATGCAAAAATATTGAATAAAATTATTGAAAACTGAATCCAAGAACACATCAAAATAATCATCCATCATGATCAAGTAGGCTTTATCCCAGGAATTCAGTGATGGCTCAATATGTGGAAATCCATGTAATCAACTATATAAACAAACTCAAAGAAAAAAAAACATGATTATCTCACTAGATTCTGAGAAAGCATTTGACAAAATTCAACACCATTCCATGGTAAAAATCCTGGAAAGATCAGGAATTCAAGGACCATACCTGAACAGAGTAAAAGCAATATACAGCAAGCCAGTAGCCAACATCAAACTAAATGGAGAGAAACTTGAAGCAATCCCACTAAAAGCAGGCTACTGATTTTAGAGAAGGCTGCCCATTCTCTCCCTGCCTATTCAATATAGTACTGGAAGTCCTAGCCAGAGCAATTAGACAAGAAAAGAAAGTCAAAGAAGTACAAATAGGAAAGGAAGAAGTCAAACTATCACTATTTGCAGGTGATATGATAGTATACTTAAGTGACCCCAGAACTTCCACCAGAGAACTTCTAGACCTGATAAACAACTACAGCAAAGTGGCTGGATATAAAATTAATTCAAACAAATCAGTAACATTCCTCTATTCGAAAGATAAACAGGCTGAGAAAGAAATTTGGGAAACAACACCCTTCACAATAGTCACAAATAATATAAAATACCTTGGTATGAATCTAACCAAGCAAGTGAAAGATCTGTATGACACGAACTTCAAGTCTCTGAAGAAAGAAATCAAAGAAGATCTCAGAAGATGGAAAGATCTCCCATGCTCATGGATTGATAGGATTAATATAATAAAAATGGCCATCTTTCCAAAAGCAATCTACAGATTCAATGCAATCCCCATCAAAATTCCAACTCAATTCTTCATAGAGCTAGAAAGAGTAATTTGTAAATTCATTTGGAATAACAAAAAACCCAGGATAATGAAAACTATTCTCAACAATAAAAGAACTTCTGGGGGAATCACCATCCCTGACTTCAAGCTGTACTACAGAGCAATAGTGTTAAAAAAACAAACAAAACAAAACAAACAAACAAACAACAACAACAAAAAACAACTGCATGGTATTGGTACAGAGACGGGCAGGAAAATCAATGGAATAGAATTGAAGACCCAGAAATGAACCTACACACCTATGGTCACTTGATCTTTGAGAAAGGAGCTAAAATCATCCAGTGGAAAAAGGACAGCATTTTCAACAAATGGTGCTGGTTCAATTGGAGGTCAGCATGTAGAAGAATGCAGATCGATCCATTCTTATCTCCTTGTACAAAGCTCAAGTCCAAGTGGATAAAGGACCTTCACATAAAACCAGATACACTGAAACTAATAGAAGAGAAGGATGGGGAAGACCCTCGAATACCTGGACACAGGAGAAAAGTTCTTGAACAGAACACCAATGGTTTATGCGCTAAGATTAAGAATTGACATATGGGACCTCATAAAATTGCAAAGCAATTGCAATTGTAAAGCAAAGGACACTGTCAATAGGACAAAACAGCAACCAATAGATTGGGAAGAGATTTTTACCAATCCTACATCTGATAGAGGGCTCATATCCAATATATACAAAGAACTCAAGAAATTTGACTCCAGACAATCAAATAACCCTATATAAAAATGGGATGCAGAGCTAAACAAAGAATTCTCAACTGAGAAAACTCGAATGGCCAAGAAGCACCTAAAGAAATGTTCAACATCCTTAGTCATCAGGGAAATGCAAATCAAAATAACCCTGAGACTCCACCTCACACCAGTCAGAACGGCTAAGATCAAAAACTCAGGTGATAGCAGATGCTGGTAAATATGTGGAGAAAGATGAACACTCCTCCATTGTTGGTGGGATTGCAAGCTGGTGCAACCACTCTGGAAATCAGTCTAGTGGTTCCTCAGGAAGTTGGACATAGTATTACCTGAGGACCCAGCTATACCACTCCTGGGAATATACCCAAAAGATGCTACAACATAAAACAAGGACACATGCTCCATTATGTTCATAGCAGCCTTATTAATAATAGCCAGAAGCTGGAAAGAACCCAGATGTCCTTCAACAGAGAAATGGATACAGAAAATGTGGTATATTTATACAATGGAGTATTACTCAGCTATCAAAAACAATGAATTCATCAAATTCTTAGGCAAATGGATGGAACTAGAAAATATCATACTGAGTGAGGTAACCCAATCACAAAAGAACACAGATGGTATTCACTCACTGATAAGTGGATATTAGCCCAAAAGCTAGTAGTTCCCAAGATACAACTCACAGACCACATGAAACTCATGAAGAAGAAAGGCCAAAGTGTGGGTGTTTCTGTCCTTCTTAGAAGGAGTAAGAAAATACTCATGGGAGCAAATATGGAGACAAAGTGTGGAACAGAAACTGAAGAAGGGGCTGTCCGGAAACTGCCCCATCTGGGTATCCATCCCATGTTCAGTCACCAAAGGCAGATGCTGTTGTGGATGCCAGGAAGTCCATGCTGACAGGAGCCTGATATAGCTGTTTCCTTAGAGGCTCTGCCAGAGCCTGACATATACAGAGGGAGATGCTTGCAGCTAACCATTGAGATGATCAAGGAGTTCCCAATGGAGGAGTTAGACAGAAGACTGAAGGAGCTGAAGGGGTTTTTGTGGCCCATGGGGAGAGCAACAATACCAAACAACCAGAGCTCCCAGGGTCTAAATCACCAGACTGGAAGCACACAGGGAGGGACCCATGGCTCCAGTTGTGAATGTAGGGGAGGATGGCATTGTCAGCATAGCTGGGAAAGGAGGTCCTTGGTCTCCTGAAGGCTGGATGCCCCAGTGTGAGAGAATTCGAGGGTGGGGAGGTGGAAGTGGGTGGGTGGGGGTACATCCTCATAGAAGCAGCAGGAGAGGAGATGAGATGGGGGTTTCTGGTGGGGAGATGGGGAAAGGGGATAACATCTGAAATGTAAATACATAAAATATCCAATTTAAAAAAAAAAAAAGAAAGATGAGCTTCCAAGTTCACTTATGTGGCTGTGGAGGATCCATCTTTTACTAGCTAGGGCACTAAAGAGTCTCTGTGCCTTGCTAGTGATAGCCAGAGATCTCCCTTAATTTCAAGCCTCATGGTCTTCTCTTCAAGGCAGCTCTCATGACAAGCAAAAGCCCATGACAAACAAAAGCAAAAGATCCTTTGTGTACTGTAGGAAGAGCTAAAGTGGGAGGAGTAAGGAGAGGAAGATGAGGAGTACGGAGAGGAAAAGGAAGAGGAGGAGTTAGGGAGCAGAGATGTAGAAGCGATGGAGGCGCATGTTCACGTGTCTGTAGCAGTCAAAGATAGTTGGTATATCTAGGTTGGGTACTGGGTTATACTTCTGATTATATGGGCATCTTGTGACTGATCATAACCAAATATATAAGCTTTTGGATAGTTTAAACACTAGAGTCTAATTTTACTACTGGGCCTGTGTGGATGGTGGGATGGTCTGGGCAATGTCCAGCCTTGCGGAGACAGCCTGGGAGATTGGCAGAGCCATCACCCATGCTGGCGTTTTGTGGGTGGCAGGGCTGGTGTTTCTGGCTGGACGGTTCTAGCTGCAGCACACACATGGCCTCTGGCCGAGAAACATGGCGGCTGGGCTAGGCAGAGCTGCAGCAGCTTAGATAGTTGGCATGACCAGAGGCCGTTTTAAATAATTACCACAACAGTGTACTCTACTTTTCAAAGGGCCACCCCGTCCACTGCTCATATTTACTACAGGCTGAGTGTCCCTGTCTGAAATGCTTGGAACTAATATTAAAGATATTGGATTTTCATCAGATTTTGGACCTTTTTTAAAATAAATATCCTGAGATATCTTGAGGAGAAGCCTGAATATAAACATAAAATCCCTTTATATTCATATACAACTTATAAACATAGGCTGAGCATAACGTTATACAATATTTTTGATGCTGGTTTTTGTCTGTGATATGTCACTAGAGGTCAGGGATGGAGTTTTCCCACTTGAGATATCATGTCGATACTTAAAAGTTCTTAGACTTTGAACCATATGGGATTTCAGGTCTTAATATTAGGAACATTCAACATATATTTAGAAGCAAGTTCTAGCTCAAACTCAAGTAAGAAAGATCTATAGACAAGAATGCCAGGGAATGGAGAGCCTTCCCAATGAGTGTCCATTAACACTGGCCCTCATGTGGAGGGTCAGCAAAACTCTAACCTCAGACCTAAGGAATGTGGAGTCAACATGGCAGAGTGGGGGATGGGGGTGGTGTTGAGAGAAACTCAGGGATGATTCTAGAGGGTGAGGTGAGCACTAAAACTGAGTCTGACACATGATCACTGGCTGGAGGGAAGCGAGTTTCTCTTCAGATACCAGCTGAATTCATCAACACAGTTTGTACAAATTTAAGGATTTGAAAATTGTTCTTATTCTAAATAGAAGAACACCACCCTCTGTACTGCCAGGACATGGAGGACTGCTTTTCAAAATCAAGCCTTGGATTTTACCAAAATCAGGTATAACAGAGAACCAATCCAGTGTGTGTTTATATTATTATTAAAAAAGTAAAATTATAAAAATAGTTTTAAAGTGGGTTTAGTTGTTGGACTGTTTGCTCTGACTCTCTGTGTTGTAGCATTAGCCTGCCACTCATAATGAGTCTTGTTTTCTTTGCCCAATTTCAAGCTTAGTTCTTTACCAAAGTATAAGTCCAGTAAACGGACCACAAAAACAAAGGGGATGGAGAGAGGGAAGGAAGAAGGTTGAGAGGAAGAGAGGAAAGGAGGGTGGGTATATGGAAGGACAAAGGAAGAAAGAAGAAGAAAATGTTAGATGTTTGGACTCTTAGTTGCTGACTAAAAAATATTGCTTCTCCACAGAAGCCAGTCTGAGCATCAGTGTGGACTGGAATAGATTCATCTGGAAGTTTCAGTTTGTATCATGTAACTCACATTCAAAGAGGGGGATTGTGGTACCCTGGAGAAAGGCTCTCGCCGCAGCATCTGTGAGGCTAGGGTTTTGCTGCTCTTGGTCAGTGGCTCACTTGATGAGTAAGCACGGGCAATTCAATTAACTTTTCGAGGTCCATTCTCCAGTCTGGTAAATGAATAGTTTGGGATAACAGAGTGATGTTCACAGTGTGGTAAGAGAGGCAGGATATCAACATCACCTAAACAAAAAACCAAAAAAAAAAAAAGTTAGAAATCCAAATCTGTATGCCTGTCCTAGACCTACTAAATCAGAAAACATTCCAGGAGTCAGGTGTAGGAGTCATTATTTTAACAATCTTTTCTGAATCGTGTAATATTTAGGTGCTTCTAAAGCATATCATGTTGTCTTTTCCAAGTTAAAAATCTGTAGGCTTCAGGAAGTTCTGTAGACTGAAAAGAAAAAAGAAAAATTCAATAATTTTTAGGAGGTTTTTTGGAATCGCTGGAGTGAAATAAAAGCAACCTTGGAATGTCCTATCACAGAATCCTCAGAAGAGTGGTGTCTATGCACACAGATAAGCCCTTGCGTTGTACCAGTGAAATTGGACACAGTAAGAGTATGCATATTGTAGCCAGATGTGGTGGCTCATACCTTTAATCCCTGTATTCAGAAAGCAGAGATAGGCAGATCTCTAAGTTTGAGGCTAGCCTGATTTACAGAGTAAGCCAGGGCAACCCAGAGAAACCCTGTGTCATAAAGACAGAAAAACTACACACTCACAAAAGAAGAGTAAGAATAGTCCCCCAAACTCATAATGCATGTGATGGCAAAGCCAAATCTCACACCTAGAAATTCTAATTCCTAGTTAGCCTTTTTCTCCACAGACCATTACTGCAATTGCACCAATGTACTTGCCCAAATATCATTTTTTAAATTCAGAAAATAAACACCAAATATAAAGTTTGATTTCATTTTACCTCTGACACCAATGGTGTGTGTGCGTGCATACAGTATGTGTGGTGTGGTGCATGTGGTGTGTATGTGGTGAGTATCTGTGTCTGTTTGTACATGTATGCGCAAGTATGTGGAAGTCAAAGACAACCTCAGACATCAATCTTTAAGTGCTGCCCACCATTCTTTTAAGTGATGCCCTGTTCGTTTACACAGGGTCTCTCACTAGCCTGGAACTCTCCAAGTAGCCTGTGTTGGCTAGTCAGTGGACTGCAGAGATGTGCCTCTTTATTTCCCCAGCACTGAGATTAGACGGGCATATCACCATGGCTGCCTTATTAATGTGAATTCTGAAGATCAAACTCAGGTCCTGGTGCTGGCAGGCCAAGCATTTTATAGGCTATTTTCCCAACCATTATGGTTTATTTAAAAAAAATGGATCCACATAGAACAAAGATATGATCATATCAAGAAAGACACATATGTGGGCTCAAATAGTGGAGCCCTTAAGCATGGTAATTCCACTTTGGCAGTGTGCCTACAAGGAAAGTTTCCTAAAGTTTTTATTCAGACTTTCATCTATAAAATTGATGGTGCCATTAAAATGAAGGGACACAGGTATTAAGTCCTCAGTAATTACTGACTATTAGGTCTTTCGTGGCAGTTGAAAACATCCTCCCTCTTAAAAGATATAGCAGGTAGTAACGGCTAATGGCTTCCTTTGCTTCTAACTTTTATCAATGTGTAGTAATAATATTATTAGAAGTATAATAAACAGAAATCTATTTAGCAAAGATGATGAAATTCTGGGCCAAAATACATTTTCCAACTCCCTACTATAAGATGAAAAGGATATTAAGCAGATGTTCGGGGCCAGTTGTCCTCATCTGAGATCCCATAACCTTTGTCAGGAGGCTTAATTTGTTAACCCCAGTGCCCTGCCAAATTCCTGCGTGACTAAGGCTGTTCTGTCTGCTTTTACTCCATTACAACTGAAAGCAAGTAAACGATTCTTCACTTTCTCTTCTAAAATAATGTTAAAGTTTTACGTGTCATCTCCCTTCATTTTCTCACTCTCCCTCCATCATCTCTGTTAATGTTTGCTTCCTTCCTTCCACTGGAACCCTGGCTTAGAATTAGGGAAAAAAAATTAGAGAGAAATATCAGTTCTACTATACCATTGTACTGCTGGCTCTGTGAAGTCCTAAAACATTTGTTGGAAAGAAATTTGGATTGATACCATCAGATCATTTTTTAAAACTTCTGTTATCTTTATCAATTGGTCTATCTTTAGTTTCCTATATTTTGAACTATGGCTGTCTTATTTGAGCTGTCTTCCATCTCTTCAAGGCCACTGTTTAGAAATCCAACCCCATGTGACTGACCAAGAAGAGAGGTCCCTCATTACAGCCCACACCAGCAGGACACTTGAGTGAGGCTGTCTTGGATGCCCTGGGCCTTTGGGTCTTTCTGAGTGAAGTCAATGGGAGACCTCAGGTGAATTCACGTGACAGATGAAAACATTCAACTGGGCTCAGCCAACATAAAGAATAAATAAGTCAATGGGTTATGGCATGGTCTGTTAATCCCTCGCAGACATGAAAGAAAAGAATCACTAGGTTTACTACAGAAGCTCACACTTGGTAGTTATCTCTGTGTTTGTTTGCTCTTCCTAAAGGAAACATGCTACACCAAGTCAAATACATTTTGTCAATAGTTCCTTTATTTTTTACCCCTCAGATAAAATTTCTCAACTTGCACATGTATGAGCACATGCAAGTGGGTGCGCGCATGCACGTACTTTAAAATCAGTTAAGATCTGCATATCAGTTGACACTGTTTTTACCCTTTTACATGCTGTCTCCAAAGTGTCAGTTATGGTGCAAAGCTTACCTCCCTTTTGATGATTTCACGTTGCTTACAGCATGTGTCAGTAACCTTTACGCCTAAGCCAGTAACAATTACACTAAATCACCAGGAAAAAAAAAAGAAAAGAAAACAATAAAAACAAACGACACAATGCTGCCGCTGAGCTTGTATGTGCATGCACTTGGGTGTGAATGTGTGTGTGTGTTTTAACCTATGTCTACTCTAATTCAACTTGTCCCTGCTTGTTGTAATCTGTGATCTGAAAGGCTTAAACTAGAATTTATCTGGCTCAATCCCCAGAATGTCTAAACTTTTCCCAGCTCTAAGAAGAATGGCTTTTACACCCTCTGTACACATCTGTCCCCCATACTCTCACAGTGAGCTTCCCCCACTCACCATTAATCCCTTCGGTTTCTTCTTGCCAAAGATGCTCTGTTGTTTGATAGAACACTAATCTCCAAGAATCTCAAAGTATCAGCTTACCTGTGAACGCCCAGAAACTGTCTCCATCCTTCGCCTCAGCCCCTTTCATGTTTTCTTCAGCTTTGAACACATGTATCGAGCTCTGTCTGAGAACGAGGCTTACATTTTGTTGTGGTTAGGAAGGGTATTGACCTAAAGGCACACTGCTCTCTCTTAGCTCAAAGGAGCAAGATCAACACTCAGAATTGCCTGGTGACAAATATCAATTGGTAGAAGAACAGGTCACCCATTGGCAGCAAAACTCAGATAAAGTGAGGGAAGCGTCCTTTGTTCAAGTCACTTGAAAGGTTTTGCCAAACTAAAGTAAGTCTTAGAGAAAGTAGTAAAAAGACGGGAGTGGGCAGGTATGATGTAACAGGGGAAAGTTCTCTTTCAATATTAATATCCTGTCATGGTCCTATACATTTGTGAGGAGAGAGTATAAAGGGACGGTGCGAATTGACAGTCACAGGACTCCAATTCAGGTCAATTTATTACTAGGAAAGAGGGCGAACTGTGAAATGAAAAACTCGGTCCCTGAGCAGATGAAGAATCTAACACTGCAGAGTTCCTTCACTGGGAAGCTGCAGTGAATTTAATAGAACCCCATCAAGTGCAACTGGGGATCTCTCCTGCCTGTAGTGCGAGCCTGATTTCCAATTCTAATGAGGGGCAAAGTCCTCATACTTCATCCTAAATGGCAATGGTATCAAGCCTGGTCTTCTGCTGGGATGACATCTTTTACATCCACCAACATAATATGGAACCTCTTGGGTCCCATTTATGACATGGGGATTAAAGGTGACATTAGAGTGTCCAGCTCTGCACTCCTAATCATAGTCAAGCCCCCCTTATGCCTTCCCAAAGCTGCACTGTAGAACTCTGCAGAAAGCCCAGGAATTTTCTTGAATCTGGTGGTAAGGTTGTGTTTGGAATGTTTATTAATGCAATTCAGGAAATAGTCTGATCTTAACAAGTTTCAACAGTATTTTGATAGTCACCAGAGGATCCACAAACCACATGAATCCTCCTCAGCTCCTGAAAATGATGGCGAGATTTGAGATAAGGTAAGCTATATTAGAAATGTCAAAGTCCCCACAAGTTAGCAGAAGATGTATTTAATAGCCAATGTCCTGAGAGGTAACTCAGTTTCTAGGCACTAAGATACCACCTCCTTTAAAAGGATGGTGTCGTCCATCTGTGGTGTGAGGTGGGATGAAGGAGAAAGACTAGAAATATGGTAAGAAGAAGGAGATTGAGTGTAGGTCAAAGAGTATACTTGGTTTTGAAATGGAAATTAGAATAAGTTTAAGATGCATCCCAGACTCCTTATGTTGAATTCCCCCTTCGCAACCCACACAACCAGGAAAAGACCACCCCTAGAACTCTGTCCTGTGACGTGGATACCTGAGGACCCAGTACCTTGGGCTGAGTTCAAAGGAGGGGATGAAAGGAAGAGACAAACTAGAAGAGACTGACTGTGGGGAAAGATTAAAGGAGACAAATCAAGAACCGAGAGAGCAGTAGCTGGGGGGCAGAATGATAAAAGCTACAAATACCTGGAGTGTGCAAACTTCAAGCAAGGAAAATATCCCCCTGTTATAAATTAGAGGAGGAAATAGTTGGCTTCGAAGGAGAAAGAGGCTGTGAGGAAAAGCGTTCAATTAGCCCACTGATGACTGCCTAATGAAAGTGGAGGCTGGAGCAGGAAGGACTTTTACAAGCGGGTGGGGGTGGGGGGCTCACTTTCGGAAAGCACGCAGTAATGAATGCCTCAGCACTTAGACCTCGCACCATAGGCTGGACAACCTCCGCCAGAAAAACTCCAGTAATTGAGACTCATCACGTCATAAACTGTGTTTATTATATTCAGTCAGTCAGTCTTCTCGAAGGGATCTGGTTAGTAAGGGATGGACAAGAAAAATCTTCAGAAATCTGACTACCCAGAAAACCAGGTTTCACGTCCAACAATTTATTCCAAATTATAACATGGAAATTAAGTGCATAGTATTTTAGTGAACTTAATGAGGTGAGCAGCAACTCCAAAGGCTTCTAATGAAAAGTGAGAGTAATTGAAGAAAGGCATCCCTTGCAAAGGCGGGCTCCGGTAATGAGAACCACGGCTGCTTTGAAGGTTGCAAGCAATTCTCACTGATGCCCAGAAAGGGTCCCTTTTGCTGGAGAAAATAAATTGTTTAACTTGTCCTCCTAAAATTTTGCTTGTGAATTTGCTGATAAACATATGCAAAGCCCCCCCAACAAAAAAAAAAAAACTTTCTTTTTAGACTCTTTTTAGAGGTTGTAGATTATTCAAGATTTGCATGATCACAGACCGAGTAATTTTCAATATTAAGCCCTGTCTGCTAATTTACGTGTTGGAACAAATTGCTCTTTAGGATGAAATCCCCACCCCCAACCCCTGCTTTAAGAAAGTCTGAGTTCGTAAGGAATAGTATAGAATCCAGGAAAGGAAATCAACTCCTTTGCAGTTGAAGTCCCAGTGTTTACTTCTTGTGACTCTCTACCTGCCATCTCTGTGATTGTATAGGCGGTGAGACAAATTTCTTTTTTTGACACCCTAGTTCTAAGTTTGGCATAGTTGTTATCCCTACATGAGCATTGGCCAATTCTCTGTGATAGACTTTGCCCTCTGACCCCATTGAGCCATACACACCTCCATTTGCTCGGCGGTAAACTTTACAAGGCTCCTCGACCAGAATTAATAACGGTGAGGCTGCTCTAATTTGAAATCGCAAAGTCCTTTGCCACAATAAACACCCCCAAGATTTCCTCTCAAAGCATTTAATAATCAGTTTAATTGTGCTGGCAGCAGGGGAATGGTTGCCTTGGACATCTGGCTGTTCCCTCCTGTGGCTACCTCCTTGACCCTAATCATGAGCAAACAAAAGCAGTCAAAACAACAAAAATAAAACGTGAGACATGCTACATCCTTGCACAGGATAAATGCTATTTTTTTCTTTCTCTAATCATCATCTTTACCACCTTGCTGCGCTTCTCAGTTTTCTGTCTCCAAAGGAACTTTTAAGCCCTGCAGAGTTGAACTTTACTAAAGCATCTACCACAAAACCCTGTCTATTTCTGTTCCCACCAGCAATTTCAGCGTCCCTCTTGCAGAGCACAATTCTGTTTTACATCAAGAGTGCTTCTGCTTCTGCACAGAGAACGGGAGCTACAATCAAGGAGAAGCAGAAAAGGCCCTTGCTCACATCCTTATGGCCTCCCTTTAAATAGAAGAGAGTGCAAAGATCAGGGAATGCTGGAGGATCAGAAAAGCCAAGGGAGAGGGATCAAATGTATTGGAGAAAGTCTTCCTACTTCAAGTTTCTGACACACTAACCATCAGTCATCCACTGTCGAAGAAGGCAGGCACACCTGTGTTCCTGGGTCTTACTAAAGAATCTAGAGTTTCTCAGAAACATTCCCTTGTCCTTTGGGGAAGATGGGGAAGGGGAGCTGCTTTGCCAGCAAATATATTTTTAATCCAAAAATCACTTCTTATTCTACAGAAATCCAGTAATTCACCTATGTAGTCATCACCGTCTGGGACTTGCCTAGCCTGGAGGAAGACTGAAGGAGGGGGATTTTTTTTTCTTTTTAATTTCAAAGTTACATGCAGACTACTTTAACTTGTTTTTATTACCTTTAATTAGCTTAATAATCTTCACATTTCCTTGTTGAATAACCGCTAACTTAATGTGTTGCCATAATGCATTTTTAAATTACTGCTTTAAGAAATTCAAGCCTGATTTCCCATTCCCCTCTCTGTATTAATTATCTATAAATATGTGCTATGTGCTGATTCCTTGCAGCAGATTCTCGCAGTCTCCTTGTTAGCCCTACATAGACACTTAGAAGAGCTGCAACAAAAGCAGAGTCCGACATCCCTATAATTTACTCAGCTTCATAATTGATATTTATAAGTTCAGCAAACCTGGACGGGGAAAGCAACACTAGCTGGGGCCCCATTCAAGTTCAAAGACCTTTAATTTGGATGTAAGTGTGGGGATCTTGTTTTGCAGAGACAAACAGACCCGCCCTCCTTTGTGCTCAGTTATGTGGGCCTCTGGGGACACAGTTTCTTCTCTTCAGCAAAAGGTGATCTCCCTCACCCCTTTCATTCCCATAAGCTGGGAGATGAAAAGGAAAGTGACCAAACCGGTTTGTAAGGTATGTACTGGAGCCCACAGAGGCAAGCCTCTCTTCCTCAGCTTCAACCAGGCGAGGGAAGAATGAAAGGGGTTGGTAGCTTGGCGATGTGCCATGGAGAAAGTATCAGTTTTGGTGACAAGTGACTGGATTCTTCTTCATACTGGCCAGGAAAAAAGGAACCCAAGATGAAACTTAGTCCTGGAGAATGGAGGCAGTGTAGACACTGCTCACAAAGCAGAGAAAAGGCTGAGCAAAGACAAGATGTCAGCCAACCCCAAAAAGGGTCTAGACCATCAGTGCTTAGGGAGTGTTCCCCAGGTCAGCAGCAGCAGCAGCAGCAGCAGCAGCAGCAGCAGCAGCAGCAGCAGC
>NW_021621338.1:6640291-6650085 GCF_004785775.1 Grammomys surdaster
GCAGCAGCAGCAGCAGCAGCAGCAGCAGCAGCAGCAGCAGCAGCAGCCGGCACCTTACCAGGGAAGTTACTGGCTCTGTCTAAATCCAAAACTCTAGGAGAGCTCAGCACTCTTAACAAGCCTTCTAGGTAATTCTAAGATATACCGCAGTTGGAGAAACAGTAACTGTATCTGGGTATCTAGTTCTTCCACACGGATCTAGGCAAACTATAAACACAAAGAATAAACCCATATAACCTCACAGGGTAGAGGGACCCCAAACCTTCCTTCTTTTTTATTTTTTTACTATAGTGCTGTAGGTATTGTATGGCCTTCCACCATACCACTCTGAATCTAAATGAAACGTTCTCTATCTATCTTCAAGGGACAGAGGATAGCACTGGAGAAAAAAAAAGACCGTCTATGTCTAAGAACACACGGGATCAATTTCAGACAGAGAAAAGACTTCGTAAGAGTTGAACCATTTAACGGAGAGAAGCGAGTCATTAGCTTCATAAACAATGTGAACTATCTATTCATTAATCTATCTCTGAGGCGTTCCAACTTTCCAGGTGCAATGCTTAGTCCTGGCGTGAAATGGATTGCCACTGCCAGAAGCAAAGAGTGGCACAACACAAATAGATGAATGTATGTGGAGAAAAGCCTGAGAAACCCGTGAGGGGCTAAGACTAAGGCCAGACAGCCAGCAGCTCTACCAAGAAAGAAGAAAAAGATGCAAAGGCTTTCAGTGGCTTCATGAAGGATTACCTTGAGATCTAAGGGCACAAAGAGAAGCCCTGAGGGGAAATGGAAAATGTTAGGTGGAACCAAAGAAACCAGAGAACACAATAGGGACAGAAAAGAAAGTCGGGCTGTGTGTCTCCCTTAGGGTAGCTCAGTATAGTCTTCTTCTGTCCTATCAGGAGACTGGAAAGGAAAGCAGCCCTTCATTAATGCAGCCATCCCTCCATCCAGGGAGCAGCTGCCTCCGAGTTCACTCATAAGTCAGTGAGCTAATGTCAGAATGCATTTTTCCCGTGGAAATATTATTCATGGTGGTTTGGCTTTCTGGACAAGCCACAATAGGATATTTAGCCCAAAATGAAATTGAATCTATAGCCTAATCCTTAAAACTATGATTTCAACAGTGTCTCAGCAGCATTTTTTAATATTATGTCTTTGGATAAAAAACAGAATCCAAAGTTCAAAGGTGGGACACATTGACTGCTCCTGGGCCAGAGGCCAGCAACTTAGCCATGTTCATTCTGCCTCAACATCAGCAACTTGGTTAGCCATGCCCACTCTGCCTCAATCACTTTTTGCCCAGATATCCTCAGGCTATAACACAAATAGTACATTCCCAAGGAAGTCGTTCCTGACACTCTCATCGATGCATCTAACACCACACTGGTACCTCCAAGGAACTGTCTCCTCTTATTCCTCTCTTTTTTTTTTTTTTCCAGAGCTCACTATTTTATTTGCCGATTGATTCAAATGCCTTTGGAGACTCATCCACCCAGTGATGGCAGGGATTCATGTTAGCTCAGCAGTCCCACCAGTATCTGATGCACAGTAGGCACCAATACATAGCTATTGTTTTAAAAATCTGTTTTTAAATCTGCTTATTAACTGTAGGTGACTAAGGTAACCAGTGAGCCAAGGCTCAGGGAAATGGATTCCCTACAACAATCGTCCCCAAATACTCTGAAGTCAAGATAGCAATATTTGTACATTGAGGAGAAGTAGGGTGAAGGGCAGGCTTTGTACATAAAGGATCCCTGGCCATGGTGCAAATAAACTCTTAGATCTTAGAGTTTTTTTAAATGGTTATAAGTACATGACCTTGGACTCAACACATCAATCTACCAGAATCATGCACATTCTATCAAGGGTAGAGTATTCTTTATGCCTTCAGGAGTGCTGGTGAATATCAACTGGGTAAGGCAAGACATGAAGATGCTCTGCAAGTCACATGGTATATCCTAGAGTAAGGAGAAGGAGATGACAAAATCATGGGGTCCATGAAGAGGGGAGGTCTGCCTTGACGCTCCATGGGATCCTGACCTGTGTTTCTCTGTGGATCACCCTGGTATTCTCTCACGTGTAGCCATCTTTTATCTCAATAATCCATTTGTGAAAGGTAAGGAGGAAGTCTGAGGAAAATATGTACTTCATTGACATGCTATGCTAAAGGGAAAAGAATGCCTTTAGAAAAATATTCAAGGAAATATGATATAAAAATATTTACACTTGGAAAATTCTATGTTGATTCAAACACAACTTTCCCAGGGAAGACTTTCCTGAGGTGACCACACCTCTCACTCTCTCCTCTCCCCATCAAATGTTTAATCTCTCCTTAATAGGCTCTATCACAATGGGTAATGATATGGCTAAGGCATGTAATTTGTTTACTATCTATCCCTTTCTACTAGCCCTATATGACAACTTTCTTTTATTTATTTATTTGTGCTCCCTAAAACAAGAACCTTGGATCTATCATAGCACAAGTCACATAGAAAATGCCCCCAAAAAATATTGGTTGTCTGGGCAGATGAACGATTATGTAAATATAAGTAAATAGTGGGCAATGCATTGAAGAGAGAATTTCTAAATGCATATGCATATACATACAGGCATACATCCTGGGCAGAGGGTTTTTTTTTTTTAGATCTTACTTTTGATGTCAACTTCTTCCATTCATGCTCTAATGATAAAATATGATGAGGTTGCATTTTATCTTGGCAAAGGGGATATCCCTAGTAAAACAGCGAGCTAAGGCCTAATGACCTGGGTTGGAATTGCCTATTAACCCCTGGTTTTACTACTATTTTTTATCCAAGCTTTGTCATCACCACATATACAGTAAGTTCTAAACGACTACCCAAACCATCTGCAGATCTGTCCTCAGGCAGGTGTGTCTAACAATGCCCATGTATGAGTATCTGCTCTTTCATTCTGACTGGTCTGCAGGGAGAGAGTCAGAGGTCTCACTGGGGAACTGAAATGTTAGCATGGAGACCAGCTTTAAATCTTTCCACCAGCAAACCTCCAAAGCATAGAACTGGCCTGAGCAGCCACAGGAAACCAGGACAGATGCAGAACTGCCAATGATGAAGGAAGATAAGGCTAAAAGGGAAGGACACTCCTGTCTTCCCAAATCTTCTGATTCCATTCTGTTCACCTCATGGTCTATGGGAAAGCGCTTTAATTTGGAAGTCATGGCCCTAATTCATTTGGGGCTCATTTGCTCACTGTTAATTACAGTTAGTGTTTTCTCTTCAGTTAAAAACATAAATCAAGATATCTATTTCTCAAAACAGTAAGTGCTAGAAGTAAGGAGGGCCCTGGGGAAAATATATAATAAAAATTCAAAAATTATAGTCATTTTTTCTTTTTTTTTTTTTTTTTTTCAGTTTTCTCCTAAGTCTACGCTTAGTAATATTTTGTACAGGAATACCTCCTTTTCTAGTTCTGTCTTAGCTTCTGGAAGCAGATAATATCGGGGCTGGGAGGCCAAGGGACTTGCAAAAGACTGTCCGAGATCTACTCTCAGAGATTCTAAAGAGTCAAGCCTCAGTTGCAGAAACTCCCCGGATGATTCTGTTAGGCAGCAGAGGTCAAGGGCAATGGCTGGAGACCTCACCACCCCAAGGCTGGCATCAAACACAAAATTTCCCCTCTTTTCAACAAGCACCAGGAATCCTTTCTAATGGAAAGTCTGCCCTTTTGTTCTGCAAGGAGTCTAAGAGGAAATATTCTCCAAAGTTGTTCACTGATTTAAGCTGACAGGAAGACCTGAGAGTATTTCGCTGGAGCAGATTTGGAGAGGAGAAAATACAATAAGCAATCAGGAAGGAGATGGGCTTCCCAGAAGGGAGCCTGGGAGCATCAAATCCACCCTGAATCTTCCCATTTCCCATCACCCTTTTGTCTTTTTGAGGTTACCAGCAAACACAGAGCACAATTCACCCTTCCCCAGGCAGAGTTATGTCCTCAGCCAGCATCTCTTGATATCGTTCCTTCGGCCTTTTTCTGAACTGTCATGGCTACCTTTCTTCTTCCTTTTGTATATGTGCACATCTGTATGTAGTGCTCATGTGAGTGCGTGCACGTGTGTGTTTGTGTGTGTGTGTATGCATGGTCACATGTGTGCACACATGTATGTGTGCACCTGGGTGGAGGCCAGAGATTAACATCAACTCTCCTCTCTCTCACTCTCCACTTTATTTCCTGAGGCAGGGTCTCTGGCTGAAGCCAGACCTCTCTGATTCTTCTAGTCTTGCTAGCCAGCTTGCACCAGGGATCCTGTGGCTGTGCCCCCTTAGTGTTGTGACTAAAGACAGGTTGCCATACTCACCTAGCTTTTATTTCATATAAGACACCCAGTCAAATGTAATTTACAGATGAATGTATTACTATAGCTGCGTTGCAGTACCAACTAGGAGAATAATTACACTCGCTATAGGCACGTGCCATGGGATACATGGTAACAGGGTGACTGAACCTAAAATGTTCTTCACTGGTTTACTTGAAGATTAAATTCCTCTTAAGATCCTTAACTTTCAACGAGCCAATGAAAGTGAGCAATAGTGGTGGATCCTGGAAACCAAAGCACCAAGTCTAACTGCAGAGCATGTGTCTGCTGTGCCTATCAGCTGTCTGAGCTTTCAATAGTGGCACCAATTGCATGGTTTGTGAACAAAAGTTAAGGCAGTACATGGTTTAGACTTGTACATCCCAGAGCCATTACTTAAGTTCATTGTTTCCCTGGTCTCATGCCTAGTTCCTAAACTAAAGCAATGATTTTTGAGCCTGCTGGTACTGATGCGTATGGCTCAGAGTGTCTCCTTGTGATCCCTTCAGCCATTATGTGGAATCCTAGCTCTGAGATTGTGTCTCTCATTTTCATTTCCATCATCAACCCAATGTCGATTCAACCCCAGGAGCTAGACATCAGCCTTGACTGCTCTTCTGAGTGGTCGGTCATTTAGGTAAAGACATGAATGTGCTTACTTCTTCAAGTCCATCTTGGTTTCGTGACATGTTTATGTTGTGGCCTAGAGTCATATCCCTAAATTTTAACCCCAAGTATTACTACCTGTTGATAGTTTTCTATGAGACTCATCCAATCCCCCTTTAATTTTGGAGATAACATTTCTTCCAGATTCCCAGTTAGGTGACCTTACTTATTAAGACACTCTTAGTTTTCATCTTAGATTCTGTCTATCATTCATTCTGTAACTTCAGTACCCAAGTAACCAGTCTCAGATGGTTGGACAGAACCTCCTCTATATAAGTTTGTTTTTGTTACTCTCTTATAAGCTTGTGGTTAACATCAAATGAGAGTTGAGCCCTAAGTCTTAGTCCATGCTACCTGCCCAGCCAAGCTGCAAGAAAACAGTAAGCCCTGGTTGGGACATATAGTACAATCTGTAAACAGTCTCTTTCCTAAGCACCTTCCCAACACCACATCCACCCACTTCCAGTGACAACTAAGTTCACTATTTTGTGGATCTGGATCCTTATCTGAAATTTCTGAATTCTCCAGAGATTCGCAGGGGCAGTAGCAAATGGAACTCACACACACACACACGCACAAAAAGTGTTTCCCTGCCCAATAAACCCTGAAGCAAATATTTGAAAGGGGAATAAATAAAAACTATCCCAATTGAAAAACTACAGGAAACTTGAGTCCTTTTTTTTAAATAACAAATCATGCCAGACAACCTAATTAGCATTTTGATGATGTTATGACATGACTAGTTAATGTAGCAGTTGGTGGTAATATCCTGGATCTTTCTTTTAATGAATCATTTGATAGCATCTCATGAAATTTTTACTCATGGTTATCACTGTGTGGTTTGTTGCAATTTGCTCAGTGTCTCTTAATAAACATAAAGACAAACAAGGGAGCTTACCATCAACAAGAAAAATCAAACTGAGAAGGGGTTCCCACAGGAAAGAAAAGAAAATCTTCCAGCCACACTGCCTGCCCTAAATTACCTAGTGCACAGATTGACCCATCCCTCATCTTCACAAACATTCATTAACTGCTAATCCTCCAGTGGTCATGTGTAAGGATCTAGCTCAAGGGAGTGAAACAGACATGGTCCATGCCCTGCAGGAGTTGACAATGTAGACAGCTGTACTTATCAATCTAGGATAGAGGGGAGAGAGACTATGCCTCCCTTCCTTTCTCCACCACTGCCTGATAGCTCTCTGAAATAGCATGACTTTTGTCTCCGAGGTGCCAAAATTATGATGTTTCTCTGGGCTTGTTCTCTCTGTACTTGGGAATATAGATGCTAACCTCTCAAGCTCCTGAATATTCCTACCCTTAGAATAGATTAGATTTACCTCTGAGTTATTTGTCAAATTCGAAGTCCCTCTAGATGTAACTAAGCCCCTTGTACAAATCTCTCATTTGGGATTCTTAGTTAATTTTTAACACATGTTCAAGTATGCCCCATTCATCTTCCAAGAGGAAATTTCAAAAGAAACTATATAGTAAAGTATCCCCTTTCCAACAATGCATTGCGTCTTAATGTGATTTACATGTGCTTTGTGTGTGTATTCACAAATGCACACGGGCACCTCTGCCCTTAATTACATGCAACGTACATCAGTGCCCATACCAAGCAATGGAAGTTTCCTGAACAATCCTGAAGTTCTCAACCCTGTACTAACATTCTTGTCATTTCTTCTCTCAACAGCAGGTGGAGAAGGTAAGAACGCTGTAGAGGAGAGTAAGTTCCACGTTGACTCACAAAAGTGAGATTCAAACTCATAGGTTGACTCAGGGCTGGATGCAGAGCCACAGTGATACCATGTTTCCCTGATAGAAATATTCTTCTTTAAAGCTTCTCTTTATAAAACTTCTTCCAGGTGATGCTGACATTCTACCAAAGTAATGACATTTAAAGGGAATGTCATCATCCCATTCACCCTGAGAAATAGGGCAGCCTCTAGAACAGACACCGCTGGTTCTATCACCTCTGTGGGATCCTGACGATGTGATAGTGCAGGCATCCCGCCACTGTGCTGATGCTGTACACACAAAGGGCAGCTGTTCCCAGCTTCTCCAGCTACACTCTCCCTTCACATCCATCTTCTAAGACCTGAGCTCATAATGTCGGCTTTCACCTTGAGAACACAATCCCTCCCTCCTCTCCCTTGTATCCTTCACACTCTCTAACAGCAATGTATTTCCAAACAACTCTCCAGCACAACACAATTTACTCTTCTGTGTTGGTGAAGATTTATGAGACTACTACGTGTATACCAGCAAGCAATTACGGCACACTTGAAAATGTCTTTGCAGAAGGCAGAAATCTGATAAGCAGGGGGCGATTCTCAAGGGGAGCATGCATCTCACTCTGTTTTTCCAGTGTTAAAAATCATCCCAATTTTGGGAACACAGTATTTCTTAACTTGTAAATGTCAACCTTTGTGTTGCAATATATGATATGCTTAAATATATTTTTTCAGGATCCCAGCACTGGATCTTGCTCCTGCTGGGTGGGACAGGGCAGGTCCAATGTCATCAGTCATCCCTGAAGCACCTGGAAAGCCTCCCATGATTGTCAAGGTCACAAATCTAGAGGAGAAGGTAAAAGCAAATAAGGCAAAATGTTTGTCACTACCCATGTTCCTCACTATATATCACTGCAACCCTTGCCACAAGTTGATCAGACTGCGTCTGTCACGTGACTGAATGCAGCCATTTATAGAGCATCTAATGACCCATGAAACAGCTGCACCTGAGAATTCCATCCAACGGGGGATTTCAGGCTGGATAATTATTAATCAACCTAACCGACACCACCCTCAGAGACTTTGTATGTGAGACACAGTAGGAAAACTTAAGTGTAAAGGCAAACATAGCCAGGAGGCAGATGTCAGGATGAGAAAGAAGAGCTGTATGTGTATACACTGGAGGAATGAGGAGAACAACTATCAACTCTCAGACAGACAGCTGCCAGGTAGGCATGGTAGAATGAGAAACTCTGTGTGGCTCTTCACAACTCTGCTGTCTGGGCTGGTATGATAGGTATAGGACCTATGTAGGTTCATTGGCTCTGAGTCAGAGAAGGTCCCCAAGGTAGCTCATTACTCTGTTCCTGTGATACTGAAATTATTCCCACAGTTTAGATGTGGCAGTCCACATCTGTATTTGGTCATTGGCTGAGGAAATGAAGCAGCTACTTCTTCTTCCTATCACCTGCTAAGGCCCTAGGTAGATGGAGCTGTTGCTGGTCTTCCCAATACAGAGCACCAGAAACTTCGATCATCTGGAGAGTCCTCATTTTAAAAAGGCATACAAGATTATGAATGTAAGAGTAGGTCTGAAGTGAATGCTTCTGAAATCGATGAATGGATCATTTCAAACACTATAAATGTGGGAAAATCCACAGGTATCGCTTCCTGATACACTGCCCTGACAGCCTCTCATTTCAGCCCCCTCCTTTCTGTTCCCTTCTACATGGCAATGATCATGGCACTTTCAGTCTTTAATCTGTCTTCCTTTTAGTACAGTTGAGGAACCTTTGCTGTTCATTAACAGAGAGTTTAATTCAAGCCAAAGCACTAACACTCTATCGTACCTTCCTCTTCATAGAAGTTCGAGAGGTTGGTGTAGACTTCCTTAAAGATTGTCAGTCCAGTTGTGAGAAGGTATCAATATTGTCCAGTTTCATTTAGATCATGATTGAGTAACCCAATATACAAGAAAGTTCTTAGCTCAGTATTCTCTCTATAGTAAGGACCCAATGAAGCCTATGCTTATTCAGCTCCTCTGATTCAACGGCATGCAAAATCGACGCACTTCTAACATTTTAATTATTTAACTATTTTAAACATTGAGTTGTTTAATGCCAATTAAAAATAAGACAGGTGCCAGTTTTTTACATACACACACACATATGACAGAGTTGGGCAGTTAAAAACCCACTCATCGTCTCAAGTAAATTTGTTTCTCTCTGAGCTGTTTCAAAGCATCGTTCTTACTTCTGAAATATGCAGGGTGGCTTTCAATTAAATTAATTGCCAGAATCAGTGGAAATATTTCACCATCTCTTCCACTCCATGATGGCGCACTGGTTTTAAAGCAGTTAGTAGTTCTAGAAAATGAAGTATTAGGAGATGAAAGTATGAATCAGTAATATGACTCCCATATCATTTCAAGGAAACCTAGAATGGCTGAATTAATAACATCCTATTATTTTATTATTGCATGAGAATTTATAGCAGTGCTGACACCACACTAGGACAAATTTCATCCTTTATTGGCCTTTATTAGACAACATATGGCAGGACCTTCTCCTGTGTCCCTAGGGGGTTTCACAGTGACCCAGACAAAGTCACTTCCTTAACCCTCACCCAGTTGCTCATCATTTCTTTGTCTCTCCAGGTTCGTCCAAAGTTCATGTGAAAAAAATGCCTGCCTACACGCAAGGTCATCCCATCAACCAGGCACCACTGAGCACTTATACTTAAACACAACTTGCATTTGGTAAGAAATGTATTATGGGGTTTCAGGGTGCCATTAGCATTGTGTGATGTGTCTTTCAATTTTATTTCTTGAGCATTGGACAAAGATGATTTTTGTCTAGCTGTATTGAAGCCAAATTTGCTGATCTATAGGTTGAAGTTATGTGGAGAAAAAGATTTCAGTGAACCATAAATGAAGAAAGAATTCCATGGCATGTTTCTTAGCCAGCAAGAAAGCTTGAGAGACTTTCTGTGTGTGTGGGGGGGGGGGTCCCTGTATTTTGTGTGTGTGTGTGTGTGTGTGTGTGTGTGTGAGAGAGAGAGAG
>NW_021621338.1:6650185-6658705 GCF_004785775.1 Grammomys surdaster
AGAGAGAGAGAGAGAGAGAGAGAGAGAGAGAGAGAGAGAGAGAGAAAGTGAGAGAGAGAGAGAGAGGAGAGATTGGGGAGGTTCCTGTATCAAAAAGTTCATCCTTAATTGTCTCATATTGTTAAATTAAAATTTATGTTTGGACCTTCTTATGGTTAAATAGGAAATGTCCTCCACAGGCTTCTCTGTTGAATGGATAGTCCTCCAATATTGTAGAAGGTGGTAGAAACCTTGGGAAGTGTGACCTGGCTAGGGGTAGCCATGGGATAGGTCATGGAGGCTGTGCCTTACAAAGTTATGCCTGGTCACCATATCCTTTCTCTCTTGGCTTCTTCTGTCACAAGATGAACAACCTCCTCCTTCACAGTGTCTGGTCTTCTTGATTTTCTGCCTTCTCATGGGCCAAGCACCAGTGGCATCAATGACTTTGAAGTGAAATTTCTGAAACCAATGAGCCAAATAAGCCCTTCCTCCAGAAAGTCATTATCTTAGATATTTGGTCACATTGAGGGCTAATTAGACTTGTCACTTCTGTCACCTGAATCTGTGATGCTTGATTGTAATTAGAAGTGGTTGATAATGGGATCATTCTAGTCACCCATTCTTTTAACTGTCAACATGATACAGCCTAGAGTCATCTGAGAACGGAGTCTCAACTGATGGATTTTCTAGATCAAGATGGCCTATGGAACACTGCCTTGATTGTTAATTGAAGTAGAAGGGCTCCAAGCACCCCACTCTAGGCACCACCATTCCCGGGTAAGTGGTCCTGGGCTCTATGAGAAGCCAAGCTAAGCAAAATCCTGAAAGCAAGTCAGCAAGGTGTGTCCCTCCATCGTTTCTGCTTCAGGTTTCTGCTTGAGTTCCTGTCCTGACTTCCCTCAGTGATGGACTGCAACCTGTATGATGACATAAACCCTGTCCTCCCCTAAGTTGCATTTTGGTCAAGATATTTGTCACAGCAAAAACAGGGGACTGGAACATTCCCTGAGTACATAGTGTACACTGTGCATAATGCTAGACATTGGCTATCAAACATAGATAGGCTTTATTCTAACAAAAATTACATTCCATGTCCCTCTCCTGGTCCACTATACAGCTTATAGAGCATTGCTGCTTCCTTGGCTGGAGACAGAATGAGAACCTCTGATGTTCTCTTCTCTAGGACCACTTGGACATAGCATTAGAGGGAGCCTTCTTCCTTTTAACTTTATAAGTCATTTGTATTCAAAGCATTTCACTCACAGTATATAGCAATGATTGCGGAGAGGCATAATGATACTTTAAGTATTTAATAAAGTTTTATTCATGGAAGATAATGAAATCAGGCATATCTCATTCTGCTGTAATAAAATCACAGACACTAGAGAAGATATGCAGAAATTATTGCTATGTTTGGCTCCATCAACACAGTTTCTTTCTTCTGCTTTTCCTCTGTATTCTTGCTTGATAGATGTAAAGGCAATGTTCGTTCATAGTCCCAAGAGGTAAGACAAACACAGACTAACATAAAGAAGCTGCAAGAGAGCTTGTGAATCAAAAATCCAAGAATTTCAAATTACATATTAGAAAATAATCTTTGCTCCTGGGATTTCTACTCTGAAAACACTGAAGCTACACAATAGCAGAATCTACCTCTCAGCCTGCAAAAAGGCCCAGCAGGACTTATGAAACCAGTATGACTTCTTGAAGTTTACACAGGAAACTAACAGCTCATCAAAGAGTAAGACAATTTGCTTAATTCAGGACATGCATCTTTCTAAAATACATGAAGGTGTGTAAGAGAAGAAAAGGGTTCTTCAACTGACAAGGGAAAACTTTGAAGATTTTTTTTAAATGCCAAATTAATGAAAGTTAACGGATCCTGATCCTGATCCTGATCCTGATCCTGATCCTGATCCTGATCCTGATCCTGATCCTGATCCTGATCCTGAGATCCTGAATAATATGTAATCCCATAACTGATCCTCAGTTGATTTGAAAGGAAAGCGTTGGGTACTCTAATAGAAGTCAGGCAAGGACACCAGGATGCTCAGAACATCTTTTATGTGCTAGGGAGTTTTCATGTGCTATGTCCACATTGATAGGAAATTACATTCCACAGCAACAAACTCTAATGTGTGTTCTCCTCATCTTTTCTGATGAAACCCCTTTTAAATGGTTAGAGAGGGCATAAAAGAAATTGGACCAAAAGAGGTTTGACAGATCCAGGTCTCCTGGTAGCCAACAGGAATGAAAATATCCTGATAACCTGCTAAAGGATCGGTGTCATGGTACAGCTACAAGATGGGAAGCCAGTCTCTTCCTAGCCAGGAAAACTATGAGATACAGTCCATTGATCATCACCTTGCTTATAGACCTAAAACAGACAACAGAAAGCCGGGAAGTGTTTCGTGATGGTGTTAGGTCAGACAGGCTGCATCTCTGAAATTCTCTTGGCCCTTTTATTTCTTCCTTGTTGATCACTTCCTGATCACACAATGGTTTCCCTTGGGCCAGGTATATTGTTCAAGACAGAGGGGGAAAAATGAATAGAGAAAGAGCCAACTAATTTCTTTTTTAAAAAAAGATATATTTATTTATTTTATGTATGTGAGTACAATGTCACTCTCTTCAGATACACTAGAAGAGGGCATCAAACCCCATTGCAGATGACCTTGTGATGGTTGGGAATTGAACTCAGGACTTCTGGAAGAGCAGTCAGTGCTTTTAACCACTGACCCATTTCTCCAGCCTGAGCCAACTAATATGCATTTTTATGGAGTACGCAAATTATCTGCCCCCCCCCCCCCCACTTTCTGCCTCTTTTTCTAACTCATTGCTCAGAACAATGGTACATAATCGTTCCTAGATGTTTGGGAAGGAGAAAAGATAAATACAATGAGAGAGGGAGGGGAAAGTCAGAAAGCCATTGAGAACTGTTGGGTCAGCCAACTAACACTGTGTTGGTTGTGCTCCTAGAAGTGAGGAGAATGTGGCTGGGGTACCCAAGAAGTACTCAGATTCCAAGTTTTAAGATGAATGCTTATAATTTCCTCCTTGTTGTAGTCTCTGAACAAAGGAGGGTAGTTAATAAATGATATATCAGTGATTGGAGAGTTGAATGAAGCCAGGGAACTGGAAAAGGACAACACGCATGCCTGAGAGGAATGGGGTCTGAGATGGAAGTTGATGTGCTTGAGGACTGACAATACTCATAGGTAATCAGAGGCAGAAGGAAGAAGGGAAGGCCCTTCAAGCAATTTCTTTGCAATGTCACTAGTTTCCCTGCCATTGAATTGTCTCTTGCCTTCAGCAAAGAAGACGACAAATATTAACATTGGGAAACATACGTTCTACCCCTGGTCTCCTTCTTGGTGAAATTCGAATTGCTTTATTTAGGTGTACGGCACAGGCACTTAGCAGTTTCTAGAATCTTAAGAAAGTTTTACCTGTCCTTCCTCCTTCATTTTGCCCTCTACAGCCCACAAGCACCAAGAGATTTTGTGAGGAGGCTGGGTTTTTCATTCTCCATTCTTTTTCTTTTGCCTAGCTGTATAGAGATTTGCTTAATTGAGTCTTTGTCATGCAGAGAATGTGAACAGATGGAGGAAGGAAAATTATTAACTCCATTTTCCCACCTCATTGATTGAGACATCACAAAGATTCAAAAACTAGCGATTCCTTATGCATTAGAATATGATTCTGTGAAGCCACTTGTAGGTTTAGGGGATTCTAATATATAACTGTGTGACTATTATTGCAAGTTGCTTGACGTACATCACCACATGTGGACACAAAGACAAATGTATCTTTTGCTTTGCTCCAAATTTACATGTTCAAAAACGGCACACCCGCCTCAAGTCTTTGAAATCTAGTGTCTCTGTAGGACGCCTCACACATTGCATAAATAATCATGAGTCAGGTATAGCTCTTTCAGTCCAAAAGGTTCAGTACTGTCTCTGATAGAACAAATAAGGGATTTTCAATGTGTACTAGCTCAACTTATAATAAGAAACTAATTTGATTAAATGTTAATATCTTCACTTAAATAGTATTTAATTGCAAGGTATCTTGATTCTAAAGTATTAAAATGATTTCACCACATGACCCACTTCATTTCAGGGAAGGGGGTTGTCTAATGTTTACCTAAAGCTGCCATTTGGCATTGTGATCAACAACAAACACACTGTCTCATTGACAACTGCTGCTAGGACATCATCTAACACTTCCTAGATGGTATTCCAACCATAGTGCCGCTATCCTTTGGCCCTTATACAGCAAATATGCCTTAACTACAAGGTTCCCATAATGTGGACACCTTGCTGTGTGCAAAAGCTCTATAGAAAGGTTGGTGGGCACCACCATAAAAGTCTCACCTTAGTCATGAGATGGGCAACATATATACATCCTCTCTGGGATGAGGTCTAAGGTCACATCTTGAGCTCAGCATTCTCTCAGTCAGCTTCTGCCCACTGGGATACATACAGAGGCCTTCTCATGATGGCTATAAAACCAGAATATTATTGGATCACATGTGAATCCTAATGTCCCTAGTATACACACAACGAAAGGAGATTGCTCAAGTCTCAAAAAAAAAAATCTTTTTCTGTCTACTTCTAGTCTGGTTTCTGAAGAAGAGGCAATTGTACTTTATGCTGCAACTTCAGTAGTAAAACGTAAGCAAAACCATGGCAGGGGAGGTGACTTAAGTCAAGAATGCATTTGCAACAACGGGGACCTGACTTCAGATCCCCAGTACCCAGTAAAAAAGTTGAGCTTGTTGAAGCATGCCTGTAAACCTAGTGTTGAGGAAGGTATTCCGGAGATTCACTGGGGCTTGCTGGTCAGATAGTCTAGCCAAGTCAGAGAGCTCCAGGTTAGATGAGAGACATCATCTCAAACAATAAGGTGCGGACTAAGAGACACCTAGCATTGACCTCTGGCCTCCACACACATTTACATACCTGTGTGTATGCACAGCAATATGCACACGCATATTCACACACACATACACTTACACACATAGAAAAAAAGTAATAATAACACTTCATCAAATCAAAATCTCTAGACTACTTTGCTGATGAAAGCTAAACAGAGGAGGATTAGGAGTCTGGCCCAGCTCTGCTCAAGCTAGGTCACTTTAGAACAAGTCAGAGCGTCTCTCCCTATGGCCAATCTGCCTATTGTAAGTAGAAATCACTCATATGTTTTTGCTCCCGATTTATTACAAGATGATGAGAGACCATACATTGTTTGCCTGGAAAAAATAATAAGAATCATCCACATTCAAGTATAATAGGCTCATCAGTGTGACCTCACTGTCCTAGAAGTTTTCCTGAAGAATCTCTTCCTCTGAGAAGCTATGGTCCGTCTGAGAAGGCGCTTTGCTAAGAGTTAGAAGCTACCTTCCTAGCAGTGAGTCCTGGAAGAGCTTCATCACTAGAACTTCGTTTTCCAGAATCAAAACTGCCCTCCCCACTCACCCCTGAAGCCACTTCAATAAAAGGTCTTCCTGGTGGCCACTCAGAGGAAGTCATTTGTTTGATGTATATATTTAATTTCTTGTACATTTTTGTGCCTCATCTGCAAATACTACTTTCTATATTTATCTTGAGACCCTCCCAGGGCCAGCCAATAGCCATTACTTCTTTCCAAGAAAAAAGATGCATAGGCCCAAAGGGGCTCATACAAAAACAAGGATAAAGAGTTGGTAAAAATCTCTGTCAAAGTTAAGTATCAGAATCCTCTTCTTTCCTCATAGGCCTGAACTTTATAGCCGAGGCAAAATATTGGAGTCATTTTCTTTCCTAGTTGATGATTTCATTGCTGGATTGAATATAAAACATCTTTGCTTTGAAAAAAAAAGAACACTTTAGAACAAATTTTTCCTAAATCATTTTTCAAGATTTCCTGTTACTTCACCTAAAGCTGCTTTCCATTAATAATCCCTCAGTACAAAGCACCAAGACACACAGACCCTGTAATTAGGGAGATTTCAATTACCTATGTGAGGAGGCAGGTAATTGACAATCTAATTAGTCTCGTTTCAATTACCATTTTTCTCTTCATTAGAGCAGTTAGTTGGGAAGTGGAGAAGGTTTGTAAAATATTCCAAGACCACGCATTCTCAAGCTACATTTACTAAAGATTGTGGCTGGACTATTCCAAGACAAGGATCCATAAGCAGTAGCAAGGCAGGGAGCAAGCTGCGCTGTGTGCTGAGTACCAATATGCAGACACACATATTGGATGCTCATCAAGCAAAGCTGTGATTCAAAACCCTGGGGTGGTAGTTGGCAGGGCCTTCGGATGAGACTCATTCATTGTCCTGTGGAGACGTTGCTTGAAATATGCATTGTCGAATGAATTAATAATTGCTCTAATTTATTGAGTGCTTGCTATGGATCGAACACCAAACAAGCATGTAACACACGGAGCATTCTGGCATTTCTATACTCTCATCAATTCCCTGAGGATATTGATGTTATTATCATCTCTGTGTCGTAGATGAAAACACTGAAGGGCACAGAGATTGTGCCATGTTATCTAGGTATTGCGACTCTTCATGCATGCTTTGAAACTCCACATACAGAGGAGAACATGGCTTTGTATTTCAACAGACCTAAAGGTGAAGCTCAGCTTCACCTACTAACCTATTGCCCCAGTCTGGGCAAGGCTGTGAGCTTTGCACTTATACAACAGTAACTGTATTCGTGTCTTATTACTGAGATAATTAAGAAAGCTAAACTGTAAACATAAAGACCTGGTCAGGGTATCTAGAACGTTAAATTCTGTCTAAACCAATTCATATTCTCTCCCACTTAGCCAAATAAATGAAGTTGTCTTTAATTGCTATTTATTGAATATATGTGAGATATTAATACATACACATATAATGTGATTAGATACATGTATATGTGCATAAAATATCCATACATACATGCATATAGTACCTTTAAAATCCCTAAGTACAGAGAGGAGAGAATGATTGATTTAATCCTAATAGCGATATGAAACCCTGAAAGGAAATGGAAATTAATATAAGCCAAGTGACACACTAACACAAGACAATAGAATTGTAATGGACTCTCACAGATATAAGATATACATAATAATGTTTTAAAAATTAAAGTCAAATTAAAATATTAAGATATACATACAAATTTACTTTAAAAATATTATTTAGCACAACAAATCATTTCAACATATAATGAATACACATGTTAATATTGAGCTATTCCACATTCTGTTTTCTCTTGAGTCAAGTTGTCAAAATTCAGTGTATCATGGACACTCCTCCATGTCTCAATTCTGACCCACACAGGTTCAAATGTGCAAGTAATGCAAAAGCTAAGGACCATGCATTGGGGGCTGAAGGTCTAGATTCCCCTTGACTATTACTGCCCTGTCAGTCAGAGCCCACAGGGGTTGTTTGTCTTTCCAAAGATGAAGTATGTCCCTCTAATACAGGATGGAATCCTAACTCAAATGCAGCAAGAAAGGCTTGAGAAGAACAGTGATAATCTGAAACAAGTGTTGTTGGTGGTGTGTGTGTGTGCGCGCACGTCCGTGCGTGCGTGCGTGCATGCGTGTCTGTCTGTCCATCTGTGCATCTATATGTGTACCTCTGTGTGTGTATGTGTTGGGGGGGGGCGATGGGGGTGATGCCTGTGCATGCAATGGTGTGCATGCAGAGGTCAGAGAGCAACTTTTGAGATTTAGTTCTCACCTCAGGGATTGAATCAGGCCTGCAGGCTTGACTCTACCCACTTGGCAATCTGGCTAGTCCACTACTTTGTTTTGTAAGGGTGTGTTTGTTTGTTTGTTTGTTTGTTTGTTTTTGAAGAAGGGACTTTCACTGGGATCTGAGGGTTGAGGACTTGACTAGCTCACCCAGGTAGTGAGCTCCCAGAGATCCACCAGTCTCCACTTCCCCAGTACTGGGTCCCCAAGACCATAAGGGTCTTTCATGTGGCCATGGGAATTGAACTCAGATCCTCCTGGCTGTACAGCAGGCACTTTGCCAGCACCTCGGCCCATATATTGCCTCTGCGTTATGTGGACATACTGGAATCTTCACAGCTTATATCACATTTTGTTATTCCCCCTTTACAACTTAAAGCTTCATCGATTACTAATGGACTTAGTACTATGTTTGAATGATATAATTTTGGAGACACTGCTTGACACCTCTGATACTGTGTGTGTCTTTGTGTGTGAGAGAAAGAGAGAGAGAGAGAAAGAGAGAAAAAGAGAGAGAATCACTGGTATGTATGTAATTATGAAAACTAGAAAGAATGGGTATAAAACATTACTGAAGAAATGCTCTGATGGGTCAATAAATACTAAAACCAGGCAAACTGCAAGTCACACATTCTTTCCCCAAGCCACGTTAGCTGCACGTCTGGAAGATTTCACACATCACACACACACACACACACACACACACACACACACAAAAGCATATGGCAGGGCCATTTCTTAACCAGTCGATGCTGTCTTTGATGGTACTTCCCTGTTTCTGAGAGTTGTTGACTC
>NW_021621338.1:6663705-6723723 GCF_004785775.1 Grammomys surdaster
CAGGCAGGGGCAGAAGGGAAGTGGAATTCCGGAGGGGCGGTGTTTGGGTAGCTGCTGTGCCCTGGATGTCCCTGGCTCCCCGATCTATCTCAGCTGCTCTGAGTGCAGTGGCTCCTGGATGACTCAGGATTCAGTTTCTCCACAGGACGGGAGCAGACCTACTCTGTGTCTGCTCCAGCCCGGAGGAGCAGGCAGGGGCAGAAGGGCGAGTTGTTGACTCTTAATAGTTTAAGTTATAGGCCTGGCTTTGTAGCTTCTCTGGCTTGTACTACAAAACACCAGTCTTTGAGGGGAGACTGTCATTTCGATACGAACCTTGATATAGCTGCTTCTCTCAACTCTATGAATGTTCAGATTTCTCCCTTTGCGTGGACCTCTATTATACAAGCTTTGTTCAAATCTTGAGTGCTGGATTTTTTTTTAAAGATTTATTTTAGTATCTTTACTTACGTATATGTGGGAGGAGGTATATGAACAGTGGCGGCCAGAGGTATCAGGCTTTCTTACAGGAAGCTGTGAGCTTTCTGATGTGAGTGCTGGAAACCAAACTGGGGAACCCTAGGCAAGAGCAGAGCCCAGTCTTCAACACAGCTCCATCTCTCCAGCCCCAAGTCCTTGATGTTGACTTTTCCTTTAGAATGACAACTTTCATCAGGTGTCTGTCATCTCAGAACCACGAGTTACCAGGGCAAGAATGAATGAGTAACAAACAGGTTTCAACTTTAGAAGTGGACATTGTGCATGCTCTGCCAGGCAAGCATCTGCTTCCTTTAACTACGTGAGTCTTGTTCTGATTGTCATAATGACTCTGGGCCCAGGCTTGACACAATGGCATTTCACTAGAAATAAAGTGTTTGCTGTTGCTATTTATTTGGTGTGCAAAGTTCACACGTTACCATTCCTGGATTTTTTTTAAGTCTTTTCAAGACTTGCACATGGTAAGAAAGAGACCACAGGCAAATGGATTTTGGCCTTTTTACTTGTAATTCCAAAATGCATCCTGTCCATCATGGATACTTACTGTGGTGGTGGTAGCATGGGTTCTGAGATGTAAATGGAATGTGAACAGGCTTTTAATTCTGAGGGGCCGTTGGAAGAGGTTAAATCCATATAAAATCAAGGCTCTTGAAGGTTGCAGGGGTCAGGTTGAGAGACCCAGAGACAAATTCACTCCTGAAGATGTAAATGAACTAACAAGTTCTCTTGTTAGTGTCTCAGATGAACCTATTCTCATGCTACAGCAGGTTTTCAAAAGCTCTGATTTCCCCCCTCCTCAGTAGACTATCCTTGTCAAGCCTTGCCAAGAGCTCACCTGCTGCTTCCTGGGTTTTTCTTTGAATAACAGCACACAGGAGTTTTCCAAACAACCTGTCACCCTAAGGGACAGCCAGCTGGCTCACATTGTATATGTTTGTGGCCATGCAAGCTTGGATCACAATTTCAGGGTTTGACTAATGAGACACTTCAGATCGCTTGGACCAAGGGATGTGCTGCGTGTACACAGAAAGAGAGGCCTGAAGTGGGCTTGCATGGAGGTGTGGTCTGAATTACATGGACTTCCCAGCCTTTTCCTGAATCAGCATGGGCTGTCAACTATGGATTTAGGCTTAAGCTCATACCATCTACTGAGGTACTGAGGTAGTTCCATTTTCAAGTTCAGTCCCGGGAATCCTATGTGAGGAGGTAAAATTGCTAAGGTGCAGTTTTGGAATTTGCTGAACATTAGTTTTAGAATGTGGATGGGCTACAGACTTTAGTATCACTTCAAAAGGGCAAGAAGAAAAGAACAAGCCTGTAGCCACCAACAGAAAGGCAACATTCCCTTAACCTTGCTCCTTCCGATGCCCACAGCTTCTGTACTTTGCCAACTGTAGTAAATTTGCCCAGACAAGCACAAATGCTTCCTTTGAGGTTCAGAGGTTGGGTTTTATTCGCCTCCAGGGATACAATGTTGCTCTGTGCTGCAGAAGAGGCTCTGGAATACTCCTGTTGGGATATTTGGAAAAGAGCTTGGTTTTCTAATGAATGAGTTGTGAAATGAGTTCCAAGGCTCCTTAGGAGACAGGCAAGGCTGCCTTGTCTTCCCCAATGTCAACTGCATCTGTCTATTACAAATCAAAGCAAAAGTAACACCTAGGCAAATCAATCCCTCCAACTTCTGTAAAACATTAACTCCCCGAAGCAGAGGAGAAGAGATTGTGGGGTGACTCATATGTCTCTGATACCGTTTGAGCAAAGAAAAACTGCTCAATTTTGCATCCTGTTAAGATCATTCCAGGGAGTGGATTCTTGTTAGTAATTGTTATAACCAGGCCATTGACTAAGATAAACATTTGTTTTAGTGAAGGATTCAACATTTCAAAAGCACTCTGAGAACTCTAATAATTTGAGATCACCACCTTACAATGCATCACTTCCCTGCACTGTACCATCCAATGTCCTGCTACCTATCTATAGTCTCTGTGTGGTTTTTTGGTGGCTTTTTTTTTGAGGGGGGGAGTTCTGTTTTCAATTATAATAAGTCCCTAGATCTGTAAGAGGATAGACATGAGACATAATAGAAAATGAAAAAGCAATACTGGCAAATTATCAAAAATAAATAAATAAATAAGGAGAGCCTCAGTGTGATGCTCTCCTTACTGCTGGGCTTCCTGCCCCTGGGCAGCTTATATAGTAAGCCTGACTTCAGTCAAAGGAAGGAAGGAAGGAAAGAAGGAAGGAAGGAAGGAAGGAAGGAAGGAAGGAAGGAAGGAGAGGATATGAGGTGGAAAGACTCTTCACCCCCAGTCAGGGTTGGCAAATATCTGAAAGTTGAAATGCTGAGCTGTCTTGACCTGCACTGTGGTCTGCTCTCTCATCCTCAGCTGTCACAACTAAACTAGATCCACCAAGTTTCACACAGGGCTTAACATTTTCCAATCAAACGTACTTCACCCATTTTTTGGTTGGTCATCCGGGTAATGTTCAAGTGGTGTGAATTTCACCTAAGAAATTCAAGTAATTTCAAAAATAAGCACAATGGAACAAATAAAACGAGAAGGGTAGTGTTGAGGTGAGTGACAGTAGGGTTGTGCGGGATAAGGAACTTTCCTGACATGAAACCAGGAAGCTCTGGGAACCACTCACAATAGGGACCGAGACTAGCAGGCACCCTAGACTACTGTGCCTTATTATATTTATATATTCTCAGACAGCACATGTCCTCTCCCTTGGTTCAGCGATTGGCTCTCTAAACTAGGCTGCACTTCAGGAGGCCTAAATTATTTTTAGGAGACCATTTGAGTCTATCTCCTTTTAAGCAATGTAAAAATATTCTTGTAACTGTGGTGGCAGGGAACCTCAGTGATTATATTATGCACAATCAACTTTGAGCCATGGGGAATGCCAGAAAGAAGAATGTCGTGGAAGGTCCTATAAACATTCAGCTGCTGGCTTTGACGGAAGATTCGCTAGTTCTGTTTTCTTGTTAACCCCTCATCTACAGTTCTGCCCTATAGCATCCCAGTCTAATATGGTCAGGTTTAGACACCAGGGACCCTTACCTGAAGAATACATGTACCCCTACTCTATTATGCTATACTCTAGTGCTAAAGGCCATTACACTCTGAAGGTCACCCAGTCTCCAAATGTATTCAACTTAGAATCGGTTGTTTATTTTTGTTGAAAATTTTTTAAATAGTAATTGTGGAGTATCGGTCTTGAAACAGTTTTTTTTTTTTTTTATGTCAATGGTATAGCAACACCAGCCCTGAGTTGGTGATCTGGAATTGCCTAAGACAGGCAAAGTTGCAGCCCACCCAGGTTTACATTCCAGCAATGAGTAGCAGGCAATGATAAAAGCAAGTCATCTTAAGGTGGTGTTTAGTGACAACCACAGAAGAAGCAACATGGAAAGAGCAGACAGGAACTTGCTCAGTGGGACAAAAGTTGGTGTCAAGAAAGACCTCTCTGAGGACATCAACTGCCATCAAAGAGACTTTGGGACAGGTTTTCTACATCACCTACCTGAAAACAAACAAGTAGTCTAGACACCACTTCAGAACCAAAGTATGATCCTGATTGCCAAGGTCTAAGATTATGTGTCAGTGGAGGACAGAGCCTGTCTCATGTGAGGGGGATCCTGTTGGCAAAACTTTCTAAGCATGCCAGGAATGCAGTGATGGCAGCCATTCTAGGCTCTTACTTCCTAGAAATAGTTCAAGTTCAGCTTCCTAACTCTGAACATGTCCTTGCCCAAAGGCCTTATGGAAAATTACTTTTCTCAACTGAAGTTTCCTGCTTGAAGCTCATAAGATTTCCAACCCCCTTGTGACTTCCGTGGCACTTTTCTGTCTGGTTTGCATCATCCAAGGCCCAGATAGTTTGGCACTGTAGCTTTTCCTCATGCTACCTTTGATTTTGAAACATATTTTAAACCTTTGCCTCAACAATCATATGACCTGCTGCATCTCCAGCAAGTCAGCAAAATTTTCTGCAAAGGATCAAATCATCAATATTTAGATTTTGTTGGTCACATACAGGTCTCTGCTGCACATTCTTAGTTTAGTTTAAAAAAAAAAAACACTTTCAGAATATAAAAAACCATTAGTTTGAAAGCTGTGCAAAAAGTATATGTGGACATCTTGGTTTGTGGCCCACAGTTTGCTAATCACTGCCCAGAATGTAACTCACATAGTAAATATGTAGCATTCACTTAGTTATTGGGAGCATCTGCATTTTCTAGAGCAATCTATCTGATAGGCAGCATCTTACTAAAAGCAAAGACTTGGGACTTGCTCACATGTTTGCATGAAGTCACTGACATGGACACTCGGACACGTGTAAGTTAGTTGTTCTCAGCCAGTGCTAGGCCACACAACAGATCATCTGGAAGGTTCTTTGCAAGCACCCAAGCCTAGGCCTCAATGTAGATTAATGGCATCAGGCTGTCTGGATGGAGCCCAGGCAGCTGTGTTTTTTAATGTTCTCCAGGTGATTGTGTTTTATGATTATGACTGGGTTAAGAGTCAGTGGGTTAGAGCAGTCACTTGCAAACTCAGTCTCGGCAGAATCCTCCTTTAAATCCAGCTGGTGTGGTATTCGTAGACTCCTATTTGAGAACCCTGTGGTGGATTCTAGAGTAGCTCTCCTGCATACTACTGTTGACCTGGGGACCACACTTCAGAGCTATTGTCATGGAGAATGGAAAACTAATCTACCTAAAACTTTGCCTTCAGCTGAGATGTCTAGGTTGACTTGTTTAGCTGGGCTTCCAGATGATAATTTTATATCATTCTGCTGTGGGCTCCCCGCCCTCCTCCATTAACTTAGAAGTCTATAGGCTCAAGAAAAAGAAAGTTAAGAATGTACCTTGAAGGTGGGGGCCATGAGAAATTTAAAGGAAATTTTGAGCAAATATTTATTTAATTTACAGCATGGTAAGGTCTACTGGAAATGGCAGTGGAACATGCCCTCCTTCTAGTGAAAGAAGAAATTTTAAGTAAACAGCAGACACTTCAAAGGCTGCTCTGATTCTGTCTCCTATGACATATAATGCCCATATTCAAGAAAACTGACTACGTCCAGCAATAGCAGTCAAAACGGTTAGTCGATTACATAGATACTGTGGGCTAAACAGGAGAGGGAGGCTCATCCAAAAGAGAAAATTTGCCAACATCCATGAGACAGGGCCAGGAGAACTGATGGGATCTTATCCTGCATTGAAAGTTTCATGTGTAAAGTGGTAGTTACCACATAGAGAACCTCATAAATTCTATAGATCTAAGATAGCCCCCCCCAGTCTCTTTAAGAGAGACCCTGGTAACATCTTGCTACTTAAAGTGTGATTATTGGACCAGAAGCACTGTTCTCCCATGACTGCTATTTAGAATAATAATAATAAAAAAACATTTTGGCTTCTGTGGGCTGCAGACACTTTTTCTTTCATGGGTCCCTTCTTCCATGAAGGGAAAAAACATGAAAATTACATTTAAGGATTAAGCTACTTTAAATGTAATAAAATGAGGTATTAACACATGTTCTTTATCTTAAAAAGATTTCACTTCAGAGTCAAAAAAATTAAACAGACAGATATGATAGTGCATACATGGTCCTAGTACCAGAGAGGTTAAAGTAAGAAGACCAAGATTTCAAGGCTGTCTTCTGCTGCATCGAGTTCAAAGAAGGCCTGGGTTACATATGACTTTATCTCAAAAGAGAAAAAAGAAAAAAAAGAAAAAAGTTTGAAAGTAAAAATAAATAAAGTGGGCAAGTTAGTTCACAAGCATATAGAATCTTCACCTCCATTTTTCAGTTACTGAACTGGAATCTCCATTTTAACTGACCTCCTCCAAAGACTGGGCTACACATTAAATGCACTCAAATATGCATCACCCTGGCCAGAAAGTTCCGTGTAAGCTAATAAATAAGCAAGCCTGGTAATTGTGACTTTTGCTGAATCCTGAAATTTTACCCCTGTGCTCTCCGCACCACAGTAATCAACCCTGTGCTTCCAAAGTCCCTGTTGTCCTTGAAGCCGCACCCTCTCAGATGTGAGGGAAGCTACTGCTGGGAGCCGTGGACGAGAAGAAGAGAATTACATCAAGGTTCTTCCACTTCAGAAGCACTTAGCAGTCACTCTGTGTATCAGACTGACTTGAATAACTCACAGAATCTAGGAGGAGCCTGGCATGATTTTCTGATAACGCTGGTGATTATGAACACTACCGCACAACAATACTGCTGATTTCGAAAGACCCAGGCAAGAACTGAGGACCCTCTTTCTTCACTGACCATTCGAAGGGATTTGCATTTTATAACGTAACTAAACATCGGTGGTCTACCCTTAGGGACACAATAAAAAGATGTCTACTTGTATTTTTTTTTAAATGCATAGTTTCACATATAAGGAGGAAAGCTAAAAACTCAAAAGCATAGAATTAATCACCAAATTTTAGAATAGCTATGCTAAATGTTCTTGCCCTATGTGGTGCTTAAAACTTTTCAACAGTGAAATTACATTAAAATTCTAATTGTTAAAAAAACAAAAGGAAACAAATAAACCACAACAAGAGATAGGCCTAGAAGTGTAGCTCAGTGATAAGCCACTTCCCTACCTTGTGTGAAGCCCTGGATTCAATTCCCAGCACAATAACAACAACAAGGTAGTTAAAATGGCATCTTAGTTAGGGTTTTACTGCTGTGAACAGACACCATGACCAAGGCAAGTCTTATAAAGGACAACATTTAAAACATTTAATTGGAGCTGGCTTACAGGTTCAGAGGTTCAGTCCATTATCATCAAGGTGAGAATATGGCAGCATCCAGGCAGGCATAGTGCAGGCAGAGCTGGGTGTTCTACATCTTCATCTGAAGGCTGCTAGTAGAAGATTGACTTCTAGGCAGCTAGAATGAGGGTCTTAAGCACACACCCACAATGACACATCTACTCCAACAAGGACACACCTCCTAATAGTGCCACTCCCTACGCCAAACATCTATAAACCATCACAAATGGGTAATGGACTTTAAGATGAAACAAAAATTGTAACACTTGTAAAAGACAGAATAAGAGGAAATCTGAGAAACCTTATAATGACTCTGTGCATTATAAATGCAACATCATGCACCACTGTAATGGTTTGAAAGAGAATGGTCCCATAGTCTGTATGTTTGAATTCTTGGTCTCCAGTTGGTGGAATTGTCTGGGAAGGATTGGATGATGATCTTGTTCGAGAAGGTATGTTACTAGGGTGAGGTGGGGCTTTGAGATTTCAAAAGATTCTGACCTTTCCAGTCTAGCATTGACTTCTCTAAGCCTCAATCTTGTGGATGAAGACAGTAGCTCTGCCTTTGCCACCACTTCCTTTTCTCAGTCACAAATTCCAGCCCTCTGAAGTCATAAGCTCCGAATCAAATGGTTTCTTGTATGCGTTGCCTTGGTCATCATGTTTTATCACAGCAAGAGAAAAGCATCTAAGACAATCATGGAAGGAAAAAATTGGCAAGTTAGACTTGACCAAGGCTTCAAACTTTTAGAATAAGCCACTAGTAGAGGAATATATATATATAAAGAAGCTGCAAACTGTGAGAGAATACTTGAAAAACTACACATCTAGTAAGGAATTGGCACTGAAAAATCTCATACTGAGTAGTTAAAACCAAACAGTAAGAAACAGATCAAGTGTAAAACATCAGAGAAGATGTACAAGTAAAAAATAAGTCGGAAACAATAATCCTCACAGTATGTCATTGGAAACTCCAAAACAGAATAATAAGATCTCGTGTCAGTTTTAAGAATTAAGATACAAAACACTGATCACACCAAACATTGACAAAGATGTGGATCCACCCAAGAGCTTTATTTATTGCTAGTGACACTGCAACACAAGAGAGATAGCTATGCAGAAAGAAAAAAAATGGTTTGGTTCTGCTTGTTTGAGGCAAGTTCTTATGTGCTCCCTCATGAGGGTAGCCTCAAACTAGATATATAGTTGATGATGACCTTGAACTTCTAAACCTTCTGTTCCTACCTCTTTTCTGAGCTTACAGGTGTGTACCACCATGCCTGGTTTATGTAGTACTGAGGATCCAACCTAGGTCTTTGTGTATGCTAGAGGAACCATCAGATAACTGAGCTGCATGCCCAGACTTACAATCAAGTCATTTCTTACAAATATTACTGTACTCTTAATGAAAAAAATGCGTGTACATACAAAACTTATGTGCAAACAATGTTCATACTGGTGTTGTGCTTCACCAACTAAACAAAACAACCAAAAAACGACAATGACAACAAAAAACCATCTTGGACATAGCCACCATGTCATTAGGTAAACGGGTAAAATGAGAGAACATCTAAATATTATTCACTGATCAATAGAAATAAGTTATCAAGTTATGTGTGTGCATGAAAGAGAGAGCAAAAGCTAAAGAGAGAGTATATGGTTAGCCCAGGCTATACTCAAACTCCCTGCAACAAGTATACCTTGAATTCATGCCTCAATCTCCTTATTGCTGGGCATGCCCTGTCATGCTTGCCAAGCTATTCTTAATGAGAAATTTCTGGTCAACTTTCCAAAAGTCTATGATACCCCTAAATAATAAAATCTGTTAATTAAAGGCAGTTAAGCCACAGTTCCCTGAATAGCACAGTTGAAAGCAACCCCCTATTAAGTCCTCCCATAAACCATTCTTCTAGGCATACTACTGACAACATCAATCTATTCTAGCAAAACAAAGTGAACCAATCCAAACTGAATCTCAGACTTCGTTTTTCCCTTATCTCTGGACACGGCCCATGCACACAACTACTCTGTAAGGAAGACCATGTAGGAATAACCACGGCTATGCATGCCAGGGAGTGGAACAACCACTTTGAGTTATTTTGTTTAATCCCAACAACCAAGGGCATGCATTGTAATCAAATCCTCTTACGGGGAATAAAACATACCTCAGAGACCGTGGCTTCCCCAGCCTTCCATGCCTAATTATTGTGAGACCTGAGTTTTAAACTCTAACCTCTTACGTACCAACGCATGCACCCTTTTCATTATGTGATCTTTTTCTTTAACTCTGTAGGAATTTGCTGGAGGTATAAGCTTGGATTATGTTGCTGTTGTTCATCATATTTTACATTGGTATATGTACTTGAAACATTTTACTTAGAAAATGCACGTCTTCTCTAAAAATTAGCATTCTTTTCACAACTGTTCTGTTGGTACTACAAGCAAAGGACAACTTGTCAGTGTTTAAACATGCCCCTGCTCTAACTAAACATGCCCTGTGTCTTGTTACTTCAGATCATAAGTAGCACCAGGCCCAGGCTACCTCAGGAGCAGAATGAGGTCAGGATTAAAATAAATTGGGGGTTGGGGATAGGGAGGAGATAGCTTAGTTGGTAAAGTGCTTATCACATGTTCATGAGGACCTGAGTTCTAATCTCTAGCATACAGCATGTGTAAAAAGCCAGCTCTAACATGTCCCTGTAATCCCAGGATTGAGGAGACAGAGGCAGGGGAATGGCTAGGGTTGCTGGCCAACCAAGCTAGTCAAATCAACAGCCCAGGCTCAGTGAGAAATTCTGTTTCAAAAATATAAGATAGAGAGTGATTTAGGATGATAGTCTATATCAATGTCTGGCCTTCACACGTATGTACACATGTAGAGAAAGATGATCACACAATAAGTAAATGAAGTAGTCAACTTGGAAGCTCTGTTTGGGGATCCAAATGCTAGCACAATTCCAAGGGTAAATACAAAGGAATAGGGATGTAGAACTGAGAAGAGAAGCAAAAACTAAAGGTTTAAGAGATCTCGAACCCAGCACCTAGCAGAGGACAAGCAGTTCAGTAATGAACAGATAAGAAATGAACCAGACCTCAGAGGCACTGAGCTCCCTTCTGTTGTCCATGAAGTTTTATGTTTCCTAAGAACTTGCAGAAGAACTGGAACACACAGGCCTTGCCATCTGGAATGACCACATCAGCAGGAGAGCATTTGAGATGTTAGCATCGTGATCACTGGGGCAAATACCTGACATCAGCATAAAAGGGGAAAAGATTTGCTCCCTCATGATTTCAGAGATTTCAGTCTATGGTCAGCTGTATCCACTGCTTGGACCTGAGATGAGACAGAACATCATGGCAGCAGAAACACTGCATAAGACGTTATTGTTAAGAATAATGATAAAGTTATTGCATTATACTTTGCATGAGTGGTCCAATCATTGATAAAGTCTTCCCAAATGTTCATCAGCATCCAAGAAGAAATACTATAAAATTCCTAGTATTAGACACAGCAATTTTAAGACTCAACCATCCACCAAGCATCTTAGCTGTCCTCTAAAACATCATCTCAAATAATGGTCAAAGCAACTGAAAGCAAGGCTGGCAAAATGCCTCAATAGAAAGAGCTGCTTGCTGACAATATGGATAGCCAGAGTTTGATCCCTGGGTCCTACATGGTGAAAAGAGAGACACAATTGCTACAAGTTGTCTTTCTGATCACCACATGAGCACTGTAGAGCACACACAGACACACACACACATACACACACACACACACACACACACACGTAATTTTCATAATTTAAGAAAGAAGCACACTGTTGGGGAAATAGTATCCCTGATAGTATGAGCCAAGACTGAGAGGTAGGAACTCCTGGTTCCACTATACAGGTGCTGAGCCACTGCAACACATTGCCTTGCTATTAAGTATTGACTATTAATAAATTACTGCTTTCTTAGATTTTCATAAGGATCTGTTCCATTCTCTTTGATAACATTATGAAGACAATGAAAATGGGTTAATCTTTCTTTAGGGTACACTGCCACACTGGTGGAAAGCCTAGAGGCTCCACCCAGGCTAGTCAAGCCTTAATATTAAGCAATACAGATATTCTGCCAGCCTCATAGTTCATTCTTATTCTCCTTTGGTGCTCCCAGTAGTAAGCATCTTACTTGGAATTGAGTGTTTAACAAATGTTCCATAATAGCCATTATTAGCAGTGAACATGGATACAACAGCAAACATACTTATGTTCAAATACATGTTCTGCCTTTTCTTTCATTTCCCATTTTTTTAATAATTATTTGTGTTATAACCTGTTGGGTCCGTTTAGAGATTCTGGGGCACACATGTGCTTTGGGGTAACTGATTGGGATCGAATAACCTATCAGGGAGTTCATCACTGGGAAGTGGGCTCACATCCATCATTAATGGGCTGTAGCTCTTCTTTAGGGGTGAGGACTTGTGAGATTTCTCCCATCTATGTTGGCATGTCAAATGGTGCTGTCATTGTTTAGGTCTTGTGTAAGAGACCATATTATAGGGGTTTTAGTTGTACTTATTTAATGTGTGAACTTGGTACACTATCTTACCAAACATAAGTGACCTTGTCAGCAACAGACCATCCTCATACTGTTTCCTGTTACTAGAATGGTTAAACAGAGATTAGACCATTTAGCCTAATTAGTGAAGAATCTGGTCTATAGAAAGTGATAAATAGTAAGCTCCTGTTTCTTCATTTCCTTGCAACCTAATCTGTTGTTTGAAAGACTAGAAAGAAAACCAGAAACTACCTGTAAAATAAAAACTGGGGATTATAATGGTTTTAACACTAAAACATATTCTTCCATGACTGATGTCAGCAATGTCTTATTTGAGGCATGCAGATATGTAGTTAGTTTGAGACTTCTCAATGCACAATATGTTACTGAAACTTCAAAACTGAAATCCTGGTCCCATGAATCTGCTTTCGGCTCATCTTCTAAATTCCATTCATCCTTGCATCTTTGGGCTGTGACTGTTTTATGGAGGGCGTGCAGCAGAGCCCTGGCTTGTCAGTTACACCTCACAGATATGAGGGCATGCAGATAAAATCTATTAGGCCAGCAGGGCACCCATTAATGTTCAGTGGCAGTAATTAAATCCGGATGGAAAAATAACTACAAATATTTCCCCAAAAACATTTGAACCAGATGTTTTGGCAACTGGCACAGACCTAAAACACCCCACATGCTACAGGCAATGGCCCCTCGGGAGAAACCTTTCCATGAGCCTGGAGTTGCAAACTGTCTCACCCTGCTGGCAATAGAATAAATGGTCCAAAAAGTCTCTTCTTGTGTCCCCTTATGTGTAACTGTTGTCCATTGAACACATAGGGCAACAACCAGAACTGTGAATTTACTAAAATTCCCTCTAATAACAAGGCAGAGGGATAAGCACATTTACATTGGCAGGTGAGGGGCTTTAGCCAGTTCCCAGTGGCACTCCAGCACAGCCACGCCTCAGAGCTCATCCTCCCAGGTAGCATACTCATGATACAACTTCCTAATTAACAGGCAGTAAAAATATTAATTATTGCTATTTTCATTTATCATTCAATTAACAAACAAAAATATAAAGCGCATTTCATGGCTGGCCAAAAATGACCTGGGGACCTCTAAATCAATAGCATCTTTTTCTTCACTGGTCTTTGAGTTAGTTGCTTTTCTAACCCACTCCATTTTGCTCCTAGGAGACATCTATTCTGACCTATTTCCCCTCATGGTAGCTCATTTAAATATCTTGGTAAGACATCTTCCAATGAGGTGAAGCTCTTTCTGGTCCTGGCATAAATATCAATCATGAAGCTATCAGGATATTCTGTCAGAAAATCATGGGCGGAGGTATTTGTTCTGTGAAGAGTTCAATTAATAGCAGTGATGCCAATTTCTATCTGTAGGGCCAGGAGCTGTAGCTGAGGGGAACTCTGGAGCAGCTGGACTTGGATTCTGAACCTTGCACCTTGAATTTAAAGAAGGGAGGGGAAAGATATCTGTCAGCCAAGGTATCTATGCCACTATACAGAAATGAGTGATACCAGCTACCAGCTGGATGGGTTGGTAAATTTCCTCTGACAAGTCAATTGCTACCCTGGTAAGTAACTGATTAGAGTTAATATATCTCCAGTGTTAAAAAGGTTAATGATATTTATTTTTCTAAGCTACTGAGTTTTCTTCTACGGCTGTAGGATTACATTCTGAGTCACCTCTTCTCTGAGAGAGTATCACAGAAAGGACCTGCTTAGACAATGAATAACCCTGAAAAATAATGTGTCCTTCAGAAAGAGGAAATCAATCAGAAGAAAGTTAATTGGAGACACTTTGGAGGAAGCAGGCAGTGAGGTTGGTGGTGGCACACACCTTTAATCCTAGCACTGGGGAGGCAGAGGCAGGTAGAGTTCTGTGAGTTCGAGGCCAGCCTAGTCTACCTAGTGAGTTCCAGGACTGCCAAGGCTACATAGAGAGATCCTGTCTCCAGAAGCAAAACAAACACCACCATCAAAGACAGTGACCTGGTCATAATTCTGTAAAACACAGTACCACACAGAATCTACTGGTTCTGTTTTTTTTTTTCAAGATGAAATAACATAACCTTAAGAGTTGCAGATAGTTTCTAATCATCCTTCAAATTTCTTATTGCTGTATTTTCCCTCCAAGCATTGCTTCACAGTCCTGAGGCCCCAGCAGTGAAAAGGCACACTTACATATTCCTGGTTCTTATACTTATAAAACATATATTTAAATATTGCAATAACAAAACAAAAAACAAAAATGCTCACACATCACGATCAGGCCCACATTTTTTTCTCCCTTCAACTCCTATTTTGTATAATGGCTTGTTGATCTGGTGATAGCTAATTGCATGTGTTTGTAAAAGTCCATGGTATTGGGCTGGAGCGATGGAGCTGTGGTTAAGAACGCTGATTGCCCCTTCAGAGGACCCAGGCTTGATTCCCCAGTATCCTCACAGCATCACAAGCATATACAACTTCAGTTCTAAGAGATCCACTGTCCACTTCTGGCCTCCACAGGTACACATGGTGCTCATATACATGTGCAGAAAAGACATCCATACATATAAAATTTAAAAAAATAAATTTCAAAAAAGTCTGTGGTATTGTAAACAGTTTTGAATGCTACTTTTAAATGATCAGATAATAGACTTCGCTGGACCATTTGGAGTGTTCTGTTGCTCTTCAATTTGAAAGTTTTTATAATGTTTATTCTTGGGGTCCATGAGATGGGTCAGCCTGTAAAGGAATTAGCTGACCCTGCATGAATGATGACACAAGATGAACCCTGAAAACCTGTGGGTTTTTGTTTGTTTGTTTGTTTGTTTTTAAAGAAGCAGATGTGGTGGTACAAGTCTATAGTCCCAGCACACTAGAGAGAGAGGAGTTGGAACAGGATAATCTCCTATAACCTGAAGGACCAGCTAGACTGGAGCACACAATATAGTAGCAGAAACAAGATGGAAAAAACAAGGTTGTCCTCTCCCTAGAGAGAAGAGTTTGTCGCTAAATCATATAAGCTCTAAAATATTTTCATGTAGCCTTATGGCTTACTCCTACATAAAAGTATGTTGAACTTTACTGTAATGATCCAGGACCATTGCTGAGACCAGAATCAACTTTTAAAGATGGCTTTTCTCTTCAGATTTATTTTATGTATGTGAGTATTTTTCTTCTATGTATATATGTAGGCAGCATGTATGTCTGGCACCTGCAGAAGCAAGAAAAGGATGGTGGTTTCCCTGGAACTCCAGTTATGGTTCATCGCATGCTACTATGTAAATACTGGGACTGGAACCTGGGTCCTTTGCAACAGCAGCTAGTGCTCTTAACAGCTAAGGCCTCTCTCTCCTCTCTCTCTCTCTCTCCTCTCTCTCTCTCCTCTCTCTCTCCTCTCTCCTCTCTCTCTCTCTCTCTCTCTCTCTCTCTCTCTCTCTCTCTCTCTCTCTCTCTCTCTCCAGTACAAGATAAAGTTTCTTTTATTTAAAAACAAGAATCTATTTTTTTAACCTCTCTTTCCTTCCTTTTATTCCTTCCAAGTTTCTTTTCCACAGAAAAGCTGGAAATATGATCACTGCAGGAAATTCTCACTAGTGTGAGACTGGTAGAAAACAAAGACTAGTTGACACTGGGATGTAGAGAAATCCTCTGGGTGTATTCATCAACTAAGTCATTTGCCCACTATGTCATACTAGGTGAGTACAGTTTAAGCATTTAGTCTAAAATGAGCCAAGTGTGCTGTCAGCTCCGTCCAGGGTATGGTGACATCTCTAGTGCACCTAGTGGAAGATGTTTATGTCTCTGAGTCAGAGTCTCAGAGGGATGCTTTAAAGCAGTTCCTGGTTAGTTCTCTCTAAAGACAGTCGTTATAGATGGATGTGATCTTTCCCAGCCCCCTTGCCTAGGACATGAGCTCTCTCCTCTGCAAGCTCCTCTGTATCACTGTGGAATGCCAAATTGACAAGGCTTCCTCAAAAAGTAACCAGCCTCAAAAACCTCACATTATAATTTAAAAAGGAAAAAAAAAGAACTAGTACATATACTTCATCAAAATGTCAAGTGTTTTCCCTTCATGGAACTCTGTGATACTCAGAATTATAAATATTAGTTCTATGAGTCCCAGCAGTCACACAGAGGCATGCATGGATGTATGAAGATTCCCACCCTGGCCTTTTGGCAGAAAGCAACTTGAATCATTGATGCCTTTCTTATCCCCTGGGTTTGGACCATAGCTTCCATAGCATATGGAAATTAGCATTCACTCACTATCATCCAGTACACTAAACTCATGAATTCTAATTACAACTTAACATGTATATGTGCTTATCCCCATTGACCACAGGAGGATACTAAAACTTGGAGAAGCCAAGCTATTATGGGGGGGGGGGTCTCACAGCTGTCAGTACAGAGATGACTTCAAAGCTTGTGCTCTTTGCATGACACTTTCTTGCCTCACAGTTCTATGTACCTCATGTTGACATTCCCTTCCTTGGGAAATAGCTAACATCTTCAGGCTAAACATTAGTCCAGACATCAAATATCTCATCCATTCTGACATTGGTCATTAACTCTAAATGTTTAAAGGAATCTGTTTGGGTTATGAATCACTGTGTTTTGAAAATCATCCCCATTGCCTTGGTAAGCCTTAGAGATGTAACTTCACTATTCCCATGGCCTGTCTGGTACATTTTATCCTGCTGGACTATCACATGAGTCTGCTGTTGGTTATAAGAAAGCAAGAACACCTCAGCTAACTTAAGTTCTAGTGACTAAATGGCATCACTGCTACACTGCAACAACCAAATGAAGAAATCTTGTAAAACTGAGAAGGGAAAACAGGAAGTGTGCAAGGAAAGAGGGATGAGGATGGAGAAAGACTATTATCCCTAATGCCACTGTGCAGGTGTGCTATGTCCAATCCATCAATTCAATGGTACCCATTGCTTCATCTCTTCCATTGCCAGGCCTCCCACTCAGGGTTCAAAGTCATCAGCAGAGTATTAGATTATGAGGCCCATGTCACTTGTCTTGTCTTGTATCTGTCCTCTGGGAAACAGAGAGAAATCAATTTGTAATGTGTATTAAAGTATTAACCTGACCTCTCAATTGAGAGTCACACCAGCGATATCCACCCACCAAGAAAGGGGGTTCTTGAGTTCCCTTGTTGAGTGGCAAACTAAAATAAAAAAAGACTATGGCAAGCACCTTTGGTTCTATTAGCCATGGAAAGATCATAGGTATTTGTTTACTTGACTGAGAACACAGAGAGATGAACCATGCTTTTTGCTTCTCTTACTTCCTGATTATTGTTTGCTGGCCTTAAACATAATAGTGCTTCTTTTCTGATATTTTGGTTTTATCGATGACGTAACATGTGACAGCATATAAAGGAATTATTTATGGTTTGACTTAATTCAATTTGTTCACTGCTATTTGAAAACATGGAAACAAACTGTTGCTCTCGGAACATGAAAAAAAAGACCCTCCAAGAGGGACAGAGACAACTGTGGGGATGAAGTCAAGAAGCCTGTTATCCACCTGTGTATCCTCTAGCATCTCTGGTTCATGTGCGATCTAAGGCTCAAGACATTGTGATGGATAGGATATCTCTGTAGCTATAATATGGTGTGGTAGCTGGAATATAGTGAGCATTATTGATTATTGAATCAAAACTTTTTCCTTTTTACAGGATTACATTGGGACGTACACTCTATTCATCAGTCACCATTCCCTACCACAGCTCTTGCTTATAAGCATAATTCCTGAGTACTTCTAAGCAGGCAGTTCTTAAGAGGGATTCTGTTTCCTGGGTTTTGAAAGTTCAACAACCAGTATCAATCACATTCATCTTCTCTTTCAACCTGATACAACAAGATTCCCTCTAAATTACCTCTTTTGCCTGGGCAGCATTATCAATGGATAAGACACCCATGGGGTAAAGTTGTATCCAAGAGATTTGAATAGCTTAATGGAAAATTTGGGCACAGAAAGAACTGTGCATCCTGTCTTTTTGGAAGCTTATGAATTAATTCAGAACCAAGATACAAAGTAGGCACATGCATAACTTTCCTAACAGTAACCTCAATGTATAGTTGAGCCCACTACCAAGAAGGGAGCTCTGAGCTCAGACAATGGTCATTGGAGTCTGTGAAGAGCAGAGAAGAAGGTGAGAGGTCATGGGCCACATTCACTCTTGGGGAGGGGACCAGTGGAAAACTAGTTTCTGTAGGAGAAGAGAATCTGTCTAATCAAGTAACTTAGAGTAAGATAAGACCTAATTGCTCAGGAATGTTTCAGTAAAGGCTAGAATAATATTTTTCAATATTCAGAGTTGTCAGTGAACATCAACATAACAACAACAAAAAATCATTGTGTTTTTTTTTTTCCTAGAATGAATGTCCCATCTTCTTCCTTAGGCCACCTGAGACTTAATGTTGATGTGCTATGTGTTTCCAGAAAGTTCCTGGTAATGCCTCTCTTGAATTTGTATGCCAATCATAGCCATACAACTATTGCTTGTTCTCATATTGCTTATTTTAAATAAATCACTTTCAAGATTCATGATGATAGGTCTTAAATGGTTGGTTTTTAAAAACAAAAAACAAAAAATTCTCTCTCAAAATGGTTTCTGATCCATGCGGACCACCCACCCATAATTCCCCTGGATTTTTCTAAGTTTCTCAGCCTCCAAATCCACACAGGGCTGAAAGGGAGTATTCCAAAGGGATACTTCCATTCACAATACAGCAAGCAGCTCAGGGAGTTTTGTTAAGATGCTAAGAGAGTTCTTAACAAAAGCATTGTGCGATCCTTTGTCTGGAATGTTATTTTTATGATGCCAGCTATGGTAATTGTGTAGTCTCTAGAGTATTAGGAGCAGGTAGCTAATTTTCAGTGATTCAGACCAGTGTCGTTAGGCTCCTTGTTTATGGTCCTGATCTATCAGATGTCAGCTGCTTGTTTGTCTCCAAAGAATCATAAACATTCTTTCCTCTCTGATTTTGTTTTCCTCATTTGGAACATCTAGTTATCCTGGGTCTTGTGGCTCTTAGTCTGTCCTGTGTCCAAGTCATATTCACACTGTACATTAAGAACATGAGAACACTGGCATCCAGAGTACTGATTTCAAATCTCTCACTTGGGTCTTATGAACCTTGAGTAAAGGATATATGTCCAGATCAGTGATGAACCAACCAAATCCATGCCTATTCCAGAGGGAAGAAGACAAAACTATGTGTAGCTTTTACTTTAAGTGACTTTCCAAGAGCTTTTCAAACTTATTTTTGCTCCTGGGAATATTTTGGCTCCAGAGAATATTTTATTAGCTCATCGAGAGTTTCATACAATGTGTTTTGATCATATTTACCCGCTCTTAAAACTCCTTCTGGATCTTCATCGTCTTTCTACCCATCCAACTTTGTGTCCTTTTCTTTCTCTTTCCTGTCAAGCCCAATACATGATGTCTGTCTGTTCTTGGGTGTATGGCTATCCACAGGAGACTGGTCAACTTACCATGCTACTTTTTAAAGTATACTCTTTAAGTTACGGAACTGACTGTCTCACAGCAGCTCTCAGTTGCCAGTCATTTTTTGGATAGGGGTGTGGCTTGATATCTGTCTATCTCACCTTTTTCTGCTGAGATTTAGTCTGGCTTGAGTCTGCAAGCTCCTCTGCATGCTCTCACATTCACTGTGAATTCTTATTTGCTGTGTCTGAAGGGCCCCTTCTTTGTCCATCCACTGCCTCTGACTCCTACTCTCTTTGATTTTCTTAGTAGATATTCTCTTTCTAAGTCAAAGACTGGTCATCTACTGTGGGTGGATAGGAGAGGAAGAGAGTCTTCTGCCTCAAGCTAGTAATATCTTCTATTTCCATTTTTTTTCATCAGCAAATGTACATTGAAGGCTTACTGTGGTTGGTGAAGCTACACATCAGCCTTCTCACATATCAAAAAAAAGGTATAAGTAAAAGGAGACATAGATGTGGAGAAGACAAACAATGCAGGTAAATATTTGATCGTTAATGACTGCTTCTTAAAATCTGGAAAACCATACCCAGAATGGACCAAATACATTATTTTTTATTGCTGAATAATGAATTACTAGAATTTTATTAGATTTTGCAAAAGTAAATGTTTCCTATCTCCCGTTTCCTCCGGATCATAAATTGAGGACTTTAGGTCTCTCAAGATGTTGGAACACACTTATGGATGAAGTATAGCCCTCTCTTGAAAGGTAGGGATATGCTACAAGTTCTCTCCATAAGTCTGTTGACAGTCCCCAGTCTCTAGCTCTCTCTTAGAATAAGAACTTCAGTGTCCTGTTGGCTAAAGACGAGATCATATTTTGTACCTGTTACCATTTCTATGGGACATGCCATAGTATGGCAGCTGGCTTCTCTCAGAGCATCTAAGAAAGAACACTCAAGGCAAAGGTCATGATCTTCACAAAGTCTAAACTCAGAAATGGGATGCCATTGCTTTTGCAAGGCTTTTTCCTAGAAAAAAGTCACTGGGGGCTGGAGGGACAAACAGCTCAGTCTTTGCTCCTATTCTCAGAGTGTCTTCCTTCTTTTATTTTTAGTGCATCTTCTTGTCTGTGAACACAGATGTATGCATGCCACTGCCCACATACAGAGATCAGAGAACAGACAGCCTTGGGTGTCAATCCTTGACTTCCACCTTATTTGAGATATGATTTTTTTTTTCTGCTTGCTTCTGTGTTGTCCAGGCTAACAGGTCCACAAGTATTTAGGGATTCTCTTGTCTCTCCTCCCCCCCTTCTCTCTGATCTCATGGTAGGAGGACTAAGCCATCTGGCTTTACATGGGGACTAAAGAGCCAGTCCTTTTGCTTGCTCAGCAAGTGTGGTCCTCACGGTGCCATCTCTCCAGGCTCAGAATGTCATTTCTTAACTTGCATAGCTCCCTCCCCCGCCCTCCTCTGGAGTTCTCAAGTTTCTGTTGCTAAGATTACTCCTTACATCATCCCAATCTAATTTATGTGCCTGTTCTTCTCAAAATATCCTGAGTTTTCTTTTCTAAAATGTATTATAATTTAATGAGTTCATTTAATGTATGAACTTCTCTAGACGGCAAGCTCTGTTAATGAAGGATTCTGTCTGCTGTATCCCTTGTTGTACAAAATGTCAAGTGCATGGCCTGGTGTGCACTAGGTGCTCAATAAATATTTATCAATTAAATAAGTTTTCTTGCCTAAGGTTGTGTACCGTTTGGCATTAGCCAGCGACCCTGTTTGAAGTCTCTTTGAGGACAGTTTAGTATTTGATATGCTTTGCTGATTCATCTGTGTATTATAGTCAAGTCTCTTCTAACTATTTGGCAGTTCTCATGGTTGGAGTGTTTCTGAAGGTCCTCTAGCATCTGAAAAGACATAAGGGATAGAGCAAAGGAATTTTGTCTGAGTCATTTGTGGTACATCTGTACTGGTTGCCTTAGACCTTTAAGATGATGCTCCCAGCTCCAAGAGACTTGCCAGATGACTTACAGGAATCACTCACTGTACTGAGCATCTTTAATTTTAGGCAATTAATTCTAAACTGTCTGAAATCTGTTTCCTGGACATCTCTTTTTTTGATTGCCTCTGTTCTTGTTCTTCTAAGTTTTATAGTTGCTGTCTGTTTTTGTTTTTGTTTGGGGTTTGGTTGTGGGCTTCCTGAGCCACCTAACTGGTTCTCTTTAACAGAGCCTTTGCTCTTTGATATTCAGAGGTCACTAGCTTGAACTTAATAGTGGATGCATAACCTCCACTGGCACAGCCCCACATCTCTGCCTCCTTTCACCCTTCCCTGACCCTTCTAATATGGAACACCCTGTCTCTTCAGCCTTGTCTGTTCAGGAATGCGCAAGACATGCTTTCTACTGCCCTGCTTCAGAGGGTGACTTAGTTTTACCCACAGTATTTCTTTGTTTACATAATGCTTTTGGTTTCACTAGCTCACATGAACATACCTCACTTCTTCCCTAAAATCTGAGTTGTAAGTAGCTTATCAATTAGGGATAGTGGAAAAAACACTGTGTCCCCGCAGTTGATGGGAGTCTCCAGAGAGTCTGTGCCTTCTATATTTGTGACATTCTCTGAACACTTGTTACTGTCTAATACAGCTGATGTCACAAGGGCTCAATGCCTCACCGTGCAGAGAGCCCTTGAGATCAGTCTCATTATATTTCTGTCCACAAAGGCTAACTCAGCAGACTTTAGAAAAAGCTACTGCTTTTTTTTTTCCTTACAGTTCCTCATTGTTTTACTATAAAGAACAAGATCTTTATAGCACGCTTCTAGAACAAGTCCTCATTTCCCTCATAACTATATTCTACCACTGTAAAACTCATGTTTCTATAAAACATATCCATATGCATATTCATTAAGTATTCCATTAATACAAAAGTACCTAAGAGTCTCTCTTATGGAATCCACTTACACTGTTCTTTAACCTGTGTTGATGAGACTTCTTTCCCTTACCTAATATAACTGTGTCAAGATGGCAAACTGACTGAGTCACAGAATGTCCATGTCACCTGAAATAACTCACTCAGCTTCTTGGATCTCAATGTCCTCATCTATGAAATGGACATAAATAGTTCCAGCTGCCTCACAGGATTATGACACTGAATATAGGTACTAAATCAGAGAAATAGTGGACTTGTAAAAGCCTCTTGTGTCTAGAGGTGAAGGCCAAATAAGCCCAAGGAAGTTCTTCATTCAGGGAGGAGTCTCCAAAATGCCTTGGCTATCTCTTCAACTCCTTGCACAAAACTATTTCAGAGGCACCATCCTTAGGGGAGCTCCTCCAGCCACCATGCGGCATGACCTGTTCCTTGGGCAACCATTATCTAGCCAACTGAGTCCAGCTTTGTTCTTCCCCACACAGCTGTATAACTCATGCTGCCTTTTTCATTCTCTGCCTTCATTTCCTCACCATATCACCACCCAAGTCTACTTCATTTTCCACACCCAGGATCCCCTGTCAAGTCTGCTTCTGCATTCCTGTTTCTAAAACCAATTTTCTCTACAAGGTTTTGAAGTTGCTATGGATCACAGTCTGTCTGGTGAGAGTCTAGAGACATACCTAGCACAAATCACATACTCACATTTTCAAGAATATTCTTCTTTATGAACACAGCATATGAATTATTTTGGCATTTTATTTTATTTTATGCTATTTTGCTGTTTATGGTTGCTCAGTCTTACTGTGATACTAATCACTATATTTAGAAAGATTTAGTACCTTTGGCCTTCTTCTAGGTGTGTATTCCACTACCACTGTTATTATCAACAACAATGATTCTGTGTGTGTGATTTCTTATTTATTTATTTATTTATTTATTTACTTACTTATTTATTCATATGCCACCTGCTCACTTGTTCTACCAAAGAACTTAAAATGACCATAATGAGAGCATGTAAAAATATAGCAACGTGAAGCATATTTAAAATAAGTGGAAGATAGTTAGGGCAACAAAAGTCCATGTCTAAAATGGGTTTCAGAAGAAAACTTACTTAGGCAAAGCTTCATAGTCCTCTAACCCACACAGTTACTCTGAATAGACCCCCAATCTGGCTCTCCATCTCTGCATTTCTGTGCCAAAAGGAAAGCCACCAAGTATGAGAACAATTCATAGTGTTTATAAGAGAAATGCAAAGAAGGCATTCAGTAGAAACATACTAATTTGGGAAAAGACCAGACAGCAAAGTCTCCCACGAGGACTATTAGAGAATATGCTGAGAAGCATAAGCCTGGGTAGAGGCTACCAGGGAGCACACAGAAGCTTCAGAGGATCAGTGAGCAGTGTGTGTTCCCCACCAAAACTTCCTGTGTCTTTCCCAAGACCATTGGAGTGTAAACACCCTGATGGGCTGCTTCTGAGTGACATGGTGCAGACACACAGATCTCTGAGGCCTGGCTTGATCCAGAGGTAAAAACAAAGACTTGAAAGAACAGATGGTGCCTAGCTTCCAGGAAACATTCCCAGGAGAGGGCTTCTGGCCATGGAGTTTTGACTGCAAGTGAGTGTCAGTTGCTACTAATGAGAAGCTAGCCTTTTGTCATTCTATATTACAGGATTCTCAGACCAACCCTCAGGATAATGAAGCATCACTCATAGATCCTAAAGATGATGTTGGGCCTCTGAAAAAGTCATCATCACCACAAAGTAAGGCAAGTGGATACAGGCATGGTGGCACATTGCCTTTAATCCCAGCATTCAGGAGGCAGAGGCTGCTGGATCGCTGTGAATTTGAGGCCAATCTTGTTTCCATCATGAATTCTAATCCAGCCAGGGCTATAGAGAGAGCCAATTTCAAAAAATTAACTATTTAATTTAATTAAAGCAAAAAAAAGTAAGGTGATAGGGATTTGAGATCCATCAATTCATCCCAATATCATGACTAAAAACAAATATATAGTGATTCTAATTTATTGTTGGAGACTAGGTCCCAAGCTAGCCACAAACTATGTAGACAGGTATTATGATGTCTAACTTCTGATCTTCCTACTTCTGTCTCCAGGATGCTGAGATTGCAAGGCTGTTCCACCTTGTATAGTTTGCGTGGGGCTGGGGCTGGGGCTGGGGCTGGGGCTGGGGCTGGGGCTGGGGCTGGGGCTGGGGCTGGGGCTGGGGCTGGGGCTTAGGACTTCATGCTTACTAGCCAAGCACCCTACCAACTAAGATGCAATTCTAAATCCTTTATTATTATTATTATTATTATTATTATTATTATTAATTCTCGGGGACTCAGAAAGGCACACAGTTGAGCATGATAGATACATATCAGCTCTCCAGGTGGATAGATGCTGCTGTCTTCTCTCACTCTCACTCAGCAGGGTTTTTTTTCTTGGTTGCATGTCTTTCATGTCTAAGAGATGGCATAGCCTGACTAGACTGGCTGGTAGCTCTTTTCCCACCTGTGGAGAGAATATCTGTGTACTGTATGGATGCATCACTTGTCAATTTAAAAACTTATGGCCTATAGGAAAGGATAGAATAGAAGGTGGGACATCCGGGATGCAGAAAGTATTCTGGGATAGAGCCAGGATCAAGAAGAGTGGCCGGGAAGATGTGAGAAGGACATTACCTGAGCAGAAGTAACCAGCCACGTGGCAGAATATAGATTTAAAATGGGTTATTTTAAATTATTAGCTAGTTAGGGACTAAACCTAGCTATATGGCCTAGGTATTTATAAATATATATTTTGAGTCTGAGCTGTTATTCCAGGAACTTAGGGCTGGAGGAAAACAGCCTGTCATACAACATCCATCACCCCAGTGGAAAAATTCTCTGGCTGTATTCTTTTATAAATCTCTAACTGGCTTGTATACAGTAACTTAAGCTGCATTATTTAGAATCCACTGTGGGGGTTTTTTTTGTTTCGTTTTGTTTTGTTTTATCTTTTCCTTGGCTTGTATGCAGGTTCAAAGGGAAGACTAATATTGCCCTAAAGGAGAAAGAGCTCAATTATTGGTTCATCTGCCAACTTCTGACATATATAAATGTCCCATAGTCCTACTCCAACACTGAAGTATGCCAGGTAGCACAAAATACAGTAAAGGATTGGTCAATATGTTCTTTCTTCAGTTTGGCTAAACATAATAAATTGTGTTGAAAGAGTATCTACTTAAAGGGTACCATTTTCTAAGCAAGGCAATACTTCCATATAAATCAATGGTTTTCAACCTTCCTAATGCTGTAACCCTTTAAAATAGTGCCTCATGTTGTGATGAAACACCCTCCCCACCACCATAAAATTATTTTTGTTGCTAGTCCATAACTAATTTTTCTACTGTTAAAAATCACAAAGTAAGTATATGAGTTTTCCAATAGTCTTAGGTGACCCCTAGAAAAAGGAGTCGCAATTCACAGCTTGAGATCCCTTGATATAAATAGTAAATTTTTATTAAATATAAAATTCTTAATTTAGGAAGGGGCTATAGAGATGGCTTAATGGGTAGCATGCTTGCTATGTAATCATACAGACCTGAGTCAGGATTCCCAGAACCTACCAAAAAAATATGAATGTGTCAGGACAAGGCTGTGACCGTGGCATAGAATACAAAGACAGGTAGATGCTAGGAAGCTCACTGGCCAATCCAGCTGAAATGGCAAGCTCCAAGCTCAGAGAAAGAATTTGCCTTAAAACCAAGGTGGGGAAGCAATGAAGGGAGGCAAAGTACTTGCCATGCAGCATTAGAACTCATTCAACCTCCAGATCCCACAGAAAAAAGTCAAGCATGGTGGGGCACACTTGTAATCACAATGCTGAGAAGCAGAGGCAGGGAGAGTCTTGCCTCACTAGCCAGTCAGCCTTGCCTAATCAGCAAACCCTAGGTCGAAGTCAGTGCCCCAACCCTGCAAAACAATCAACCAAAACCAAAACAGAACCAGGAAGATGGTGCCTAAGAAATAGCACCTGAGGTCTACCTTTGCCCACCACATGTATGGGGCACATGTATGAATGTATACCTGCACACACACAGACACACAGACACACACACACACACACCAATATACCACACACACACTACATACATATACACCAAACACATACCATGTACACACAGACACAGACACAACAATACACAAATGCCAGAATACCCTCACACATGCATATAGACACACATACACACATACACACACATACAAACACACACCCCACTCACACACATCTGAGACACATACACAACAAACATATGAACACACACTAGACATACATGTCATCCATACATACACACACAAGAACATATATACACCACACAATATACTTATATACACCTCACAAAAGCACATACGCATACCATATACATACACACACCATACACAAACACACATGTACCACAAACACACCACAAAAATGCACATATACCACAAACACACCATATAAACACACATATACACAAACAAAACATACACAAACACACACACATACACCACCTACACAGTCTATTAGTCAAAGGTTTTATTCATTGATCTGTAAATAAATATCTGAAGTCCTTTCCTTTCATCAGCCAAACTTACAAAGTCTACACTCAGTTTGATGTGTAAAAGAATTTTTAAAGCTATCTCACAATTTGCTTTTGATCATAAACGGTTTTGCTTTAATCCTTCTTTCCTCTCCAAGCAGGCAATGAATGTTCGAACTTTGCACCACAGAATGAGGCATGGTGCTATCTACTGAACCAGAGATAGGAAACAACTATATGAACCATCTAAATGAAAGCCTCTGTTTTTTTGGTGCTCCTATGTTTCCAAAAATGTTATTTTGGATTTATAAATATTTGCAATGAGGCAGGTTTTTATTACATTGATCGATTTTCATTCATTATTTAGAACTATATACTGAGGCCAGAAATTTCAATTAACTCACCCCAGTCCCATGTCCATGTCCCCCATAGGCTCTTCCCACTGAACTCCAAAAAACCTGAGGACATAGTGTGTCTCCTCAGCCCAGGAAGGATGGATTTCGGTTTTCCTTCATTCCTTTATTTGTTTGCTATTGTTTTATTTTCTTCTTTAAACTTTTACTACATTCAGGATGGGCAGACAAAGCTTTGGCTCAGGCTTCAATCAGACTGCAATATTCATTCATTCATTCACTTATTTATTTAGCAGCTATACTAAAAGAATATATTTACTGTTTGGATTAAAAGTCAGGTTTGTTCTTCCAGCTCCCACAGAGAAACCACTGCCCTCCTCACTTTCCCTGGTCCAATAAAAAGATCTTTAAACTAAGAAGAACATTTATAATACTCCCCTCCCAAGAAAAAGTACCTTGTTCTCCTCTTCCCATTTCTCCTCCCCCTCCTTTTGTTTCTCTCCCTCCTCACTCTCTGTGCAACAAAACCAATGGAAGCAATACCATAAAAGAGACAGATAACCCCTGACATGCCCAGTAAAGTCCTATTTCATCACGAATTTCACACCCCTGAACTCTGGTTGATCCTGGTCTAACATCCTTCTGTTACTATTGCCTTGTGTCTGTCCCGACTCCAACTGGACACTGGATATAGAGCATGAATCTGTCCATTAAGGACACAGTGCCTGTAATCAAATACTAAGACAATATTATCTCTGAGTGTATAGAGGATATCGCTTTCTTGCTCTTCTTAAGTATTCATAGTTAAATGATTTATGGGCACACAAACGGATATAATGCCCTGTAATATATAATTGAACTAATATTTAATGTGTTTCTTTTTTTTTCCTTTGTTTGAATTAAAAATCTCCCCAAAATACTTTTAGCAAATGATCACTAATTTTGTGTATTGTCAAACGCCCTTGGGTTCTAATAAGAAACCCTCAGAATTTACAGTCCCCAGCTTTCTGTTAGTGTCCATAAATCCAAATTGGGTGATGGTCCTCAATAAAATAGTTCCAACATCAGAACAGAAACCTCACATGGTTAACTTCTAGATGCACCAGGATTTTCCCAAAAATATTTATAACCTATGAGGAAACTATCTCTTTGTGAGTATGATTCCAACAAACCTCTTATGCTGGCTGATACAATTTGTTTACTAGGAGCCTATGACCTACAAGTGCTAAACTTAACCTCAGGTTTATGGATTTAGCAACTGCATTCTTTGGAAATATAGACTACCTGGGCAGAGAGGAAACCACAATGGCTTCTTGGGGACTATTTATTACCTAACGTCTTCTCCCAAAATTTAAAAAATTCAAAGGAAAAATGTTTAAATAGAATTGTAACCTCACAGATGTGTATACTCCATCTTCAATGTCACTTGCAAATCCATTATGCACTTGGGGTGCCAGAGGGCTCTGCAAATTACCAAGCTGTTTGACGTTTTTCTGCTTTCTGAAGTGGCTTTGGTCATTTATTTTAACAGAAATGTTATTCCTTTAGCTTAAAAGGTATTCAATAGCACAGTCTGAACAGAAAATGATCAAGCAGATGTCTGAAGAAAAAGTAACTTGTTCTCAATGTGAGCCCATCAGGGAAAGTTTAGCATGCCATAAGGGTGAATCTTCAACTTTTAAACACTTTAAGAACATCCAGGAGAGAAAGAACTGCCAAGAAGAAAGACAGAAAGATGCATCATTTTCACCTGAGGTAAGGGGGAGCAAACAAGGTTTTGAATGTTGAATTCTTATTACCTTAAATTCTCCAAATATGTTAGATCTAAAAAGAGCTGTGTAAGAAGATGATGTTGGAACGTTAGTTGAGTACCAGACAGGGGAGTGAAGAAACATTTAGACGTTTGGTTTGAGGAGTAATTAAGTAATTAAGCATCACAAACTAGATACTGCAGCAAGTGACAAGTCATAGCAAAATTTTTGTTGGTGGTGGTTTTCCATTCTGGAAAATTTAGTTCTGTAAGATATTTGGTGCTCAGTGAACAGTGGGAAAATTCAGACAGCATCCTATCGTATGCTGGGAATAGCAACAGCACTATAACAAGTAAACCTGGCTCTAGTGATGTCATTTGAAAGATAGACTTTTAGTCAATGTCTCCAATGCCAACTAACAAAAAAACAATAAGATAATAATGGGAGAAGAACCATGAAATGAGACAAGGAGGGAAGGGAAGGGACAGGAAGGAGGAGAGAGAGAGACAGAGGAACGGATAGAAACAGGACTCTCACCAGCCCACAGGCTTCAATGAGAAGAATGGAACGTAAAGTAAAGGAAATAAATTTAAGGCCCCTTCTAATTTGGGGAACTGCATCCACAGGTACTGAACACCAGGTTATTTTTCTTTGACTCTCTCACCATTGAACACTCCATTATCCAAACTAAACTTTTACAAAACTATTCCACATTGAAAACTACAAATAATTTTGGCCCTGGTGTCAGGGTTGCCATGCTCTACCCTGTCTGCCTTACAGCAGCTTCTTTCCTGAGTAACAGTCTTTTCCTGGGTTTTGTGGGTTTTTTTGATGTAGCAGTCTGCTTCCTGAGAGAATGAAGCCTTGTTTCTCATACAGTGGGAACTCAGTGACCTGGAGAAACAGTTCATACTCACTTGCTTCAAAGGCAGAGTCAACCTCCAGGGCTGATCAGGAAGAGGTGGCTTCTTCCTCCCTCAGACAGAGAACTGGGCTCTGGTTCTGAGAGACAGGCCAGCTTGCAACTTGGAGCAGCCAGGGCTGTAGCAGGACCATGGCTTCCCCTCAGCTCATCAGTCATACCTGATGCTGCTTCTCTTTAGAACAGAAAAAGGAATTTTCCCAGTTCCCTTGAAGTCCCATCCATTGTTCAGCCTTCTCTGACCAGTCAGGACAATGCTTGGATCTTTGAAGAAAACAAGACAAAACTGGTTTTAGGGTCTTAGGGTGGCTTCTCTGGCTGCTAATCCATTTGCCTCATAAGCTTAACATCTTGCTTGGGTTTAAAGAATCCTGTTAACGTTGTCTGGTACAGTAAGCCTTAAGGCGGTTGCCACCATTGTTTTCTTTTTCTAGTGAGTTTTGTTTCAGAGTTCTTTGATGGGAGATGTTATTTATTTGGGTTTGAGGTTGTACCTTTAGAATGGGAAGAGGAGGTTACTGGGGTCATATGTCCCCATTAGGGAAGAACTGTGACATAAAACAAGTGCTTCAGAGCAGGATTTATTATTCTCTGACTGATTCACCCTTCAGGAAGGAAATCTTTGCCTCTCAAATACAGAGATTATTTCAAACCAGTCCCAGTGAAACCAAGGCAAAGAAAAGAGATCAAAACTAGACATCTCTGACTTCAGATGTCCCAAAGTGGACCCTTCTGTTGACTGGTACATTAATGCTCAGGAAGAGGCTTGGAGAATGAGGTTGGGGGAGAGCATGAATAAATCAGTAAGAAAGCTGAGAGTAACAAATTCTGAATGTAATAAAGGATTTTTATCTAGCTACCCACAAAGGAGAGAACCCTTTGGGACAATGAATTGCTCCAAGGTGCTATGTGTTTATAAAGCTTGGAGAAAGAAAAAAAAAGTCAGTTTATATCTAGGGGGAAGATCAGAATGGAATTTCCACCCCACCAAGTACATCCCTGACATACTGGGCAACCAGCAAAAGCATCACAATATTTTGGCAAGTAGTCACATCTGGCAATTTCATTAGCTCATGCTGATTATTTTTTTCATCTGAAAATGGACCCAGATGTTTTAGGAGAATCTGTATTGGATCTGAACAAATCTGAATCCTCTTGGCAAAGTGCTCTTTGGTAGATTGATACCAAACCCTTTAGCCTCATCGACATGAAAGGGTCCAGATCTCGTTTCCCCATGATTTAGACCCAATGGAGAGGCAAAATGTTTTGTAATGTGTATGTTCCATGCAGATGGGTCTGGAGACTGTTATTCTCCTGGCTCCTACAGACCACCCATAAAAAGAAAAGAAAAATGACCATCGCCAGAGTTTAATGCACAGCGTAAACTTTAACTACCTTATTAGATAGTATATCCTTGGAACAATTGGCTATCCCCATTGAACTAAACAAAGGGGAGCTTAGATGAATCCAAAAGACACCACGAAGTGATCTATCACATCGTCCTCTACCTTTGGAGGGGATTATGTTTCCATCAACTACAAGCAATAAAATCCACCCCTTTTACAGCCCCCAAGAGAAACGGATCCTCCAATCAGTCTCGTCAGTCTCGTTAGTGTCATCTAGTTCTCAGTCAGGCTCAGTGGAAGGGCATTCAACTCATTTGGAGTTCTTGAGTATTAGCAGCCTACCTTCTCCATCTTTTGAACTGTAGACATTCTAAGAAGCAGTTCTGAGGCCACTGTCTGCTTCTCTAGGACAGCAGGTCCAGAGCAAAGGAGCTGTTAGAACTTCCACTAGGTTAAACTAATCCCAATTGCCAGCCTAATTCTCCTGACCCTTCCAACAGTTTTCACTCAAAGCTGACTCTACGATTTACAAAAAATACCATACAATAATTCAGTTTGATCATTGGGCAAATAATGATTAGAACTGTGCATATTCAGATAAAGCAATAAAATTGTTTTAAAGCAAATAACCTGGTTAATATAGAGTGATTAAGTATATTTAACACTGCACTACAGCTCAGGTTAGCTTCATACCTTCTCTGCCATCAGTCAGTGACATCCCTGAAACTATGAGGCAGAATATAAAGCTTCTTCTGTTATGTTCCTTCTGTTGGGTATTTGTTCCATCAGTAAGAAAAGTCATGAAAACATGGTCCTATCCCTTTGTGAACTGGGACTGCTCAAGATCTGGGATACAGGAGATGCTCCAGCCTTAGTTTTCCTTGATAGTAACAATGTGTTCATTCTCTCCTCCAGATTCCACACTCGGGAGATACAATTATTTTATGTTTAATTTTCTGATCATGTAATATGCGTAGGCATCACATTTTATATTATACAGATCACTTGTCTGCAATATAGCAACCTGACAGTGTCGTAAAAGAAAATTAGAGCAGGCTGACAGGACTTAAGCAGACACCGGTTATTTCTTGAGGTGATATTCAATGAGATGCATTATCTATGAGGAACACTGGATGGGTCCTAAATTATTGCTATTAGTAATAGGTAGTTTTATTTTATTAGTTTTAAGATATATGGCTGTGATAATATAGCATGGTAGAAAGTAACAAACAGGCTTTGTTCTTTTTTCATATTACAGAATTACAGCAGAAAATGAATTAATTTCACTTCCGTAGGCTTTCCTTTGAGTTTCTCAAAGCGATCCATAGGCTCATAGAGTTTTAAGCAACTGAAGGCTAACTAAAATGCAAGTTTGTTCAAGTGGATGAATAGCCATGAGGAGTGTGCAGGTCTGTGCTTGTATATTTTAATATATACAATACACTAAAATATGTAAGCATAAAATTCTCAGAAAACTTCATAAGGCTGTTTTCTATAAAAATATAGGCCACATATCTGTGTAACAAAGCATGCTATGGTGAGTAGCGTGGTTAACATATGCACACACATAACACACAGTGCTATACAGGAAAATATGTAGTTGGTTTTTTTTCCTTTGGAGGAGGAATTAGCATTAGCTGATATTTGTGGTTCAAATAATCTCCATGGCTATGTCAAGTTACTGACATGAGAGAACCTGTCCAGACAACCTGACTGAGCCAGCAGGACCTGGCTTTACTATCCCATTCCTAAAGGACTTCTGACAAAGCGGAGGGTTGGACTAGCCTGAGAAATGTTTCAGCACTTAACATGATGCTTTCCCTATTTACACTAATGTGCAATAATTAGATAGTATAGGTTGAATCGGAAATGAGGCAGTCCACTGTGTGCCTTTAACCCTACTGCACTGATAAAGCATATCAAAGCCGAGATTTCAGGCCCACCACACAAATCTGGGGCTCTGATATCTTCTGCTTCTCTCAGTATTTCTAATCCCAGGTGCTTGCAGAGTTAGATCTTTGTCTGGCCTATTTATCAATACCATCACTGCTTTTCATATGATCCTGCGTGTGTGTGTTTCCCCCTTCACAATGAGTCTCTTTGTTCCAGATGTTAAAATAAGTCATTTTATCACATGCCCTACCAAAAAGAAAAAGGGGGACAAAAGTTAATTGTATCTGAACTGAAGTGTAACTATGGCCCTATTAAAGAGGTATAGTTATGGGCTATTGATCGCAGATTGCAGGAAAGGCTTGTCATGTAAAGTCAAGAGGTTAATGTAATTACAAGAATGGGCAGCAGGATCAGCTGTAGCCCAGAAGTGGCGAATAACTAAAAGCTGCTTTAGAGACACATAATGTTGTCAAAGCATAAATAATTCATCCTAGCATTCGAGAGGAAATTACTCCTCTGTTCCAGCATATTATTCAGCCATTAAAATCTTGCCATCCAAAGACTTTTGATGTAGTCATATTGTCAGCTCTAAGTCATTCTGAGGCATGCCACCTTCATTAAGCCTTATTTTGTGCAGTTTCAAAAGATCAGAGAGGATGTGGAATAGATCCGTGATTTGTTTCACAACCACAGTTCAGTTCAGTTGAGAGGGAAGAAGCCAGGAGGATGGATGCCTTACCTTGTACCCAAGTTGGGATGAAGATTAAGCAATACAACATGAAATTCTTGTTTCTCATGTTAGGCCAAGCTCCCTTCACTCCAGTTCCTCACTGGCATGAAGTCCTCTATGATCTAATCAAAGAACCAGAAGAGGCATGAGAAACATCAGTGGGCCCCACCATGAGCATCTTTAAGTATCCTCTTCTGAAACGTTCATGCTCTGACAATATGGTTTGCAACCGAATTTGCCTCTTCTTAAATGTGGTTCACATGAAAAATGCCCTCAATAGGCTTATGTGTTTGAATACTTAGTCCCCCAATCAGTGGTCCCCTCTAAGGGAGGAAGAAAACTTGCTTGAGGTGATACAGCACTGAAGGTAGGGTTTGATGTCTTACTGCCCGGTCCTAATTTCTTGTCCACTCTCTTGTTTTTTGAGAATGGATACAGTGTACTCAAGTCAGCTCCCTGCTCCTGTGACCAGGTCTTCCCTGCTATAACGGACTCTATCCATTTGTAGCTGTAGCCAAAATAAATCCTTTCTCCTCTAAGCTATTTTTCTCAGGATATTCTCTCACGTAAGCAAAGTGAGCTTTGACAGATAAACTGCCATCCTATTTTACCCTGAAACCCATTTTATACCCTGATCTGGAGATGAGCCAGGGTCCTTGACTCTCTGGCTTCTGTTGGGACACCAGTTGCTATTCTGAGAGCAGGTAGGAAGATATTGCAGCATCCTTACTCTGTTTGTCCCTTGTTGGGCTGCATTTCTGGAGGAAATTATGGGCACTAGAATATCTTCTTTCTCCCATGACTCTGGCCTCCTTCCTGGTTTGATAGAACATTTTTCATGCTATGGTTGTATAGATCTGTCAGCTCTTACCAGATCTGCAAGCCTCAGAATGCTTGGGCACCTAGAGTTGACTCTCTTTGTAACCCCTGTCATCATTCTAGAGATAGTGAGACCTAGGGAGAGTGGAGCCAATAAATGAGGCAGACAACTTTATTCAGAGCCTCAAACAATGTATACTCTGAAGGTTAAGAAACATCACCTGAGTAAAGTCCTCCTTCGTTCAAGCTGTACACAATCACAAGGACAAGATGCACATGGCAAAAATATGCTTTTCCACAGAGGGATAGAAAGGATAAATGAATAACAGCAGCAAGCAATAATGAGTAATCTGAAGTAAACTCATTTCTATCCGCTACACCAAGGAAAAGCACAAAAACACACTTCAAGAACAATTTAATGTTTTTGAAGAAAGCAAGGTCACAAGACTACTGCCTAATTTTCTTGAAGTGTTACCACATCACTTAAAATTCTCTTCAAAGGACTCCATTCCGAGACCATCCAAACAAGCCGCTTTACAAAAGTTTCCAAACCCCACAGCTCCATGGCCTGTCCATTTTCTATAAGGATCTGACTGAAGCACAGACAAGTGGGGGGAGGGGCAGTACCTCCTTCTTTGAAAAACAGCAAAACTATGACAAGCTTAGAGAAAGTCAAACTGAGACTGGATATGGGGATTAGGGGAAAGCAGTATTCCTTTTATTTATTTTTATTTATTTTTATTTTTATTTTTATGTTTCATCTGTGTGTGCATCACAAATTCTGCTAAGTTGGATACCTAGAAAGCCTCATAGATTCTCCTGCCTGCATCTATCCAGAACTAGAATTACGGATGTGTGTCACCATACCTAGGATTTTGCACGGGAGCTGAGGATCTGAACTCAGGCCATCATGCTTGTGCAGCAAGCACATTACTGACGGAGCCAACTTCCCAGTCTTCACTCTGTCCCTGTTATTATATATTCTAGATCATACTACCATCCTAATGAATGTCTCCTAACAACTCCGAGGGGACCTTTGTATCGGGACATCTCCTTCCTACCTATGTTGGACCTAGACTGTTCTTAACTCTTTTTATATATTTGGGGCATTGTAATGATTTTCTGATTTTAAGCTAAAAATCATGAGCCTCTACATTGTTCCTAGCTTGGGGTTTTCAAGGAAATGACACAAGAAGGTGTTTTTCCTGTAATGCCTGAGACAGCCCCATTTCTAGAGGTAAGCAGCAGAAAGCATAGCCCCTGTTGAGGATGGTACATGCTGCAGTGGTGACCTTGTATTCACTCCAGGCTCTGCCTAACTATCCTCCACAGAAAGCAAATCTTTCCATTTCATGATTTCTTTCTTTCCTTACCTCCATGTCGAGTCCATTAATCTCTTGTACCATTTGCATCTACAATACATCTGAAACCACCCTGATTCTCTTATCACCCATAATGCCACCACTGTTTCTTACCTGGATTAATATTAACAGAATAGGCCTTCTTTCTTCCTCCCTTGATACACAGAGAAGTTAAGTATGATGTTTCTAAGACACAGATCCAATTACATTACTCCCTCTTCCCCTGTTAAACCCTCCAGTGATTCTCTTGATCTCTAAGACCTCAGGTCAGCTTCCCACTTCCTGTCCTTGTCATCTTTCTTCAAAACACACTAGCCTCAAACATTCTTCCTTCCCATGTCCTTGTCCTCTTGTTCTTTTGTATAAAAGACATACCCCCACCAACCACTCCCACACCCTCACTGATGTGGCTGCCTGTATCTTACCATTTAAATGTCAGCTAGGAGGCTGGGGAGATAGCTCAATGAGTGAAGTCTTGCTCACAGCCCAGAAGGCCCCAGATTGGATACCCAGCACAGGGTACAGTGGCAGACATCTCTAATACCATTCCTGGGAGGTAGAGATGAGCAGATCCATAGAGCTCCCTGGCCAACTAGCCTAGCCAAATCAATTAACTCCAGATTTGGTGAGAGGCCTTTCCAAAAAAATAAAATAAAATGAAAGGTGCGGGGCCTTTTGAAATGCTTCAGAGGTGAAGAGCTTGCACCTCTCTTTCAAAAATCCTAAGTTCAAGTCTCAGCATCTATACTAGGTAACTCACAACAGCTTGTAACCCCAGTTTCAGGGGATTTAATGCCTCTGGCCTTCTTCCACACTTGTATTTATGCATAACTACTCCCACACAAACATACATACATACACTGAATGTTTAAATTACAAAAGATAAAAACAAAGGAAGGTAAGAAGTGATTGAGAAAGACACTCAGCATCACCTTTGGCCCGTGCCCCTACAGACACACGCAAGCACCCACTTGGACTCATACACAGTAACATGAGTACAGACATAAGTCACATCCTCACAAATTCAGTCAAATATCTACTCGCTCACCACTGGCTCTCAGGCTGCACCCCACACATCTTACCAAATGCTCTTCTCCCTGCTTATGGCCATCGAACCTACCATATTTGCACAAGCATGTGTTACAACTTGTCTTCTCATTAAAAATGTGAAGTCTATCAGGTCAAGAATCTCGTCTGCACTGCTCATTCCTCTCTAGTCTACATGATTATTGTTTTTTACCAAATATTCTTCATTAGCCCCTCGCATTATGCACGAAATATTTTCTCCTATCTTTATACTGGCCCAGTCGGAGTTTGCTCTGCTGAGTGTGCACCAGTGTGAGAATGCACATGACGGCGAATGCTTTCACTTCTCATATGCTTCAAGAACTATTTTCAAGGCATGTCTGAGACATTAATCTCCTAGTCAAGTAAAAACTGTGGAATTGAAGAATGCAAAAACAAGAGGAAAATCCAAATCCAAGTCCTTCCCAAATTAGCAAATCCTTTATATGAAGTACCCGCAAAGTGGAAGGCTATGCGTCTGGGGAAAAAAAAAATTCTAAATTTGGTTTGTCAACATCAAAGCTTATAGCACAAGACCGGGGTGTTGATATCTTGCTCTCCAGTATTAGCAAGCTGTCTTCTAGGCCACTGTGACTTTGAAGGAACATGACTTCTGAAGTGGAGATCAGAGTTAGTAATTCTGGTGACCCTGAGCTTGGACCTTGGGCTGATCAAGTTAATCTCCTCAAGGTTCATTATTCTCATCTGCAAATGAGGTAGATGCTGGTATTTGCCCATCTCTGAACAAGAATAGGCAGAGGAGAGTCATGTAGAGAATCCTGCAGCTGTGGAAGTATTTTAAGATGTGTCAAATCTACATGAATGCTCACTATAGAGTCTGCTGTTGTGGGAAAGAAAACATTACAGAGGTGAGAGGAAGAAGCCTCTACCAATCATCACAAGGGTATATGAAGAGCATTCTCCAAGTGCTAAATACTTAAAGAGAGAATAGAGAATACACTACAGCTTTGAGAAAGAGTTGGAGCTGGGAGAACCAGGTCTAGGCTGCTATTGCAGAGATGATAACCCTTCAGACAAAGAACACAGGGGGAGCCATCATTCAGCATACATGAAAGAGGAAGGGCAATTTGACAGAAGGTCAGAGGTCAGAGAAGGAAGAAAGTGAAGCAGAAACAGGTGCAGGGAAATGCCAGGCAGGTTTTTCGGGCTGAAGGACACAAGCTTAGAGTGTAACAAGAGAGGTGATGAATTAGCCATCTGTAGGGGTGAGGGCTTAAACCTCAGATGAGTCGACTGTGCCTAGGTCTGATGCAGACACAGTCAGGACCAAAAGGATATGTGGGCAACTGAAAAGTCTAATGATTCTGCTTCAGCCAAAGAGCTGTCCCTGCACTAAGAGAGCAGAAGAGTGCCCATTACAGCTTGGAGGTCGACTGGGTTTTGACTCTAATCAGCCTCATTTTCAGAGAAAGGTGACCAGAATAGAGAGACAAATGAAAACCATGGTGTATAGGAAATGATGAGCCTGCTTGTATGTGTAACTTAGAAAGGTCAAGAAATGTGGCAAGCATATACATCAAACACACACACACACACACACACACACACACACACACACACACACACATTCTTGTGAAGATCCCAGCTGACTTTAAGAGATTTAAAGAAAATTTTAAAAGTAAAGAAACTAAATTGTGACCCATCTAAGAGGTTTAAGGGGAAGCCTGCTTACCCAAAAGCCAGCAGGCTAGTTAAGTTTGCAACAAGTTATGAATACATTACTCAGTTTCCACATGCTTCCTTAAAACATATAAAACAAAGGTCCATTTGGAGTAGAAAACTCTTGGAAACATTTACAGACTAGCAAGTAGCAGAGGCACTCAAAAATGTCTAAGGACCTAAGTCCAATGTCTGCATACGTCATCAAAACAGATGAGTTTCCCTCATCTGGACATAGCTAAAAGGATGCAAAGCAGAGAGGAAGAAAGGGAGGAGTGTTACCATCATGCAAACTGGATCGAATAACAGATGTTCACTGCTCACTGGGGTCCAGTTTCCCAAGTGTGTTCACCCTTGGCACAGCCAACGAGCCCCTCTGAAAGCATGGCTTAGAGGAAGATGGATGGAAAGCCAGGTAGGGAGAAACTCTTTCAAAGTGTGATTAACAGTATCCTAGGTTTCGGGGGGCTCAATCTATTACATCAGGAGCAAGGAGGATTCATCATATGGTAAAAATAAATTTGAAAAAAATGTTATGTTCAACAAAATAACAAAGCATTGTTTATTACATGATTTCTCTGCTTTGATAATTGACTCAAGCGTCCTATGGGTCAGTAAGGGATTTGCATAAAGCAATCTCTCTCTCTCTCTCTCTCTCTCTCTCTCTCTCTCTCTCTCTCTCTCTCTCTCTCTCTCTCAACAATGTGAGCTTTCTCAAAACATCTACCATCTCCACCTGCAGGCTTTAGGGAGAGCTAGTATTGTCACATAATTATTTTGAAAAATTTCTGGAGAGACAAGTATGGTGATATATGTCTTCAAGTCCAGCATTTAGAAGGCAGAGACACTTCTGTGAGTGCCAGGTCAATCAAGATTATATAAGATACTATCTCAAAAGTCACATGAAACAAAACAATCTTCTGAGAGCTCAGGCTCTCGGGGATTTAATGGTCCTAATAAAGACCCTGAATATGTTTAGCTTATATTGAGCAGGTAGAGCCAGCATTCCAAAATCAATCTTCAGTCATTAATAAGCACCTACTGTTTATCAACGGTTGTAGTTGGTATAGAGAGTGAAACTACTGTCAATTTCCCCAGAAGTTTTCGAGATACTCAGAAAATAAAGCTTGTATCCATAGAAAGTAATCATGAGAGTCTCATGACTTGACAGCTGAACATCACCAATCGTTGGCTGGTGTGGACCGTGAGGATCTCCAGGACCACCAAACTTAAAGTTGCTGCGAGAGGTAGAAGAGGATTCTCTAGTGGGAGAAACTGTTGGTCCAGGAGAGATGAATAAGAGCAACTGAAGTAGTTCAGCAGAGAACAAAATGTGGCAAACAACAGGAAACTTTGGGGAAGCAGAAAGAGCTCAATCTGCAGCTAGAAGTTCATAAGCAGTGATATGGAAACAATGGAAAGCAGGGATGTGGAGTCAGGGACAAAGAGCTCATGTGCCAGATACAGGGCACACCCATCATGCCACACAAATAGGGAACAGAAGCTAAGGCTCGAACATAAAACTATTGGGCTTACAATGTGGCTTCTCAGTGAGGTAGTTTAAATAGGAATGGCCCCCATAGGCACATTGAATGCTTGGTCACCAGGAAGTGGAAATATTTAAAAGGATTAGGAGGCCTGCCATTGTTAGAGGAAGTATGTCTCTGGGGAGTGAGTTTTGAAGTTATCAAAAACCCAAGCCAGGACCAGAGTTCTCTCTCTCTCTCTCTCTCTCTCTCTCTCTCTCTCTCTCTCTCTCTCTCTCTCTCTCTCTCTCTCCCTGCCTCCCTCTCTCTCTCTCTCTCTCTCTCTCTCTCTCTCTCTCTCTCTCTCTCTCCCTGCTGTCTGAGGATCTGGACATAGAGTTCTTCCCTACTTCTTCAGCACCATGTCTGCCTGAATGCCACCATGTTCACTGCCATGACAATGGACTACACCTCTGAAACTGTAAGCGATCACCAAGTTAAATGCTTTCTTGTTGTAAGAGTTGCCATGGTCATTGCATCTCTATAGAACACTGACTAAAACAGCAGGTAACAGAGTTTGCTGCTAAGCCTGACAGTGTAAATTCAATCCCTGGGCCTTAGAGTATAAGGAGAGAATGGACTTCTGCAAATTGTCTTCTGACCTCTGTATGCATTCCATGGTACTTATTCACACACACACACACACACACACACACACACTCACACACAATTTAGTATAACAATTTCTAAAAAAGAAAACATTGTCACCATGAGTGTCACAGCCAGAGATGGGAACTCCAGATAATCACAGCCCCTCCCACTTTAAGACAAAGGACTTATTTCCATAACAAACATTCACAGTTGACCTATGGAGCTTACAGGTTCTGTAGCCACAAAAAAATTTTTTTAAATGTATTTTTTTTTCTGAACATATTGACTTTACCTCTCTATGTTATTCCCCAAACAGTATAGTAGGGGCAACTCTGGACACAGTATATCCATTGCATTAGGAATTGTAAATGACTTAGGCCTTAAAGGATACAAGAGCTTGAGTGTCAGTTACAGGCAAATAGTCTGTCTGATATACAGGACACTGGTGTCCATAGAGTCTCAGGGTACAAAGGTCTCATACACCGAGGGACAACTATGTACAGTTCCAGAAGGCATTCAGGAGGGATAAAGAGGAATTGTTTTTTCTCCTCTTAACAAACCAGCCACCTTATAGTAGAGGGACGGGCTTAGTAGACTGTTCTTAGCCTCTGCCAGGGGAGTCCAGAGATAGAAGACACAGATACATTCTAATAAAAGGCTCAGCCTCTCCTTGGTCAGCTCTGTGCGCTAAATAAACAGTCTAAAAATAACATAATAAATTTATGCAGGAAGGAGAGACAAGCTGTGGACTGCGGAGTAAGGTCAACATTTCCTCATTCACTTTGGAGGTTACTTTGGATTGCAACCAAGCAAAAAGGCATCAACATCCTTGAGTGTTGCAAGAATCCCTCCCTGAAGAGACATAAATAATATCTACCCACTCCTTATAAGCCTTCAACAACAAACAAAAGTAGGATTCTACCATAATTCAACATGTAGAACCAGTTCATTTATTGGGCCTACTTACAAAGCATAGAGAAGAGATCGCATACGGGTCTATGGGTAACCTCAGAACAGCCATACTGGAAAGCCTTCAACCAGTATTAGTGACATCTTCCCTATATACAGTCTTATAGATGGAGTTCCTCTTCAATTAACCTCTGGCCACTTATGTATTCTAGCATCCCCCTAAGATCTCAAGATATTGGCAATTAGATCAAAATTGGATAGAGATGTCTGGGAAGAGTAGTTGAACTGTCAGGTAAAGGGAATGTCAACAGTTAGTAAACTCAGGGGTGATAGACTCCAAGTAAGCAAGCACAGCTAGCTGATCTTATGAAGGCAGCAACTGTTTTGCTTGGAGAACCACATTCTACAGAACTTCGGGTGGCACTCAGAATGAAATCAAAGGGACCTTCAGCCTAAGGAGTTTTCTTGAGAACACTCAAGAGTCTTCTTTGTACCAGCTGTTCCACTGTGAAGAGTAAAACAAGAGGACTGGCAGAGTGTGGATCTCCAAAGGCCTTTCTCATTTGTGCCACAGTGTCCATGCTCTGTCTAGACACTAGAGGTTTTTGGTAGGTGACTTCAAAGTTCAAGGGATGAGGATAAGAAGGATAGGCAGGAAAGAAAACCGGCTCCTAATTTATTCCTTTACTTCAGTGGTTCTCAACCTATAGGTCATAACCCCTTAGGGAGTCAAATGACTCTTTCACAAGGGTCACATATCAGGTATCCTGCATGCAATACCTAACAGTAGCAAAATTACATTTCTGAAGTAGCAATGAAAATAGTTTTATGGTTGGGGAGGAGGGTGTCACTACAACATGAAGAACTGCATTAAAAGGTTGCAGCACATTAGGAAGGTTGAGAACCACTGCTTTACTTCTTCATCCTGCCTGAGACGATTGGCCTACCATCTGCATATCAGTGACATAAGACGATAACATAGCAACTTCACTCCACAAAGCACACTGTGCTACAAACACTGTAAGATAAGATGGAGGGAAGCCTGCTGTCTAAGGTACCAAAGTACAACCATGATTGATCTTCTGCTAGAGCCATGGGATGAGAGAAGATTAGGCATTACCAGAATACTACTTCATTAATTTGTAGAATCAGTGTGTTTAATAACATTCAAGAATCAAAAGTGATTGTTCGTTAAGATTGTAAGTTGATGGAGGTCAGCACCCGGTAAGCAAAGAGTCTCTGTGCCAGACCTCACAGTGCCCAGATCAACTCTACAGATTACATGTACTTTATCCAAAAACCTTGGGCTCACAACAATGCCAGAGATTAGATTTAGAATATTTACATACACATTTACTGTTAAATATTTACATATTTACTGTTTCATATGTCACCTAAAGCTATATATGTAGTATAAGTATATAACGTTTTAAATGATTGCATGCTGAAACAGCATGTCACAGTGTGGAATGTTCCAGTTGTGGCATCTCATCAGTCACAAAAATTAGAGCATTTTAGATTCCAGATTGTTGAGTAAAAGATGCTCAACCTATATTTACAAAAGTTACTTCCCCCCCCCTTCAACCATTCCCAAGCATTGTACATCACCTCCCACAAAAATACTAACCATCTGTGGCTGGAAGTGTTTCTCCTCTGTAAATCATGTTTGAATTTGGAAGGTCTGACCTCCCTTTATACTTTCATTAACCTAACGTTTGTGGGATGGTTATACTGGCAGGTCTCGTTAGCAATAAAAAAAAAATTAAATTAAATTAAATTAAAATTTAAAAAATTTTTAAAAAAGAACTGTAACAACTAAAGTTAAACATTAGACATTCCAAAATTATTCCCCATGCTTCTCTGCAGAACTCCTGAAAGCCTCTTCTTTCTGATGAGTGCTAGTTAAATCCCAGTGCTGGGCTGGCACCTAGCTCATCCTTCTTATGTATGTGGCTAGTCTCCACAGCTACAGAACCTGGCTGGCTGTTCTGGCAAACCCCTGGGCTGGCATTGTGCATGGGGGCAATTGGACACAGAGTAGTAGGTAAAAATGAAGTTCAACTAGATTAGATTGTTAGGGAAAATACACTGATTTTCAAACATAGCTGCCTTCAGCTCTCCTCTTCTGAAAAACAAGCAGGAAAAGTGAACATGTCCCTAAATAATGCAATCAGTCAGTCCAGCCCTACCTCCATGACAGTAAGGTGACAAAGCCCAATCTATCCTACACCTCCTGACTCTCCCCTGAAAGCTTATTTCCAGAAAAACACCAGCTGGCAAAAAGGTTTCCACCTGGATGCCCCTGCCCCCAACCCTCTGAACTTTTCAAGCAACTGCCTGGAAGAAAAAGAAATTCACCTTGAACTGCAACAAACTGACATCCTGATGCGGTATCAATTACCTGGTCACTAGTGAAGAATAAATCCAGGCTAGCCTATGCTTAACATCTCATCTATCTATCAATAGAGAGAGGAGGCAGGCAGGGGGATGCTAGGTAGTTACCACACATGACATTCTCACTATGATGAATCAAGAGCGGAAATATCCACCGGGTTAGAAATGACAAACCAGGGGCGAAAGCCATCTGCTTATTATCATTTCAAAAACTGACCAGGGTTTGGAGCCAGAAACATAGGAAGCAGGATGAGAAAGAACACCAGGAGACATGTCCTTCCCTTGAGAGCTTGACGGAGGGAAATAAATGAGCCCCACTGAAGGCACACCACAGCGCTGAAGGGCCAGAGAGGGAGGGCCGTATTTGTTCTTTCCAAAGTCTCTGAAACATCTTTGAGATTAGCCAATGGTAGAAGCATTCAGACGAAAGATGAGCAGGCCTACAGAGAACTGTGAGGAAGCCTGCTGTATGTGGAGTGCTGGCCAAGCACCACCAGCATACACTCCAGGGCCAGGAAGGAGATCCAAAATCCCAGGTCTAGGCACATCGCTAAGCAATCACCTGGCTTGAAGGTGGATTAGGAGGGTATATGATCTGGAAGCCAATAAAAGCCAGCTTCCCTCTGGGAGAGTCACAGTGCAGAATGAGCAAATAGAAACAATGAATGAAGGGGAAGCAAAGAGTAGAGGCCTGCCAAGCAGTCATCAGCTATCCTGGATCATGATGGACAGGGTGACTCTGGAGTTTATTATATGTATAGAGACACATATTCATGATTCTCTCTATATCTGTGAAGTCAACTGGGAAACTTGAGTAGAGGGGGAATCATCTTAATTATGGACAATTTCCAAAGACAGAGAAAGAGAAAAGGGATAAAGAGGAAGAATGGCCTTATTTTATTCCTTCTCTCCCCCAAATGTCTGTGTTTACATCTCCATCCAATTCAGAAGTCTGGAAGAGTAATAGTAAATCCTGCTCCAAGTTCAGGCCCAGAAAGACTAAGAATTCTCTAGTAATAGTGTAATGCTACACAGTCAAATAGGGACAGAGGGTGGTTATATGGTCAGATGGACCTAGTTTGGGATCTAAACTAGGTGCTTGAGTAACCTCTTTGAACTCTGCTTTTCTCGAATCTGACTGAGGCAGCATTGTCATGAGGTCTCAGTGTAACAAACATCAGGTGCTCTACTCCCACACAAATTTGCCCTTATCTCTTTCAAAGCAGAGTACCCAGCATAGAAAGAGTTCCTAGTTGGTACTGGTAGCCAACTGGCATGATATTTGTCCTTTCCTCTTTCTTTTATGGCTTATGATTTGAACTATCATAAGAAACTAGAAGAGAGGCTGGAGGGATGGTTAAGAAACTAGAACAGTATAACCAAGAACCAAATACCACCACAGCTGTTGCGCTAACAGTCTTGTGACCAAATTATTTTATAACCATATTTGAAAATGTAAACTCCAATAAGTCATGTAAATAATAACATGAGATATTTGTTGGGAAATAAGGCACAGGAATAAAATCCACAGAGTGAAAAATCACAGGGTCAATCTTCTTTAGACTAGCAAGGAAAAGTGGGTCACACAGAGGAAGAAAAAGCTGTATATTGTATCCTGAGCCCTGGAAGCAGAGATGTTAGGAATTCTCCAAGGAAACAGAAGAACAGGCGAACATATCCTGACCTAGCAAGGACGTGGCATTCTTCAGGATTCTGGGAGAAGAAGGAATAGGAGGGGGATGGGGGAAAGAAATGGGGTGAAGAACAACCTCAAGGTGAAGTTCTTGTGGCCAGCAGTGGTATACCACCAAAGGCTTGATAATAATCTTCTCAATGCATATTTATTAGTGCTTGCCATGGGCTCCTCCAGGCACCACATGTTTGAATTTAATAAAGAATAATGAAAAGCCATTGAAGAGTTTTAAGTGAAGAAGAAGCTGAAAGCATGATCTATTTACATTTTGAAAGTATTATTCTCACTGCCAGTGCCAAATAGGAGTTAGACGTACCAAATAGGACACTCTCCCTGTAGTTCACGAATGAGTAAAAGGCAACTTGAACTCATGCAGTCTCTATAAACGGGAAGAAATAGATAAATTGAGGGGATATTTGTAGATGGTGCTGATGGCATTGGGGATACTAGTTGTAAGCAGATACGCAAGATGGTATGGGGATAATTCTACTCTAAGATCAGACTCTGAGCTAATCAAAGCCTGAAAAAAGACCAGAGCTGAGAGGAAAGACTAAGAGTTATTTGGGTGCATGAAGTTTTAGATATTTGTGAAGAAGTATATTAGAAACACCCAAGTGTATACGACCCTGAAGATAATTCCTTGAAAAGTAATACAAAGAAAAGATTCAGCATAATTACTGGGAAGTAACATTGAATATTTATGTTAAAGGTGACACTAGATGCAAACATATAGAAACTATGGGGAAAGAAAGGAATGTGTTAAGACCCCCTTCATTTCCTCCTTCCCTTAGTGACCCTAAGAATCATACATGATTATCACACAAACCTGATCTTTGGCAACAAACGTGTATCCCAAATAGATACTTTACATATTGTATGACCTGCCTGTGTCATGTCCATCTCTGCATTTCCATTAAAATGGTATCATTTAAAATTAATTTTGAGTGCCCTTTATAGCTAAAGGGTAGGGAAACATTTCTGTGTATATAGCAAACTGTATTATTTATCTTTAAAAAAATAAGATTTGGGTCTCTCTCTCTCTCTCTCTCTCTCTCTCTCTCTCTCTCTCTCTTTCTCCTTATGTGCCATGATTTTATATCTAATAGAAATTATTTATTATAATAATTTGATTTAATTTAATAGTTTTTTTAAATTTGATCTTTGGTACAGTGTTCAGAAAGTTCTTCCCCATTACTAAGGTTTTAGGACAAGGTATAGCCAATCAGAAGCTTATCACGGCATTTTATATTATAGTATTTATTTTGTGTGTATACATATGTGTGTGTTAAGTGTAGACATGTGTGTACCAGTGTATCTGTGGAGGTCAGAGAATAACTTTGAGGAATCAGTTCTCACCTTTTACCTTGTTTTGAGGTAGGATCTCTTCTGTTATTTCTACAATTGCACAGTAGTCCAGACTAGCTGGCCCTAGAGCTTCCAGATGATTCTCTTATCTCTGCCTCCTATCTTGCTGTAGGAGTTCTGGGATCCAGATTTGTGCCATAACACTCAGATTTTTATGTGTGGTCTGGAGATCAAACTCAGGCCAGCAAGCTTGTGCAATAACCATGTTACCTGCCAAACTATTGCTCCAGCCCACAAAATAGTAATTATAATGTAAAACTAGAAATAACCCAAAGATGTATCAATAATTGACTGTTAAGATATGTGACTTTACAGCTTAGAACAATTTTCAACCATTAAAAGTGATATGACCCTATTTGCTCACATTGAACTATACGTATTATGTATTTAGTAAAAAACAAAAGAAAGTAATGGAAAATATAAGTACAAGATGATTCCCTTTTGACCAAGTGTTTTACATTAACAACGTACATTTTTTGTAACTCTATAAAAAAAGTGAAACTTGACTATTGTCTATGTTACCTACTTAAGAAATGACTCAGTTGAATTTCATTCACAATGTCACTTACATCTTTTCTAAAATGCATACTCGTGCTAAAGATGGCTGACATTTATTTAGTACACACTATGTGCCAGACTCTGTCACATTCATACATCAGTTGAAAAAACCAGAGAACTGGCAAGAAATATTTCTACGAACACGTAATGAAGTTATCATTGCCTTTTACCTAATTGAGAAGTCAGAAAACTGGCTGCTGCCTGCCTCTCCTATAGCTGCTGCAGTTCTTTTCCTGGACGCCACAGGGCCCAGAGCTTTCCTGTCTTTCATGACCGGGGGCAAATGTGAAACTATCCAGTATTAACTCTGACAGCCTCCCACCTGTCTTTTAGCTATATTTCCACATCTCGGCTCAGCAGAACCAGCAATCTACCACCAGCCTCGGATTCTGTTACTCTTAAACTTCCTTTGCCCCTTCCCACTCCATCTGCCCCAAGTTCTCATTAAGAAATGCCATCTCCTTCAGCAACAAGACGTCTTACTTCCTTTGTACAGTGGAATTAATGAGGAACTAATAGAAAAGGTACTTATCTTACAAGTGAACTAATGAGGAAATATAGAAAAGGCAATAGGAGTCAACTAATTATTCTCTGAAGCATTGGTAGCTGATCATTTTTTTTTAATCTTTCTGGAGTTGAATTGAAACTAATGAAAATAAAATTAAGGATAAAGATGGGGTGTCTACCACTGGAAAAACTCTGATGGGTACAATGTTAATAATATGACCAACTGAAATGAAGAAATCCTGAGGCCAGTCCTGCTCTGCCAACTGGTCTACCTGGAGGTAGATATGTGAAGACAGGTATGTAGGGCTCCAGAGAACACAAGGAGGTCATCATCTTTCACGGTGCTCTCGATTTTCACAGTTTCTTCACTGGCCCTAACTTCAAAAAATCACAATCTTCTGCTTCTTCAAGACCTCTTTTTCCATGTCTACCCCTTTCTCCATGTCTGTAGTTACAGAGGTTAGGCAGGAGAAGAAGAGTGCATGTCTTATATCGAAAAATGCTTCTCCACAGGAAGTCCAAGACAAAATACAGCACGAGGCAGCCCCAAAACATTTCACTCACTTGTATTTTACATCAACCTCACATTTCCTGTCTCCAAAGAGTCTCACCAGATCCTACATTGGCCAGGACTTGAGAAAACTGAGAAACCACACTGTCTTGGTCCAAAGAAATAGACACACAGGGCTTACATTTTTCTCTTCCATTAGCGTTCAAGTATTTTAATGAATACCAGATTTTACTATTTGTTCCTAGGGGAGGGTATTTGAGTTTGCTGTGGCTCATTTTATTTTTAATATTTAAAACTTTCTCTCAGTGAGGCATAGCCATAATTATATTTGTAAGAAGTCTGTTGTGTTTGGTGACTGGAACAATTTTCTAAATGTAGTGACAAAAATTAACTACATATTCCTTTTGCAAGGTGCTTCCCCTACTATCCCCCCACATATACATTTTTTTTTCAATTTATAAAGACCTTAAAGTTTTGAAGCTAACTCAAATCCTGTCATGTGTGAATGTGGACGCAGAACAACTTATAAGAAACCATTTAAACAGATACATACAAAGAAAAATTCATGTACAATATAAAGAGCATTCAAATTGTTCCATCTAACCACAGGGAAGAGCAAATCGTCCTCCAAGTACAAAGTTGCTTAAAGACAGAGACTTGAGAACTAAATTGGAAGCTGACATCTTGACGGGCTCATGACCTAGTTTCAGACACAGAGCTGTGGAAGAGTGACAAACGAAGAAAAGAGGAGGGGGGGAGGTAAGCTGCAGCAGCCAGGGAGACAGAAAGGCAAGAGGAAGAAGATGATCTGGAAATGAGGAGCAGAGTTAATGCAATGAAGAATAAGATACTGAGCAAGAACAGCATAGCCAGACTGGCTACCTGAAAAACCATTCTTTGGTAGATGAGGAGTACATGAAATAAATACTGAAAATTTGGGTATTATTGTGATTATGAACATTTTTGAGGAGAGATTGATCACTCATTTGTTTCCCAAATTAATTACTGTGAGAGTTAATATTATCAACTTAACAGAATCTGGAATCATCAAGGGACACATTTCTAGGCTCCTCTGTAAGAGGATTTTAAGATTAGATTAATGGAAGTGGAAAGGCTCCCCTAGATCTGGGTAAAATCATTCCACAGGCTGGTATCCTGGGCTCAATATCAAAGAAGACAGTGGGCTGAGCATCAGCACACGTCTCACTCCCATCTATGGCCGCAATGAGACTAGTGGCTCAAGCCCTAACCACCTTGACTCCCTTGACGTGGTGAACTGTGCACCCTCATACTGAGAGCCAAAAGCCTCCTTTCTTTAAGTTACTTTGTCGAATATTCTGTCATAGGAATGAGAAAAGTAACTAATACAAAAATCCATTAAAGACTAATAAAGGGCAGGCATGTTTTGGGTGTTTCCTCCCACTGTTTAATATCAGGCACTGCAGATATCCGATGACTTAATTTTTGCGTCCCTGTGTGTATGTAGACACCCACTAGAGCAGATGAACTTTCAGGAAATCATTATAAGCCTGAGGTCAGATCTTAACAGATCTTAAATACACAGTTTTCTTTCAACAAGGGGAAAAAAAATCCCTCAAATTGCCCTCTTTAATCTCAGTGTCTCTGCTTTTAAAAGATAAAAGAAAATAAATAAATAACTGGCTCATAAACAAAGCAAACAAAAGAAAACAAATGAGAAAACAGATTGTTGTGTAAACCACTCAGGAACTGAACCTCAGGTGCAGTCCAGATCCTCCTTCTTCATCCTAGAAGGAGGCTCTCCAGAAGACTTTATTTTGTCTTGTTTTGTTTTCTTTTACCGTAGGCAATCTTTTTGTATGGATGAGTCCCTACTGTGTCTCTATAGTGTACAAATCAGTTGAAATGATGAATGTAGTTGTTAGAGGTATTTTTTTTTAAGAGGTAGGTGTTTGTTGTTTGTTATATGTGATATTGGGCTTCAATTTAAAATACTCTGCTGTTGGTGTAAATATTAAAGGAATGCTGGAGAATACCATATATAGCCAACTAAAAGCTGACTGAAAGGAGTTGAGTTCTTCTTATAGGAATGACACTATGCAAGTTTCTAGCAAATACATTCAAGTATAGAATTGTGGATAGCATTTAGATAGTTCTGCCATGTAATCTTTTTTAATATTAAACTTCCTCTTTCATAGATTCTTGCCTGGTTTACTGGGGAACATGGAAGAAATTGGTATTTTTAGAATGTCAAGATACAGACTTTTCTGGGACTACATTTCTGAATTGTCCTTGGTTTTGATATTTGTAAGGTTCCCACACAAACTTCAAAAATAGAGTTTTTCTCCCTCTGTTTTGTATAATTCATCTACATTGTTGTTACTTCAGTTATTCTTCAGGGAAGAGACAGTTGCAGGAAATATTTAAAAAGTCAAGGCACCATGCCCCGCTAATCCCTGCTACTCTCTACCCTGGTGAGCTGGTTGGCCATGCACTGGCGGGCAATGGCCAGCCTGTTCTTATCTCGTGGACTCTCCGACCCAGAGCTCCCGAGACGTTTCCACCCAACTCACTAATTTCTCTTGGTGTCACTGCCCCGACAGCCCCATGCAATGACAGCCCACCTTGTGGTTCGAAATCACAATACACAATAGCCCGGCAAAATCAAAATTCTTAAAGCTTATAATTAATCAGTCAGATTTATATAACAATAAATTCTCAATTCACAAGATACCCACACAATAATTTCAGAGTCAATTGATAATGATACAAGCAGCCCACCTAGATTAGACAAGTTACCCTAATTATGCTATCCCTATATGTTATTAAATCTACCTGTGGCTATTTAAAGCCATGCCGAATCTGAATCATCTGGTTTGTCTTGCTTCCTTCTTTCCTCCCCTGAGTTGTTCTCTGCCCTTGAAACTCTTAGCTCCGCCTCCCTTTTCCCTGTCCAATCACAGGCCTCCTGCTGCACTAATCATTAAATAGATTAAATAGATTAAATAGGGAAAATCCTGCCACAAGAGGCTATGGGGCTAAAATGCAGTTGTCAAAGGCCGTGATAGCAGCACCTCCCTCAAGAACACGCTGGCATTTGAAGCTCACTTTAGGATGATAATAGGGTCAATTGCATCTCCCCTTCCATGAATATAATTACTTCTAGTTGACACAGGTACAAAGGAGTCCTGCTTCATTCCCATGAGGAATTCCTTTATTTATTTTATTTTAATATTTATTTATTTTACATTAAGAATTTGACTCAAGGTATGGTGACACTTGCCTTTGATTCCAGCACTGAGGAGGCAGAGGCAGGAAAATCTCTGTGAGTTCAAGGCCAGCCTAGTCTTCACAGATAGGGCTAGGTAGATAGACCCTGTCTCAAAAGAAAAAAGAAAAACCTGATAGCAGCTGGACTATAGGAGAGACCAGGGTAACCCTAGGAGTGATCTCGCTACAAGGACAGCCACATAACAGCAGGATCTAAGAAGAACATGGAGAGAGAACAGAAATGTTTCTGATACAGTGAAGAGTTGGTCTAGGATCTTAGCCTGACACAGCTAGGCCAGGTCCATGGAAGAGGGTGCATTGACCATTCCTCTCTTATAAACAGCAATGTATCCAACTAGAGACAGGAATAGCAGTATTCTAATAAGACACTTGTGTCTCCTACTACCAGACTATTAAGACAATTTTCCCCAAGGAGTTATAATTTCCCCTAGAATCCCATGTTGGGAGAAAGAAAACATTGGAGCCTCATGTCAACCGGAGAAGAAGCTTGTCTCCAAGAAGAGATTACGTACAGTTCTGACAACTTGACAGACTCCTTGCAGGATAGCCTAGACTTGAGACCATGCTCTCAAAGGACCACACCTTGACCAGGACTGCCTAATTATCCATACCTCTTGTTCTATATTTGGACCTGAAGCTCATTTCAGGATGCTGAAGAAGGGCATGGTGGAGAGAGGACTAGACCTATTTGTTCCTCTTCCTAATAGGGGAACATCAAATAAATCTCCCATTTCTGCTTTTCTCTACGACTTGTTTAACACACCAGGCTCGTTAGGGCTGCCAGAGTCCAGGCACTGACACTAACCACTCCAGTGCCCCAAGGCAACCAGAGGCAAGTCCTGCCTCAAAGGTCACACTACAAGGAATTAGCAGTGGATAGTGTACCTTCCAGGACAGCTACAGCCAGGATTAATGTACAGACTCCATAAACAAACCAGGGGGAGCTTAGAAAACTAGAGGAACTAGACTGCAGACTTGTCTCCTACAAAAATCAGAAGTCTTGAAGGCCATGAAAATAGATGGCAAGTCAGTGTGATGCATTCACATTCCCAAATAAAGAATGGCCAACACCACCTACATTGTTTTTCCTTGCTAGTTTTTACACAAATCCATTTCACTGGCAAATGCTGAAGACTGCTCTGCTCTTAATAATCTCTGGATGTCACAACTCCTTTGTCAATAGTCTCTCCAGGTCAGGCCTTCCTATGAGATGATTTTTTTTTAAAGCTATGCTGGGATTTAGTATTTAAAAAAAAATTGTATGCTTCCCCCAGATCCAATGTCACCTCACAGGCTGTCCTTATTACCCAAGAGCCTGTTCTGTGGTTATATTTTTCTTGCCCCTTCAACAAGGTGTGGAAGAGCAGAGGGCTTTGATGTTTAAGGGCTGTGAAATATAACACACGGGTTTCGTTGTGGAGTCACAGCCTTGGCACTTCCACAGCTCAGCGTTGGTAAAGCAGCATCCCTCTGGGTTGTGTCCAGTGCTTAATTTCAAGTTCCACTTCCTGCTTCCCAAGGGCTTCTCCGCCTGAGTGAACTGAGATTTCATTTAAACACAACTCAAGCTCAAGGTTTAAGATAAAGTTTGTCCTTTCAAGAATGAAGCCCAAGGGCTGGCATATTTTCTCAGCAAAGAAGCAGAGCTCAGCTCCTTTTAGCTGTGTCTATCCAGTATCCAACAGAAAACAAAAGCACTCGACTGCACAGGTCTAAAGATTTATATAAATAACACTGAAACAAAAGGGCATAGATGTGTTACAAAAAAACTTTATTTACAAAATCAGGCTGCTGGGACATGGGTTATAATTTATGTTGTCATGTTCTAGTAGCTTATATTCTGCATCAGATGACTTTCCTCTGACATACACATACACATACATATATACATATAATATTTTATATTTTACAACAATAACTCTTTTAACTTACAGATCCTTCATGAGCAGAGAAAAATAAATAAATTTCAGAATTGGGATATATAGCCTTTAGAACTGTAAAACAAATTTATTTTTTGTTTTTTCCCTTGCAGGACAGAATGACGTGCTAAGTAAACAAACAAAATAAGTAATTTTAGTAAGCACTATAAAAACTTTGGTGGGAAAATCCAGGAGTTATGGTCCATGCCTGTAACCAGTATTCAGGATGCAGAGATAAAATGATGTACCTGAAGCCAGTCTTGCCTACACAGTAAGTTCAAGATCAACCTGGGATACATGAACTCCTGTCTTAAACAGCAACAACAACAACAACACACACACACACACACACACACACACACAAACCCATAAAACAAAAACTAAAAGAGGCCTGGTGAGATGACTCAGTAGGTAAGAAAATTTGTGCCAAGTCCCACCACCTGAGGTCAATTTCTAGGAGGGTGTCAGCTCTCCCAGATTGTCCTCTGACTTCCCAAGCACATACATACATGCATACATACATACATACATACATACATACATACATACATACATAAATGTAATTTAAAAACAATTTTTGGGATGTATATAAACTTTGGGTCTGATAATTTCACTTCATGATTTTTTTTTTATTTGTAAGGTTTTTGGGTTTGTTTTTTTTTTTTTTTAGAAAGTCTTAATCAATTTTTAAAAATAGATAAAAACTGTCCTGAATGTTAAAAGATCTCAAACAAGGAAAAACAAAACCTCATAATTAAAGTCTTAGCGTTAAACATTTAAAAATAAAGACACTGTAAATTCTAAAAAGCCTGTGAGTGTGCACTTTGGAAAGGATGAGTCTGGGCAGACGTGATAAAAGAATGTACTTCTGCTGTGCGCTGATGAGAATCTGAAACGCAGAACTACATAAAGCCACATGTCCCCGAGTTAGCAGCAAAGCTGCATCTCCTGATTGCTGATTAAGCCCATAAATTGGGGGGTGGGGTGGGGCTGACAGGCGTGAGGAGCCAAAGCCAAAAGAAGAAACAAAACAAAGGCCTTTGCTCTGCCTCTCTGTAGCCGTTGACTACTGCTTCAAAGCCTTAAAATTGGGAAGGAAAACTTCCTGACTTAAGCCACTGGCTTCTCATTAGCAAATATCATGTCCAAAGATAATATGTTGATTTAAACTTTAAACTTTCCTCAGGAAATATTTTTTATGGGCTCACATTTTAGTCAAGACTTTGTTTAAATGTGCACTGGAAACATGGTATTTTTTTTTTTTTGTCATTCCTATCATGCTAGATACACGGTTCCCAATGTAATTTTCCATTTTCAATACAAGAAAATTAGTTTCATTTGAACTTGAAAAGACAAACTGATGAATTTCTAGCCACTTATCTGAAACTAAAATAACCAGAAAGATGCCCTCTTTAGAGTTAAGCTTGGTGGCTCACTCTTATAATCCCAGCATTGATTAGAGAACCCTGATTCTAGGCCAATCTGGGCCCCACAGAGAGTCTGAGGACAGTCTAAACTATGTAAAAAAAAAATCCAGTTCTTCTAGGAATACATGCCAAGAACTTGTTTCAAGAAATTGGAAGAAGGGGGAAGGGGACAACCCTCCAGACCATTTTGAACACTTTGCTATTTACCTCTTCAGAAAAAAATTATCTTTAAAGTAACTCGGTTGATCAGCAATTAGGAGCACTTGATTCTCACATACAGGCCTTGGGTTCAGTTCCCAATACCCCCATGGTGGATCACCGCTATCGGTAAATCCAGTTCCCAGGGATCTGACAGCCTCTTTTGGCCTCTGAGGGCACCAGGCATACAAATAGTACATAGACATATATGCACGAAAAATGCCCATGTTCATAAACTAAAAATAAAATTTGAATTTAAAAACTAGAAAGAGTAACTTATGTGAAATAGTCTTTCCTCTTACCCATAATTCTTACTTTTCAAAAACGTATGCAGTAAAAATAAAAATTCTAATTTATTGGCGTACAGCCCAAATTAATGCCTATGGTCAATGGAGAACAGGCTAGAGGGAGAACAGATCCACTGTCCCTAAAGCATCCTTCTTGCTGTACCTTCATAATCTGGTGACTCCGCTACCCCAATTTGTCTTCTGTTACTAATGTTTTATCTCCTCACATGTTTTATTTAGACAGAAGCATGCCATAACTTATCTTCCCAACTGCTGTCTTTCACTCAGCACAATAGTTTTGAGACCCTGCCCCCCCTTCTGTGTATCAACACCAAAATAGTTTTTCTTGTTGTGTAATGTTTCACACTTTACTGATGGACCATGACTTGCTCATACATTTAACCATTGAGGGAGATCCCATCTTTCTGCAATTTGGGATAACAATAAATAGAACGGTTGTATGCATTGGCTTATAGGTTTCTATATGAATACACATTTCCATTTCTCTTGGGTCAATACCTATGGATAGGATGTGAAATCATGTGGCAAGTGTATAGTTAAGGTTTTTAAGAAACTGCCCAGCCTTTGAGAGTAGCTATACTATTTCCTACAGGAAGGTGTGAGAGCTTTAAATTTAAAAACTTCAACAGTATCTATGATTGCCAGCATCCTTCTAAACTTATTTGAGTTGGTGAGCAAAGGTATCGCTTCCTCCTCTCCCCTAAAATGATACATTTTTTCGTCTTCTCTTTTCAGGTCTCTACTTCATACTTTCAATACAAAGTATATCTCCTACTCTAGTCCCTGGGGACAATGACACTTGCTCTCTCGCATCTTTCCTCTTTCATTCTTGGTAGTTCCAGGCTCACTGAGACTTGATTCCCATGGCAGAGGCAGCAAACTAGCCCATATAGCATTATAATTTGCTGATGGCGATTTCGCCCAGGCTGGGGCAATGCCTGTTCTTCAGGGATCAGCCATGTGGATTCAGGGATGTGTGTTATTCTTTAAGGAGAAGACCAGGATCACTTTATCAAGACAATATATCTACAATTTATAGGGCATACCTCGCCTTGCTGTCTTAAGACGATTAATAACAAATACTATATATGAGAATGTGCACTGAAAATCTACACTACAGTGGTGGCACACAAGTAGTTAAGACTGATGCCAAGCTTGCATCTGCAGATCTACTTCTGAGAGCTAATCAACAGTGGTAAGAAGAGGATATGTGTTGGCTTGTTTTATGCCAACTTGACATGAGCTACATTCATCTGGGAAGAGAGAAACTCCATTGGAAAAAAATGCCTTCACCAAATTGGTCTGTGGGCAGGCTTTGGGGGGGAACTTTCCTGGCTAATGATTGATGTGGGAGGGTTCACCCCACAATTGGTGGTGCCACCCCTAAGCAGGTGGTCTTAGAGGATATAAAAAAACAGCTGAGCAAGTCAAGGTGGGCAAGCCAATAAGAAGCACTCCTCCATGGCCGTTTCAGTGCCTTCCTCAAGTTCCTGTCCTGATTTTCTGTGGAAGAATAAGCTGAAACAAACCCATTTCTCCTCTAGTTACTTTTGATCATAGTATTTTATCACAGCAGTAGAAGCCCTAATTAAGTCAAGGGGTAACTGTAGATCTCAGTGTAAGGATTTATTTCTGGCAATTTCTAAGGCACAAGATGGAAGAGGAGAGAGAGACAGAGAGAGAAAGACAGAGAGATAGAGAGAGACAGAGACACAGAAAGAGAGAAAGACAGAGAGACAGGGAGAGAGGGAGGGAGGGAGGGAGAATGTATGATAATGCTGAGGAACCAGTAAGGAAATGACTGAGCCTTGCTTCAGATCCAGTCACCCATTTCTCCACCTTTCTCCATTCTCTTAGTGGAACTGAGGTCACCTTGAGATGGAGACAGGAAACAAGGGGAAGAAGAGAAAGCACAAGTGTGAAGATGAGCATGATGGAACAGCTGTGAGTGCCAACAGAATAGACATGGCATGTTGAAAACAAAAGATGCTATGTCCACCAGAGGGTTTCAAGATCTGAAGTGACATAAAAGTCATAGTAAGAGTTTTTGTTTTTGCTTTTGTTGAGATGGGCTGTCATGTAGCTCAAGCTAGCCTGGAACTCATGATGTGGCTGAAAGTAATCTTGAACATTTGATCCTCCTGCCTCTAATAGGTGTGGACCACCATGCCCAATTCATTATGTACTAGAAATTAAACCTAGGACTTCCTGAATGTTAGGCAAACACTAGACCAACTGAGCTGCCTCCCAGACAAATATAGTTTTGAAAGAGGATAATCTGACTGCACTTGTCCAGAATAACTCAGGACAAAGCAGAAAGAGCAAGTGGGGAGGGTCCAGAGATAGTCTTGGAATAGAGTCTCTCTTTGTCTCATGCTGCCAACTCGAAGCTCCTCTAGTTTTTTCCTCTACAGGTTTGTCACTCCCACCTCTACTAACACCCTGATTTTTGATGCTGGGTTACTACTGGTTCCAAACCCATTTCCCAAAGTTCCTAAAGAAGGTTTTATGAAATTATATAGATAACATATATCAGGTTAACATAATAGGTAGATAGTATAACTGGTAGATAGTGGAAGGCAGTAACTGTTTTCTCAAAAGCATCTTCAATGTGAGCACTTTTTTATACATAGCTATTTTCCATAGAAAGATGGAAAGCAAGTGCTTAACCCATAATATAGCCCAGCAGGTGCCCAAATACCTGAGGATGGGCCAGGTATCTTTCTCAGACTTTCCTTTTCTTAATGTATTTGAAGACAGGAAGCCACCACAATCTAGACATTCCCAAGAACTATATAAAGAAAATCCATAAAAATGAATACATTTAAAAGTCATGAATTTATCATCCTGAGTGAGGTAACCCAGTCACAAAAGAACACACATGGTATATACTCACTGATAAGTGGATATTAGGAAAAAAGCTCAGAATACCCACAATACAACTCATAGACCATATGAAGCTCATGAAAAAGGAAGATCAAAGTGTGGGTGCTTTGGTCCTTCTTAGAAGGGGGAACAAAATAATCATGGGAGGTAGAAGGAGGGAGGGACCTAAAAGGGAGGGAGGAGGGGGAGGGAAAAGGGAAGCAGGATGAGGTATGGGAGGAGATGGAGGGGAGAAGTACAGAGGGTCAGAAAATTGAACAGAGGTGAGTAGCCCTGGGAAATGGGGAACTGGGAGGTAGCCACTTGAAAGTCCCAGATACCAGGAAAGCAAGAGGTTCCCAGGACCCATCCCAGGGGATGACATTAGCTGAAATTCCCAACAAAGGGGAGAGAGAACCTGTAGAGACCATATCCAGAGATTAGGCGCAGCCCCTAGTTAAGAGATGGGGCCACCCACCCATCTCAAAAATATTAACACAGAATTGTCCCTGTCTAAAGGAAATACAGGGACAAAGAGTAGAGCAGAGACTGAAGGAAAGGCCATCCAGAGACTGCCCCACCTAGGGATCCATCCCATCTGCAGACACCAAACCCAGACACTATTGCCGATGCCAAGAAGTGCTTGCTGACAGGAGCCTAGTATGGCTGTCCCCTGAGAGGCTCTGCCAGAGCCTGACCAATACAGATGTGGATGCTCATAGCCAATCATCAATCAGGCTGAGCCAACCATCAGACTGGGACCCCAATGGATGATTAGGGGAAGGACTGAAGGAGCTGAAGGGGTTTGCAGTTCTTTTGGAAGAACAACAATTATCAACAAACCAGATGTCCCCAGAGCTCCCAGGGACTAAAAACCAACAAAAGAGTACACATAGAGGGACCAATGCCTCCAGCTGCATAGGTAACAACCAGAGGACGGCCTTATCTGTCATCAGTGGAAGGGGAGGCCCTTGGTCCTGTGGAGGCTTGATGTCCCAGCATAGGGGAACGCTAGGGAAGTGAGGTGGGAGTGGGTGGGAAGGTGGGTGGGGGAACACCCTCACAGAAGCAGGGGGAGGGAGAAGGGGATAGGGGGTTTGTGGAGGGGAAACTGGGAAGGGGGATAACATTTGAAATGTAAGTAACCAATAAAAACAAATAAATAAAGGTCATGAATTTATACAGGGCCATCTATTTATGAGATTATTTATAGTTTGTGTGTGTGTGTGTGTGTGTGTGTGTGTGTGTGTGTGTGTGTGTGTGTGT
>NW_021621338.1:6723733-6728470 GCF_004785775.1 Grammomys surdaster
TGTGTGTGTGTGTGTGTGTGTGTGTGTGTGTGTGTGTGTGTGTGTGTTTGCAGGCCAGAGAACAGCTTGGATGTCATCCAAGTGAGAACCATCTATCCTCTTGAGCCTGAAACTCACCAATAAGGCTTACTGTCCAGGGAGCCCTGGGGAGCCACCTGTCCCCTCCACCACATTCAGTTGCTGTTGCTGGGTTCTAGAGATCAATCTCAGGTCTTCATACATATGAAGCAAGCATTTTACCCATACATCTAGCCCCTTGGTCTTCATAGTAGTTTTCCCTCCAACCTATATAGTCCTGTCTTAATTGAATTCAGTCTTACCATCTTATTTAATATAACTTTTCTTTCTCCTGCACGACTTCCTTACTGTACAAACCAGTAATATTGAATAATTTGGTTTCTAAAGAAGAATACTACAGTGGAATTAGACATAGAAATGTAAATCTTTACAGAAGTCTTGGCTTGGGGGGATGCATATGATGGCAGACTATTCAGCATGCACACACATAAACTTGATGGGAAGTATCAAGTATAACCTTGATAGTCAAATCTACATTTAGTTAAAGTTCAAAGGGACATTCTTCAACAGAAAGTCTTCTGACTGGTTGCCATGGCTGACTTTCTATCCACCTCTGCTTTCTACCACTGATTAACTAGAAGTAAAACAGAGATGAGAAACAGCAGGAGCTGCATCTAGGAGTGACCTTACCTTAATTAAGCCTTGCTTAATTACATCTAAATTTTTTAACCTCCCCCCAAAAAAAACCAAAACAAAACAAAACAGATAATATCAAAGCTACATTTTCAGTATGGCTAGAAAGTGCCCACCTCATCTGTTCAATGACTTCATCAATCAATAAGTCAGCTCTTCTGCATTTTCTGAACTATTTGCCCTGTGCAATTGATCAAAATCCAGGAAACCAAACTTGTTATATTAGTACATGGTAAGAAATGTGGCAAGCTGGTTTTTTTCACTGTATCATTTTGGAGGTAGAATTGCCCGCCTTGCTCTCCTTCCCATTTTAAAATGAAACAATGTCAGATAAAAAATAAGATACTATGGTAGAGAAAGTATCACACACATCCACATGTGATCTCACTATCTCAGGTAGAGACTTCAAGCCTCACTTACATACAAAATACAAGAACCCAGACGACACTGACTATACCCACGCACGTTGGTCACAATTATTTAGTTTCCCTACTTAATATAGGGTGTGTTTTTAATTGGCTGTGTGGTTTTTGTTTGTCTGCTTTAAGCTCTAGCATCATCTCTGTTGTACCTAGGAGACTGAAGCAAACAAATAAATGCTTCTTGGAAGAAAATTGCACTGTTCCTCATTATCCTGCCACTATCGGAATCGCAGTTGAAAAGTTCAGAACCGTTCCCCAGAATGATACCAAGTCCCTCTTCTTTATCCCATTGGTCTCACTTAATTACATATATTTCTATAACTCTGTGACAAAAAGATTATGAAACATACCCTGGGGGAAGCTAAGGTAATTGCACGTTTGAAAATAGTTCTAATCTTTGTGTCTCCGGTTATAGGTCCACTTGCTCCTCTTGTTTGTGTAAAGAGCTAATGCATCTCTGGGGTTACCAGCAGCTTCTCTCCCAGCAGCCACAGCCTAGGAGCCTTGTAAGTCACCGGTCAACATCTACATGTTTAACAACAATTCAAGACAGTTTCATGGCCCCATCCTCCCACTCAGTGCTCTGGATCTTGGGGTCTCTGCATAGTTTCTCAACCATAAAATGACTTCTAAACCCCATGCTTAGCTCTTTGAGGCTGTGGAATGGAATGCATCCCTTTCCTTCCCCTCCACTTCCATCGCATAACCTCAGGAACGGTCAGGAGGGCTGTGCTAAATCACCCAGGCTGCAGGGATCTGGGCTGGGAGATATTAGCCACTGTTTATTTGTAAGCTTCGCTCTTGTCTGTTTTAACGCCTGTCTTGTATACTTCATCTTTATTTCTCTACTGGTCACTGTGACAGAAGTTTCAACCCAAGTAAAGGTTGTTTTTCTTTATGTTGTTGCACTGAACACATTCTTGCTGAATAATGGCTGCTTTGAGTGAGAAATGAACTCCGGAAGCTCATATACACTCAGCCCATGGTTTTGATTCAATTTGGTGTGAATTTTAGTGGCTTCTGTTTCACTACCACTGCGTTGTGCAGTATAGCTCTGGAAGATAATACAATATTTAGGGAGTACTTTTACTATTGGGTACAATGAATGAGTATTAAAATTGGGCCCAGCTTTTACCTTATCATTCCACCCAAGCCTTTGCAAAGCTGAGAGGAAACTATAGTTACCCATTCAAGAGGTTTTCAGAAGAGAGAAGACAGCACCTTATTCAAGGGGCTCCTGGGAGGCCTAGGAGGTAATGAGTGGAAGGATTCATTTGCATACAGGAAAAAGAAAGTCTTGTTCAGTGTTGCAATAAATAGTTAATAAGAAGGTGTCCTCCAACAAATGTTTGGAAAGACGTCCCTCAAGAAGGCTCAGTGATCAAAATTATTTACTGTACAATTATGACAACCAGAGTTCAGATCCTAGCAAACATATAACAAGATGGGCATCCTGCAGAAACCTATAACCCTATCTCTAAGATGGGTGGAGATCTGAGGATTCAGGATTGGGGGCGGGAGTGAGATCCTGAATGGTACATAATAGCTTCCATATATTTCTAAGCTGTAAGCCATTGTTGTTTTCTTGTTTAGTTCTTATTAGGGCTAGTTGATGACTGAGTATCCATACCTACCCATGACCCCCATGATTAGAAAAACCACTCATGCAAAAGCCAAGGGGCTTTTTATTTGTTCCACCCAAGTTATCTAAAAGGAAGTTTTCACTCCCTGCATCCTATCTGAACAACAGCCAGTTGGTAGTGGTTCCCTTCATCCTTGCAGACAGCCTCAGCTGCAGTCCAGGAATTCAAACACAAGTGGAACTGGGAACTTGGCTTGTCTCAGTATCAATAAACTTGTCTTTATAATGAAAGACAAGAGTTGCTAGCCAGACCTATAAGGAAAACATATCTGTTTTGTGTACTGCAGACCCCTGGTCCATGGACAATGTCACTGAATGAAGGCAGAGGCCCTCCACGCCGGAAAGGGAAATCCTGACCTGAGCTGAGGACCGCCTGGTTTTACCAAGTGCTCTCAGATGCCTGCCTTCAAAAGACTGGCTGGTTTTTATCCACCGGTGATTGCTCTTAGCCATACTGAAGCCCGTGTAAGCATTGCCAGTCACATCGCTAGGATTCGAGAGCCAATCAAGACAGTATGATTGATGCTGATTTGCAGTTTACACAAAGCAGGAAGAGTGCATAATTTTCCATGTGATTTCTTTTCTTTTCTTTTCTTTTCTTTTTTTTAGAGAAACACATCTGACCCTGGATAAGTTCATCTCTCGAGGTTTATTTACTTGTGCTGGCCAGTTTCTTACAAAGGGAGCTCAGGCTTTATTGCAGAGTTTCAGAAAATCACTTTAAAATGGAGCAAGATAGAGCTTTAAAAAAATAAAAAAACAGGTCTAGATCCTTATACTATCTTAGTAAATTTAATTGATTTGTGTAAAAGGAAAACAGTTTAGGAAAGAAAACAGAAAAATCACATTAATGTAGTGACGTCAGTATGAAATTTAAAGTTTAAAAATCTCAGTAAGGCAAATACATTTTAGTTCATGAAAAGCACCACTCTCTACTTCTCCCCCTCTCTTCTTTCTGTTTCTCTCTCTCTCTCTCTCTCGCTCTCTCTCTCTCTCTCTCTCTTTCCCTGTCTTTTTTATTTGTTTACTTGTATTGCTTGTTAAGACAGAGTCTCATGTAGCCCAGGCTCCCCCTGAGCATACTACATAGCTAAGGGTGCCCTTGAGTTTTTGATGCTTTCCTCTCTATCTCCCAAGTGCTAGGACTATGTCATGTAGCCAACTGTACATAGTTTCATGTGGTGCTGAGGTTGAACCCAGGGCTTGTGTGTACTAGGCAGGCACTCTACCAAGTGCATCCTCAGTTCCCTGCTCCCCGCAAGGTATCCTTTTCTCATCTCCTCTCTGAGGACTGCAGAGGCAACAGGAGCAAAGGAGGAAGAGTTGACCTTGTTGGAGAACCTGCACCAGCACGCCCTAAGAAGCTGATTCTCCTTTCCCCACTGCTGTACACAATCTAGACTCTAAAATGCAGATCTCCAACATTTCATCTCCCTTTCTAGAGGCCTGAAAAACAGACACCAGAACTCCAGACTTTGGATAGCGATCATTTCGCTGGCCCATCTTACCAGCAAAAGAACTCCAGTTGGCTGGTGCTGCTGAGAGCTTGAGCCTGAGGAACATCTCCCCACCCCCATCCCCACCCCCTACACACACACATACCACACCCACCTTGAATTTAATCCTCAACTCAGGCTTTACTCTGGGTAAACTAGGGAGAAAATTGTCAGTTGAAAAGTGGAAAAAATGACTCCTATCTCTGAAGCCAGTTGGGGAGGCTCACGTAAGCCACGTGGTCCCTCTGGAGTGGTTACAAGGTCTTGGCTTAGCACACATGACTTCTCCAGGCCCTGACTGTGGTATATTACTCTTGGGAACAAGTTATAGAGTCTACCTTTGTCCCCTTCTCTATAATACTAGTGCTGAGAGTAGGGCTTTCCCTTTCAGACATTGTTTAGAAACAGAGGGTTTTCACACGAAGAAGAAGAAGAAGAAGAAGAAGAAGAAGAAGAAGAAGAAGAA